>NC_051066.1:12253824-12855206 GCF_004664715.2 Peromyscus leucopus | reverse complement strand
CGTTCCTCTTGTGCCGAATCAAGGCTTGGGTCTGGCTTCCTTACACTCCGACCACGTGCGTTGGCTTTACAGGCAGGGCCCTGTTCGGCAGGGCAACTCTGAGTTGTTTGTAGCACCGGCTTTAAGCAAGCAGGATTTAAGCAAGCAGCTCACCGATAGTCCAGCCTGAGGTCAAGCAAACTAAAGCTGCTGCTCGGACTAAGAAGCCGATCGCCGCCGGCCACCGCGTGCCGCCGCCGCCGCCGCCGCCGCGGGCCGCCTGCCGCCCTTGCGGGAAAGCGGACCTGCCACCAAGCCAAGCAGTTTTTAATGGATTCTTGTCACGTTGGGCGCCAGATATAGATGTAACCAACCGTCTTATTAAATAAGAAACACAGAAACAATGTAAAAGAAAAAGCCGAGAGGTCAGAGCTCAGAGCTAAAATCTCACCCTTCCTCCTGCTGTCCCAGCTTCGCGGAAAAGAGACCTACTTCCTGTCGGTTCGTTTTTTTATAGTATGTTGTTCTGCCTTCTCATTGGTTGTAAACCCAAACACATGACTGCCTCGTCACTGTCTGAATGTACAGCCCCCTAGGTCTTAAAGGTATATGTCTCCAATGCTGACTGTATCCCTGAACACACAGAGATCTTATGGGATTAAAGGCGTGTGCCACCACCGCCACACTCTTGCTATGGCTCTAATAGCTCTGACCCTGAACACACAGATATCTATGGGATTAAAGGCGTGTGCCACCACCGCCACACTCTTGCTATGGCTCTAATAGCTCTGACCCTGAACACACAGATATCTATGGGATTAAAGGCGTGTGCCACCACCGCCACACTCTTGCTATGGCTCTAATAGCTGTGACCCCCAGACAACTTTATTTATTAACATACAATCAAAATAATAATTCTGTACAATTAGATTACCACCACATACCTCAGATGTAATTGCTCCAAAGGGATCGGAGACCCTCAGTGTCTCAATGTCTGGTCTCTGGCATCAAGGTGGGACCTTCAGAAATGTTGTAGGGTATTCACAAGAGAAGACTGCTCAGACATTTTTTTTTCATTTTTCTTTATTAAGAAATTTTCTACTCACTCAACATACAACCCACAGATACCACCTCCTACCTCCTCCCACCCCCCAGCCCTCTCTCTCAAGCTACTCACATCCCCACATCCCCAAATCGAGATCTCCAATGGGGAGTCAGCAGAGCCCAGCACACTGAGCCTAGGCAGGTCTAAGCCCCTTCCCACTGCACCAAGGCTGCACAAGGCATCACACCACAGGCACTGGATTCCCAAAAGCCTGTCCATACACAAGGGATGGATCCTGACCCCCTTTCCTGGGTGCCCCCCAAACAGTTCAAGACAAACAACCATCTTCCGTATCCAGAGGGCTAGTCCAATCCCATGGGGGCACCACAGCCACTAGTCTACAGTTCATGGGCTTCCACTAGTGTGGCCGGTCATCTCTGCACATCTTCCCATCATGATCTAGACATTCTCCACTTGCAGAATCCCACCTCTCTCTCAACAATTGGATTCCCAGAGCTCAGTCTGGTGTCTGGTTGTGGATCTCTGCATCTGCCTCCATCAGTCACTGGACAAAAGCTCTATGATGACAGTTAGGGTATTCGCTTGACCGGTCACCAGAGTAGACCAGGCAAGGCACCCTCTGGACCACTGCCAGCAGTCCAAGGTGGGATCATCCTTGTGGATTCCTGAGAGCCTCCCCAGAACCCCACCCCTTCCTATTCCCATGATGTCCTCATCTATCATAGTATCTCCCTCCCTGCCCTCCCACTCTGTCCCTGTTCCAGCTTGACCCACCCATTTCCCTATGTTCTCATTCCTCACACCTCACCCTTCACCACCCCACAACACTCAGTCCACTCATGAAGATCTCATCCATTTATTCTTAGCTGGGTCATCCATGTGTTCTTCTAAGAGTCTTTCCCTGTTAGCTAGCCTCTCTGGAGCTGTGGGTTGCAGTCTGGCCATCCCTTCTTTCACATCTAGTATCCATTTATGAATAAGTATATACTATGTTTGTCCTTCTGAGTCTGGGTGATATTTTGTAGTTCCATCCATTTGCCTGCAAATTTCATGATATCATTGTTTTTTACTGCTGAATAGTACTCCATTGTGTGTATGTGCCACATTTTCTTTATCTATTCTTCAGTTAAGGGGTATCTAGGATGTTTCCAGGTTCTTGCTATTACAAACAATGCTGGTATGAATATAGTTGAGCGTGTGTCCTTGTGGTAAAATTGAGCATTCCTTGGGTATATGCCCAAGAGTGGTATAACTGGGTCTTGAGGAAGACTTATTCCCAATTTTCTGAGAAACCACCATACTGATTTCCAGAGTTGTGTACAAGTTTGCACTCCCACCAAGAGTGGAGGAATGTTCCCATTGCTACACATTCTCTCCAACATATGCTGTCTTCAGTGTTTTTGATCTAAGCCACTCTGACAGGTGGAAGATGATATCTCAGAGTTGTTTTGATTTGCATTTCCTTAATGACCAAAGATGATGAGCAATTCCTTAAATGTCTTTCAGTCATTTGAGATTCTTCTGTTGAGAATTCTCTGTTAAGCTCTGTAGCCCATTTTTTAATTGGACTATTCAGTATTTTGAAGTCTATCTTTTTGAGTTCTTTATATATTCTGGATATCAGCCCTCTGTCAGATGTAGGGTTGGTGAAGATCTTTTCCCATTCCGTAGGCTGTCGTTTTGTCTTATTGCCCATGTCCTTTGCTCTACAAAAGCTTCTCAGTTTCAGGGGGTCCCATTTATTAATTGTTTCTCTCAGTGTCTTTGCTACTGGTGTTATATTTAGGAAGTAGTCTCCTGTGCCAATGTGTTCAAGACTACTTCCTGCTTTCTCTTCTTTTAGGTTCAGAGTAAACGGATTCATGTTGAGGTCTTTGATCCACTGGACTTGAGTTTTGGTCATGGCAATAGATATGGATCTATTTGCAGTCTTCTGCATGTTGACATCCAGTTATGCCAGCACCATTTGTTGAAGATGCTTTCTTTTTTCCATTGTACACTTTTGGCTTTTTTTTTTCAAAAATCATAATGTTCATAGGTGTGCAGAATAATGTCAGAAACTTCAACTGCAATCCATTGGTCCATGTGTTATTTTTTTTAATTTTATAATTTGCTTTAATTTTACATATCAGCCACAGATTCCCCTGTCCTCCCTCCTTCTGTCCCACAGCCCATCCCCCATTCCCATCTCCTCCAGGGCAAGGATTCCCCTGGTGATCAGCTAAACCTGGTGGATTCAGTCCAGGAAGGTCCAGTCCCCCCTCCCAGACTGAGCAAAGTGTCCCTGCATAGGCCCCAGGTTCCAAACAGCCAGCTCATGCACTAAGGACAGGTCCCTGCCCCACTGCTGGGTGCCTCCCAAACAGTTCAAGCTAATCAACTGTCTTACTTATCCAGAGGGCCTGATCCAGTTGGGAGCTCCTCTGCTATTGGTTCATAGTTCATGTGTTTCCACTAGTTGGCTTTTTGTCCCTGTGCTTTTGCCAAGCTTGGTCTCAACAATTCTTGCTCATACAATCCCTCTTCTTTCTCACTGATTGGATTCCTGGAGCTCCACTTGGGGCCTGGCCGTGGATCTCTGCATCCACTTCCATCATTCATTGGATGAGAGCTCTAGAATGACAGTTACAGTGTTTGGCCATCCCATCACCAGAGTAGGTCAATTCAGGCTTTCTCTCGACCATTGCCAATAGTCTATTGTGAAGGTATCTTTGTGATTTCTGGGGACCTCTCTAGCACTTTGCTTCTTCCTATTCCCATGAGGTCTTTATTTATCATGGTCTTTTTTCCTTGTTCTACCTCTCTGTTCCTGATCCAGCTGGTATCTCCCACTCCCCTAAGCTCTCTTTCCCTAAACCCTTGCCCTTCATTATCCCCTTCCTCACATCCAGTTTGCTCATGTAGATCTCATTCATTTCTCTGTCATTGGGCAATCCCTGTGTCTTTCTTAGGGACCTGTTTTCTAGGTAGCTTCCTGGAGTTGTGAGTAGCAGTCTAGTCAACCTTTGTTTTACATCTAGTATCCTCCTATAAGTGAGTACATACCACGTTTGTCTTTCTGAGTCTGTGTTACCTCACTCAGCATGATTTTTTTCTAGATCCATCCATTTGCCTGCAAACCTCATGATGTCATTGTTTTTCTCTGCTGAGTAGTACTCCATTGTATATATGTACCAGATTTTATTTATCCATTCTTCAGTTGAAGGGCATCTAGGTTGTTTCCAGGTTCTGTCTATGACAAACAATGCTGCTATGAACATAGTTGAGCATGTGCCCTTGTGGTATGATTGAGCATTCCTTGGGTATATGCCCAAGAGTGGTATAGCTGGGTCTTGGGGGAGATTGATTCCCAATTTTCTAAGAAAGTGCCATATTGATTTCCAAAGTGGCTATACAAGCTTGCATTTCCACCAACAGTAGAGGAATGTTCCCCTTGTTCCACATCCTCTCCAACATTAGCTGTCTTCAGTGTTTTTGATCTTAGCCATTCTGGTGGGTGTAAGGTAGTATCTCAGAGTCATTTTGATTTGCATTTCCCTGATGACTAGGCATGTTGAGCAATTCCTTAAATGTCTTTCAGCCCTTTGAGCTTCCTCTGATGAGAATTCTGTGTTTAGCTCTATAGCCCATTTCTTAATTGGACTGTTGGGCATTTTGAGTCTAATTTCTTGAGTTCTTTATATATTCTGGATATCAGCCCTCTGTCAGATGTAGGGTTGGTGAAGATCTTTTCCCATTTTGTAGGCTGTTGTTTTGTCTTGGACTGTGTCCTTTGCTCTACAAAAGCTTCTCAGTTTCAAGAGGTCCCATTGATTGATTGTTTCTCTCAGTGTGTGTGCTACTGGTGTTATATAAGGAAGTGCCAATGGGTTCAAGACTACTTCCTACTTTCTCTTCTATCAGGTTCAGAGTAACTGGATTTATGTTGAGTTCTTTGATCCACTTAGACTTAAGTTTTGTGCACGGTGACAGATATGGATCTATTTGTAGCCTTCTACATGTTGACATCCAGTTATGCCAGCACCATTTGTTGAAGATGCTTTCTTTTTTCCATTGTACAGTTTTGGCTTCTTTGTCAAAAATTATATATTCATAGGTGTGTGGATTAATGTCAGAGTCTTCAATTCGATTCCATTGGTCCACATGTCAGTTTTTATGCCAGTACCAAGCTGTTTTTATTACTGTAGCTCTATAGTAGAGCTTGAGGTCAGGGATGGTGATGCCTCCAGAGGTTGCTTTATTATACAGAATTCTTTTAGCTATCCTGGGTTTTTTGTTTTTCCATATAAAGTTGAGTATTATTCTTTCCAAGTCTGTGAAGAATTGTGTTGAGATTTTCATGGGGATTGCATTGAATCTATAGTTTGCTTTTGGTAAGATTGCCATTTTTACTATGTTTATTCTACCTATCCATGAGCATGGGAGATCTTTCCATTATCTGATATCTTCTTTGATTTCTTTCTTCATAGACTTAAAGTTTTTATTATACAGGTCTTTCACTTGCTATGTTAGAGTTAACCCAAGGTATTTTATATTATTTGTGGCTATTGTAAAGGGTGATGTTTCTCTGATTTCTTTATTAGCCCATTTATCATTTGTACATAGGAGGGCTATATAGATGTAACCAACCATCTTATTAAATAAGAAACACAGAACCAATGCAAAGAAGAAAGCCAAGAAGTCAGAGCTAAGAGCTAAAACCTTACCCTTCCTCCTGTGGTGGTCCTACCTCTCCGAACCAGAGCTACTTCCTGTGTTAAAGTCTTTATATAGAGTTTCTGTTCTGCCTTCTCATTGGTTGTAAACCCAACCACATGACTGCCTCGTCACGGCCTGTCTGTATAGACCTCCAGGTTTTCTATGGTTGGTATTGAGATTAAAGGCATGTGTATCCAATACTGGCTGTATCCCTGAACACACAGAGACGTATCTAGCTCTGCCTACCAAGTGCTGGGATTACAAGCATATGCCACCACTGCCCTGCTTTCCTATGGCTTGCTAATAGCTCTGACCCCTGGGAAACTTTATTTATTAACATACAAATAACATTTTAATACAAATAAAATATCACCATAGGGCTACTGATTTTTTTTGAGTTAATCTTGTACCCTGCCACCTTACTGAAGGAGTTTATCAGCTGTAGGAGTTCCCTGGTAGAGTTTTTGGGGTCACTTATGTATACTATCATATCATCTGCAAATAGTGAAAGTTTGACTTCTTCCTTTTCGATTTGTATCCCCTTGATCTCCTTTTGTTGTCTTACTCCTCTAGCTAGAACTTCAAGTACTATGTTGAATAAGTATGAAGAGAGTGGACAGCCTTGTCTTGTTCCTGATTTTAGTGGAATCGTTTTGAGTTACTCTCCATTTAATTTGATATTGGCTTTTATTATGTTCAGGTGTGTTCCTTGTATTCCTGATCTCTCTAGAACCATTATCATGAAGGGTGTTGGATTTTGTCAAAGGCTTTTTCAGCATCCAATGAGATGATTATGTGGTTTTTTTCTTTCAGTTTGTTTATATGGTGTATTACATTGACATATTTTCGTATGTGGAAAGAGTCCAGGGGTCAGGCACCCAGCTACACATCAAGCCACAGAGTAAGAGTAAGATTTATAGAAGTAAGAGAACAGGAAAAGCCTAAAGGTGAAATGTACATGGAATAAGATAATGAAAGCTGGCAAGAAAGAAGCCAAGCTAAGGCCAGGCATTCATAATAAGAATAAGCCTCCATGTGTGATTTATTTGGGAGCTGAGTGGTGGGCCCCCAAAAAAGTGAAAAAGAACAAAAACAAACACTTTACTCCATGTCATGTCCTATTTACCCCTCCACACTGCAGGAACACTGACTGCCAGCCACTCTGTGCCCGCCAGCTGCTGCACTGCCCATGCAGCCAGCCCTGCCCCCTGCCATGCAGCCCCTGCTGCTGTGGAGCCCACCTGAGCCTTCAGCTTCAGCACAGGCACGGATGCCACAGTCCACGCACCTCAGGCATGAGCTGTTACATGTTACATAGTGGCCGCTGTTACAGTCTCCGCTGCCGACAGCTGACCCTTCTTTTTCAGCCCACCTGAGCTCTGGTAAAGCTCCAACAGCCCCCCTCCTTCTCCTGCCCCTCTGCAGCCCAGCACACTCACTCCCTTGTTGGCCCTGCCCACTCTGCAAGGCCCAGTCCACGTGACCTGGGGGGGAGGGGTCTACGCACAAGTGGCCCCAACTCGGCTTCTCCAACACTCCATAACAACCAACAACCCAAAGGAACCAATGTCTTCTCTCCCCTCCCACTAGGCCTCCTCCCCCATCCCTCTCACACACATAGGGTCCTCTAGCTACTTCTTTCCACACTTTTTATATGACGACAGCTGCCTCCTGTCAGATGGCCACATCAGACTGACTCCTCTATCTCCAGTAAAGACTGTAACTGTGCTGACATGACAGCCTGTCAAGCTGCCCTTTCACCCCACGTTTAGGACTCATCACACTTATGACTCATCCCATTTCACTCCAAGCTACCCTTCTATATAACCCAGGTAACAACACACCTACGCCTCCTTCAACACCAGATGCTCTCTTAATGCCCCCCCTTGCATATTTATTTTTACTCTCTGGTACCTGTTATCTCAAGTTCACCCATTCCCCACAAATCTCAGCTCTCTTCTCACACTCCTACTTTTCCTCTGCCCAAATGATTGCCAAACATCCACTGCCATTTGACTCCCCTAAATTTATCAACTATCCAGACATCCTCAAACATCACTCTAAATAAATCCTATACTCACAACTACAAGACATAACTAAACCCAAGCCATCTCCTCTCCAACTCTCTCCTCTCTCTCTCTCTCTCTCTCTCTCTCTCTCTCTCTCTCTCTCTCTCTCTCTCTCTCATGGCCAAACTCTCACTTAGGTCAAGGTCACCAACAAACTCTCTCCTCAACTTCACTAACCCCTCCTTCAGTGCCTCCCACGGCTTTCTTTGTCCTCTCTTCAATGCCTTCCCTCGATCAGTCACAGTCCCTCTCCTGCAGATACCCCAGCCCCACCCCACTAACTGCTTGTGCCTTGACAATCCAAGTCCCCCTTTGGGAACCAAAGCCAAGTTTTCTCCACCTTTCCACACCAACCCCAAAACCCTGTCACAGACTGTCCTCTCACCATTTGTCAAAGGCCCCCCAAATCATCTATGTTCCTAAAATATTTCAATTTCAGAACCCACCTAAACACCCAAGATAGACTATTCTGATGCAATAAAAGCTTCTCAAAGTATGTGCTCCCCAACACAACCAGACCCCACTTTCAGATAACAGGTGTTCCTCAATTTTTGTATTTCCAATCTAGATTTTTCTGGCTCCTCTCAAGAACTCTCAAACAGACACCAGATAAGTACTCCTGTAAACCAACAGCCCGTTTTCCTGCCTATTGCCTATTCCTAAGGGTGGAATCCCCCCGCCCCCGCCCCTTTGCCTAGTCTTAACACTCCTCATCCACTACAAGGCCCATGAACCTAAAAGTTTCAAATGTACATGCAAGATAACTTTTTTCTAAATTCCTTAACTTTACCTCTGTTCCTAGTTTATCCATCCCAATAGATTTCAAATCAACTACAGGCCACTCCAGAAACTCCATCACCAGTCATTTCCACAGGATGTACATCCTGGTTAGCCTCACAGACTACACTTCCTGTGCCTCAGATGGTTCCACACAACCTGGACATTGACTTACACAACCTGCTCTTCTTGGACTTGACCAACAACCCAGCTTCCTTGGGTCTCCTAACCACAATGCACAAATATCAGCAGGAGGTAGGTAGAGAGAATGATGCCCACTTTCCCAACACCCAGCAACCCAATAATAAAACAAATAGGTGGGAATGAAGGGATTCTACCCAGCCTGAGCATGGCAAGCATGGCTCTAGCAGGCCTTTGCCCTTCCCTTCATTCTGCCTTGATAAAAACCATTAGATCACATTCCTGTAGCTAGCCCCCAAGGTCTCTTCCCTTATTTGGCCACTTCCTCCTCCTGAGGCTGACTACCAAGGTACAGATATCAAAGTGTTTTAGTCTAGCTGTCAAAAGCCCCTTTTGGCTCATCTAATTAACATGCCCAATTAAAATTAAACACCTCATCCTCACATAGAGTTTCCCCTTTTACCTTTATAATCTACCATTTGCCTATGGGCCACATTTGTCTCCTCTATCCAGAGGCAGTCAGTGCTTTATTCCTCTGGGACAAACACCCATTCTCTCTCTCCCTTGCCCCTTCCCCCTTCTCCTTCCTCCTCTACCTCCTGTTGTTGTCTCTTAGTCCCTGCCATTTGTCCCTCAGGGGTAAAGAAATCTCATTTGTGATGAGAACTTGGTTTTAGGGGTCCTGAGCCAATACAGATCCCTTCAGTGGAAACCTAGGGCAACCCAGGTAGCTGTTAAGTTTCTGCCATTTTAATTGATACAGAATCCATTTGGCTTATACTTCCTGCTATAATATATTCTTCTCAGATCTCTGATGGTATTGAAGGTTAACTGTAGCTTTGTTAGCTTGGCAGCAGCAAGTAAACAGCTCCTTCCCCAAGGCTGCAGCTGCCTTGTCTGTTCATTTCATATGTAAAATCAGGCCTCACTTCTCTGGAGAGCTACTAGGTCTCCAGTTGAGAAAGACAGGCACAGTTTACCTGCTGGAGGACTTGACACTAAAAGAGATAAACTCACAAAACAGGTTTCAATGTAATGTTTACACTGTTACTTTATTTAAAGGAACATGCTTTAAAATGACAGTTCTCAGTAATCAACCACCTGTGTCTCTTGGCAAATGATCGGATAGAAAGAAAAGGTTAGAAGTTTATGTACATTTTGAGGGTCTAAGAAAATGTTTTAAAGTGTAATTGCAAGATGTTATGGTCTAAGAAGGTGATTTAAAGTGTGTAAATGAAAGTTTTAAAGGTCTAAAACAGTGATTTCCAACTGTGGAAAAGACTACCCTTTTCCGCTGGGTTCATTTACTCTTGTAAAACAAACACATTGGCTGGGCATCTCTGGGTCTGTTTTTTCTGTTCCCTGTTCTGTTCCATTATGCTCTGCGTCTCCCTCTGCCAATACCACAAATTCTCAATGACTAACTATATACTGTCTCAAAATCAGGAAAAGTTTCCAAGTCTGTAAAATATTCAAGTTTAGGTATTGGAGTTTGGGATGTCAATAGTCTGGCCCACTCCCCAAGTCACAGTAAAAGGAAAAACTCTGAAGAGAACTTTGCAGCTGTGACTTAAGTGTTCAGTGGAGAAAAGGGAGCCAAACAAGAGCAGGTATAGTGACTGTGTGTTCCAGCTCCCACCCAAATGTACATCATCTCTAAAACCTCAGAGCTGTATGACAAACATCCCAGCTAGGAACTCCCCCTCAGAATTTCATTCCCATGATACTAGAGGATGCATTTTGCCTGAGCCTCTGCTACCTGTGGACACAACTCAGGCCTGTGTTAAAGTGCTCTCTCTGAGATCTGAAAACTTAAGACACACAGAAAGCAGTGGGTTGTTGAAAGGGAGAAATTAGTAGCCATCTTAAAAGACATTCCTTTCCCTTCCCCCTTCTTCCTCCAAAGGTATTTGCTGACCAGCGTTTTTTGAATTGACCAAAAGTTGAACCTGTGGGAAAGATAAGGCTGGGACAATAAATCTGTGTATCCTAGACTTGGCAAAACAAGATATGAAGAGTAATGTGCTCAATTAACCAGAAGTTGAACTCAAAAGAGAATGTAGGAATGCATCAATAAATCTGAATGGGAAAAAAAAATAAATCTGAATGGGTCAACAAAAACAGGACATAGGGAATAAAAATTTATGTCTCAATAGATACCCTGAACCCTGTTAGCAATTAGCAACCTTATGCTTACCTCATCCCTAGCCCCTGAGATATGTAACATTCTGCATGTGAACCTTTCCTATATAAACCTCTTAAAATGCGTGCTCGGGACCTGCCCTCTTTTCACCTACTGTGAAGTGCTGTTGGAGAGGTCACTGCCTAGGCCAGAATAAATGAAACCCTTTGTTCCTTGGCGGTCTTGTTGGGGAGGCGGTGCTCACACGCAGGTATTACATTGTAAATGGGGGAACAGGAGGAAAAGTGACAGTGAAAAAACTAAGGGTGAGGGAGAACGGTGCCCACTCACCAGGCAAGCAGGTCTGTGTTCACCAAGTTGAGAAAGGGGTCATTTCATCAGCAGCATCAGGACCTGGACAGAGTGGTAGTGGCTTTGATGAAAGCCACCATGCTGGCTGTAGAGGGTGACACACTTACCAGTGGAATCCACAACAGCCACTTCCCTAGTGGCGAGTCTAAGTGTCCTCAGATGAGGTCATGCAGGGTGACAAGAAGTCTCATGATTAACTATTGCTCTGTAGGTCTTTATTAATGTGACAAGTAGCTGGGCATGGGTAAATCTGGGAGCCATGTGCAGTGGATTTTGGAGCTGCTAGAAATGTCAGAGGCAATGAGTTTCTTCTCATGGAGATGGAGATCCAGTGGTTTCAGGTAAAAACGATGAAGTGTGACTAAGTGAAGGAGACTTTCTTCCCTGAATATGCTCTGTGCCTATCTCTCCTCGGGATGAAACATGTTTGCCCAGTCAGGGGTCCTTTCAGCGGTAATGTATATAGCTGATGAGATGTATCAGGTGGCTGGAGCTGCATGCAAAAGTCAGAAATCTCATATATACAGTGCCTATCTGTGTGACATTTCACCTGAGTGACCCCCACCTTATGACTTCTTGCCTATCATCTTCCTCTCATGTGATCTGCAGTTGTCTGTGCCATGTCTGTGTGATTCCCCAGCTCTGTGGCTCCTGTCTGTGCATATGACTCCTATATACCTCATATCTTTGTGGCTCAAATGTGTGAGTCTATCCATGGGACTTGCATCTACGTGTCTCCCACCTGGGTGAGAGGACAGTGTCTGATCGTGGAAGTGGGTCCCTGGGCAGCCACTGACCCTAGCCAAGACCCTGTTGTTTCCTTTGTTCTCCCACAATTCCCAAACTGAAGCTTTCCCCCTTAAGCCAGTTGACAGTGGACATGGTGCTGGTCAGGATGTCTCCAGAGAGAGAAAGCCTTCTGGAGAGTATTTGTGCAGGGTGTGTGATAGTGTGCAGGACCGCAGCCTCCGTGTCTGTAGATCAGTAAGCCTGAGTTCCCTCTCTTGGGTGCAGGGAGGGTTGAGAGGCAGCCAGCAGGAGATATGGCATGGAGCTCTGGCTGACATGTGTGACTTGCATGGTTCAGCTGGTAGCTGTCTATGATGTGAATAGAAGCCTGTTTGCCTTGGAGCTCTCCTGACATAACACATGTAGGGCATACACTGTGATTGCTCCCATCAGGGAGGCATGTTTTCAGGCAGTGTTCTACACAGAGTATCTGTTGTCCAGGATCTCAGGCCAATGGTGGGAGGTGAGTTCTGACCTAAGATCACAGATGAGCCTGGCAATGCACAGTGAGTGTGGAGCCTGTCTGGTCTGCATCCCAATAATCTGCAGGACAGTGACACCAGTTGCACTCTGTGGGGGTGTCCTTGGACCTGAGAGCCTTGTTCTCCTTTTTTACCCTATTGTCCATTCTCCGTTCTATGGGTCATTCCTCCTTAAAGTTGACAACAGCTGAAACCAAACACTTGTGCCCAGGAGGCCTGGACTGTCTAGTGCTGTCCCAGCTGGTGACTGAGACCCTGGCATGGTCAGGAGCAGGGCTGAATTTGGCTGTTTGAGAATGAGCTGCTCCAGCTGTGACCTCTGTGAGTCTGGCTCCTGTAGCCCTTCCTGTGAATCATGGCGGGGGAAGGGCCACCTCTCAGGTGTGTTGGGATCCTGGGAGCTGGGGACTCATCTGAGAACTCTGATTGGTGGAGGAACCTGGCAAGGAGCTCTGGAGGTTGTGGAAGCTGAGGGTTATCTAGGCTGGGTGCCAGGCCACTGTGAATCTTTTCTGAAGGGTCAGGTGGCTTATTCAGAAGTAGTGCCACTGTCCCCCACAGATGGGGGCAATCATGTGGTGTATCTCATAAAGTATCCAGCAAAGGACTACTGTCTCCTCTATGGTGGGGAAAAGCTGAAGGAACATCAGATCTGAACAGCAAAAATCATGGGGAGTCAAGTTATCATTTGTCCCCTGGCTTTCCTCTCCTTCCCTGGGAGAATCCACTGACATCCAAGACCCACAAATCCTTGTCCAACCCTGGGACTGATGATCTGAGGTTGCACATTCTTGCGCTCTCTCTCTCTCTCTCTCTCTCTCTCTCTCTCTCTCTCTCTCTCTCTCTCTCTCTCTCTCTCAAGGGAAAGGTAGAAAGTGCTGACTGTTCACAGTAACATGGATGCCACAAACATCACCACTGTAATCAGGGTCTCATTGCAGACAAAGCTCCTGATTACTGTGTGTCATTATCAGAGGAGAGGGGCAGGGGCAGTAACAGGAGCCAGCATACAAAGCCCGGCCTCAAGTAGAGACTTGGTGTCATTGCCATTCATATGGAGGTCAAGGCCCTGGAGGTGCCTCAGATTTCCCAATGGCAATGCCTATGTGAACACAGAACAGGGCATTGAATGGAGCCCCAAACCCAGAGAGATGGGCTTCTACAGTTTGGGGTCACTACTGACATCCCAGTCCTGCCTAGGGGGAGGCTAGGTATGCTGAGGAGAGTGACCTGCGTCTCCCAGGTCAGCTGCATTGAGTACCTGGAGTTAGTATTCACTGGATCTCCTTGCTTAGCTGGATCTCCGTGCCACAAGCTACTGACACACACATTCATGTATGGGAAAGATGACCCTCTCCTTCCCCACACCAGTAGTTGCTCAGTCCTCCAGACTAGGAAGGAAGTAACATCAGCTCCCCATCTCTGATCCCTATACTCCTGTCTCTCCCAGGCCCCAGCTTCAGGAACTCCTCCGCAATAAACTAGGAGGCTCTAGAGAGCTTTAAAAATGTTGAAAGGGCCGGACCCTCACATGGAGATCATCTTTATCATTCAGCAGAGGTGTAAGAGGAGGCTGTTGTGCCCACTGCCACCACCCATGCACTGAAGCCAGCAGTTCACTCCAGGGTAATGGGCTACCTCCCAGTCTAGATTTCACCTTTATAAGTTGGAACTATGGTGTCCTGAGATCCTGATTGAATTCCCTGAATCTTTTGAATCACATTTTTCCTTCTTGAACAGAAGGAGGCCCATGTGACCATGTTCAGAGGATTCTTGAGAACACCCTACTCTAGGGGTTGAATGGATTTCAGGAGGTCCTCTGTTCCATGTCTTGGGGAGGAGAAAATCTACTCTCCAGACATGGGTGCAGCCTCTACTGCCCTCCCCTGCTGACTTCAAACACTGTCCCTTTGTTCTGGATCATGAATGACCATGGCTCCAAGCAGCCCAGGGCACCACCCCTGGATCTGGTTTCCTATAGGCATTAAATGAGCCCCCTTCTTTACCCATTATATTTCCTACCCACCCCCTAATCCTCCATTCTGTTGTACCCAAAGTTCAATGCCCCCAAAGACCACAAAGAGACCAATCCAAATGCAAAATCAAAGAGTCTTTTTAATTCATGATTTCAAACCCAGGTCCCTCATCCGTCCATCTCAGTTGTGGAGTGAGAGGGACCCCAAGCAGTAACAGGATAGGATTTTTATAGTTGTTAGGGTGGGGATCTAGGGGAATTCCAACTCTATATAGTCACACGCTCAGGACTGATGCTCACTTCATGTTGGAGATGCTTGGTTTGAGCTGTTTGGAGCATTAGAGCTGCAAGGAAATTGCCATATTCTCTAGCTGTTTGCGTAATGTGTCTATCATTGTCAGACCCATTTTCTCTGACAGTCAGACATCCCATTTCTTATCTGCAGGAAACGTGCTCCCTCTGACAGCTATGGTATATAATCTATCATATCCTTTAGGTTATGGCAGGAAATGTCTGGAACTCATTTTTTATGTGGCTCTTAAATGTCTGGGTCTAGGGGCAGCACATCCTCTGATGGGTTTCCCAGGGCCTGCTGTCCCCAGTATAGTTGGTAGATTTCTCAGGGCTTAGGGTGGAGGGAGAGTACTGTAGCTAGAGTTTTTCTCTCCGGGTCCCACCAAGCCTCAGCAGTCCCATAGTCCACTTATAAAATAAACATACAGATGCTTATATTATTTAAATTGCTCAGCCATTAGCTCAGGTCTACCATTGTCTAGCTCTTACTCTTATACTCAGCCCATTTCTGTTAATCTATATGTCGCCATATATTCCATGGCGTTACCTGCTGCCTTTACATGATGCTCCCTGGACATCAGGCTGGCATCTCCTCCAGACCTCCACCTCCTATCCTCTCTTCTCTGTTTGTCCTGCCTATCCCATACTTCCTGCCTGACTAGTGACCAATCAGCGTTTTATTTATTTACAACATACAGAACATCCCACAGCACAGTACATTCCCTCCTGGTTTTCCCAGGGTCTGCGTCCCCCTGTTTGACCCTTCTCTAAGATGGCTGCAACCCTGTCATCCTCTCATACCCCACATTTCTATAAAGAATTTCAGCAGTCCCTTGTGTCTCTATAGTGCATGGTGTCAGGTATCTCTGGGTCCTTTGAGGATTTTCCTAGAGGAGGAAGGTTGGGGAAGCAGGCAGGGAGAATAGGAACACAGACCAGGATTCCTCCTGGCTTTGTTGGTAGTGCTCCTGGACAAAGTGTGGGAGATTTCTCATGTCAGCATTTTACTCCAGGGCAATGGGCTGCCTCTCATTCTGGCTTTCTCCTTTAGGGATTGGGGCAATGATGCCTGCTGGAGAGGCCCTGGGGTCTTGATCGAATTCCCTGGGTCTTCTTGAACAGAAACCTGCAATCCAGGAGGCAATTAGCCCATGTGACCATGTTCAAACCATTTTTGGGAAAACCCTGGTCTAGGGGTTAAATGAAATTCAAGAAGTTCTGTGTTCTGTGCCCTGAGTGGAAGAGAATCTACTCTCCAGACAAATGTGCGCCATGCTTCTGGAACTTTCTCTTCCTACAGGCATTATGTTCAGATTTTCTCATGGATACTATTTCTGCAAAATCAGGTATCTCTCATCCCAAGCTCTCTTTCTCACAACCCATTTTTGGAGATGATATCCCTCTGCCTGTAACCCACACTGTGCTTGCCGGTAAGTGAGAAATTCGTCCTTGGCGTGACCATCACTCCCCAGTGCTCCCAGTGACTCCATTTACTCATGAGTTTCTTTGCAGACTATTTCAGCCACACCCAGGAGATGTCAGACTTCCTGGGTCCCTCTGCTGTGTGATGCTTTAGAGACGGAGGTCTCAAGTCTGGCCAAGGTCACTTTCCCAGGTATTGTCAGATCCAGACTCAGGCAGCATCCTTGTCCATCCTTGCCATGCTGTTGTCCTGAGCTAATTTCTTTCCTCTCACAAATGGGCACAAGGAGGCTGGAGAGATGGTTCAGCCGTTAAAGGCTAGGCTCACAACCAAAAATACAAATGGACACAAGGCACTGTGGGCAGCCCGGGGCACTGACTTTTCTCCCACTGCCTGCTATGCTGGGTGGAGCCCCTGAGATCCCAGCATCACATCTCTGACGTCAGCCTCCACTGCCCTTCCCTGCTAGCTTCAAAGACATAGGTCAGACACAGACACACAACCTTACATATACATGCATGAGAACCACTGTATTGTGCTGTGTACACTCAGAAATGTGCACACACACCATTACATACACAGGCACAAAAGTTCACACTCACTTGAACAGGCACAGACTGAAATGCAGAGTCAGTTTTACACATGATTATGCAGACACAAATGTCAATGTGCCTTCTCACACAACTACACAGACACACATGTGCATACTCAATACACACAGGCACACACAAACACAGCTACACATGTGCATAGAAGCAAGATAGTGCATTTAATCTGTGGTGTGGCATCTGACAGAGGACAAATGAGGTGGGGGCCCCACACAGCTTTATCAGGCCTGACTCCAAACCTCTTTTGTGGAAAGAGGGAACAGATCAGATCTGAGAACAGGCAAATTTAGATTTGGGGGACATGCTAAGGGACCAATTGCCGGGTGGCTGTGGAGCAGCAGCCTAGATATCGAGAGCCAGTATAGAATGCAGAAAGCAAGCCAACACAGGAGTTGGAAGCTAGGAGAGCCGTGTGGATATGAGGGAATCAGTTTCAGGTGGGAATGGGGCCTGGGCATGGGAAGGGTGGGTCTTCTAGAACCTTGTTATCCTCCTGGCTCTGGGTTCTCAGGTGTCACTTCCCACTTTGATAACATTCTCTCTCCTGACAAGGCTTCCTGAGAATGAGTGAAAATGAAGGCAGGTAGCTAATTACAGGAATTAGCACCATGTATACATGAGGTCCAAACAAAACAGTGCAACCAGACTATAGCATGAATGGGGGCCTTGTGCAGATGGAGTGTCACCCAGTGCAGGATATACATGCTGCAGGGAGCCAGGAGCACAGAAGCACCATGCAGCTGCTCCTGCTGACTGTGACTCTGACCCTGTCCTTTTTGGTACAAGCAGATGACTGGCCTGTCATGATTTCTGCCCCTGCTGACAAGGTGAGAGCCTAGGGAGGACTAAGGATGGGATCTAGGTGTCCATGGTCATGACTCTAGACTGGATGTTAGACTCAGGTCTGTTGATGGAATCTCCTGGTGGATATCAATGGGGTGCCCTACGTTATACCCTAAGCTCTGCCTTCCTGAATATCATTTTCATGCTATCTGTAGGATGGGGGCCTTCACAGGCTGAGGAATGTGTTGAAGACATGGATGTCTCTATTCTGCCACACTGGGACCTGTTGCCCCCTGCTGTTAGATTGTCGGTGCCCAAGAAGTTCCATAAAAATTGGTCATTTCAGAATTTCTATTTTACAGTGGAAGGAAGATTTTATATATGTTATATATAACTGCATGCAGGATGATGTACACAGTGCAGTGCTACTGTTTGCAGAGTGCTGAGCAGTGCTGGGAGGGGTAGTGTGGAAGGGATGGACTTCCAAGAAACTTTTTTTTTTGAGGTGAGAGGAGAAGTGCATGTATGCCCCCATCCCTAATGCAGAAGCAATCTCCAATTGATAAAGGCTTGCATACATAAATTCAGTTTTCTTTAAGGGAGTCTCACTGGGGAAACAGACTACTCTTGAGCATTGACTGGATGCACAGCAGTAGATGCCCAGCAGAAAACAGACTCAAGAGCAACTTTGGACATCCTTGTTTCAGAAAGTATTGTCAGGATATCTTTCCTTTCCTTTTATTTCTTTTAAATTTCTTATCTTTTATTTTAATTTATTTTTATTCATATATTTTTTCTTCTCTCTTTCTACCCTCCAGGTCCTTGGTGTATATATTTTGGCTTCTAGTTTAGCATTGTTATGGAATTCCTATGTGTGCAAATGAGTGGATCTCTGTTTCTTATGCTTTCTCTTGAGCTGTTTTCTTTCTGTTTGTTTTGTCCTATTTCAATGTGTTAGCTTTTTAAATCTTACTTTACTAGTACAAATTATGATGCATTTTATGAAAGTCATGAGGCCCTGGAGATGATCAGCCATGCTTCCAGGTCCTATCACTGGTGGATGAAGGTATCTGGTTGTAGCTCCCTTTATCTTTGATGCCTTCCTGTTGGAATCTATGCTGAGCTGGAGGAGAACAGTTTCTGTGGGTGAGTCTGGTGTTCAAACACCTCAGCACCCACTAGTGACAACTCACCTCATTGAGCTTTCCATCCTGGCCTCCCAGTCTCACTCTTCTCCCACTCAAGGAGCTGGGCAGCTGCTGCTCATGCTCTTGACCTCATAGAACTGGAAGCTCAGCTCTATTCTCTGTCCTCTCCACAGGACCTCCGTGGTATATGTCCTCATGGTCACCTCACGAAGAGGCAAGGATCAGCCACCCCAGGTCTTCAGTGGGCCCTGAGGCCCTAGGCAGGGAAGACACACGGGTCCAGACAGTGTGAATGTTAGGAGCTAGGACAATTGGCAGCAGGTCCCTTTAGGTGGCTTGAGGGTCACATGTTCAAGGTCCCTGAAGCTGTTGTGTCACTGTATTGACAGGGACAGCAAGCACTAAGTAGGGATAAGATGTGGAAGAACACTGATGAACATTAGCAAATCAGCCATGACTGGGAAGTAGGGAAGGATTGGAACCTGGAGACAAGTCACACCCCAGCAGGGTGGCTGTGGTCATCTATGGTCCAGTACATAGTGAGTGCATGGCAGTGCCCTCTACCCATGTTTAGTCATCTATGAGCTCTGTCTACTTGACCACTCTCTAGCTCCTCTGGATGATTTTTCTCAGCTCCTTATGTGGATCCTATGCAAGGAGCCTGGTCAGAACCTGTCCCAGGAAATATGGCTCTTGGGAGGTTCCTCCTCAGGCCTGTGTGACTTTACATGCCTATGGCACAGAGGTGGCTTGTAACCCTGCAGTTTCTGAGGACCCCGAAGTCTGCACTGAGTCCCTACCCAATACCCCTCCTGCCTCTGCTTCTACATCTGTCCAGCTGGGAACCCCTTTTCCTGAATTCCCCTGATCTGAAGCCTCACTCAGAGATAATTTCCATCTCCAGATTTTAGGAAAGTGGTACATACACTACTGGGTAGGAAATATGCCTATTCCTGAAAACATAAAGGCCAATCCATTGCCGCCCTTCACATTTGTCAGAAACATCATCGGGCAGCTGGAGTTCAGGATGAACATCTCGTGAGTACCTGCCCCCAGGTAGCCCTCTCTGCCACTGGTTGGATACTCTCCTCACCCCCACCTCACACATGTTCCCTGACCTCATCCAGTCAATCCATGACCACTGGGGCACCAGGAGCATCCCAGTATAACTCTGGTTGCTTCTGGAGAAGCCAATGTGGGCTTTGTGCTCATCTGTGTAAAGGGACAGAGCCTTGCAGACCTTGAGGACTTCACTGGGTTCTATGGTTGGTGAGGACCCCAGTGGGGATCAAGGGCAGGAGCTTCTCTGGGGAATCATGTGGAAACCCTGGGTAGAGCCTGGCCTTGAGAGGAATAGCCTGTGGTGGGCAGGATGCCAGCCTGTGCTGATCCTGGATCATGGGCTGGTCATCAGCTCTTCCCAGCCTCTACCTGCTCTTCTCTTCCTGAAGCATGCAGGTCAGGGACACAGTGCTCATGTCAAGATGGGTGCTGTGGATACAGCTTCTCATTCACCTGTCAGGAGGATGGGCACTGCTCCCCTCACTGTTGGAGTGCATGGAGTGGAGCAGGGATGGAGAGGACAGATGTCTGCAGAAGAACCATGTCTCCCTCTTGTGTTCCAGGAAACCCATTGGATGTATTGTATTCAAGCAGGTCTTGGATTATAATGAAGAACGCCCTGGTTCCTACTATGCCTGTACGTGCTCATAGATATTCTCCCTAATGGAGACTTCAGAGAGAAATCTGATGAGCACATGGCTCCTTTCATCCTCAGGGTCAAGGCACTTCTTCCAGATTTACTTATTGGAGAGAGAGGATGTCAGTGTTATCCAGTACCTTGACGAACTGCAAGAATTCAACCACAATATGATGATGCTTGTGGGTATGTGCCTTGCTCTGAGTTTGTGGGAGTTGGGCATGAACTTTGGGGCACTGGGTACAGAGTGCGTTACTATTTACTGCCCCACTTGCCCTAGTTCACACTTGGCAATCTACACACACACGGTCTTCATTCCTGAGATTTCTGACACTATGGGAGAAGAGTTTGCAAGCTCTTCTTGGCCCCTTGCATCCTCGGCCCTCACTCCTGAGGGCTGAAGTCCATGTCCACTTCCCACCCTCTACACCCCATCCTTCTCTCTCAGTCAGCTCTTGTTGTGGTCCTGCCCTGAGCAGGAATCTGATGCACTTTTGCTGCTGAGTATATTGGGCAGCCACTGCTGTTACTATGGTAGCAGTGGTGGTGTCCTGACATGCAGAGTGTGAAGCCCAGAGCCCTGTTCAGTACCTGTTACACATTTACACATACGATGGCCCACTCTGACCAGACAGTTCTGAGGTCCTGAAGTCCACAGCATACACGCCCTATCAGAGTAAATCAGAGACAAGTAGGGGAAGGGAAGTTCTACATACAGTTCTGCCCATTATTGAGAAGGGAGAAACTCCTAATCTCTCTCTGCCTCTTTTCAGACAATTTAAACTCATAGAAGAGATTAAACAGACTCCAGGAAATAGGCAAACATGTGTTTACTGAGACAGGGTGCCAGTCACACCCTGGGGAAGGCAGCTCTCCTGGTGCAGTGCCCCACACTGACGCCAGTTCACATCTCTGGACGCCACTGGACCCGAGGAGCACACAGGGCTCCAGATCCAGTGCCAGTGGACGATGTGATGTCCACCTGCCCCTGCATCAACTCCTGAGATCTGTGTCCAAGCTGTGCCCTGCTCCCGCACTTCTCACCTGCGCTGTCCTCTAGTGCTGCCCCCATGAGGCTTCTTAGCATGGCTGACACTGTGTGGCTTCCCTTGCCTTAATCCAACATTCCCACTCAGCCATCCTCCCCTCCCCACTTCTCTCAGCCCCCTGGAGACTCTGCATCCTGAGATCCTAACAGTGTCCTGGAAGTTGTCTCAGCACAGACATAGAGACCTAGGCTGAAACACCCACCACTGGCCACTGGGCCACCTTCCCATTGTCCCCAAGGACTGCAAGGGTGATGGTGCTGCTCAGAACTATGCACCCCTAGTTTACAATCCACCTCCCTCTGCTACATCAGATATCACCCTGGGACCTGAACCGGCCAAGGATACAGGTAGCCTTTAGTCATGTGTATCCCTGGATCAGGAGATGGGCTATTGAGGGCCATGTTTGGAGCTGGGGTTCTGGTAGGAGGGGTGGGGAGCATAATGAGGGCAGGAATGTTTGCAGTCACTGATGGGCACTCTTCTACTTTCTACCCCATGCCAACCTAGCATGACAATCTCCTCTAGGAGTGGCTGCAGGAGGCCGTGGAAGGTCTTCTCTATTTTCAGGTTGTGTCTGTGCATTGAATTCTGCGTCTGTCTTCTGCCCACTGGGGCTGGGTAGGGAAGAGTCTTTTTCAGAGAATCCTTGATGAGTGACTGTGTGCTCAGGTGGTACTTGTCCCAAACACTATTTCCTGCTGACTAATCTCACCTGGCAGGCCTTCTGCTTTGGACTATTGACTGAAGATTCCCTGTCTCAAGCTTGAATTCTCTTAGGGCCAGTGACCTCTGCTAGTGACCTGTTAGTGACCTGTCTGTAGTGAGAGTTCTTTTCAGTCCCGTCTTTCCATTCCCATGCTGACTACAGCCTAGTGGTCTCATCATACCCTCACCTATTGTGACCTGCAGATCGGAGTCGAGTCAAAAACCCAAGATTTCTGAGGCAGTTTGAAACCTTGACAACATTTGTTGGACTGAACATAACAGACATCATCAAACCATCTTATGATGGTAATGAGATGATTTTTTTCCTGTGTCCCCTTCCCTCCTATTCACAGCTTCCCTGTAAGACAGTGGTTGCACACTGTTCCCAGCCCCCCCTCTCTCTCTGTGGGTGTCTAGATTCCTGTGAGCTGTCCAGAGAATCTTAGTGAATAAAGGAAGAGCCATGGAGACCACACAGGAACCAGGAGCTGGGATCCTACCAGCTTCTGCAGCAGCTGACTGAACTTCTGATGCCAAGAGGAGACAGTGCTTATTACCCACACTTCCCCTTCCTCTTCTATCAATAAATCTGCAGTCTCTGTGTGTCAGGAACAGTTAAACGGGTTCCGTCTTTGTGTTAATCAGGTGATGAACTTCACCATCAGGAAGGATGAGGTATCTGAAGGTCCACCTGCCATGATCTGAAATATGTGCAGTGCCAAGTCAGTGCATCCGGCCCCCAGCCCCTTGTGCAGTGCCAGCTGCCCATGGCCAGCCACAGTGGAGTGCTCCCTGGAGAAGGAAAAGGAGGGGGAATCTCAGAGAAACAGGGTGGGCATGCCCATGGGCTGGGCTGCAGGTTAGAGCTGCTCATGGAGGATTGGGGACTCAGACATGCCTGTGTCCTCCCTTCCAAGAGTATTATGTCCCCCAGATGTCTGTTACAAAGGACCTAGTGCTGATCGCAGTAGGGTATCCTTAGCCTCCCATGGGTCCATGTGTGACTTTCCCTCAGGACTCAAAACCACACATCTATTCATCTTTGATACTCCACAAGGACAGACCAGTATAGAACTTCCCCAGAGTCACACTTGGAGAACGAATAATTGTGTTGCCTTTACATTGCTTGGATGAAGGGTTCCTTATAGGAGTAGGGGTGAGCCCACAATAGCTACTCCACCAAAAGGTGTCTCTAACGTGGATCTCAACTTCCCCATATCTTCATAGATGGTGTTTCCTCTTCAGTTAGCCTTCCACACTGCGTGTATTCTAAAGCACCTCCTGAGACCACAGTGGGGACAGAATCACATGCAACTGTGAGGGATGTGCAGGAAGGAGGGGCTGGAGCCTCAGGAAAGGGTCTGCTGGTTCCACCTCCTCCTATGTGAGGGTCCCTGGACAGACCTGATCTCAATGGATTCTTGAGACAACAGTGGTGGGTATTATATTTGGAGGACAACACCCCAATAAAGGCCTCTTCATGAGCTCTGAACATTCCTCTGCTGGCCGGAAACAAGGGGTAAGCCCATTCTTGACATTACAGCACTAACCAGGATCTTCGATTCCCCCAAGAGACTCATCTACTCAGAAGCTGTGCCACACAGAATCAAATGCCCTTTATACCCTACCTCTTGGGTGAGATTACTGGTGTTTGGTTTCTTTGGGCAGTGGGACTATAAGTGTGGACCTTGACTGGTACTCTGAATATCCCTGCACACTAGACCAGACTGTGAAGCCAGGCTGGCCTCCATTGAAAGGAAACAGACCATGGAATGGAGAGAGTGGCAGGATAGATACCCTTCATAGCATCCCTCAATGAAGATTAAGAGTATTGGCTTCGTCCTTGGAAGTGTTTCACCCCACCTGGATTCGGGGACATGAGTCACATATATTGAAGAGATTTCCCATGGGAGCCAGCAGACAGGTTAGGATTCTGCGCTCTCTTCTGTGGAAACTCACTGGAGGTCTTTCCTGGATCAGGGTGTGTTATAAGGGGGAACACACTTTAGTAGCCACCCACAGTGACTTCAGGGAACTGTGAGACTCCTTGTGGATTGCAGCCTCAATGGAGAGGGCAGCTTGGGAGGTTGTGTCACAGGGTGGCTTGTCTGTGGGATGGAGGTGAGCTGGATTTAAGGGCACTGGGTCTGTAGCTGGTCAATTAGGCTCCATGTGTGATGACTAAGTTGTGGTGCTCCAGAGCACAGTGTCGCTTATCCTAGTGCAATCAGAGCTGTCTCTGTCCCCAGAGTGTGAAAGTAAACATGGCTGTGGTTGGGTCAGACTCAATAGCTTCTCGAGAACACAGGGAAGTGACTGGCCTCTTCCAGCTGTTCCCTCAAAGCTGGCTCAACATGTCACCTTTACACCATTCTATTTGATGGGGCTTCACCTTTCACCCCTCAAGAAGAGAACTTCTCTGGAAACAAACTTTAGGCTAATGTAGTGTGATTCACAGGCATGTAACTCTATCAACAAAGATGTTTTGGAAAGTGTAAAGAAGCACTCATAAAGAATGAATATTGTCTCTCATGGGGCACTTGAGGCTCTTCCTGTGGGAGACTGTATAACATCAAGTGTAACAGTCTGTCCACGGGGCAACATGATTTCTTGGTGCTGGAGACTGGCCGTGCCAGCTGAACAACACTTCTCAGATCACTAGTTCTCTTTGCTCCCTTCTAATTGCCACCAGTCACAGCTGAGAACTCAGACAGGAAGCCTGGCTGGGTAGGTGCCAACAGCTTTCTGAAGTCCAAGGGTAAGCATGTACTAGAGTGCCAGAGACATCACCTGGGCAGCAGTGTGTGTGGTTACAGAGATGACAATGCTGTGGGATATCTGAAGGAGAAAAGGCAGCACCCACAGGAACTCACCCCAGAAATAGCACCCACCTCACATGGGGAGAAATGATCTCTAGTACACCCTATTTTATTATTCAGAGGTGATGGACCAGAAAGCTGCTGTAGGACCCAGAAGAGGCCACTCAGAAAGTAGACCTTTCAACCCTTTGAGTCCAAAGTGTCAAAATGTTCCTGCTTAATGAAGCTCTGAATTTGGTTCCTGTCTGTTGTAATGCCCCCATTTCATCTCTGATTTCATGAATTATCCCTCTGTCTCTGTCCCTGTTTTTCTCACTGTCTCTATCTCTGTCTCTCTCTCTACCCCTATTCTCTCTCACTCTCTTGAACAGTATGGCTATTCAGAAAAGAAATCTCGGCACACATACAGCAGCTGCCAAATGACTGTATGTAACTCCAGTTCCAGGGGAAATCTGATGCTTTCTTCTGACTTCATCCTCTACCTAACAACCACGTTGGCACATACATACATGTAGGAAAAAGACTTTTACACATGAAATAAATGAATCTGAAAAGACTAAAATAATCACATATAGGGAAACAATCTCTATTACACCTATGCAGGTGATCTCACAGGTGTTATTGATATTTGTATCCATATGTATTCCATCATATACTCCCCAGGAGATTTAGATGCATCTTGTTCCATCTAATTTGATAGCAACTTGAAACAAACTAGAGTCATTTGGGGAGAGGGGACTTCAATTGAGAAAATGCTTCACAAGATTAGCCTGTGGACGAGTTAGTGGTGGTGTATTTTCCTTCAATTGAGAAAATGCCCCCACAAGATTGGCCCCACACAACAAACCTGTGGTGGTGTATTTTTGTAATTGGTGTTTGATGTGGAAGTGTGCAACTCACTGTGGACAATGCCGCCACTGGGCTTTGGCCCTTGGTGCTTTAAGAAATCAGGATGAGCAAGCCAAAAGAAGCAAGCAGGTAAGCAGGACTCCTAAGTGGCCTCTGCATGCCCTGACTTCCCTGGGTGATAGATTACAAATTGTAAATTGAAACAAACCCTTGCCTCTCCAAGTTGCTCTGGGACATGGTGTTTTATCACATCAATAGAAACCTACATGAGACACACCTCAATTTCAGCCTTCATCTGCAAATGCTGGGTAAAGTCAAGACCATGTCCTTTGTAGTGAGGTACTTAGGAATTACCAGGACACAGAAGGTGTGATTGAGCTGAGGTTAAAATTCAAGGGTAATGAGGGACATGATCAGAAGTAATGAAGGCTAGAGAAGTGGAGCTGGGGATCCCTGCAAGAACTGCCATCAGAAAAAAATGGGGAGGCATGAGGAGAGATGCTTTACATTCTAAGGCTTAGAACGTGGGAACAACATGGGCCAGGAAAACTCTCCCTTTCTGTCCTGCCATCTCCATAAGGTCTACCAGACCTGACCACTACCAACTGTTATATTGACACCTGGGAGCTTCTACCATCAGTAGACCTCAACTTCCTGTCCCACCTCTTGTCTTCCCAGGGTTGCCAGTCACCCTCCCTCTCCCTCCTCCTGATGTCTTCTATCGTGTTAACTTAACAGAAATCTATCTATGAGCATAGTTGGAGAACATGGTATAATTCAATCCACGAGGACACAGGATAGTTAGATGATAGGAAGCAGATGTAGCGTCCAAGGGCTACCCATCCTTGTTGTGGAATATTACTTTAACTATGTAAAGATGTGTTACAGTTGTTTACGATGTGGAATATTACTCTAACTCGGCAAAAATGTGTTACATTTGTGTAAAGATGTGTTGCATTTCTTCATGCTGTGTTCCACTATGTAAAGATATGCTGCCTTGCCTATCTAAGGCACCTTATAGGTCTAATAAAATGATGAGCAGCCAATAGGGAGGCAGTAGAGAGACAGTTGGAGCTGATGTGCAGAGAGACTAAATAGGCAGAGGAATCTAGGCTTGAGAAAGAAGGGAAGAGCAAATGAGAAAGAAAATGATGGAGATACCTGGGGGCAGGCAGCCAGCCAGTCAGCCAGCCATGGAGTAGCACATACAGAATGGAAGAAAGGTAAAAAGCACTGAGGCAAACCATAGATGAAGAGAAACAGATTCAATTAAATTATAAGAGCTAATGGGACAAGACTAAGATAAGGCCGAGCATTCATTACTAATAATAAGTCTCTGTGTCGTGATTTGGGAGCTGGTTGGTGGCCCAAAAGAAAGCCCACTAAATTTCCTATTGGACAGAAGACTCCCGGGGGCAGACCTCATCTTATCAGCCATCTGTGTGTGGCTCTCATGGTTTTGCTAAGGGAAGAGTTATACACACAACTGCTATAAATGCTAACATCAGTGATCCACACAGTGATGTGGAGGAATCTGTGTACTTTGTGGGCAGGACAAAATACACAGTCTTTGGCGCCCTGAGTGAAGAAACTCCAGGCTGGTCACTAATCTCTAGTCCTAAAGAGTACTGGCCCCACTCTCAGGACAGGCTTCCTGCTCAGCAGCAGCTTATAGGACTGGATTATGGCAGCTCCTCAGCACAGCCCAGGGCTCTCATAGAGTGCTCACTAATATTGATTATGGGTTATTGAAGCAGTCCATGCTTGGTCTATATAGGCACAAAGATGCCCTTTGTAGGTCTAGAACCTTGATTTGGAGCTGGGGTCAGATGGGTCTCTGGACATCAAATGGAAAGGGACAAAACAGAGTTCCTTCTGGAAAGGGAGTTGGGATGTGGCCAGAATACAAAGTGGCCAAGTCATCTCAGTTTTGGGTTCTAAGCTGGGGTCAGATGGGTCTCTGGACATCAAATGCAAAGGGACAAAACAGAGTTCCTTCTGGAAAGGGAGTTGGGATGTGGCCGCCAGAATACAAAGTGGCCGAGTCATCTCAGTTTTGGGTTCTAAGACTAACACATGTGGGTCCCTGACCTCCATGTGTTAGTCTTGCTTCCCCATTCAAAGAAAACCAGACCTAGTGTCTCCTTGAGGGCTTGCCACGAGTCAACCTGACAACAAAAGGAAAACCTTTCGTAGCTTAGGGTCTCGAGTGTTTTTTTTTTTTTTTTTGTTTTTTTTTTTTTTTTTTGTAGTGGGTAGCTGTTCCAGTTTTTTGTTTTTTTTTTTTTTTTTTCTGTTTCAGACCTGGCTCACAGAAGGATTTTATTATCCAACGATGGTATCTGTCTTCTGCAAACCTTCCTTTTTTTTTTCAATAATTGAGTAAAACTGAAATTTATTATATGCCACAGTCGTCCTAGGGACCTCCATGCTATATATATATAGCCTTTATGGTTCTATGGGTTGTGGTCTGATTGTTCATTTTATATCTAGAATCCACCAATGAGTGAGTACATACCATAACTGTCTTTCTGGGTTTGGGTTACCTCACTCAGGATGATTTTTTCTAGTTCCATCCATTTGCCTGCAAATTTCATGCTTTCATTGTTTTTCTCTGCTGAGTAGTACTCCATTGTGTATATGTACCACATTTTTTTCATCCATTCTTCCGTTGATGGGCATCTAGGTTGTTTCCAGGTGCTGGCTATTACAAATAGTGCTGCTATGAACATAGCTGAGCATGTATCTTTATGGTATGTATCAGCATTCTTTGGGTATATGCCCAAGAGTGGTATGGCTGGGTCTTGAGGTAGTTCGATTCCTAATTTTCTGAGAAACCGCCATACTGATTTCCACAGTGGTTGTACAAGTTTACATTCCCACCAACAGTGGAGGAGTGTTCCCTTTGCTCCACATCCTCTCCAACATTGGTTGTCATTGGTGTTTTTGATCTTAGCCATTCTAACAGGTGTAAGGTGGTATCTCAGAGTCGTTTTGATTTGCATTTCTCTGATGATTAAGGATGTTGAGCATTTCTTTAAATGTCTTTCAGCCATTTGTAGTTCTTGTTTTGTGAATTCTCTGTTTAGCTCTTTAGCCCATTTTTTAATTGGACTGTTCAGTGCTTTGATGTCTAGTTTCTTGAGTTCTTTATATATTGTGGAGATCAATCCTCTGTCAGATGTGGGGTTGGTGAAGATCTTTTCCCAATCTGTTGGCTGTCTTTTTGTCTTATTGACTGTGTCTTTTGCCCTGCAAAAGCTTCTCAGTTTCGAGAGGTCCCATTTATTAATGGTTGTGCTCAGGGTCTGTGCTGTCGGTGTTTTATTTAGGAAATGGTCTCCAGTGCCAATGCGTTCAAGAGTGCTTCCTATTTTCTTTTCTATTAAGTTTAGTGTAACTGGATTTATGTTTAGGTCTTTGATCCACTTGGACTTGAGTTTTGTGCATGGTGACAGATATGGATCTATTTGTAATCTTTTACATATTGACATCCAGTTATGCCAGCACCATTTGTTGAAGATACTTTCTTTGTTCCATTGTATAGTTTTGGCTCCTTTGTCAAAAACCAGGTGTTCATATGTGCATGGATTAATGTCAGGGTCTTCAATTCGATTCCATTGGTCCGTATGTCGGTTTTTATACCAGTACCAAGCTGTTTTTATTACTATAGCTCTATAGTAGAGTTTGAGGTCCGGGATGGTGATGCCTCCAAGGGTTGCTTTATCGTATAGGATTCTTTTAGCTATCCTGGGTCTTCTGTTTTTCCATATAAAGTTGAGTATTTTTCTTTCCAAGTCTGTGAAGAATTGTGTTGGGATTTTGATGGGGATTGCATTGAATCTGTAGATTGCTTTTGGTAAGATTGCCATTTTTACTATGTTAATCCTACCTACCCATGAGCATGGGAGATCCTTCCATTTTCTGATATCTTCTTCAATTTCTTTCTTTAGAGATTTAAAGTTCTTATCAAAAAGGTCTTTCACTTGTTTAGTTAGTGTTATCCCAAGGTATTTTATATTATTTGTGGCTATTGTAAAGGGTGATGTTTCTCTGACTTCTTTCTCAGCCCTTTTATCATTTGGGCCTCGAGTGTTTTAAGATGGTTGCACAACTGTGGGCACAAAGCAGACTTTGATGGAGCCGATGGGTTTCACGTCAGGCCAGTGGAAGGAGCTTGAGTTGTGTCAAGGAGAGACAGGAGTTCCATATGTCCTATGATAAGGTCCTGAGATGAGCAACACAAAATATATCCATTTTCCCCTTGTTGGATATGAAACCACTGAACCACAGTGGGGACACTTCCCTTTAATGGACACAAATTGGAGACGCTTTGTATAACTAGAGCCATTCCAACTTCTGGAATAAAATGTGAAGCACAGGAGTCAAGGCCCTCAGCCTTAGGATCTGGGAACGTAATTGGGTAGACAGGTGATGGTTACAGCTGAGAAGGAAGGGTAGGGATGAGACACTGTAGAGTAAGAAGTGCTTCAAGAGAGTGCAGCTGCCTGTTGTACAGAGTGAATTCTTTCAGCTAACTGTGGTCTCTAATGTTGCTCTTTGGTCCCCCCTTCTAAGAGCAGTCAAGGCTCAGAAGCTCCTATGCTGTAAACTAGATCCTGACGCATCAAATGTTTCCCTGCTCACACCTGGGATAGGGCCACCTAATGGCAGAAGCCAATGTGGTGGGCTCCTGGTGCAGAGCTTGTGCCCAGGGCACTGACAGGATTGTGTGTTGTAAGAAGCTCAGTCCCTTTCTCTGCATCAGTAGGAGAGAAACCAGCTTCTAGATAAGATGGCCAAGGAAGCCAAGGGTGGCTAGAGGGGAAGTGCAGGTATGCAAGAGGAACAAGAGGAGGCCAACACCCTCCCTTCCTGGCTGCCTATTCTCTACTTCTGGACCATAGTCATTTACCCAGTTTAGTGGGTTCTTTGTATTTGGTACCCTTAGATGATACAAACATTTCAGGGCATCATGTCTTTTCTCTGCAGCTAGTACAGAACGATCATCATATCTCAACACAATAACCTCCATTCCCATGATAGACATGGATTTGTCTAGGATGGGTGTGGTTAGTGACATTTTGGGCCACAAATAGCATCCTATGATGGGCCCTCATACCCTCAATGAGTTGCCCAAATGATCTGCCTGTCTAGAGGACAGAGCCGAAGATGCAGAGCCTGCTCCTGACTGTCACACTGTTTGTCCTGGTGGCTGTCCTACAGGCCCAAGATGACCTGCCATTCCTCTCAGAAGACAAGAACATGAGGCAGGGAGAGATGGTAGACAGGAGTAGGTGGAAGGCTTTAATCTTGTCCAGTGCATGAGGACCAGAGCAGCTTTCATAATCTTTTAAGTCCTGTGAGTCTGACCTCTAACACTGCACCTCAGCCCGGAGTCTTATTTGCTCTCTTTGCTGTCTCTACTGCTGTTCTACCAGCAGACATGGGCCCTCCTGAACCACAGAGTAGGAATGGGACAGGGTCCTATTTACATTGACTCCAAGAACCAAAATGTTTTTCAGGAGTGGACCTTCATGCCCTGTCCTACAACCAAAGACATTGGGGGCTTTGGGAACAGATACCTCCAGCCTAGGAGGAACTTGGTCTTTTAGACCCACTTTAATGAACACAGGACTTGAGAGTGGGGCCAGTCCATGTCAGGGGCTGCAATGTGGGCTCCTTCATGTTTCTTCAGGCCCTTGCCCATGTTCTGAAGCCTGAGCTGGGGTGTGCTCAGGGCTCTCTGTCTGTTACAGGTCTCAAGGACCTCATACAAGAAGACCACCACGAATGACCTGAACACTAAAGAGTGGAAGAGTGCTATGGAAGAATTCCCTATCGCATTGAGAGGCCTAGAAAGGGGGAACATGGTGCTCACAATCATTTCCATGTGAGTGTCACAACCATGAGTCTTCCCAGCTTCCCCCCCACTTCTAATCTTTGAGTGTTGCTGATGAGGAGATTCTTCCTTTGAGGGGACATCATCCCAGCAACCATCCAAAATCACAGCTGCAGTTGATATGAGATTTGGAGATCACTGACTCATCACGTAAGCTGAGCAGAGCACAGGTGTGGGCTCTGAAACAGGCTGCTGAATGTGCTTCCTGTTTTCCAGGCTTAGTGGTGAGTGTACCCAGGAATGGAGTAAACAGAGAAGCCTGTCCAATGCAGTGCCTGTGAGTCCCCGTCTGAATTTCTTCTCCTATTGCAGTGATAAAATTCTCTTTCCAAAAGGATTAAGGGAAGGAGGTTTATTTTTGCTCACCATTCTACGTACCTCTTATCATAGCAGGGAATTCAAAGCAGCTCTTCTTGAAGTATCTAGTTATATTACATCTACAGCCAAAAGAAAGAGAACGAGGAATGCTTGTGTGCTAGTGCTCAGCTGGCATTCTCCATTTTATACGGAATTTTATCCATTGCCTGTTGCCCGGTGGATAGTTTCACAACAATTAAGATAGGTCTTTCCACTTCAATGATCACAATCAAGATATAGAGTCACAGGCATGGCCAAAGGCACATCTCCCAGGTGATTATTCCTTCTGTGTAAGCTTAACTTTATCTGTCAGTGTCCTGCAGGCTGCATGTGATCCTCTCTTACAGGGACAAGTGCCTGGCATTGGAACATCCTTGCCCTGCTTAGCTTCATGAAGTCTCCTAGGGGACTTTAGAGGTCATAGGCTAGTCCACTGAAGAGATCCTCCTTCCCTCCAGATAGTTCTGTCCCTTGGCCCATAGGGAATCAGAGGCTTACAATCCAGGAAGCAGGAAGGTCAGTTGCTAAGGTGCCACAGCAAGCTCCAGCCTCCATTTTCCCTGCCACCCTTGGCCCAGACTCCATATCTGGAGATGACACCTTTCAAGGAGAAAACTCTGGTCCTGTGATGAGGCCGTGGCAAGTTCCATCTCCATGTGATTAAGAGTTAATGGGTCATTGCTGACATCCTCTAGACTGTGCCTCAGTGTGTGGTCAGAATGATGTGTCTGGAATAAGACACTACAGATCCATTTTTTTCTGTTCATCTACAATATGTTTCTGATATACACAAGATGCCAGTGATGGACCACTATACCTTCTACAATGAAGGCAAGTTATTTGAGCAGAAAACCTATGTGTGAGGGCTCATAAGTAAGAACTGGAGCATACATTTCCTGTATGGTCTTCATAACCAGCAGCCAGATGGGTGTGAAGCAGCTACATCTTGGTGCAGGGTACTAGAATACTTAGAATGGGAGATGTGATGCTTGTATATGTTCCGGACATAAGGTGCTGCCTGTACAGTGTGCAAGATCTGAGTGAGAAGGGTCAGCTTGTCAGGGACTGTCAGGGGAAAGAGCACATATGGCCCTCAGAGCCATGACCACTCAGAATGGGAGTTCCAAGCAGTAACTGCCAAGTACCATTTCCTGGGGCCTCAGATGTGATTAAAATAAGTTGGGGTGATTTAGTCCTAACAGAGACCAGTTGACAATGTCCCACTAGAGTTGAGAAACAGACTAGTATCCCTGTGACCCATGGTCCTTCCAGGTCAGGGTGTGATTCTGCACAGCCATTCAGGATCTATGCCATAACCTTGTACCTGCCTGTGAGCCGCTGTCCATCTTCTCCACACATAACCTTCCTACTGCCTCCTCTAAGTGCTCTCTCCTCTACTGCTTGAGACTGAGGCTTGTCTTTCTCCCTGGTGTCTCTTTGTGTCACCTGCCCCCCCTCCCCTCACAAGGACACCAGGGCTGTGTTTCAGGTCTTAGTCATGACGGCATCTAAGCTGCAGGTGTGATGGGGTCTGGATCTCTGCCCCCTGTACATCCTCAACCCTAGCTTTGTCCTTATTTCTACAGAAATGTGTGTCCCTGTACATCACAATGGTGGGTGACTGCCTGGAGGAATGTTAGGACGCCTCAGACTGCTCAGTACCTGAGTTCTGTGGTCTATCTGCTTGGACCCTGATAGTGATGTCAGGAAACTGAAGAAGTTAAGAAGAACTGAAGAAATGGGACAAAAACCTGAGTTGCATAGTTCAGAATAAGTGGACATATGCTACACTTGAATTTTTTTATTTTTTTTATTCTTCTGTCATATATTACATCCCAACCACAGTTTCCCCACCACCTTCTCCCTCCACTCCCTCTTGCCCAGATCCACTTCTCCTGTTTCCCTTCAGAAAAGAGCAGGCTTCCCAGGAGTATCAACCAAACATGGCATACCAAGTCACAATAAGACTAGGCACATTCCCTCATATTAAGGCTGGACAAGGCAACCCGGTAGGAGGAAAAGTGTCCCAAAAGCTCAGTTTATAAATTCCATAAGTTCAAGAGGATAATTCCAGTACAGGTCTCATGATGGATAAGATGACAAGGTGTAAGATCACAAAAGAGAAAATGTAGAGGTCAAACAGGGAGAGAGGAAGCAAAACAGTGTGGATAAGTCAAGTCACCTCTTTTATAGCAATCTATTTCATAGAAACTAACCTCATACTGAAAGAACATCATTAATTCCTTCTGAGTGTGGTGCTTTTATGACTTAATTATCTCTTACAGGACTACAATCTAAATATTATGTAGGAACAAAGTTTCTAACATATTAATTTAGGGGGACAAATGATCTCAAAAGCATAATATCATGAGATGTTTCAGATAATCACTAACTGAAGTGTTTTACAAAATTGGATTAATCACATCCATCTTTCCACTCTTACTCTTCTTTTAAAACATAATTTTTTATTGATTCTTTGGGAATTTCACATCATGCACCCCAATCCCACTCATTTCCCAGTCCCTCCATATCTGCCCTTCACCCTTGTAGTGCTCCCCACAAAGTAAGACTTAAAAAGACATAATAAAAATAAAATTAAATAAAAATAAAAATATAAATAAGAGCCGAGTGGTAGTGGCACACACCTTTAATCCCAGCACTCAGGAGGCAGAGGCAGGCAGATCTTTGTGAGTTCGAGGCCAGCCTGGTCTACAGATCGAGATCCAAGAAAGGCACAAAGCTACACAGAGAAACCTTGTCTCGAAAAACAACAACAACAAAAAATAAATAAAAACAAATGAAGAAAGGCAAATGAAACAAAAAGAAAAAACAACACTTTGCTCCTCTATCTTTCCTACCTCTCTATCACTTCTTCACTTGTCCCATTGGCATTGGGAGCTGCTGTGTGTCATGCAGTAGGCCCCTTTGTCCAATCAGCTTCATTTGCAAATGCTCATTGTGTAATGTGCTGTTGGTCAGGTTCAAGGCCTCTGGTTTCTGGAACACCAACAATACTGGATCCTCACCAAAACTCCTCCTTGATGTCCTGTTGTTGCCCTTAGTCACAGAGAGTCTGTGGCTATGGTTCTAGAGGACCAGTCCCTCAGGTGCTCCAGCATGTCACAAATGGGGTAGATGTTAGGATTGCCAACTCACAGTCCTGGATATGCACCTGGGTGGTAGCCAAGCTGGTCAGTCTGGGCCTCTGGAACTAAATACCTCAGGTGAGGGGTGGAGTTAGCTCTCCCACACCTGTGGTAAGGAACAGGACCAGCTCTCCTGTGAGGGTGGGACCAGCTCTCCTGTGTAGGGTGTCTATTATCCCAGGGCAGGCAAAAGGAGGGGCCAGCTCTCTAGTGAGAGGAGTATGGTTCTCCCTGGGCCAATGAGGGGAGGGCCACCTCTACATGACCCTTGTACTTCAATACATGGTTCAACTCATGGCTTGCATGGGCCTCTGTGGTAACATGGGCAACAGACATCAACACCAACCCCAGCTGCAGCAGGGCCATGGACCCACACATCACCAACAGTAGCTGCTTGGGACCAGATATGACCATGGGCCTGGGTGACAGTGCAGGCCTCTCAGATTGGAATGAGCCCAGCAGCAGCATGGTCCCCAGACTCTAACCTGACCACAGGTGGCAGCCTAGACACATGGTCTCCAATGGTAACAGGAGACAGAGACATCAACACAGACCCTGCCTGTGGTAGGCCCATGGACTCAGACATGCATGCTCATCACAGGTTGGTCCCAGACGTCACCATGGCAGAAAACAATCACCATTTTCCACAATGATTCTTCAAAGTCAAAGTCCTTCTGAAAAAAAATTCATTCTAGCATTTACAATGTTTCCCTCTTTTGTTTAACCTGTATTAATAATGTTGAAGATTTTGCAGCCACACAGTGAAGACAGTCTTTTCTATTTTGTGCATCTCATAGTTGTTGTTGTATGGGTGTGGGTTCATTCGGGTCCATGGAAATAAGACAAAAGCACTTTTAGGATGTCTCTAGCCTTTCCAGCTGCAGGGAGAATCAGCCTCTCACAGGACTGAGACACCTTCCCTTAGCCAAGGGCATTTTTATTGTTCTCCAAATTTACACTTTTAGCAAGTTGATTTCCATTTCCCCAAAACACCCTGAGGAAACTTCCAAAGGGGCAATGCCAAATGCAAAGTCTCATTTAAGGAATATCACAGTTTGCCAGATTTTTCCAAAACAAGTTTTGAATTTGTACCCTTGGGAAACTCTCAGGCAAGATTCACACAGGGCAACAAGAGAAACAAAAGGTGGATTAAGGCTAGGTGCTAGCACTCTGGAGCCAGACCAGGTGTAGCCCAGTGGGAATTCTCCCACAGATCCCCCTTTCTTTTATACAAGAATTAATTGTTTGGGAGTTTATACAGCCTCGCAGCATGTGTAGCTGTTTCCCTATCTTTCTGTTTTACAATCTTAATTGTAAAACACAACTTAAAGCAATAAGGTTACTATTGTTAGCACAAGAGTAAGACATGTTAAAACAATAAATCTATTAAAGTGATTCATAGGGTTAAATGTGTAAGGATTCTGTATACGTGCAGCTCAGCAGTCTCATTTGGTGCCTTATTACATTATCAGCGGGTGACTACATCCCAGTCTAAAAGCCGCATGTGCATCCCCACGCACTCTCTTGGTCTCTGTCTCTGTCTGCCTGTCTGTCTGTCTGTCTGTCTGTCTGTCTCTCTCTCTCTCTCTCTCTCCCACCCTCTCTTTCTGTTTCCTCTCTGCCAGGCCTGGATTCTCCTGTCCTATCCCTTCTTCTCTATAATAAAGCTCATTCTAACTCTGGTAACCCTGACTGGTGATTCTTCTGCTTGTGACTCTCCCACCGCCAGCCAAACCAGAGCCACCATATACCCTTTCATTGGTGCCATTCAGACTCAGGAGATCACCAAGGGCTTGCGACCTGGCTCACGACCCTGCCCACCACTCATGCGATTGCCGCTGCTGTCGCCTCCCTCCAGCGAGTACACGAGACCATGAACACACACATCCCCCCAACCCTCGAGCCTCTGCTGGACCCCCACACCACTCCCTCTGCTACCACCATGTCTCTCCACTACACGTGAGTGCAGCCTGACCTATATTCTTCACGACGAACACCCTGGGGGTTGTCCTCGGGCTGCACTGGCAACGACACATTTTTGCTCTTGACAGGGAGGTCAATGCTGTCCTGGTCCACCGGGTGGTCCATCTGTGGCATACGCCCCAGCCCTTAGCTCTCCCTTGATGAAGGGGGGTTAACTTGACTGATTCATAGATCTTTCTCCTTGCCTCAGGGACGCCTGAGATTGGAGTCTGATCCCGGTTTTTATTTTAATTTTTTATTTTTCTCTTGGCTGCAGCCATGGGACAAAGGGGAGGATACCACTTAAATTGCTGGATACCGGTAAATCTGGCCACATAACAACTTTGCAGGAACTTCTGCAAGCGAACGGGCAAATAAAAAGAGTTACTTTATCCCCAAGCTTTCTACAAAAGCTCTGAACCCTTCTCCCTCCCCATTTCTGATGTTTTCTTTTTCTATGCCACGTGCAACCATTTCTGTCTGTCTGACTTCTGCCTTCTGCTCTCCGGCAATGGGAGTGCTTCTACTGTTGTGTGGGTGGTCTCTCTACTGTTGTGTGGGCTGCTTCTACTGACTCTCACTTTAACACTCCTCCCACTCATTCTCAAGTTTCCGTGTGAGAGGCACAGATGAGTCTGGAAGTGGCTAAGATCCATGCAAATAAGTTTACTGTAGTCAGGATGATTCTTAAGCCAGAAATCAGTTTATAGCCTCAGACAAGTCTTCCAAAAGGATCAGTTTATAGTCTGCCTCCTGGCAGATCTTCCAAAAGCTGTCCTTAAGCCAGCAGTCATCAAAGAAAAAAAATTCAAGACACAGAGTAAAATCTGTCTCTTGTTCCCCAGACCTCCCTGACTAAAACTTAAGCATCTGGAGAGCAAGGCTCCTGACCCCACGGGCAAAAGGGTCATCTGTGGCATTTAAGGTGTGCCAGGGAAGAGATCAAAAGCTGGAAAACAAAATTGCCAAGTGCTGGCACTTGCTGACTTCTAAAAGCTGTTTGGGTTCCTGTTTTAAGTGAGGAAAAAGGCCACAGGCTAGCGAGTGCCCTACCAGGCCATCAATAGCCTTGTTGAAAGTGCTGTCTAGAAAGATAACTGGTCAGCTGACTGTCCCCAGGCACCGAGACACATGGGAACATCAAGGTAAGACCTCCAACAGACCTAGGCTTGGCTACAGGCTTGCAGGGAGCCCAGAATGCAGCAAGGAAGCAATCTGTTTCTTTCCTTCTTTTTTTTTTTTTTTTTTTTTTTCAAGACAGGGTTTCTCTGTGTAGTTTTGCGCCTTTCCTGGAACTCACTTTGGAGACCAGGCTGGCCTCGAACTCACAGAGATCCGCCTGCCTCTGCCTCCCAAGTGCTGGGATTAAAGGCGTGCGCCACCACCGCCCGGCCCGTTTCTTTTCTTCTAGACACCAAAGCCACTGACTTGGAGTTTGGGGATGTTGCCTCTCCTCATTTCCCTATTGTCGGGGTAGGGAGGACAGCCTTACCCACCTCACCAGATTTAAATGCACTTTCAGGATTATTTAATGGGAAAAGATTTGCAGCTAAGACAGGAGCTTTCATTTCATTGCTCCTTCCATGTGTTTCACACCAGACCTACCTGCCTGTGTTTCTCACGTGCACACAGACAGGGCCCTGATCTTTGCCTTGTCCCTAATTCAAAAAAAAAAAAAATAAGTTCTCATGCACCACAAGCTTTTCTTTTCCTAGTTCCCTGTTCTAACTCACTGTTCAGCTAATGGTACAGGACCACCACAGAACCAGAGTCCAGAGATCATCAAGTAAGAAACTGTAACAGCTAAAAGGTATTTACAACCCCAGACCCAAAAGTGTCTGGGCTCTACAAAAAAAGACTTTAATATAAACATCTATGACTGTGAAATGCTTTTAACAATTGATCACCTGTCTCCTGGATGCCAAATTAGTAAAGGAAACAGGTGCCTTAAAATGATCTGTCTCTGATAAAGCTTAACATGTTCCTATCTCTCTGTCTCTCCCATTAACACTGACCAATATAAGCAGAGTACTAAGCATCACATATGGTCACTAATCTTCTCATGGCTGCTCCTTAACATGTTTCAAACTTTTCCCAAGCTCCAGAAACCAGCTTAAATCCATCTGGACAGGCCAGATCTACCTCAGATAAGTGTCAATTCCCCTGGTCTGGGAACACTCCAAAAAAATAATAATAATGATTCTTTTCTCTCTAAGCTTTTTCTGTGTCACCAGTATCTTGTCAGGCAAAAGGTTCCCAGCCACGGCCACAAGGGATGCATGTCTCTAGAGCAACAGACAGCAGACAGCCCATCATCCCACAATGCCTGTCTACCTAGGAAGATTCCCCCATTCCATACCCCCCCACAAGAGCCAACGGTCAGCTGGAAGCAGTTTTTGAGAGAAACAATGCCCCTATGCATTCCTATTTACTTGATTTTTTTTTTATAATAAGCAAAAGTCTGGAATGTAAGGATTCTGTATACATGCAGCTCGGCGGTCTTGTCTGGCGCCTTATTACATCATCAGCGGGCGACAACATCCCAGCCTAAAAGCCAGATGTGCACCCCCGCAATTCATTCTCTCTCTCTGTCTCTCTCTCTCTCTCTGTCTCTCTCTGTCTCTCTCTGTCTCTCTCTGTCTCTCTCTCTCTCTCTCTCTCTCTCTCTCTCTCTCTCTCTCTCTCTCTCTCTCTGTGTGTGTGTGTGTGTGTGTGTGTGTGCCTCTCTGCACCCCTCTCTTTCTGTTTCCTCTCTGCCAGGCCTGGATTCTCCTGTCCTATCCCCTCTTCTCTCTAATAAAGCTCATTCTAACTCTGGTAACCATGGCTGGTGATTCTTCCATTCATGACTCTTCTGCCGCCAACCAAACCACACAACCACCATATACCCTTTCAAAATGAGGCTGTAGTATCTGCAAGACCTTGCATAATATCTGTTCCTGTCATATCAGGTAACTTTTTCATAAAAGTTTCCTTAATTTCTTGCAGTAAATCATGAATCATTTGAGAAGAATTAGGGTGACACATCAAATGCATCTTAATCTTTTCCCAATTGTACTTGCTTTCATTAAACTGTAAAGGTGTAATACAATAAGATGTTATTGTTCCAATCACATTTTAATTTTTATCTGCTTCTTTAATATTTCCAACTGATATCCCAATAATAAAACAGTTTGTCTTGAATCAGCTAACTCACTAACTCTCTCACTATTTACTCTATTTTGTTCAGTCATGAGTTTGTTAGTGTCCATGTCAGTCCATGACTAACTCCGCAGTTTGAATTTCTTCATGAAGCGCCACTCTAGTTGTTGCTGCTGTAGCAGTCAATGCAATAATTCTAGTAATAACTGCAATAACCAGTCCAACCATTCATGGTGTCCTTTTTAATAGTCTTTCAGCAAGCTTCTGTACCAGGACCATCACAGGAGAGTGGTAGGATTTCTAGCCATGCCCCCAGGACTGTGCATGCACTGGTGAGGCATTTCCAGGGGCCTTATGTCCTACATAATCTATGTAGCACGTGGTCACATAATTTGTGTGCAGTATGATCATGTAATCTACATGCATGTGCGGCACAGTTACATAAGCCCATATGTGCATGTGCAGGGGAGTCCATAAAAGGCGAATCCCACATACCCTTTCTCCTCTTCCTGTATAAGTCTTTCAGTAGGCTTAAGCACGCCTCTTCTGTTTCTCCCTTCTAATAAACTCTTATAGTGGGTTTTGTTGTGCCTCGTGACTTTTCTCACATGGTAAATAGCACCACAAAATAATTGACATTGGTGCTGAGACCAAGCAGGCCCTCCCAGCACTCTGTGCCCAGGACCCTGTACTGAGGTTTTACTCTATCTATGACAGCTGACTTTTCCATTTGCCTGGCTTTGTACAACACCAGCTGCTTCAGTTGGTGAATTCCCCCTTTCCAGCCAGCATAACCAGTCCCCTGAACCTGTGAGAATGACTGTAGATTATCTGACACCCCTCTGGTGTTCTCAGGATGGGGGGGTACACCCATCCATGGCCTTCACAGGCTGTGGTTGACTCCCATTGCAGGCTTAAATTTCTAGCCATCTCTCATGTCTGCAGTCTGAGATATAATTCTTGCCATTGGACCCCATCCTCAGGCTGCATATGCCCTGACCCCCAGGGGCTCCCCATCTATGCGCCTTGGTCCTCAGCCCTCTGGTTTGATGAAGCACTAAGTGACTTGTGCCGATTGCTGATCCTCATTTGATTTTCAGGATGCCCAAGATTTTAGTTTTGGATCATATTTTTTTTCCTCTGCTGCAGCCATGGGAAATAAGGCTTTCAACCCTAACAGTCCTACCTCCCCACTGGGATGCCTTTTGGAAACCCTTAAACCTTTCAGCTTAATACCTTACTTAACAATCGTTAAGCTTGTCCACCTCTGCACTAAGAAATGGCCCAAATATCCCTTAGATAACAATAAGAAATGGCCACCTAATAGCTCCTTAAACCCCAATATTTTATGGAAAATATTTAACTTCTGCCAGCAAACAGGCAAATGGAAAGAGTTGCCTTATATTCAAGCCTTTTTCTATCTAAGCTCTAAACCTTCCTCTCTCAATTTCTTCTCTCCTGCCCACATACTGCTAGCTATACAAACTTAACCTGAAGAATCTTTGACTACCACTCTGGACCCTGCAAATGAACCTCTGCCTATCCAAGCTCCCACTCCTGCTCCCTGGGCGCCTGCCCGCTTCGGCTTCCCCTCTATCTCCCTCCTCCTCTCCGGTACCAGGCTGTTCCAACTGCCCAACTCTGGCTCCAAACTTTACACCTCCTACCACTGCTAAAAAATCTGGCACATGCTATCCAACTAACTTCCCAAAAGCCTCCAGGCCTCTGTTTTATTTTTTATTTTACAACACCATTCAGTTCCACATAATAGCCACAGATTTCCCTGTTCTCCCCCTCTCGCCCCCCTCTCCCTCCCCCAGCCCACCCCCCCCATTCCCACCTCCTCCAGATCAAGGTCTCCCCCTAGGACCGGGATCGACCTCTGTTTTAATGTGGTAGAAAAGGTCACTGGGCTTGGACATGCCCTGTCCCACATGGGCTACCAACTGGGCCTTGTTTGAAGTGCCACCAAGAGGAACACTGGTCAGTTAACTGCCCCCATTCACCTCGTGGCATGGGGGCATCAAATGAAGACCACCCTCTGGCTGACATCCTAGGCTTGGCCTTGAATGAGAATTATTGGAGGTACCCAGTTCCCAGCCTGACCATGACCATCTCTCACAGGGAACCCAGGGTAGCCATAACAGTATTGGGGTGATCCATTTCCTACCTTTTGGACACTGGAGCCACTTACTCAGTCCTGAAGGAGTTTTGGGGTTCTACCTCTCCTCATCTCCCTATTGTCAGGGTTGGGGGACAGCCTTACCTACCTCATCAGAACCTACCACTTAATTGTATTTTCAGGGGTATCCCTCTCACCCACAAATTTTTAGCTGTATGAACCTGCCCTGTGCCCCTAATGGGAAGAGATTTTCTAGATAAGGTAGGAGCTTTTATTTCATTTGCTCCCCTCATTTGCCTCATTCTAGACTCATCAGCACCATCCCTCATTCTTCTCTTAGCCACCCAGCCTACTAGCTCCAACATTTCATTTCCCTTGCCAGATTCTCAGGTGGACCCCAAAGTCTGGGACACCCAGGACCCTCCTATTGCTAAACACCATCCCCTTATTATTATCCAGTTGTAGGACCCGACCAGATACATTACCCAAGCTCAGTACCCTCTCTCACTCTAGAGTCTTAGAGGACTTAAGCCTATCATTTCTGACCTTCTCAGGAAAAAAGGCACTCCGCCCAACCTCTTTGCCTTTTAACACCCACATATTTGCAGTTAAAAAGTCTCATGGAACCTACCGCCTGGTTCAAGACCTCTGGCTCTTTGATTCTGCGGTGGTACCCCTCCATCCTGTAGTGCCTAACCCTTACACTCTTCTCTCCACTATCACTTCAGGAACTTCTCACTTCTCAGTTCTAGACCTCAAGGATGCCTTCTTTTATATTCCTCTCAGTCTCAAAATATCTTTGCTTTCACCCAGACTGACACTGACACTCATCTGTCTACACAGCTGACCTGGACTGTTCTGCCACAAGGATTCAGAGACAGTCCACATCTATTTGGTCAGGCCCTGGCCTCTGACCTGCTTTCTCTGTCCCTCCCTGGCTCTAAACTCATACAGTATGTAGATGGCATTCTACTCTGCAGTCCCTCCTTACAACTTAGCCAAAGTAACACCTCTGTTCTCCTAAATTTCTTATTCAGCTCGGGTTATAGGGTCTTGCCTTCCAAAATTCAACTGTAGACTCCTCAGGTCACCTATTGGGTCTAACCACTACTCCAACCCACAAGGCTGTTACTGTAGATAGAAAGAATCTAATTCAGTCTTTTGCAGTCCCCTGTACTAAACCGAAGGTTCTGACCTTCCTGGGAATAGCTGGCTTCTTATGGTCTTGGGTTCCATCTTTTTCTCTTCTTGCTCACCTCTTATATGAGGCAGCTCTGGACTCCCCACATGAACCTATCCTTCACCCCATTATTAAACCCTTCCAGAAGTTCCAACAGTCTCCTCCAGGCCTCAACACTTCACCTCCCAGGCCTAACTCATCCCTTCTCTCTCTCTCTCTCTATGTAACAGAAAGAAAGGGAATTGCCCTTGGAACACTAGGGCAACATCTAGGACCCTCCTTTGCACCTGTAGCATGCCTGTCAAAGAAACTAGATCTTACCACTCAGGGATGGGCACCTTGCATTCATGCTTTAGCAGCTGCTGAGCTCCTTATTTGGGAATCAAAGAAGGTAAACTTTGGGTCACCCACCACTATCTTCTCTCACCATAACCTATCCCATATCTGTGGTGGTATTGTATTCCCCAAAATATTGTACACCCTAATAAACTTATCTGGGGTCAGAGAACATAACAGCCACAATATTAAACATGAGGATAGGCAGTGGTAACACACACCTTTAATCCTAGCATTCCAGAGACAGAAATCCCTCTGGATCTCTGTGAGTTCAAGGCCACATTGGAAACAGCCAAGCATGGTGACACACGTCTTTAATCCCAAGAAGTGAGCCTTTAATCCCAGGGAGTGATGGCAAAAACAGAAAGATATATAAGGCGTGAGGACCAGAAACTAGAAGCATTGGGCTGGTTAAGCTTTTAGGTTTTGAGCAGCACAGTTCAGCTGAGAGCCATTCGGATATGAGGACACAGAGGCTTCCAGTCTGAGGAAACAAGATCAGCCGAGAAGTTGGCCAGGTGAGGTTAGCTGTGGCTTGTTCTGTCTCTCTGATCTTCTAGTGTTCACCCCAATAACTGGCTTCAGGTTTGATTTAAGTAATAAGACCTTTTAAGATTCCTGCTACATCTATAAAAGCTTACAAACTTTGCCTCCTTCCTGGGTTCTTTCTCTCCAGGTGGCATTACTGGAAGATGCCACACTTACTTTCCAGACTTGCCCACCCCTTAATATTTCAAGCCCCCTCCCTTGACCTAATGCTGGCTACTCTCCATCTCATTCCTGCACTCAAACCTTAGAAGAACTATTACACCACCCTTCATATACACAGGAAGGCGCATTGCCTCTGGCCACTTATACCTGGTATACAGATGGCAGCTCCTTTTTACATGAGGGTACTCAGAAAGCAGCTATGCCATAGTGTCAGATACTGGGGTGGTAGAAGTGTGGGCATTACCCACATACACCACTAACCAACAGGCTGAACTGATAGCTCTCACTTGTGCCTTCCAATTGGCACAGGGGCAATACCTAAATGTTTATACAGACTCCAAATATGCTTTTCATATCCTCCTGTCCCATGCTGCTATCTGGAGAGAGTGTGGGTTCCTTACAGCAAACGGAGGATAGATATCTAATTCAGGCCAAATAATGGTCATGCTATGCTGGGAGCCATTCCCCAGTGGTGGATGGGTCCTGCAGAAGGTGTAAGGAGTTGGCAGGAGAAGGAAGTGAACCAGGCCATAGTGGTCGGGAGAATCTTGCAGCCTGACTGATAGCAGCCAGAGTGTTTCTTTATTTATACAGAATTTACTTAACAGGGATACATTCATGATGTTCCAAAACATAGATCATAACATTTTTGGTTTTGGACATGTGTTTCACTTCCTTTTGCTCATCTTTTAGTCATCATTAATAAACTATGATGGAACAAAATTATCATTTCCAATCATTTCGCCTCAAGTTTTGACATCATTAATAAACAGAGTTATCATTCTTACTCATTAACTCCATAACCCAATTTTTGAGAATCTAGAGGCATATGACAGTCTGTGCTCAAGCTGGTTGTTTTGGTTGCTTCAAGGACACTAGACCAAAACAAAAATCTTCAACCACCCTGGGCATTATGCCATGTCCCAAGCAGTGTGTTATTAACTCTTAGTGGTCAGAGTGCCCAGGAAAAATCCTCAGGCTAAAGCTGATGCAGTTATTATTCAAATTCTGGCATAATACAATCAATGTTCACATTTATATCCTTATAGAATTTGTCTATATGTCTAATCCTGGCATTCTGTTGTTCCTTGGTCATATGACATTATAGTGGCTCTATATGAGCTAACTTCTAAGAGAGGGAGGTCCTAACATCTCATACTTTTATCATCTTTCCATTCCACACTTTGATCATCAATATGTCTCTATGTAGGGCAGAGTTGTATGCCACGTAATTGTCTGAGTGTACAGTGGGAAGAGGCTTGTAAATCTGAACTGTGGACAATTCCTCTAGCCCACCAAATCTTGTTGACCTTTTTGAATTTACTTTGTTTTGAATATCTTGTTCGAGTGTAAGTACAGGGACAGATGTTTCAAGAATGTCTCATAGCCTCATGAAGAGACCTCTGGCTTCTTCTTTATGTGTCACAACCTCCAAAGTGTAAGGAAGACCTTCAAGTAGATAAGGATATCTCCCTCAAAGTGTGTGGGGGGATAGTATGTTCAGGACTTTCCTGGGTAAGCTTAGAAGCAGCATTCCTGGGAGAAGGCATAAATGATTCATAAGGAATTTTCCATCAATCCAACATCCCCCAAATTGTACAAATATTAAAAGTACTCCAACTATGTAACAGGTGGAGATGAAAACCAAAGGTGGCATGGCAGCCATCATGTGGCTCAGCTCTGCTGAATCTTTGTCAAACAGCTGTGCTGACTTTATGACTTCTGCCATTCCATTCAGATAAGGCTGTGCCAATGCTAAAAAGTCTCCAATCCCCCCAAGGCTATAGAAATTATCCACTGCCAGTCTCATCAGACCAATAACTCCATCATCTCTAAGGGAAATAACTGGGCTGACCACTGGCCAGGCAGCTAGGACAGCAGCCCTCCAGGGCCAAGACTCACCCCACCCACCACAAGGAATCCATACAGTGCAGCACACATTCTCACAAGCAAGTCTGACACTAGGCAAATTCTACCCTATTTACACTAGCTCTTTTACCCTAATAGTCTTGCTCTGTCTTAATTTGTAAAAGACCACTTGCATCTCACCTCTGAGGACTTATAGTCCTTAAGAACTTTTTCTGCCTCTTTTGAAATGTGCCAAAAGTCAGATCCTAACACCAAATACCAGAGCCAACCTTTTCCCACCCACCAGGCTAGAGGTCTCCTTCCAGGGACTGACTGGTAACTTCAGCAAAATTGAGATTGTTAACCTTGTTATAAGAACGTACAAGTTTTTAGAGGTTAAGTTTAAAGACATACTAGAATTAACACAGGTATGAAGGATACAGCATTCACAAGTGATGCTGTAATCATCATTAGGGTATCATTGTATAGGCCCCTTTAGTAGCAAGTAAGGTAATGGTACACATGTCATAAAGGGATGGCTTTGATTTTGTTTAAATGACAAAGTACACTTATCATCCTTAATATTTAGCTTTCCTTTCCATGCTTTAAGTGGATGGAAAGCACTTGCCAATTTCCACAAGTTAGTCTGAATTTAATTGCCAAAATGCAGGAGAGGAATTGACATTCCAACTCCATGTTATTGAATAGGTTCATTGAAGCATTGATTTCTATAGTTCCATTCAAAATATACTGCTTCCTTCTTAACTCTGAGTGAGAATATTTTCCTCAAGAAAAGCCATAAAGACTCCAATCTATGATGTCTTCTTGAGAGATATTCAATAGTACTCAAGATTTCTCACTTTTATATTGTTGCCAATGCATCCAGCCAGATTCCTTGTTGGTAATCTTCATCTCACAAAATGGTAGATTTATGGAACTAGCAGGATTAATCTCCCATCCTTTAAAACTAGATACATGAGACATATAAAACTTATTGTGGTAGTCTTTGGTAGTATTGACTATGAATAGCCATACTTGAGAGGTTATATTTAAGCATCAAATTTTATTTCCCATACAAATAGGAATTCCTTGTACTCCTGCAGTGTAATTGTTTATCACTCTACCCTCTTCCATTGGCTGAACAGGACCTCGGTTGTCATAAGGACAAAGTAGCCAAAAAAAAAATAAATAATCCTTAACTGGAACCTCCACAGATCACTACCCCAGACAGCAGATAGCAGGGAAGACTCCTGTGAGCAGGCTCACCCACCAAAACTCTCATTTGAACCATGCAATCTACAAGACTAACACCCTACCCCAAACCTACAAATCTTCCTGTGACCCCAGTGGCTTCCTGAGACACAGAGTCTGCCAGCTCTCATTGGACCAAGAGCAGCTCCCTGAGACACAGAATCCTCCAACTCCAATTATACCAAGAGCTAAGACTGGACACAGAGTGGCCCCAGAGACACAGACATAGAAAGCACACATTGGACCAAGATCAGCTCGATCACATAGGCACCTCTTGCACGTACTGGAGGAAGAGATGGATGGGTAGGTGCCAGTGCAAAAATACACACAACAGCATAAAGAGCTGTATGGCATCTTCAGAACCTGGTGGTGCTACAATAAGAAGGCCTGAACATCACAACATAGAAGAAAACGACTTTAAAAATAACTGTATGAAGATGATAGAGGCCTTTAAAGAGGAAATGAAAACTTCCCTTAAAGAAACTGAGGAAGATACAAACAAAAAAATTGGAAGAAATCAATAAACCCCTTAAAGAAAGCCAAGAAAACCACGAAAAGGCAATTAAATTGGTGAAGGAAACAGTTCAAGACCAGAAAATTGAAATAGAAATAATGAAGAAGACACAAACTGAGGGAATGCTGGAAATAGAAAACCTGAGTAAATGAACAGGAACTATTAGATGCAAGCATAACCAACAGAATATAAGAGATGGAAGAGAGGATCTCTGGTATAGAGGATATAACCGAGGAAATAGATTCATCAGTCCTAGGAAACACCAAAGCCAAAAAAGTCATAACACAAAATGTCCAGGAAGTCTGGGACACTATGAAAAGGCCAAACCTAAGAATAATATGGATAGAAAAAGAAGAATACCAACTTAAAGGCACAGAAAATGTATTGAACAAAATCATGGAAGAAAATTTTCCCAACTTAAAGAAGGAAATACCTATGAAGATACAAGAAGCTTATAGAATACCAAATAAGACTAGACTCCCCAAAAAAGTTCCCTTGCCACATAATAATTAAACCACTAAACATATAGAAGAAAAAAGAATATTAGGAAAAGCAAAGGAAAAATGCCAAGTGACTTATAAAGGCAGACCCAGCAATATAATACTTGACTTCTCAATGGAGACTTTGAAAGCCAGAAGGTCCTGGATAGATGTAATGAAGACACTCAGAGGCTAAGAGATGCCAGCCCAGAATACTATACCCAGCAAAACTTTCAATCATCATAGACAGAGTGAACAAGACATTCCAAGACAAAGTGATTTAAACAATACCTATCCACAAATCCAGCCCTACAGAAAGCACTAGATGGAAAATTCCAACCTAAAGAAGTCAGATGCACCCATGAAAATACAGGCGATAGATAATCACATAGCAGCAAATCCCAAAGAAAGAAAATACACACACACACACACACACACACACACACACACACACACACTACCACCAAAAAATAGCAGGAATTCAAAATTACTGATCATTAATATCCCTTAATATCAATGGGCTTAATTCACCTATAAAAAGACACAGGCTAATAGAATGGATACAAAAACAGGATCCATCCTTCTGCTGCATACAAGAAACACACCTCAACTTCAAATACAGACACTACCTCAGAGCAAAAGGCTGGGAAAGACTTTCCAATCAAATAGACTTAAAAAGGAAGCTAATGTAGTTATCCTAATATCTAACAAAACAGACTTCAAACTAAAATCAGTCAAAAGAGATCAGGAAGGACATTACATGTGCATCACAGGAAAGATCCACAAAGATGAAATCTCAATTTTGAACATTAATTCCCCAAATGCCAGGATACCCACATATGTAAAAGAAAGATTACTAAAGCTTAAATCACACATCAAACCCCACACATTAATAGTGAGAGACTTCCACACCCCACTCTCATCAATGGACAGATCTGCAAGACAGAAACTCAACAGACAAATAAGGATCTAACAGAAGTTATGAGTCAAATGGACTTAATAGATATCCACAGAACACCCTAACAGAAATGAATATAACTCTTCTCAGCACCCCATGGAACCTTTTCTAAAATCGACCACGTATCTGGTCACACAGCAAATCTCAAAAGATACAAAAAAAAGTTGAAATAACCTCCTGTATTTCATTGAAAAACCATTGCTTAAAATTGGATTTCAACAACAACAAAAATTACAGAAAGCCCACAACCACGTGGAAAATAAATAATGATCAACTGAATCACCAATAAGTCAAGGAAGAAATAAAGAATGAAATTAAAGATTTCCTAGAATTCAATGAAAATGACTGTACTACATACCTAAACTTTTGGGACACTATGATATCAGTGCTGAGAGGATAATTCATATCACTAAATGCCCACATAAAGAAGCTGGAAAAAATCTGACACTGGTGACTTAACAGTACACCTAAAAGCTCTAGAACAAAAAGAAGCAAACTCACCCAAGAGGAAGAGGAATAGGCACTAGAAAATAATCAAATTGAGAACTTAAATCAATAAAATAGAAACAAAGAGAATAATACAAAGAATCAATGAAACAAAGAGTTGGTTCTTTGAGAAAATCAACAAGATAGACAAGCCCTTATCCAAACTAACCAAAAGACAGAGAGAGAACATCCAAATTAACAAAATCAGAAATGAAAAGGAAGTCATAATAACAGAAAATGAGGAAAACAGAAAATCATCAGATTACACTTCAAAAACCTGTACTCCACAAAATTGGAAAATCTAAAAGAAATGGACAATTTTCAAGATAGGTACCACATAAAAACATTAAATCAAACCAGACTAAAATTTTTCAATAGACGTATAGTCCCTAAGGAAATAGAAATAGTCAATAAAAGTCTCCCAACCAAAAAAAAAATCCAGGATAAGATGGTTTCAGCACAGAATTCTGCCAGATTTTCAAAGGAGAGCTAATTCCAATACTCTTCAATTTGATCCACACAACAGAAACAGAAGGAACATTACCAAACTCTTTTCATGAGGCTACAGGTATCCTGATAACCAAACCATGCAGAGGTGGAATAAAGAAAGAGAATTACAAACCAATCTCTCTCATGAACATTTATGCAAAAATACTCAATAAAATATTAGCAAACCAGCCGGGCGGTGGTGGCGCACGCCTTTAATCCCAGCACTCGGGAGGCAGAGGCAGGCGGATCTTTGTGAGTTCGAGGCCATCCTGGGCTACCAAGTGAGTTCCAGGAAAGGCGCAAAGCAACACAGAGAAACCCTGTCTCGAAAAACCAAAAAAAAAAAAAAATATTAGCAAACCGAATCCAAGAACACATCAAAAAATATTATCCACCATGACCAAAAGCTTCATCCCATGAATCCAAGGATGGTTCAACATAAGAAAATCTGTCAAATACACCATAAAAACAAACTGAAAGAAAAAAACACATGATCATCTCATTAGATGCTGAAAAAGCCTTTGACAAAATCTAACACCCCTTTATGACAAAGTTCCTAGAGAGATCAGAAGTACAAGGAACATTCTTAAACATAATAAAGGCAATTTACAGCAAGCCAACAGCCAACATCAAATTAAATGGAGAGAAACTCAAAGCAATTCCACTATAATCAGGAAGAACACAAGGCTGTCCACTCTCCCCATATTTATTCAATATAAAACTTGAAGTTCTAGCTAGAGCAATAAGACAATAAAAGGAGATCAAGTGGATAGAAATTAGAAAGGAAGAAGTCAAACTTTCATTATTTGCAGATGATATTATAGTATACATAAGTGATCCCAAAAATTCTACCAGGGAATTCCTGCAGCTGATAAACTCCTTCAGTAATGTGGCAGGATACAAGATTAACTCAAAAAATCAATAGCCCTCCTATATATAAATGATAAATGGGCTGAGAAATAAATCAGAGAAACATCACTCTTTACAATAGCCACAAAAAAATATAAAATATCTTAGGGTAACTCTAAGTAAGGGAAGGGCCTGTATGATAAGAACTTTAAGTCTCTGAAGAAAGAAATCAAAGAAGATATCAGATAATGGAAAGATCTCTCATACTCATGGATAGGAAGGATTAAGATAGTAAGAATGGCAATCGTACCAAAAGCAATCTACAGATTTAATGCAATCCCCATCAAAATCCCAACACAATTCTTCACAGACCTGGAAAGAACAATACTCAACTTCACATGGAAAAACAAAAAACTCAGGATAGGCAAAACAATCTTGTACAATAAAGCAACCTCTAAAGGCATCACGATCCCTGACCTCAAACTCTACTATAGAGCTATAGTAATAAAAACAACTTGGTACTGGTATAAAAACCGACATACAAGCCGGGCGTTGGTGGTGCACGCCTTTAATCCCAGCACTTGGGAGGCAGAGGCAGGCGGATCTCTGTGAGTTCGAGGCCAGCCTGGGCTACCAAGTGAGTTCCAGGAAAGGCACAAAGCTACATAGAGAAACCCTGTCTCAAAAAAAAAAAAAAAAAAACTCGACATACAGACCAATGGAATCAAATTGAAGACTCTGACATAAATTTGCACACTTATGAATATCTGATTTTTGACAAAGAATCCAAAACTGTACAATAGAAAAATAAAAGCATCTTCAACAAATGGTGCTGGCATAACTGGATGTCAACATGTAGAAGATTGCAAATAGATCCATATCCGTTGTCATGCACAATACTCAAGTCCAAGTGAATCAATGACTGCAACATAAATCTAGTTACACTGCAATAGATATAAGAGAAAGTAGAAAGTAGTCTTGAACACATTGGCACAGGAGAACACTTCCTAAATATAACACCAGTAGCACAAACACTGAGAGCAACAATTAATAAATGGGACCTCTTGAAATTGAGAAGCTTTTATAGGGCAAAAGACATGGGCAATAAGACAAAACGACAGCCTAAAGAATGGGAACAGATTTTCACCAACCCCACATCTGACAGAGGACTAATCTCTAAAATATATAAAGAATTCAAGAAACTAGGCATCAAAATACTGAACCATCCAATTAAAAAATGGGCTACAGAGCTAAACAGAATTCTCAACAGAAAAATTTCAAATGGCTGAAAGACATCTAAGTAATTGCTCAACATCCTTAGTCATCACAGAAATGCAAATCAAAATTACTCTAAGATACCATCTTACACCTGTCACAATGGCTAAGATCAAAAACATTGATGACAGCTTTGTTGTTGGAGAGGATGTGGAGCAAGGGGAACACTCCTCCACTGTTGGTGGGAGTGCACACTTGTACAGCTACTTTGGAAATCAGTATGGTGGTTCCTAAGAAAATTGGGGATTAATCTTCCTCAAGACCCAGATACATCACTCTTGGACATACACCCAAGTAATGCTCAATCAGACCATAAGGACACATGCTCAACTATATTCATAGCAACATTATTTGTAATAGCCAGAACCTGGAAACAACCTAGAAGCTCTTCAACTGAAGAATGGATAATGAAAATGTGGCACATATACACAACAGAATACTACTCAGCAGTAAAAAACAATGATATCATGAAAATAGATGTAAATAGACGGAATTAGAAAATAATATCCTGAGTGAGGTAACCCAGACTCAGAAAGACAAACATGGTATGTACTCACTCATAAGTGGATACTAAATGTAAAGCAAATGACAACCAGACTGCAACCCACAGAACCAGGGAGACTAGCTAGCAGGGAGGACCCTAGGAGGGATGCATGGATTGCCCAGTGAAGGAGAAATAGATGAAATCTACATGAGCAAACTGGGGGTGAGGGGGGTAATGAATGGCAAGGGATGGGGGATAAGAAGATAGGGGAACAGGAGGTTTGAGCTGGAACAGGGACAGAGTGGGATAGCAATGAAAGAGATACCATGATAGAGGGAGATATCATGGGGACAGGGAGAAACTGAGTGCTAGGGAAGTTCCTAGAAATCCACAAGGATGACCCCAGCTTAGACTACTAGCAATAGTGGGGAGAGTGCCTGACCTGGCTTACCCCAGTAATCAGATTGGTGAATGCCCTAATTGTCATCATCATCAAGCCTTCATCCAGTGACTGATGGAAGCAGATGCAGAGAACCACAGCCAAGCACCAGGCAGAGCTCCAGGAGTCAAGTCAAAAAGGGGTTCTATGAGCAAGAGCATCAAGATCATGATGGGGAAACCTATAGTGACAATCAAACCAAACTAGTGGGTACTCATGTACTTTAGACTAACAGCTGTAAAGCCTGCATGGGACGGGACTGGGCCCTCTACATAAGCGAGACAGTTGTGTGGCTTGATATGCTCAAGGGTGCCCCTGGCAGTAGTATCAGGATCCATCCCTGGTGCATGAGCTGGCTTTTTGGAGCCCATTACCGATGGTGGGACATCTTGCACAGCTTTGAGGCAAATGAAGGGACTTGGATCTGCCTCTACTGAATGGACCAGGCTCTGCTGACTACCCATGGGAGGCCTTACCTTCTTGTAGGAGGGGATGGGGGTGGGTACGTGGGAGAAGGCTGGAGAGGTGGGAGGAAGGAAGAGGGGGATCTGTGATTCGTATGTAAAATGCATAAAAATTTTCTTGATCCAATAAAAAAGAAAAAATATTAAAAATTGTAGATGAATTTCTAAAATGGTCTTATTAAATAAAAAACACTTAGCCAAATACAAGGGTGAAAGCCTTAGATCGGGAAACAGGGAAAGCCACCAGCCAATTTTTTTACACCAACTCTGCATCTTCCAAATGTGTGATCCTTCCTGTCTACCCACATCTTTATTGCCTTACTGTTCTGCCCTCTCATTGGCTGTCTTAGCCCAGCTACCTCACTTCCTCTTCCTACACAGCTCTGTCACTTTCTGTCTATCTGTACAGACCTCCAGGCCTCTATGATTGGTCCTGGAATTAAAGGCATGTGTCACCATGCTTGGCTCTGTTCCCTAGTGTGGCGGAGATCCTACCTGCTAAGGGATAGGATTAAGGGCGTGTGCTACCACTCCCTGACTTCTTTGTTTACTTAATTACTTTGTATACTATTTCCTCTGATCTCCAGGCAAACTTTATTAAAGCACAAATAAAATATTACCACCCTTCAACACAAAATATTACCCCAATAGACAATATTAATGAGCACTCTATGACAAGCTCTGGGCTGTACCTAGGAGCTGCCATAATCCAGTCTTGTACCCTGCTGCTGAGCAGGAAGCCTGACATTTTGTCCTGAGAGGGTGGGGCCAGAGCTCTTTAGGAACAGAGACTAATGAGCAGCCTGGAGTCTCCTCACTCAGAGTGCCAAGGACTTTGTGTACTTTGTCCTGCTGAATACACCACTGTGTGGATCACTGATGTCAGTACTTATGGCAGTGGTGTGTGCAATTCTTCCCTCAGCAAAACCATGAGAGCCACAAATCAATGACTGACAGATGAGGTCTGCCACAAGAGTCTTGTGTACAATATGAAGGGTAGATCTGTACTACACAGCTGCTTCCCATTATTTACCCTACTTTCCCTGTGTCCTAATGGACTGAATTCTACAAAGTTCTCTAGCTATGCTCATAGACATCTGTTAAGTTAAGCAATAAAAGACACCATCAGGAGGTGGAAGGGCAGGGGTTGTTGGCAATCCTGGGAGGACAAGAGGCAGGACAGGAAGTTGAGGTCTACTCATGGTAGATGCTCTCAGGAGTCAACGGGTGTTTGTGATCAGTCCTGGGTAGACCCTAGGGAAATGGTAAAACAGAGGGAGAGATATCCTGGCCTGTGTTGTTCCCATGGCCTAAAGCATCTCTCTTCATGCCTCCCCTTTCTTTCTGTTGGCAATTCCTGCAGGGATCCACAGCTCCACAGCTCTAGCCTTCATTAATTCTGCTCTTGTCCCTCACTACCTCAAATTTTAACCTCACCTAGCCATCCATTCTCTGTACTGTTAATTCCTAGGTACCTCACTGCAAAAGACAGAGTCTGGGCTTTACTCAGCATTAGCATGGAATTTTTGATAGCACCATGGCAAAAAATGAACTGGCTGGGACTAAGGTGTGTCTTAGGTTTTATTGTTGGGGTAAAAATACCATGCACAAAAGGAACTTGGTGAGGAAATGGTTTGTTTCAGTTCATAATCCATCATCCAGAGGAGTCAGGACAGGAACTCAAGGCAGCAACCTGGAAGTAGAAACTGATGCTGAGGCCACGTAGGAGTACTGATCACTAATTTGGTTCTTATGGCTTGCTCAGTCTGCTTTCTTATAGCAGCAAGGAACACTGGTCCAGGGGTGGCACTGGTCACAGTGAGCCCATATAAACTACCAATTAAGAAAATACACCACAGGCTTGTCCACAGGCCAGTTTTGTGGAGGCATTTTCTCAGTGGAGGTTCCCGCTTTCCAAATGACTCCAGCTTGTGTCAAGTTGACATCAAATTAGCTAGAACAAGATGTTTCTGAAACTCCTGGGGGGATAGTCTGATATGAATATCAATAACACCTGGAAGATCATCAGCATTGTGTGTACTAGAGATTGTTTCCCTAAACACGAGTATTTTAGTCTTTTTAGATTAATTTACTTTATGCCTATAAGCATTTTTCCCTAGAAGTATGTATGTGCCCTACATGATTGTAGGGTAGAGGAGGAAGTCAGAAAAAAGGCATCAGATCCCCATGGAACTGGAGTTACAGTTATGAACTGCCCTATGTGTACTGAGAATGGAGCCCAGGCCCTCTCCAAGAGTTATATGTGCTTTTAACCAATGAGCTATCTCTCCAGTTCCTCAGTTATTATTTGAGAAGCTGTGTTTCCATAACTCTGAATGTTCAGCTATAGAATAAATTCAGTTTGAAGCATGAGTGGCTCAGTACAAGAGACAGACTGTTGTTGACGTGGAAGATGACTGACCCTCTTGGTCCTCCTGCAGCTGTTGAAGACAGTGCCTGTCACAGTGATCATAGATTCCACTTCTGATGCCTGCATCCCTCTTTTCTGTTTCCAGCAACAATCTGGTGAAGCCTAGATTTGCTGTGAATTACTACAGCTAATCAAGGCAGTTTATAAATAAAAGCAGCATAGTGCGCTAGTGCACAATCCCAACACTTGAAAGGCAGAAGCAGGAGGATCAGGAGTTCAATGCCAGCCTCAATTTCTTTTTTTTAATATATATTTTTATTTTATAATTAACTTAATTTCACATATCAGCCATGGATTCCCCCGTCCTCCCTCCTCCCACCCTCCAGTCCTTCCCCCCAGCCTACCCCCCATTCCCACCTCCTCCAAGGCAAGGTCTCCCCTGGGAAGTCAGCCCAGCCTGGTAGACTCAGCCAAGACTCAGGTCCAGTCCCCTCCTCCCTATACCAAGGCTGAGCAAAGTGTCCCAGTATAGGCCCTAGGCTCCAAAAAGCCAGCCCATGCACCAAGGACAGGTCCTGGCTCCACTGCCTGGGGGCCTCCCAAACAGTTCAAGCTAATCAACTGTCCCACTTATCCAGAGGACCTGGTCCAGTTCCATGGGGGCTCCTCAGCCATTGATTCACAGTTCATGCATTTCCACTAGTTTGGGTATTTGTCCCTGTGCTTTTTACAATCATGGTCTCAATATCTCTTGCTCATACAATTCCTCCTCTCTCTCGCTGATTGGACTCCTGAAGCTCCACCTGAGGCTTGGCCGTGGATCCCTGCATTCACTTTCATCAGACACTAGATGAGAGTTCTATCATGACAGCCAGGGTGTTCGGCCATTCGATTACCAGAGCAGGTCATCTCAGGTACTCTCTCAACCATTGCCAGTAGTCTACAGTGGAGGTATTGACCATTGCCAGTAGTCTACAGTGGAGGTATTGACCATTGCCAGTAGTCTACAGTGGAGGTATTTTTGTGGATTTCTGGGGACCTCTCTAGCACTCTGCTTCTTCCTATTTTCCTGGGGTCTTCATTCATCATGGTATCTCCCTCCCCGTTCTCCCACTCTAGGACCAGCTAGGACCTCCCGCTCTCTTTCCCTTGACCCTTGCCCTCCATTACCCCCCACCCACAGTTTGCCCATGTAGATCTCATCCATTTCTCTGTTATTGGGCCATCCCTGTGTCTTTGTCAGGGTCCTCTTTACTAGGTAGCCTCCCTGGAGTCGTGAGTTGCAGTCTGGTTATCCTTTGCTTTACATCTAAAAACATTGAAGACAGCTTATGTTGGAGAGGATGTGGAACAAGGGGAACACTCCTCCACTGTTGGTGGGAATGCAAACTTGTACAGCCACTTTGGAAATCAATATGGTGTTTTCTTAGAAAATTGGGATCAACCTCCCTCAAGACCCAGCTATACCACTCTTAGGCTTAATCCCAAGGAATGCTCAATCATACCACAAGGACACATGCTCAACTATGTTCATAGCAGCATTATTTGTAATAGCCAGAACCTGGAAACAACCCAGATGCCCTTCAACTGAATAATGGATAAATAAAATGTGGTGCATATACAAAATGGAGTACTACTCAGCAGAGAAAAACAATGACATCATGAGGTTTGCAGGCAAATCAATGGAACTAGAAAAAAATCATCCTGAGTGAGGTAACCAGACTCAGAAAGACAAACATGGTATGTACTCAGCCTCAATTTCATACAGAGTTTAAGAATAGCCTGAGCTACATTAGATTCTGCCTTTAAAAAACAACCAACCATTTTAAAAATTGAAGTAGAAAAATTCTGTGTCATGTCAATCAATCAGTGTTGGACACTCATTTGACAAGATTCTGGATAAGAACTGTCTGAAGAAGAGTCATACTTATGTTAATAAAGAGCTTCTACCAAAGATCTGCAGCTTCTGTCATTCCTACTGTGAAACATTGCACTTTCTGCAGCTTCTAGGACAAGTGAGTATGCCCACTCTCCCTGTGTTCATGTAACACAATGCAGAAAGTTCCAACTAAATACTTACAATTAAAAGGAGAAATAAAAGATATCCAGATTTACAGGAAGAAATAACACCCTGTATGTGGATGGTGTGATTACCTCTGTGGAAGGATCCAATGAGTCTAAAACAAAATGAGAACTGATAAGTAATTTGACTGAGGTTCCTGACTATAACACCTTATTCATCATGGTGGAACCCAGAACAAAATGGTTTCCTCCAGTGATTTCCTGCAACCCTCAGTTAGTGTCCCTACCTCTCTTTACACTGTGTTGTTCAGTGTTCACTGTATTCACTATCCCTGCTCAGTCTACTGTATGCTCCTGTCTCCTGATTACTTAATTATATACTATTACAAGTGTGGAACATGCCATGAGGAAGCCCAAATGAACAAGGTTGACTGTGACTATATGGGCTAGGTTTTGTGGATTAAATGGAATTGTCTGGGTTAGCTGCACAAAGGGCCATTTAAACACATAATAGAAGTCAGTGAAGGGAATGAGCCATGAATGAGGAAGTGGAGGAGGACGCCAGTGGGAGGAACACTCAGTGGGGGCTGGAAGGGGCAGAGGGAGCCTGGCTGTGCCAAGAACAGGCTGGAGGGCAGGGGAAATGGAGAACATGGCAGGCAGGGAACGGCAGATGGCCAGAGACCAGGTTAGAGAGAGGGTAGAGCAAATAAGGGTGATTTGTGGACCACTGCTTTTACAGTGAATAAAATAGTACTTCTGCTTTTACAATGAATAAAATAGAGACAAAGGAAGTGTGTTGTCATGGTGGAGACATAACTCATTGTCTTAGACAAAAAGAACAAGCAAATAAAAATGCAGTAAATGAAAAGATAGCAAGAGATAGAGAAGATTGAAAGGGCTGGAACATCTATGTACCTTCTGGGTGGCTTTATCCAGCTTCCATTGCAGTTTTCAGGTTCTTCCTCCCCTTCCTCTAAATCTTGTACTTCCCCGTGTGAGCTGGATATCCTATCTGGTGTGAGCCCCTGTGGGAGCACCTTCTCTCTTTCTGGTATTCAATAGCTCTGTCATTTCTGATAGCTACACAAACTGCTACCCAGGCGTGGTCTCCGGCACTGCCCTGCTTGCCCTACAGGCTTCCCCTTGGACTTCAAAGTGTTCTTGGCACCTTCCTAGCCAGGCTGCCTGCCTGGGTTCTTAGCTATGGTTGGTAGCATCTAGAAGTGGGCAAAGAGAACTGAAGCCATATGAAAGGTTGTTCAGTTTGCATGGCTTTCGAGCTCCTGAAGGGATCTTGGTGCCCTGTGGATAGATCATTACACTAGATGTTATTATAGTCTCCCACAGAAGAGCCTTGGGTATCCCATATTGGTCAAGGTGCATTCTTTTTTATTGCTTTTTACACTTCCCCCAAAAAGTCTTTTTGATCCAGTTACATGAATGTAAATCATACAACATTAGCTAAAAGTTTCTGCTTCCAGAAAAGTTCTGTTCTCAAGGTATGTATGGTAGAGCCAATGGAATAGGATTGTGTAAACATCACTTGTTGGCCCTGCTTTGAGGAGACATCTGGAGGAGGCCAGTAATTCCTCTGTGTTCCAAGCAGCTATTGCACCCGACCCCAATCACAGCCATGTTTGCTCTCACACTCTGGGACCAGACACACAGCTCTGATTGCCCCAGAATAAGAGACACTGTGCTCTGGAGCACCACAACTCTGTCATCACACATGGAGCCTAATAAACCAGCTACAGACACAGTGGCCCTTAGATCCACCTCACCTCCACCCTGTGCTACAGACAAGCCACCCTGCGACTCAGCCTCCCAACCTGTTCTCTATATTGGGGTTTCACCCCAGAGGAGGCCTCACGTTTCCCTGAGGTCACTGTGGATGTCTACTAAAGTGTGTTCTTCCTTATAACACACCCTGATCCAGGAAAGACCTCCAGTGAGTTTCCAAAGCAGAGATCTCAGCCTCTGCTGGCTCCCAAGGGACATCTCTTCAATATATATGAATCCTGTCCCTGCATCAAAGCTTGGTGAAACCCTTCTGAGGACAAAGCCTGTTCTGCTCTGTCAGAGGCTGGTATGAACAGGGTCCATTTTGCCAGTGTCTCCATCCCATGGTTTGTGTTCTCTCAGTGGAACAAGACCAGATTAGCTTCACAATATCTTCCAGTGTGTAGGGATACTCAGGGCACCAATCAAAGTCCATACCCATTGTCCCCAATGCCCAAAGACCAAACACAAGTATTCTCACCCCAGATGAAGGGTGCAAAGGGCCTTTGGTTATGTAGCACAGCTCCCAGTTGGATGAGCCTCTGGGAGGCTCATAGTCCCCTGGTAGTTCTGTTATGACAAGGATCCAGAGGAATGGACTAAGTACCTGCTTCCTGCATGGCAGAGGAGGATGCAGAGCTCCTGGGCAGGCCTGTTAGAAGCGTTGTTCCCAAAGTATAATGCCCACCACCATTGTGAGGGCAGCTGTGGTTCTCAAGAAACCATCAAGATCAAATATGCCCAGAGATCCTCATAGAAGGAGGAAGTTGCACCCTCAGACCCTCACCTGTGTTTCCATCCACTCCCTCCCACTCTGTAATTCATCCCCACACTAGCATCATCTCTTCATATCAAGAGGTGCTTGAGAATGTATAAAATGTTAAAGGGTGACTGAAGGAGAAACTCTATCCATGCCCCTGTGGGGAAATTGCCATCAAGCTGTGGTGAGACATTTCAGTGATGCGCCTGGTTTGGGGTCACCCATACACCTGTAAGTAACACTTTACCCACTCGCTGAAAGCAAGCACAATACTTACAGGATCACCAAGTTAAATTTTGATGGAATTCTACACTGGTCTGTCACTGGTTCTGTAGGAACTAGTATTGGCTCAGGACATCCCAAGACCAAGTTCTTAGCACAAAGGAGATTTATTTGCCCTTAGGGACATCTAGCAGAAAATAAGAGACAGAGACAGGAGATAGAGGACAAGGGAGAAGATGAAGAAAACAAGGAAGAGAGTAAAGGGATATTTGTCCCTAGGGTGGTTGGGTCAGAGAGACAAAGAACTGCCTCTGGATAGAGAGGAGACAGATGTGGCCCATAGACAAATGGCAGTTTATAAAAATAAAAGGGGAAACCTCATATTAGGATGAGGTATTTAATTTTAATTTAGCATGTTAATTAGGTGAACCAAAGCATGCTTTTGATTGCTAGACTTCAATATTTTAATAGCTGGACCTTGGTGGTCAGCCTCAAGAGGAGGAAGTGACCAAATAAGGGAGTAGACCTTGGTGGATAGTTTTAGAAATATAACCTAACAGTTTTGAATAAGGCAGAGAGAATTGCAGAAAAGGGCAAGGCCTGCCAGAGCTCTGTTTGCCATGTTCAAGGTAGATAGAGTCCCTTCAGGTGCCCTATCTTGGCTGAGTAGAAGTTTGTTTATGTCTAGATGGGAAACATTCAAACAAAACACACCAGAGGCCCGAGGACACCTTGTCTCCTTTGGCCCCAGGCACTCTATGAGGGAGATCTGGAGGGGGCACCACAGTTGTAGGAGGAGATTTGTCATATCTGTAACTCCCAGGCTCCCCACAAGCAGGTTCCATCTTGAAGGCTGGCCCATGGACATGTTCATCCTGGAGTGGAGTTGGTTCCTCTGAGTTCTTCTCTTCCCTCCCCTCCTCCAGAGAACATGTCCTCTTATTGACAATCACGGCCCAGCACTACACAAGAGAGAAGGGCATTGACTTTTCTCAGCACACATATCATCTCATAGTGGCCTAGTCTTCAGGAAACTAATCCACAGACCAACTTCAAGCCCTCTTGAGTCATTTCCTCAAAGCCTCCTGATGCTATGGAGTTTGGGAAGATGATCCATGAAGGGTCTGATTGCATTTTACATGTGAATAGCATCAGAAGAACAGATTATTATATCTGAAGGCTGAACACTAGTTTATGGATCTTTGATGGATATGTGGAGTGAATTTTACCCATCTATCTGTTTGGGCTTGGCCTCTGGTTTGCATTTTTGGTGTTCTGACCTCTAGGCCTCTTTGTCCCTGCAGGAGGTTACTACAAGTAAGCTAACACACAGATGGTAAATGTCTCAGTATCAAGTTTCATCTTCCACACATACAGAGACCACAGCCATGCTGCTCTATGGCCTCAAAACAGGGCCAACATCCATCACAAGAGGTAGAACCTCAGGGCAGTAATGAGAACTTGAGTATTTGCAATGACCCTCATTAGCCAACATACACCTGCACCCCCGTAACCCTGCTCAACTTCTTCTACCTTCACTGGTTACCATCCAGACTCCTGCCTTTGCCCCTCTGTGCAACTGCCCACTGCTGAGCCCATTGATTCTGTGTGCTATGGCATGCCACCTGCCTGGAGACCTGCGAACATGAAGTCCTTTCTTCTTGACAATCAAGGTCAGGACTGAGCGTTACTCTACACCTGATTACCAGAGAGTTGGAGAAAAAGAATCATTCTGGACACATAGATCCAGGAGCTATCACCTTTATTGAAAGCAGAGGTCTGAAGAGGTGTGAGTGTGGGTGGGAAGCCCTATCTCTCTTGACACCGGAGTTCTGTCTGCTGCTACAGAGGGAAGAAGGTCCCAGTACCAGGTTCCTGTGCAGTCTCTGCAGGGATCCATCTGTGCACTAGGACTCTTTGCCCGGTTCACAGGAATCTATTTGTAGACCCAGAAAAATGGGAATTGGAGAGGGTGGGCATGGCCACTGTGTTACAGGGAAATCATGACTGGAAGGGAAGGAGATTCAGCAAAAGCTTTCTTATTACCATCAAAAGGAGGGTTGATGATGTCTGTTTCATTCAGTGATAGTTGAATCACAAGACTTTCAAAATCCTTTAGCAGCGTTGGGTTTGCAGTATGATTACGGCGACCTGCAGGCCAGATGAGGATGGTGAGAAGTGCTGGGAAGGAATCTCATTACAGATAGGTCACACACAAGTCCCTTGAGGGATCTTCTGTGACATACATAGATTCAAGCAATAGCCAGGGTGTTTTCATGCCAAACTCTCTGAGAAGCACGCCAACCACATGAGAGCAATCAAGAGAAAATGAAGTTGACCTCTTATTTGAGACAAGAACCACCTGAGCACATAGTTCTGTGATACTGGAGCACCTAGTGGGTCCTTCAATGTCTTCTTATGAAGGTTCCCAGTCACTCATCCATGGAGGGCAGAGGACAAATGAAAAATTCCCCCCACAGGTACACCCTGAACCCAGGGACACCCAAACCCTCTTTCCTCCATTCTTCCTTGAGGGAAATATTGAGTTTGACAGCTTGGGTAGCATGAGGTAGAAGAGGAGGTATCCACCACTGACCGACTACCTCTCTGCCTTTGTTCTGTTAGCAGGACACCATCACACAATAAGGCCATCAGTAGTCCATCCTCTGCCTCCAAAATACATGCTGGAGGAGGGCCAGCTATGCAGTAGGCTCCTCCTTTGTCCAGGGTGATAATTTTTTATATTGGCAAGTAAGTTAGGTGGTAAGCTAGAGACACCAACAGGGTCTGAATAGTATCACATCCCCTAGAGTCCTTGGTTACAATGTAAAGCTGGGGCCGGTGGGCATCAGTGGTTGTTTCTATTGAGGTCTCCTTGTCTAGGCTGAGATACCTCCCAAGACCCTGTTAGGCTCCCATAGTCACAGTGCCTAGAGATGTTGAGGGCAGGGGAAAGAAGAGAGGATGTTCACAAATGCTGAAGTAGAGCGGGAAAGACAGCCCAGTGGGAGTCCTTTACAAGAAGGATTCTAAGAACAGAGTTTCAGGAGAATGCTGGCAGTGTTTTGAAATGTGAAAGGTGCAGGGATCAGGAAAGGGACAAGGTCTCAGGAGTTGTTGATGGTGGTAGGTGCAGTTCACAGGTTCAGCCAGCACTGGGTATTTTGGAACAATATACACTCCTGGGTATATGTCTACAATGTCTACAGTGTCTCATCTGTGAGAACAGAGACAGTCTAGGACATTGGCCCAGGATATCTGATTTCACCAGGACATGATTGATCTGTCACACAGCTAAATCTATACATGTTTAATTTCTGGTTCCTCTTTAGTGTGGAGTGTGTGTGTGTGTGTGTGTGTGTGTGTGTGTGTGTGTGTGTGTGTGTGTGTACCAGTACATACTCATGCACTCTTCAAAGGACAATAGTATGTCTCTCCACATCACTGTCTTGAGAGAGAGTCTCTAAATGGATGTGAAAAACCCCTTTTTTTGGCTCTGCTAGCTGGAGTGAAGGGATGTGCTCAGGTAACAAGTATGCTCAGTTGTGGTCAGCATTGCATGTTAGTGTTGGGTGTTGGAAGTCAGGCCCTGGCACTTGCAGAGAAAGTGCTCCTGGCCACAAAGACAACACCCAATCCTTTCTAGTCCTTTCTATAAGCTGTAAACTTTCTGAATGAAAGACAGAGGAATTATAAGGTTTGTTCTCCCCAGCAGTGAACAAAGCTAAAAAGTGTCCCTTCTTTCCTTTTAAATTGGTGGTAAGCTGTGGGCTTCAAGACCTCAGAACTATCTGGGGAAAGGGGAGCATCTTGTGAACAACAGTGTTGAACAGGGCTCTGGCATCATGACACTGGATTCTGGTACCCCAATCCTGCTACCCTAATGAGATCACAGGTCTACAGGGGACAAGCAATATACCCACTGACAAATGATCCCACCTACATCCTTGCTCAGAACAGGACTGCACCATGGGTTGATTGAGAGGGAAGGAAAGATATAAGGGTGGATGGATGGAGCTTGGATGTGGGTCCTAGATATCACAAGTTCTCATCTGAAGGTGGAGGATGAGAGGGCTAACAAATCTCTGTCCCAAAGAACCAGAAATCACAGCAATGACCCTCAGGCCAGATCTAGAAATAGGGGAGAAGGAATCAAACAATAACTCTATACCCAGTGACTCAGGAAGTCATGACAACACCCACAAACTGAGGCAGGGAAGGACGCACCCATGAGCATTCCCATTTTCTGATGTACGTCATTAGTTTTGCCATTTAAATAAGCGAAACCGAAGTTCTCCCCTCCAATGAATAATATGCGAACATAGTGCCACATCCCTGCAGACAAAGAACAAGCTGTGTAGATATAAGGATTTCTCCAAAAGAGTCTGTGAAATGGAACAATGTAAATATAAACACTTACAGAGAGTGAAAAAACAAGGCTTGCCTTTTTCTTCATTCATAGCCATCTTGAACTCAACACATCCAATGGGACTCCTGGACACAGGGCAGATGTGTGATTATCTTCTTCACACCTGTCCCATTCTTTCTTCTCCCATCCCAGTGCCCAACAAAGAAGAGGTAAGCCCCCCCCCCCCATACATACAGCAACCAGCCCCAGTCCCAGGCTTGGCACTCTGAGTTCCCATCTTCTGTGCTCTATTTCACACTAGCATGGAAAACAGAGATACATATAGGGACAGAACCAGTGGCCATCCCATACTTGGAGTTAAGGAGAGTGTTTCCAGCAATCTACCCCAGAACATTTTCCATGAGGAGGCCAGGCTATGCCTTTGGTCTCCAAATGTTTCTCCAAAGGCCTCTTTCAGATGACAGGATCCTGAATATGACCATGATCCCCCAGGCTCTTCATTGACCTCAGAATCCACTGAAATCCTGAAGAACCAGAGACTCCCTCCCTACCCAGAAATGAGTGCTGTCCACATTGGTTTCTCCAAGAGACAATAGCATTGTGCTTGGAAGTTCCTGTCATTCACACAGTGCGCAACAGTACAGAATGCATCAGGTTGGACCCTGGGTCTCCTGTGCTAAGCACAATGTTCCTGGGAGGATCTCTCCTGCAGCTACAGAAGTCACCTGACACATTGCCCAGACAGGACCAGAGGATTCCATGTTCACATCCTCTGTCCAGCTGAAGTTGAGAGCATATGAGTGGTGAGAGTGAGCCAAGCATAAAGCGGGAGGGTAAGTACTCACGAGATGTTCATCCTGAACTCCAAGTAACCAATTCTGTTTTTGGACAATGTGAAGGGTGGCAGTGGGCTTCTCAGCTTTTCTTCTGGGAGGGGAAGGTTTCCTGCCCAGCGAATTATGTACCAGTTTCCTAAAAGCTAGATGAGGGAAGCCACTGCTGAGGCAGTCAGGAGGTAGAGGGAGAGCCAGGAAAAGGTTTTCAGGCTGTAGCTGAAATGGGAGCAGATGCAGGAGGTATATGGGAAGCACTTGAGAGCAGACTGTAAGGTCAGGGGCCCTTGGTCATGGCCAGACCCTCTGTATCACTGAGAGGCTCTTCTACACAAGGTAAGGCAGGGATCTCCTGGGAAATGATGTTCTTGGGAGTGGATACAGTCATGACACTGCACAGATCACTCAGAAGGAATAGAAAAGTTACCTACAGGATAAGGCTGGGGGTGGAGTGGACAGAGATCAGAAATGACTGGTCATGGGTGGACAATACCACCACATACCCACTGAGTATTGGATTACTGATGACCATACCCACACCACCTGGTGTTCCTCCTGGGGTCCAGTCCTTGCCTTCTTCCACTGTCAGGAACTACTCTAAGGATTGGAGTTTTCATGTTCTCCCAAAAACTTACTCCTAGTTAGTGCTATCCCTGAACTGAAGAAATGCTGATGTGTCATTTTATGTGTGGTTAAAAGAAGGTCCTTTGGAGCCCATGACTGACAGAGGGAGGCAGTAGGTTTCTGAGTGGCAAAAAAGCCAGAGAGCTGCCTTGGTAACCCATGCCTCTTTCTGTGGGTACCAACTACCTGGCAGAAAACATGAAAACTCCGTGTTGGAAGACAAACCCTAGTTCATAATATGAGGTAGCCCACCAGAATCCATCATTAACCCAGACTCTCACTCAGTCCAGCATCAGGATCCTGAAAATCTGGTCCCCACCTTCAGACCTCCCAGAGATCTTACCTTGTCTGTCGTGGCACATTCACCACGATTAATGTAGCCTGCCTGCACCGCAGAGAGCAGGGTCAGGCCTATGGTCAGCGGGAACAGCTGCTTTGTTGCCATGGCGCCTCGTCTACCTGGACTCTAGAAGCACATTTATCTTATCCCAGGTGCCAGACACCCCCACCTCACCTGCACAAAGGCTCCATCCATGCTGTGTGCTGATTGCATTGTTTTCTTTGGACCTGTTTTCTGGCTTAGAAGTGAGGATAATAAGAGGTGGGGACTTCTGGGGACTTCAGCCAGTGCCCTAACTCCCAATTTCCCTCAGAGTCTGAAAAGAGGAAGGAGAACAGCTCTGAGAGGAGGTGACAATCTCTGTAGGAGACACCTGGCTCTGTCTTCACTCATTCCTAGGAAGCCTGTCATTGGGGAGAATGTTATCAGAGTCAAGTTCTACCTGAGAATTCAGAGACAGAAATATAACCAGGGTTTTTGTGTTCCCACCCTCTCATGGACAGGCCCCATTCCCACCAGAAAGGGAGCCTCCATACCTCATACCTCCCCATCTCCCTCAGATCTCCCAGATCCAAGCACAGCCATTTCTTCACATAGCAGTACTGGACACACAACCGTGCTCTGCAGTCACAGCCCCATGAGAACTGAGCTGTGCCCTCTCCCTCCAGTACCCTGGCCTCTGCGCCCTGTCTTCCCCTCCACATTAGACTCATGAGAGACCTGTAGACCTCTCTTGAAGTCAGTAACCTCACTGTTGGTCCCCAGCCGCCCAGCAGTTGAGCTCCAACAACATCCCTGAATCTAATTCAGCTGTCCTTAGATCAGCTGCCTTTCCTCTGTCTACACTCCAAGAGAGAACTGGAGTCAGGCCATAGAATGAAGCCTCTCACGCATCCCCAAGCTTCACTTCTCCCCTCTTTCAAACCACAGAGAAAATCCATTGTCCCACTTGGTGGAAGTGTGTGTCGGTGTGTGTTTGTGTGATGCCTATTCTTGGCCATTGTCTTGAATAAACTATAATCCAGAAATGGAGGGCACACTTGATATCCAGATCTTGAGTCTGGAAGACACGGCTTTTGATCTGGATCTTGAAACAGGATGACACACACCTTTAATCCAGATTTTGAGGCAAGAAGGCACATCTTTAATCTGGGCCACCCCTTTGGGTGGAAAGCTGTATAAAGACAATGGAAGAAGGAAGGATTCTTCACCTGCTAGCCCTTGCCTTGTCAGTACATCCATTTCTTCACTGGCGTTGGAGCTCACTTCTTTGGGATTCCAGCATATACAGAAGACCACTTGAGACACCCAGCCTCGTGGACTGAGCAACTACTACATTCTTGGACTTTCCATTCACAGGTAGACATTGTTGATTAGACTGTAGCCTGGAAGTCATCACAATAAGTTTCATCATATATATATATATATATATATATATATATATGATACATAATGTAATATATGTATATATACATATATGTGTGTATATAGTGAATATATATATACATATAGAGAGATTCATTCCATAAGTTGTGTGACTCTAGAGAACCCTCACTAATGCAGTGTGTATGCTTGCATTTGCATGTGTCTTTCTGCAGCTATATGTAAGAATGCACCAGTCTATTTATACCTGTGTGGACAAGTGAATGTCTATCTTTCCATGTCAGTATCTGTGTCAATGAGTGCACAATGTGCCTAGATGTGTCTCTGTCTCTAAGTGTCAACAGATCAGTGTATGTGTGTTCATATCTGTACCTGAATCGTGTTTATGTGTGCCTGTGCATAATTCTGTGTTACTGTGAATTGGGGGGCATATCTGTGTATATGTGATTATGTGTGTACTTCTGTTTCTGTGTGTACATATGTGTATGTGTTTATTCATGTGAGAGGGTCTGTGTGCAAACCTATGTGTACCTGTGCATAAATTTGTCTTTATGTCTCTCTGTGTGTCACCTGGGTTTTTCCCAGACAGAGGCTCTTTTATCTGAATACTTTAATACTAGATCGAGCCATTTTTCTGGGAAACATGTGAACCTTTGGAGATAAAGTCTCAAGAGAAGACATGGGATTTTGGTAGACTCCACATCTGTACCTTAAACAGTTCTTGATCCCTCAGGAAGAAAACATCCATGAGCCCATGTCACACTGCCATGGTTCAGCTGTCTCAGGTATATGCCTTCCTGCTATCATGATGGATGGTAGCTCCTGAATCATGAGCTGAAATAAATCCTTCATCCATTGTGTTGTTTCTGTTGTGCATTTTGCCAAGTGGCAGAAAGAGGAAATGACACCTCTTTCTGGTGTCCAAAATTGGTCCAAAAAATAAGGTCATTACTTGAGAGCCCTGAATATGTCGGTCTAAGCTTTAAGACATGAAGAAGGATTTAGAGCTATGGGCTAGAAGAGCAAAGGAGCTTTTGTTAGGGGGTGGCTGCTGAGTTAGGATCAGTTTTTGTCAGAGGAGTTTGACCATGGTTGTTTGCCTATGCTTAAACACATGTGCATATGCACAGTACTGTCTATACTCTGAGTTTATGGAGGAGAAAAAGAAAGGAAGGGAGGAAAAGGAGGAAGGGCAGGCAAAGGACAAAGAGAGGAAGGAGAAGGAGGATAAATTGTGAAATAATCATGAGGTTGGGAAGAGGACATGGTATAAGAGTCCAGGAGCCATTGGAAGTGAGAGAGTGCATCTATTGGACAAAATTCCAATTTATTCATATATGATGTTTCCAAGGAATAAGTGTTAAAAGGAAAAATAAAGATTAAAGCTGGAAAAGGAAAGAACAAGGCAAACAGTCAATGAAAAAGTAAGACTTTAAAAATGAACAACGGGAAGAAAATTAGCTAAACTAATTAATAAAGAGAAAGACAAATTAATATAATAAAGATATAAAGGAAAAGCTACATTAAACACCAAATGAAATTTAAAGGATCATTAAGGCATGCCTCAAAACTATTCCAGTATGTTGGGAAATATAGAAGAAATACATAATTTCATAGACAATCATGACTTTTTTTACAATGTTCAATAAGAGAATGCAAACAACTCGAAGAATTCTATACTAGAATGAGATTGAAATAGTAAGGAAAACTTCCTAATAATTAGAGTCCATGCCAACATGAATTCACTATAGTATACTATCTACCTCAAATGGAACAGACACCAGTGGCCCTTAAACTACTCCATAAGACAGAAAGAGAGGAAGTGATACCAGAACTTTCACAAAGCTGGCAGTACTCTGATGCTAATGCTAGAAACACACGCACAAAGCTATAAGCAAATCTTCTTGATGAACATGGAGGCAATCCTCAGTAAAATATTGGCAAAGTAAATTTAGTAATACATCAGAAAGATCACTTACTATGATTTAGTTGACTTCATTCCTGGGATACACAGGTGGTTCAACATATGCAAATAAAGAATGAAATACAATAAACAAATGGACTCAATGACAGAAATGACATAATATCTGAGTCAGAAAAGCACTTTGACAAAGTCAGTCACCCCTTCATGATACCTGCCCAGAAGAAAGTAGCAACAGAAGGAGCAAATCCACATAATGAATGCTCTGTTCTAAACTACAGCCAACATTGTCCTGCATGGAGAAACACATTATCACTAACGCCAGCAGAGACAAGGGTGTCTATATTCTTCACTCTTACTTGATAAATAGCTTGAATCTTAGCTAGTCAATATAATAAGAAAAGAGGTAAAAATGGATACAAATATAAAGGAAAAAGTCAAAGCATCAGAATTTGCTGATGATATGATTTTCTACATAAGTGAATTTGGAGATTCCTCAAGGAAATTCTAAGAACTAATAAACACTTTCACAAAAGTGTCAGGTTATATATCAAGGCAAGAAACAGTAACTTTTCTATGCACTGTATCACTATTTACCATAGTGAACACATGGATAACAAATTTAAAAAAAAAAACTCATTCTCAACTGTTTAAAAATTATTAATTCAATATTTTGGAATTAACTTACAAAAAATTAAAGAACTCTAAAAACAAAAAAATTTAAGTTGGAACTTTTAAACTGAAGGAGACACTAGAAGATAGAAATACTTTCCATGCTCACGGATGAGCAGAATTAATACTGTGAACATTTCTGTATTATAAAACACAGTGTACAGATTCAACACAATCCACAACAAAATGCCAATACCATTCCTCACAGAAAGACAAACTAATCCTAAAATTTATATGGAAGCACAAAAGACAACAAATATTCAAAGCAATCCTGAGTAAAAGGGACGATGTCAGAGGTGTCATCATTCTAGATTCTAAGTTACAATACAGTAAACAAAGTGTTGTGATTCAATCACTATGAGAATCCATGTAGAGATTCCTCAGAAAACTGAAAATAAAATTCACCACCTGACTCACATGTACCCCTTCTGGGTATACAAACCTGAAGGAGTCTCAATTAAATGCATGGAGACACTATCACGCAGTATTTAGAGCAGAGTTTTGGAACCAGCCAGGTGTCTGTTAACAAATGCCTGGAAAAAGTAAAAAAAAAAAAATTGAAATTTATTTATACATAATGAAGGGAAAAATTATGTCCCTTTTAGGAAAATGGATGGAGCTAAGAGCCTACTGTTAATTAATTAAAGGGTCAGGCTCAACAGACATCACATTTCCTCTCATTTGTGGACCCTATAGCTTATATGGAAACAAAAAAAAAAATCTAAAACATGGCATGAAGATAGAAGTGAGCCTGATGCAACAGTGGACTAGCAGGAGAATGGAGGGTGAGTACAGAAAAGACTTGATACACTTCTACAAAATAACTCTATGAAGCCCCTCATCACATGCTGTAAATAAACACTAACTTAAAAATCCTTAAAAGTAAGCTGTAATAGATGGAGAGCCTCAGGAAACTAGTCAAGAAACCAAATTGAGCTCTGGTGACACCTTGATGGATTTAAATCTGAACTTTGTTGTACCCAAAAAGTGAAAGGAATGCATGATGGGGTAGTGAAGATAAAGAGACTAAGCTCATCCCAGAGGTAGCTTTTACCCATAGTGTCCTGCCTACATTTCTACCATCAAAGTACAATGGGGTAGACCGTGTGCTCAGACCACGGTCTTTTCAGCAGTCAAATGTGGTCATAGGAGAAAACATAGCCACTGGACTGCCCTAGAGCCTGGTCAGAACTGAGGTGCTAGCTCAGATGGCAGGTGAGAGTGTAACCTTGTTACTTCTTGGCAAGTAGCTGAGCTGAGTGGTACAAGGTGGATACACAATGTCTATCAGGAAGGAGATGATGTAATATCCCTACAGCAGTGGACACATCCCAGGATAAGGAACCTGGGTGGCTCATGGAGGATGACATAGATTATAGTGAATGGAATAAGGTCACAAATACTAAGGACAGCTTATGCTGGAGAGGATATGGAGTAAGGGGAACACTCCTCCACTGTTGATGGGAGTGCAAATTTGTACAGCCACTTTGGAAATCAATATGGCAGTTTCTCAGAAATTTGGGGATCAATCTACCTCAACACCCAGTTATATTGATCTTAGACATACACCCAAAAGATGCTCAACCATACCACAAGGATATTTGCTCAACTATGTTCATAGCAGCATTATTTATAATAACCAGTACCTGGAAACAACCTAGATGTCCCATAATTGAAGAATGGATAAGGAAAATATGGTACATTTACAGAACTGAGTAAATTAGCTGAAAAAACAGTGACCTTGTGAAATTTTCAGGCAAATGGATGAAATTAGAAAAAAATCATTCTAAGTGATGAATCTCAGACCCAGAAAGACACACATGGTATGTACTGATTCATAAGTAGATATTAGGAGTAAAGTACAGGATAACCAGCCTACAATCCACAGCTCCAGAGAGGCTAGATAACAAAGAGGGACAAAAGAAGGATGCATGGATTTCCCTGGGAAGAAAAAATAGAAGAGATCCTCTGGGTAAATGGGGGTGGGTGGGGTAGGGGATAGGGGGATGGGAACTTGAGGGAGCAGGTTGGATGTCCCAGGCTTGGGAGGTAGGTTGTGACAGGATGGAGGAGGAGAGTAATGAAAGATATGTCTTAATCAGGGAGGGTCATTTCAGGGTTAGGAAGAAACCTAGTACCAGGGAAACTCCCAGGAATCCACAAGGATGACCCCAGATAAGATTCCTAGCAATAACAAAGTAGGTACCTGAACTGGCCATCTACTATAATCAGACTGGTGACTACCCTAATTGTCATCAGAGAGCCTTCATCCAGTAACTGATGGAATCAGATGCAGAGATCTACAGCCAAGCACTGGGCTGATCTCTGAAGTTCCTACTGAAGAAAGGGAGGAGGGATTCTATGAACCAGGTGGGTCAAGGTCATGATGGGGGCCCACAGAGACAGTTTACCTGAGCACACAGGAGCTCATGAACTCTGGACTAGAAGTTAGGGAGCCTGCATGAGACCGACCTAGGCCCTCTGAATATTTGACAGTGGTGCAGCTAGGTCTATTTGTAAGGCTCCTAGCAGTGATATCAGGACCTGTCCCTGGCACTTGAGCTGGCTTTGGGGAACCTGTTCTCCATGCTGGATTGCCTTGCCCAGCCTTGATGTGGGAGGAGGAGCTCAGTTCTGCCTCAACTTGATGTGCCATACTTTGTTCAAGCTCATGGGAGGCCTGCTGCTTTCTGAATGGAGACAGAGGAGGGGTGGGTGGGGAGAGTATAGATAGAAGTTGGGGTGGGGAGAACTGGAGGAAAGAAAGGAGGGAAAACTGTGGTCAGGATATAAAAAAAATGAAAAAATGTTAACTAATTGAAATTTGAAAAGATCCTATTCCTGAAGACGCTGAACACTGCAACTGCAAACATGGAGAAATTAGACTGGAACTGAGCTGAAAGTTCTCCTGATTGGCTCCTTTAGTGCCATACTGTGTTGTGCATACTGACACAGGAAAATTATCACTTGTTCATTAGGGACAACAATATGCTTCACTAACAACAGGTCAGGCAACATTTTTCTGGTGGTGCTGTAGTGGCAAAGCTGTGAAGGGTGTAACCAATCACTTTCCAATTTATTGAAAGCTGCTACATAGGAGGAAAATCTTGTTCAGTTCAGTGAGCAATGGCAGAAACTTGTAGGTACACGGGTCAGAACCCCAGTGATATGGCTACTGTTCTAGTTTCATTAAACAACAATAATTTTTCCATAAAAAAGTCTTGTAAACATGTGTTCATATCCATAGATTACTGCTATGTTCAGCCTCAGACACAGAGGGAAAATTTTAATTTTTTTTTCTTGTAGTCAATACTGTTTACTGCAGAAACTCATAGCTGACCAAATTGCTGAGAATATATAACTGTTACTATATATGAAAGAAAATGTCTTTTCTCCCACCTCCTGCAAAGGCTCAGTGAATTTCAAAGAAGACTGAGCAGAAAGAAAGTAAGAACTATAAGAGGGTGTGAAGTGTTTCAGACTGAAACATTCTATTATGCAAAGAATTACAGAAGGCCCACAAAACTCTCAGGAAATATACAAGATTCATGACCCTTCTCTGTCACCAAAGTTATATAAATAGTAAACAATTGCTAGGAAAGAGGAGACACTTTGGTGGAGCTGTCTAGAACCAGTGGAGGGAGATGAAGCGACTCAGCTTTCATGAGGTATCACCAATGCAGAAGGAAGTTTTGATGATGCAGTGTGATGAGTCACACACTCTTTGAAGGAGCCTCTCACACACTGACATAAGAAGTTCAATGGGTCCACTGGCTAGGCTTGGGTGAAATGGATTCTTTGTTTATTGTGATTGCACTGTCTGAGGTGAATAGACACTCTCATTATCCCAGGAAAATAATACCACATTGCACAGGTTCAGGGGATAATCTGGAGGCTCCTTACTAGGTCAAGTTGCAGGGAGGACCTGCCCACAAATGACAACACAGAGGAAGATTTAGGGGGCAAAACTGTGCTGGAAACAAATTGAAATGCATAGAACATGGAATAGAAACATGCATTAAAACTCATTGAAAACTGAAAATCAACTGTATTAGAAAAATAGTAAGTTTTAGGTTGTTTGTTTTGAGACTGGGTCTCTGTATGTAGTCCTGGTTGTCCTGGAACTCCCAGTGTAGACCAGACTAGTCTCAAACTCACAAAGATCTGCCTGCTTCTTTCCCTAAGTGCTGGAATTAAAGGTGTGCACCACTCTACCAGTCTCAAGCACTGTTTTTAAAGCATGATATTGACTTCAGTGCAGTCAAATCTGTTTTGCACATAAGATTTTTCAACCTATGCTTCAATACAATGAAGCTCACTTTTTATCCAAAGTTCAGTAAAATACTTCCACTTATTTTTTATATTCTTGCATGGAGATCTTTGACCCTTCCATAATATCCTTGGGTCTCATACAGCAGGGGCATACACATTGCTCACCGGTTTTATGACTTTCTTGCAATCCCTTCCCTCCAACCTTTCCCTGCTGCCTCAGGCTTCAGCAAGTACCTGAGGAATTAACTCCCTTTCCAGATGACCAGGTCCAGGCAGAAGGGAGGAAGGAGAGGACAGCAGGTGAGGGTGAGAGTTGGGCTAAAGGGTTAGTGCTGATGACCACTTGAGAGCAATGGGCATCTCCTCAGGGAAAAGCAATGTTGCACACTCATTCTCCGAATACATGTCCAACTGGAATTGGTAACTTCTGAATCTATTTTGATCATTTAAAACATTGGCCCGGCCCTCCATCACTGTGGTCACATCATGTCACTGAGGCAGTGTTAACACAGACCTTGAAAACAGGACCAATCACAGAAAAGCCAAGATTAAGATGATGATGGAGAGTCCTCTAGTCTTCCTCCCTCCATATATGCCACTGCTCCTAGGTAATTCAAAGCTAGGTCCCTCACAGGATTCCATGAAGTTCACCAATGCAGCAAGATTTCTATAGGGACCTTCAGACATTTGCAAGCCTGATGTCATCTCCCAGTCCTGCCTATCCTAGTGACTTCCCAAATACTCAGGCATCTTTTGAAGCTACTTGGCATAGAATACACATCACTTGAACTTCCAAGGTATCATAGCTCTACAGGACTGCTGGGTGCCATACTACTTTGTGTCTGTTATCTGTTAATTTCAATATCTCATCAAACCTGTGAACTAAGAAGGCCTGCCACATAAAAGCTGAACCCAGAAACAATGATAAACTCTTTATTGGATTCAGATGGGTGGGGACAGAAGTTAAAAGCTAAAGCAGGATCATGGTCCGCTGGTGAGTAACAATGGAGGAAGGAGTGGTTCTCATGTGGGGGAAGGGAACACAATTGAAGGCAGCACAATTGAGTGTGGTCCAGGGGGAAGAGTAGTCCAGCGAGGCCATTGCTGTGTACTAATGGCAAAGATAGCTCAGCAGCTGTGGTCCTGGTGGGCTGTGACAGAGAGAGGAACACAAGTGAGAGACTCCTCCCCTTACCATGGAAACAGCAGTCAGAGAGTAGTTACCTGGGAGGTGGATGCTTGTTAGATTTCATCCTTCCACCAAGTCTCTAGGAGGTCCCTCCTGAGAATACATGGGCCCCTGAACAATCCTGATTCTCCTGACCTTGTAGATCTCTAATTGTGTTTGGTGAGTACCTAGGGCATAAAATTAGACCAAGTGGAGACCACAGTATGGGAAGGACTCTGGAAAAAGAAAGGAGAGATTTCTTGATTATGCTGAGAATTATACTTGAGGACACCTCCTGAGGTAGTCAATGCTTCCTGGCTAAGGAAGGTCCCTTATAAGTGAGAGGATGGGAGCAGATCAAAGAACAAACTTCAACCCTGGATCTGAGGGATCTGAGTTCTCTCTGTTCCTTCAGAGAGTCACTTACCACTGTCAGGTTTGGGAACACAGCATTCTGAGTAAAAGAAAAGAAAAAAATTAAATATAAGAATATGGCCAGGATGAAGACAAAGATTATACCCGTGGTTTGGATGGCCCCATGATTAAGCTTACAAGAAGGGCCCTGATGATGAAGGAAGGCACATGATTACACAAGAGTCACAGTTTCATGGGTGACACAGAGGGGACCTGGGCAAGGGGCAGAACCTGGGCATAGGCAGAGGGTTGATTTTTTTGGAAAAGTTCTTTGTGCTATATGGATTTCTTTAATTCTTCCAGGGCCTCCAGGTTTTCTTTTGGACACTTTCCTGTGAGCAGAGGCCAGATGAGCAGATGGGGTGTGACTGCACAGCTCTTCTGGGGGCCAGTGACATAAGGACAAAAGCACAGTCCAACACTAGGGCCTTCAACCTGGATCAGATGGCAGTAAGAGGGAAGGAGACTTCAGAGTGAACATGGAGGTGGGATGTGGATGAATGTCTTGTCTGCAGGAATGGGTATCACTGATACATAAGGCCTCTGTATGACCAAACATACATGACAAGAGCCCAAGATGCAATCCCTGAGTTGGTGAGGTTCCAATCCCATGTTCCCTAAAATTAAACTAGAATTATAGTTTTGTGGCCCAATAGAAGCAGGTGATGTCTATCTCCAAAGTCTCCAACATGTAGGGCCTAGGAAACAACACATAAAGGTCCTGCCAAGTGAGACTTTCTGGTTTTGGGTGCCAGTGCTCAAGGACCCTTCCCTGCCCCAACTCTGTGACCCAGAAGCCCGTGTGTGCTGGAGAACAGCAGTGTCTACTCACACTCAGAGGACTTAAACTCTCATGAGTGCCACCTCCAGTCCTCAGAAACTGGCCAACCCTCAAGACCTCCATATATACCTATCCACCATCCCTGTCTCCCTATCTCATTTCTATTTTCTGAGAGGAAGGACAAGTCATCCTGGACCTGTAGAACAGCCACCAGGACAGTGTGACAATCGGGAGCAGGCTCTTCATCTCTCAGCTCCATGCTCTCAGACAAGGTGGGTCAATGGGGTGACACCATGTGGCTGTATTGGCTCCTCAGAGGATGTCCTTTATGACTGCAAATGACACTGGCCACACCCCTCCTGACCATCTATATTGAATAAATCCATGTCCATCCTGGGAGTGGATGTCATTGCAGTTAGGATATGGTGGCCATTCACTGTAGATAAAAGTCACAATGCCCTGCAATCTCTGCACCATCCAGGGTGCTCCTCCTGAAGAACCCCAGAGAGTAAGAGTGAGTCAGGAGTGGAGTGAGGGACACAGTCTGCACTCTAGGCCCATAATGGAGAGATGAGTTCATTCCTTAGCCCTGCTGTACCTCTTTGGAGACCCATAGCTAGCCTGACCACCTATTCTGGAAAGTGATTTCTCAGCTCCTATTGCTCAGAAAGTAATTAGGCTTCTCCACACACTGTCCTGCTTATTTCCAGACCCCGCACTGCATTCTAGGATCTAATCTCACTGATGCTCAAACCTAGCAAGTGTGATGTGGGTAGGGTCACTGTGTGGTGGCTCAGGGTCTCCTGAAATGGTTCCTCCTCTAAGAGGCCCCTCACCACTCTCAAGCCCACAGTCACCTGAACTGCTGCATTTTGCACCTGGGACAGCTGTGCTCTCTTAGGGCACTTCTTACTCTCAGATGTCTTGCTCTTTTTTCCTCACCTCTACCCATCATCCACCTCTTCTATTATATCTAAGCTGCTGAGATACTTATGCTTCACAATTTTATCCTCAAGCTGGAAAAGCTTAGCTACATATGAGGGGGTCATGATTATGTGTTCATTAAGGGATATGTCAGAATGTTTTGCCTGTGTGAGCTCAGGGACATCAATTTTGACAAAAGATATTGGGTCCTCTGCGGTATTTGTCATCTAAGTGCCCTCTGAAAGGACTGGTGGAGCCCCAGACCACCCTGTACAGTTGAATCCCCTTTCACACCTTGCGGTCTTTGTGAGCTTCTTAGGTCTGGCACAGGCAGTTGAGAGCTTCAGTTATACAATTGCATCAGTTTTCTCAGACTAGAGCCTCCACCACACTAAAATTTACCCTCTAATTTGCCTGAACACTGACAGGCCACCAAGTTGACCCAAAGTTTAAATTCCTTTGGATTAAAAGGGCAAGAGTGGGACAATGTGGCCAGGGCCCCCTGCATCCAGAGACCATGACTGAGCTTCCCTGGCTGACCACTCTAATAACTCAGCTCAGCTTTCTCCCCAACACAAACTCTGCCTCCTTCCTCCCCATCCTGCACTTCTTTGTACTCAATGTCCTACTCTGAGAGCCAGTTGGCCCAGGTTCTGGTCACAAGTGTTGGTCCTACAATGGCATCTTTGTGCCTCTGTTGACCCAGGTTGGACAGCTCCACATATCTATAAACAATATTAATGAACATACTCTGGCAAGCCTTCGTTCTTGCTGAGGTACTCATAAGACCTAGACCTTGACCCCTGCTACTGAGCCAGAAGTTTGTCATCCCAAGGGCAGGAAACATGGTGCCTTTGCTCTTTAGAAGCAAGGAATAATGATATGGTTGGAGTTTCCATATCTGAGATGCCAAGGACTTTCCTGTTTGTTGTCCAGTTGATTGAAATCAAATAGCTTATACTTCACTGTGTGGATCAGTGTTAAAAGCATTTATGAAAGTAGTATATGTAATTCCATCCTTTTTTTTAAAGTGAAGTGATAAGAACCACAGGTGATAGACACATCATGAATCTCATGTCTAATATGATAGAAAGTCACACTCCTAACACCCACCTGTCATGCCCTGTGTCCTCCAGAGATGAATACTCCCAAATATGCTCATAGACACCCAAAAGGTAAAGTGATGAGAGAATCATCTGGGGTTGGAGAGGCAGGGCTTGAAGTCAATCCCAAGTGCCTGAGACAGGACACAATGTAAAGATCTCAGGTGGTAGACGTTCTCAGGAGTCAAAAGAATGGGTGGCTGGGGTCAACCCAGGGTAAACAAGGTGGAGAGATGGTAGGGTAGGAGGGAAAGGATGCCTTGTCCAAAGTGTGTCATGGCCTAAGGCATTTCTGAGTGACCCCCATGTCATTCTGGTGGTGGTTCTTACGGAGTTCCATAACTCTACATCTCCTGATCTCACCACTCCTGGTCACATCCTTCACTGACCCTGAATGTGAACCTCAGTATGATGACCTTTTAGATGCTGCTAAGTCCTAGGTGCCTAACTGCAGTGTACAGTGTCTGGACATTACATGGCATTTATAGATAGGAATGTCTTGATAGCTCAACCAATAGCACTAGGCCAAAAGAGATGTTGCCTAATACTGAGGTGCATTGAAAAGAAATAGGGAGCAGTCCTGGGATGATGATCAATAACTCCTGGAAGATGGACTACATACTGGAGACTACAGATTGTTTCCCCATGGAGTTCATTATTTTTGAGACTGCTCTTGGACCATGATGAATACTCAGTTCCAGAATAAAGACAAACTGAAGCATGGGTGCTCAGCACAAGAAGTGGAGGATCCTTGAAGGTGCTGATGACCAACCCTCTTGGATCTCCTGGGTTTTCAAAGGTCGGGCCACCCACACTGATTTGTGGCTTCCCACCTCCAGTGCTGCATGGCTCTCTTCTGTGTGTCAAGTGACACACTCTGCTGAGACCGAGATGTGTCAGTGTTAGCACACTCAGTTAACAGAGGCAGTTGCTAATAGGAAGAGAGTAGCCTGATGTGGTGCTGCAGACCTTAATCCCAGTGCTTGGGAGGTGGGGACAGGAGGATCGGAGTTCAGTGCAAGCCTCAGATACAAACTGAGGTTTAGGTCAGACTCAGCTACATTAGTGTCTGTCCCCAGAAAAAAATTTAATGAAAAGATAAAATAAAAGGGGTCTGTGTTTTGACTGTGTGCCTAGCCTTTAATGGCTGACCCATCTCTCCAGCCTGTGAGGTAACTCAGACCCAGAAAGACAAACATGGTATGTACTTACTCAAAAGTGAATATTGGCTGTAAAGTAAAGGTTAACCATGCTACAATCCATAGCCCCAGACAGGCTACGTAACAATGAAGCCCCAAGGGAAGGAATAGGAATGCATGGATTTCCCCGGGACTTTTAAAGTAGTTTTGGTTTCATATTGTTTTATTGATGTCAACCTGACAGCTTGGGAAGAAATGAGAAAGGAAAGGCTATGACTGAATACTGATGTATTTATGCATCAAGTTGATAAGTTGTCCATGTACTGGTTAGTTTTTCTGTCAGCTTGACACAAACCTAGACCTCTCTGGGAAGAAGAAATCTCAAACGAGGGATTTCCTCCACCAGATTGGCCTGTAAGCAAGTCTGTAAGTCATGTTCTTGATTAACAGCTGATGTGGGAGAACATAGTAGGATATGTACAGTATCACCCCTGCACAGTTAGTCCTGGGAAGTGTGAGAAAGCAGTCGGGGCAAGTCATGTGATCAAGCCAGTGAGCACACTCCTCCTTCCATAGCTTCTGCTTCACTTCCTGCCTCCAGGTGCACGCCTTGATTCCTGCCTTGGCTTTCTTCTGTCATGAATTATAACCTGAAAGTTGTAAGATTAAATAAACCCTTTATCCCATAACTTTGATTGGGTGAGTGTTTCACCAAAGCAACAGAAAATGAATATATCCCCAATTCTCATGATGAGCAAGGAACAGTGTAGTGATTCCCCTCTAGGCCAGTGAGGGTGGAAACAGGAATCAGAGGCATAGATTTGTAGGAATTAAAAAGACACCACACAGGAATGATGTGATTGTCTCTGTGAAAGTATCCAATGAGTCTAAAAACAAAAGCAGAACTGACAATGAAGTGGCCAAGACCTCAAGCTGTAACACCTCCACTGTGGTGGAACAAACCAAGTGTAAGAGATCCCACCACAAAATGGTTTCCTCCCCTGATCTCCTGTAACCCTCAGTCCGTGTCTCTAGCTCTCCTTACATTTGTGGTGTTCAGTGTTCATTGAATTCACTCTCCTTGCTCAGTCTACTGTGTGCTCCTGTCTCCTGATTACTTAATTATGTATCATTACATGTGTGACGTGTGCCATGAGGAAGCCACAGATAGAACAATATGGAAAACAACTATGGGGCAGGGCGAGGGAGGGCAAGAGGTTGGTAGATTCAATAGAATTGCCAAAGTCGGCTGCACGAAGGGGACATTTAAAAACATAATTGAATGTAGTGAAGGGAATGAGCCATGAGTGGGGAAGTAGAAGAGGACTCCAGGTGGGAGGAACAAGTCTGAAAGAGGCAGAGGGAGCATGACTGAGACAGGACAGGACGGTGGGTGAGGGAGAGGAAGACAGCCAGAGATCGGGTTAGAGAGAGGGTTGAAGAAGCAGTGATGAGTTGTAGTCCAAGCTAGGCACTTTATGTTTACTGTGAGTAAAATGGGAAAAAGGGAGTGTGTTGACACAGTGAGGATGTGGCATTGACTATTTTATTTTAAACTTTTCTACAAATTTAAAAAGTTAGCACATGGAGAAATGAGTGTAGTTGTGGTCTAGTCAGTGTGTGTGTGTGTGTGTGTGTGTGTGTGTGTGTGTGTGTGTGTTGTTTTGTTTTGTTCTGATTTGTAGTCTTCTGACAATAGCATTCAATATGCCCACCTTCCAACCCAGGAGTGGGTGGATATGTTCATAAACCTGAACCTGAGATGGCAGGCAGGTCCTTCAATGCCTCCCTGACTGCTTTATGTACTTCTGCCCCAGGTGCCTGTGGTCTCCAGGCTCCATGACATGCTATAAAATATAGACTGTCTATTGAAGAGGGGACTCCATCCATGCATCTATGGAGAATTGTCCTCTATATTGGGGTGAAACTTGACACTGGTGAGTCAAATTTGAGGTCACTAATCTCCTTTCAGAAATCTGTGCCCATGTCATGGGACTAAGAAAGATAAAGACATTTGTTGACAAAGATCAACTTCAGTCTAACTGTACTTAAGGCTGTCATTGATGGTCTGTATGGAGCAAGTAGAGTGTGTTCATGTCTCCCAAGAAGACCTCATACAATAAGTCCCATTAAATGCACAGGAACACCTCAATCCATCATGCCCCAGAAACACTGTGTAGGAAAGCTGAAGGGCACAAGAACATAGAAAAGGTCATGTTCCATGTCTATGCCCACCATGAGCAGGACCTATGCTGGAACCTAGTCCATGAACATGTTCATCATGAACATCTGGGGATCTCCCTTTCCTTGCCTATTCAGGGAGCACATCCACCATACCTAGTAATCTGTAGCTGGCCCTGTACAGGGACGGGGTCAAATGGGCTAACTTTTCACAGCACACCTCTTAGGTCATGGTGACCTGGCCTTCATAATCTTCTTCACATCAAACCCCAAGATGCCCTGACTTGTGTCTTCAAAGCTTCCTCTTCCCTAGGGATTTGGGAAGATGGTCCACGCAGGAGCTGGCAGCATTTTGTATGTGAGTAATGTGCCCAGGAAAAGAGGACCAGTGTGGAAAGGCAAGACATGATCTCTGGCAACTTCAGTGGAGTGGTGGGAAGGTCTTCCCTTCCATCTGTCTGGTTTGGTGACACTTGTGTTTGCTCTTCTCATTCCTGTATGTTGGGTTCTGGGCCCCAAGTTTCTCTGTCCCTGGAGGGCTTTGAAATCAAGACAAGTATTTCATAGAGACACTGAAGACCTCTCCAGATATTCTGCCCTCCACATGCTAAAAGCAAAAAACAAAACAAAACACCCTACTCCACGGCCTCAAACTAGGGGACCACCACCCATCACCAGGGCCACAACACTAGGCACACCTGTTAGTAGACCCACATAGCCAACCTATGCCTGCCTCCCTGTGACACCCTCAACTTTTCTCCCTCAGTAGTTATCACAGAGGCAGGAGTTCTGTCCAAATTGCACATGCCCAGATTGCCTGCTACTGTGCTCTGTGATCCTGTGTGTCCTGGGATGCCCCTCTAATGGGGACCCATAAATGCAAAAATAACTCTGTACTTCTCTAGGATCAAGCTCAGCTCTGACCATCTGCCCTCACCTGATTAACACAAAGCTGGGGCCCATTGGACTGTCACACATATACCCAGAGATAGGGATCAGCTTCACTGAAAGAAGAGGCATGGCAGAGTCTGGACACTGGGCTCTGTACTCTTAAGGCAACAGATTCTGGCATCCAGGTGCAGAATGTGGCAGGTGATCAGATCCTGATTGCCGAGTAATCTCTTCAGAGCTTGCTCCATGTACTAAGATTCTCAGACCACTCACAAGAATCTATTTGTAAAACCAGGAAGAGTCAGAGGGCTCTGAAGAGTTCTTCTGTGCTCATGTCTTCCAGGAAAATCCTGAAGAGAAATGAAGGAGGTATGAGGAAAAACTCAATCACTACCATCACAAGGAGGATTGAAGATGTCTGTTCTGTTCAACAAATGTTTCATACAACCTCACAGATTATGGGTTTGCCACCAGAAAATGACTTGTAGGACACATAGGGTGATGATGTGTGGGACTGAAAGACCCCAATCCAAGTAGGTTTGGCAGTGATGTTTGAGGAAATTTTCAGAATTTTGAGGTCCAGCCTCTTAATTTCCTTCCCAGGGGCCCAAGAGAGATGCTACCAATGATGTGGGGATGAATCTAGATACAAGGTTTAAGTGTATTTATTTTTAGATCACAAAGAATATTCACTGTGAATTTCAGCCTGTCTTTCTAGTAACCCTATAGAGGATGTTCATAATAATCATTAAATACGGTATGTGATTTCTCTACTATGTAAATATATCAGTCAGGAGCTGTATTTGAATTTTGTCCCTGGGTGGTTGGGATTGAAGGCATGTGCCACCACATCCTTGTTCATGGTAACTCTAGAATTTAGAAAACAACTAAGTTATAGAAAGCCTTCTGCCTCTGCTGGCACTAAAGGCATGGTCTACCACAACCTTGCTCAAATATTTTATCTTAGATCCAAATCACTCTAACTCTTAGAGATTTAGGAAGCAAGCTTGAACTTAAATCTTTTAACTGTGTTTTTAATACCAAATAATGAAAGTATTTTTTAAGAAGAAAACTCAAAAGTTGATGTCCAAGATGGCATGGATCATATGGCAATCTACACTCTCACATTCTAACACGGAATTAAGACACATGGTTTTAATTTTTTTCCTTTCATGCCAGGAGGGCAAGTTTGCTTTGGTAAATTATTTATCTAAAATATTGTTATTTTTATTTTTCATACCTTATCAAATGAAAGGCATTATTAGTCTTTATAAGTTCAGAAGGCCTCTCCTTTTTAAATCTGATCTTTATGAATCTCACTCAGTAGTACCCACAGCATTTCTTCTCTGGTGGAAACAAAGGCAAAACCTCTTCCCCAACACAACATATGTCCTGGTTTCCATTATGAGGTCCACACATCTTTAAAATATAAAGGCTGATTTAATACACCAGGCTTTTCTGCTATCCAATGTCTCTCCACAGTCATTGTTCCTTTTTCATTAGCTTGTAAACAATTTAAAATTAATAAAGAATTCTGTAACCTATCTCTTGGGGGTCTTTCTTACCCCTTTCTGTTTATTAAGCATATCATTTAAAGTGAGTTCTGATCTTTCTATAATTACTTGTCCTATAGATTGTATGGTATGCCTGTCACATGATTTATCTTGCAATATGCAAAATAATGTCTAATTTTACTAGAGACATATCCTGGAGCAGTGTCAAGCTTAAATTGTACAGGTAGCCCCATAGTAGACATAACTTCTAATAAATGTATAATTACAGAATCAGCCTTTTCAGATCTTCAAGCAGTTGCCCATTGAAATCCTGAATATGTATCTATGGTATGGTGTACATTGTTTTAGTTTCCAAACTCTATAAAATGAAACACATCCATTTGCCATATTTCATTTCTTTGGATACCTTTTGGGTTACTTCCTGGAGGTAACAGAGTTTGGCTATACAAAAAACAAATAGGGCACTTTCTTATAATTTCCTTGGCTTGTTGCTAAGTGATAGAAAAATCTTTCTTCAAACCTTTGTAATGAAAAAGATGTTTCCTATGAAATTCTGAGGCATCTAGCATATTTCCTATTAATAGCTGATTAATTTCATCATTACCATCTGCTAGAGAGCCTGTTAGACACATATAGGATCTGATATGTGATTATATTCAGTGTATAATTTTTATTTCAGATTTCTTGTTGTAATTGAATAAATAGTGAAATTAATCCTAAATCATCTGGAATAAGTTTAGCAGTTTCAGTATGTAAAACAACTCTTTATTCAAATTGAAAATCAGTAACTATATTAAGAGATTATAATATTACTATAAAAATAGCATACAGCTCTCATTTTTGAACTGAAACATGAGGGCTTTGAAGCCACTTTATTTTTCCTGACTTATAACTTGACCTTCCAGATTTATTTGTATCAGTATAGAATGTAGGGGCTCCAGAAATTGTTACCCCTTTTACTCTATGTGAGAGTATACAATTAGTTCTTTTTATAAACTAAAGTCTCTTGCTTTGGGGATATGTGTTATTAATCTCTTTGAGAAAATGACTGCAAGCTCTTTACCAATGTTCATTTTTGGTCATAATGAAGTAATTTCAGCTTTGGTAAAGGGACTATAATTTCTGCTGGGTCAATTCCTGCTAATTGATGAATACTCATTTTTCCTTTCAGAATCAAATCATAAACATTTTCTACATAGGTCTTTTTGTGTATAAAAGTATCTATTCTAAGATATTAACTACTCTCTGCATAAGAAATCCTATAGTAGAATGAGTAGAAGGAAAAATAACAAAAATATAACCAGCTTTGGATCCAAGCTATTCACATATGCATCATGTAATTTCTGTTCTACCAGAGCCAGTTCTCTCTCAGCATCAGCTGACAATTTTCTTGAACTACTTAAGTAATTATTGCCTTCTCAGATTTGAAATAAGTTACTTGGTTCCAAGGTAGTTAACCCAATTTTAGGCAATAGCCAGTTAACATCTCCTAGCAAGTTTTGAAAATCATTAAGAGTTTGTAAATGATCTCTCCTGATTTGTACTTTCTGTAGTTGAATTTTCTGCAAACCTATCTTAGATCCTAGATAACTGGTAGAATCTCCTCTTTGGATTTTGTCAGGAGAAAACTGGAATCTCCAGCAAGGCAAAATTTTCTTTACTCCATTAAACATTTTTCTAAGGTATGTGCATCTGAATCACCCGTTAAGATATCACCCATATAAATATAGATTTTAGATTGATGAAACTGTTCATGAATTATTTTTAATAGCTGTTGTACAAAATATTGACACAGGAGGGGCTGTTTAACATTTCATGTGGAAGAAATTTCCAATAATACCTTTTAATAGGTTGAACAGTATTATAAGTAGGCAGTATGAGGGAAATTTTTTCATTATCCTGTTCTTGTAAAGGTATAGAAAAAAGCAGTTGGAGAAGATATCAGAAAAGGAAAGATCTCCCATGCTCATGGATAGGTAGGATTAACATAGTAAAAATGGCAATCTTACCAAAAGCAATCTACAGATTCAATGCAATCTCCATCAGAATCCCAACACAATTCTTTACAGACCTAGAAAGAACAATACTCAACTTCACATGGAAAAACAAAAAACCCAGGATAGCCAAAAGAATCCTGTACAATAAAACAACCTCTGGAGGCATAACGATCCCTGACTTCAAGTTCTACTATAGAGCTACAGTGATTTAAAAAAAAAAAAAAAAGCTTGGTACTGGCATAAAAACCGACACATGGACCAATGGAACCAAACTGAAGATCCTGACATTAATCTGCATACCTATGAACATATAATTTTTGACAAAGAAGCCAAACCTGTACAATGGAAAAAAGAAAGCATCTTCAACAAATGGTGCTGGCATAACTAGATGTCAAAATGTAGAAGACTGCAAATAGATCCATATCTGTCACCATGCACAAAACTTAAGTCCAAATGGATCTAAGGCCTCAACATAAATTACTCTGAACCTGATAGAAGAGAAAGTAGGAAGTAGTCTTGAACACATTGGCACCGGAGATCACTTCCTAAATATAACACCAGTAGCACAGACACTGAGAGCAACAATTAATAAATGGGACCTCTTGAAACTGAGAAGCCTTGGCAGGGCAAAAGACATGGTCAATAAGACAAAGAAACAGCCTACAGAATGGGAAAAGATCTTCACCAACCCCACATCTGACAGAGGGCTGATATCCAGAATATATAAAGAACTCAAGAAATTAGACATCAAAATACCCAACAGTCCAATTAAGAAATGGGCTAAAGAGCTAAACAGAGGATTCTCAACAGAGGAAACTCAAATGGCTGAAAGACATTTAAGGAATTGCTCAACATCCTTAATCATCAGGAAAAAGCAAATCAAAATGACTCTGAGATACCATTTTACACCTATCAGAATGGCTAAGATCAAAAACACTGAAGACAGCTTATGTTGGAGAGGATGTGGAGCAAGGGGAACACTCCTACACTGTTGGTGGGAATGTAAACTTATACAGCCACTTTGGAAATCAATATGGTGCTTTCTTAGAAAATTGGGAATCAATCTCCCTCAAGATCCAGCTATACCACTCTTGGGCATATACCCAAGGAATGCGCAATCATACCACAAAGATACATGCTCAGCTATGTTCATATCAGCATTGTTTGTAGTAGCCAGAACCTGGAAACAACCTAGATGCCCTTCAACTGAAGAATGGATAAATAAAATACAGTACATATACACAATGGAATACTACTCAGCAGAGAAAAACAATGACATCATGAGGTTTGCAGGCAAATGGATGGAACTAGAAAAATCATCCTGAGTGAGGTAACCCAGACCCAGAAAGATAAATTAGGTATGTACTCACTCATAAGTGGATACTAGATATAAAGCAAAGGACAACCAGACTGCAACTCACAACTCCAGGGGGGCTACCTACTAAAGAGGACCCTAAGAAAGACATAGGGATCTCCCAGTGACAAAGAAATAGATGAGCAAACTGGGGGTGAGGTGGGGTAATGGAGGGCAAGGGTCAGGGGAAAGTGAGCTTAGGGGAACAGGAGGTCCCAGCTGGATCAGGAACAGAGTAGGAGAACAAGGAAACAGACACCATGATAAATGAAGACCCCATGGGAATCGGAAGAAGTAGAGTGCTAGAGAGTTCCCCAGAAATCCACAAAGATACCTCCACTATAGACTACTGGCAATGGTGGAGAGAGTGCCTGAGCTGACCTACTCTGGTGATTGGATGGCCAAACACCCTAACTGTCATGATAGAACTCTCATTCAGTGACTGATGGAAGCAGATACAGAGATCCACAGATCCACAGCCAAACCCCAGGTGGAACTCCAAGAGTTCAACTGGTGAGAGAGAGGAGTAATTATATGAGCAAGAGATATTGAGACCATGATTGGAAAAAGCACAGGGACAAATAGCCAAACTAGCAGAAACACATGAACTGTGAACAAATAGCTGAGGAGCCCCCATGAAACTGGACTAGCCCTGTGGATAAGTGGGACAATTGATTAGCTTGAACTGTTTAGAAGGCCCCCAGGCAGTGGGACTGGGATCTGTCCTTGGTGCATGAGCTGGCTTTTTGGAACCTAGGGCCTATGCTGAGACACTTTGTTTAGCCTTGGTTCAGGAAAGAAAGGATTGGACCTGCCTCAACTGAATGTACCAAGCTGGGCTGACTTCCCAGGGGAGATCTTATTTTGGAGGATGTGGGAATGGGAGTGGATTGGGGGGGGGGAGAGGCTGAGAGGTGGGAAGAGGGAGGACAAGGGAATCTGTGGCTGATATGTATAACAACTAGAAAATCTCTTATATAAAATACAATTTTAAATAATCCCTTTCTGAATATCTCTCTGTCTCCTACAGCTACATTCTTCACATGGCTACATTTTGCACACAACTATATTTTCCGTACACCTCTTCTACACAGTTATTTATACATCTCATCTACATAGCTCTTTCATCCACATATCTCTCTCACACACCTCTCTCTCACACACAGCTCTCACAAAGTTCTCTTCTACACATCTCTCCCCATATATATCTCTCTACATTTCTCTCCATTTACCTCTTCACACATGTAGAAAAATCTAGACTATATATGAATGGCATATTCAGGGTCACAAAGCATTTCTTGAGTAAACAATAAAAGCAGAGCTGTTCTGATCACACAGTTTCTTTCAGGCTAGGGATGTCACACTGACAAGCCAGTGAGTAAGCAAGCATATAGCTCTAAGTGGTCAGTGTTCCCCTACAGAGAGTGACATTGAAATTCAAGACTTAAACAATAAACAGTTAGTTGGCTGAACCTTGATTCTTGTATCATAAACTGAGATTAGGACTATGTGCAGAAAGTCAATTGCTACAGGGAGTTATGTCTTAATGTTATCAGCCTGAATTTGGTTCAACAAACAGACATCTGGGGTATTTTTCAGGGAAACTAGTCTATTTTGAATTTGCTCTGAAGTCTGAAATTAGCTGAATGTGTAAAAAGCTGTCCTTGTAGCTGAGAATACTGTTACTTTCCTGTGTCCATCTGAGTAATGAAAATATCCTAGTATTATTTCTATTCATCAAAATTATACAGCTGAAGAAGAAATCATCTTTCTGACTAATCACAGATATATGTGCCCAAAAAGTACAAAACATACCACAAATGGGCTGTGGAAAGAACCCCACAGCTGTTCTTTTTAGGGGGGAATTGTGACAGCACATGAGAAAAATAACATACAGAAGCAATGGGTTTTCAGAGTCTGCAGTCCTATAACCCTTGCTTAATGAGATTCCTCCATCACAGAGTTATTCTTCTGGTGGGTTGACAGCTGAATTATTATTTGCTATCTGATGTATTTATGTCATGGCCCATGACATCAGTGGATCATCTTTTTTATGTGTTCTTGGATTTGGTTTGCCATTATTTTATTGAGTATTTTTGCATCAATATTCATGAGTGAAGTTGGTCTTTAAATTTCTTTCTTTGTTGAGTCTTTGGTTTTTTGTTTGTTTGTTTGTTTTGTTTTGTTTTGACTTTTTTTTTGAGCATGAGGGTGACTCTGGCCTTATTTGTCTCTTTCCCCTTTGTTTCTAATGTTCCTTTTGTTTCTATTTTGTGGGATAATTTGAAAAGTATTATATTAGCTCTTCTTTGAAAGTCTCATAGAATTCTGCATTAAAACTATCTGGTCCAGGCTTTTTGTTGTTGGGAGACCTTTAATTGCTGCCTTTATTTCCTTAGGCATTATTAGTCTATTTAAATTGGTTATCTCATCTTAATACAACTCTGATAAGTGGCATCTATCAATAAATTTCTATTTTAGATTTTCCACTTTTGTGGAGTACAGGTTTTTGAAGTATTATCTAATGATTCTCTGGATTTCCTCAGGGTCTGTTATTATGCCCCCCCACCTGTTCATTTCTGATTTTGTTGATTTGGATATTCTTTCTCTGCCTTTTAGTTCATTTGGATAAGGGTTTATATATTTTGTTGATTTTCTCAAAGAACCAACTCTTTGTTTCATTAATTCTTTGTATTGGTCTCTTTGTCTCTATTTTATTGATTTCTAAGCCCTAAGTTTGATTATTTCCTGTCCTCTACTCCTCTTTGGTGTGTTTAATTCTTTTTGTTTTAGAGCTTTCAGATGTGCTGTTAAGTCACCAGTATGAGATCTCTCCAAATTGTTTATGAAGGCACTTAGTGCTATGAATTTTTCTCTTAGTACCACTTTAATTGTGTTCCATAAGTTTTGGTATGTTGTGAATTTCACCCTATATCTTGGTTATTTTATGGGACCTTTGCAACTTCTGCCAGCGATCCAATAGATGGAAAGGGGTACTCTGTTTTCATGGTGTGACTCCTCCAGCTGTTTTTAAAATACAACATAAAGTCTAACTTCTTTCTTATTTCTCCATTGAACAAGTGGTAACTCAGTAGAGAGTTGTTCAGTTTTCATGAACGTGTAGTCTTTCTGTTGTTTCAGTTGTTGTTGAAATCCAGCTTTAATCCATGGTGGTCTGATAAGATATAGTTAGTTATTTCAATTTTTTTATTTATTGAGACTTGCTTTGTGGTCAAGTATATGGTCAGTTTGGAGAAGCTTCCATGAGGTGCTGAGAAAAAGGTGCATTCTTTTGTGTTCGGGTGAAATGTTCTATAGATATCCGTTAGGTCCATTTGAGTCATGATGTCTGTTAGCTCTATTATTTCTCTGTTTAGATTAGTTTCTGTCTGAATAGCCTGTTTATTGGTGAGAGTGGGGTGTTGAAGTGTCCTACTATTATTGTATGTGGTTCTATGTGTGATTTAAGCTTTAGTAATGTTTCTTTTATAATTGTAAAAGGTAATAAGTAAAGGGTTTAAGTAATGTTTCTTTTACAAATGTAAGGGTGCCCTTACATTTGTGGCATGAATGTTCAAAACTGAGACATTGTCTTGGTGGATTTTTTGATAAATATAAAATGCACGTCTCCATCTCTTTTGATTAATTTTGATTAGAAGTCTATTTTGTTAAATATTAGGATAGCTATATCAGCTTGTTTCTTAGATCCATTTCATTTGAAAATCTTTTCCCAACCCTGAGGTTGGGTTATGTCTATCTTTGATGTTGAGGTGTGTTTCTTGTATGTAGCAGAATGAAGGATTCTGTTTTCTTATCCATTCCATTAACCTGTGTGTTATTATTGGCAAATTGAGTCCATTGATATTGAAAGATATTAATGATCAATGATTGCTAATTCCTGTTATTTTGTTGGTGGTGGTGGTGGTAGTGGTGGTGGTGGTGGTGGTGGTGGTGGTGGTGGTGGGTGTGTGTGTGTGTGTGTGTGTGTGTGTGTGTGTGTGTGTGTGTTCATGTGTTTTCCTTCTTTTAATTTTGCTGGTGTGCGATTATCTATTGCCTGTGTTTTTGTGGGTGTAATTAACTTCCTGAGGTTGGAGTTTTTCTTCTAATACCTTTTGTGGGGCTGGATTTGTGAATAGATATTGTTTAAACTTGACTTTGTCATGAAATATCTTGTTTTCTCCATGGTGATTGACAGACTTACTGGGCTGGCATATGTGGGCTCTTAGAGTCTAAAGAACATCTGTCTAGGCCCTTCTGGATTTTAGGGTCTTCATTGAGAAGTTGGGTGTGGTTCTTACAGGTCTGCCTTTATGTTTTACTTGGCTTTTTCCCCTTGCAGCTTTAAATATCTTTCCTTTGTTCTGTATATACAGTGTTTTAATCATTCTGTCACAAGCAGATTTTCTTTTCTAATTCAATCTATTTGGTGTTCTCTAAGTTTCTTTTGCCTTTATAGGCATCTCTTTCTTTAGGTTGTGGAAATTTTCTTCTATGATTTTGCTGAATATATTCTCTGGGTTTTAGAGCTGGATTTCTTCTCCTTCTTCTATTCCCATTATTCTTATGTTTGATTTTTTCATAGTGTCCCAGATTTCCTGGATGTTTTGTATTAGGAATGTTTTAGATTTAACTTTTTTGACTGATGAATATATTTCCTCTATTGTGTCTTCAAGGCCTAAGAGTCTCTCTTCCATCTTTTAGTGCTGTTTGTATCTGTAGTTCCTGTAGAATCCATTTCAAGGGTTCCCTCCCTTTGTGTTTTCTTTATTGCTTCTATTTCCATTTTCAGGTCTTTGACAGTTTCCTTCATCTGTTTGCTTGTTTGTTTGTTTGTTTCTTGGCTTTCTTGGCATTCTTTTAGGGATTTGTTGGTTTCTTCCAATTTTTTTCCTCAATTTCTTTAAGGGGTTTTTTTCTTCCTTTCCTCTTTAAGGACCTGTATCATCTTCACAAAGTCATTTTATGGTCCTTTTCTTCTGCTTCAGCTATGTTGGGTTGTTCAGGTCTTGCTGTCATAGGATAGCTGGGCTCTGGTGATGCCATATTGCCCATTCTCTTATTGATTGTGCATTTAGGCATTTAGGAATCTAGATTTCTGATGATTATAGGTCTAGGTATTGATTCTTATATTTTTTTGGATGGGTGTTTTCCTCTATGTTATCTCTTTCCTATATGGCCTTTTGGCCTAAGTGGGCTGAGGATTCTCAAGACTATCAGGTCTTGAAATCCAGTATGGTGTCCTCTTTGGGGAGCCTGGGGCCTGGGAACCCTAGATCTGCCCTGGCCTCTGCTAAAGCTGAAGACTTCTTTTAAAATAGTAGGCAAGAACAAGGAGTCCAGGAGAGGCATGCAGTCTGGAATTGTTGGGCATGCTTAAAGAGATTTAGTGGGTAGTGGGAAGGGTCTTATCTGGGGTCCCTAGGACCAGCCTGTACTCCCACCCCTGGGCTCCTTTTGCTGCCTATGGGACCAGCCTCAAGCAGCACAGGGATCAAAGGGAAATCCATGGAGTTGTTGTACTGTGACTTTTATTATCTGAGGGGGTTAAGGGAAAAGACACTCACACTCTCGATGATTTCCTTCTTAATCTCTATCTGTATTCTCTTCTCTACAGCTTTATATACCTCAAAAAAGTCTTTCAGTAATTACATTGTAGAATTATAGAAATATAAGAATTACATTGTAGTTACATTCTATTTGTTAAGTGAATAATTATAATGAGTATAAGTAAAAACACATTTTTTATCTCTTACATGATTAAAACAAAGTCATCCCAAGAACCTGCATACATTACGCCTAAATAACTTGTTACAGATTAACAGAGTAACACCAAGCAGGGCATTTTTTTTCTCAGTCATTTTTTTTACTCGACGGCTGCATATTGTGGTTACAAAGAAAGAATCAATTGCTTTATTACTTATCTTAAAGGGTAATCATAAGGAATCTTGAAGCAATCACAAACTTAAACTTTTGTATCTAAAAACAATCAGTCAGCTCTACTTAGAATCTTTAGTGTGCATACTCACTCACCAATAGTTCATTTTTGTTTGTTTGTCTGGTTGGTTGGTTGGTTGGTTGGTTGGTTGGTTTTTTCAAGACAGCATTTCTCTGAGCAGTTTTGGTGCCTGTCCTGGATCTCGCTCTGTAAACCAGGCTGGCCTCAAACTCACAGAGATCTGCCTGGCTCTGCCTCCCAAGTACTGGGATCAAAGACATGCACCACCATTACCCAACATCAACAGGTTTTGATATCAGGAGATTGGGGGCATAAATGGGTACAAGGAATTAATCATCACCTTTGATCACCAGCCAATCCTAGTAAGGAAAGTCCATCAGCTAGTAACAATTGGGCTGCTTTGTATTTCTGACCCTAACCTAATGAGTCTATAACTCAATTATGTGTCCTTGTAAACTTCAGATTGTTTTCTAGGGTTTTTCATCTCAAAGCTATTATCAAAAATATCTGATCTAACCTGAAGTTATTTTAAGGCTTTGTTTCAACTATTATGCACACTGAAACCTATGAATGCATCTTTCAACATTAATATCGAAAGAATTAGAGCCATCCTGGCTCCTGAGGGCTCAATTGATTTCCTTTATCATTAACCTGAACTGTGATTTATGCAGCTCCTTATACAATAGGGTTTTTATTATTATGTAGATGGACCTCCTCCCCATTTTCAGTTTTTAGCCTGTATACCCAGAAAACATTGAGGTCTCATAAAATTAGGGCCTAATCACATGCAACCAGCTGGAAGGAGTGACTGGACCCTCAAGTGAAGGCATAGTGACCTTGTCTATCTCCTCTTTATTTGAAAGAATAGTATCAAGTCTAGCTGTAAATATTTTAAGTAGGTACCATTGACGTTCTGAAGATGGCCACTGTCAGATTAGAAGATATTGTATATTACCACTTTAATATAAGAAAGTTAAATCCAGATTACACACATAAGAGGGCACAAATTAGTATCATATGTACATATATTGTTAATACATTAGGCCTTGTAAGTTTGGGGGTAAACATTGTAGAAAACCTAAGATAGCCTTTATAATTTATATAGTATATAGAGTTATGTTGTTTTTAATACATTCATTATTAAGTTTATGTTTGCATTACTTAGCTAAGGGGTCTATTAAAACAATGATATTGGAGTTATTATTGAGAGATTTTTAAATAGAGAGTCCTTTTATCCTTTTTATATATGATCATCCTGTTATCTAGTTTTATTATAGATGCCTTTACATGATTAAATAAACAATAGAAGTCTCTATTGGGAACAATTTACCTCTTACCTATGTTTAAGTACATAATGTCTTGTTTTCTGGGATTTCCAGCGAAGTAAAAAGGCCTGTGACAAATTTTTATTGTTATCCATACCCAAAAGACATTTGAATCTCTGTAAGGCTAGATCCAGCAATCCATGCCTCCATATCTATCGTGTGTGTGTGTGTGTGTGTGTGTGTGTGTGTGTGTGTGCGCGCGCGCGCGCGCGCTGTGGCCAATTTGAATGGATAATTGAATGAGTTTAGTGGGCTGGAGCTTCCTAAGACAAAGGTTTCATAGCCCACTTTTTAAATTTCGGTTTAAATTTGAAATGACAAGCAGGACTGGTAGAATGTCTTATTGCACTGCTATATGAGGCATTCCTCAGGTTTGTGGGAAGAAGAAAACAAGTCCCATTTAGGAGGGGCAGGGGAGTCACAAGTCAGTCAAAACTGGGGGGTTCCTGGAACCTTCAAGACTTTGTGTTCAGGAGAAGAAGTAAGAGGATCCTGGGGATTCTGTGATCTGGTCCGGACACCTCTGAGTCAGATGCAGATGGATGGTTACTTCATCCTGCAGTTTGGGTGTGTGGATGGTGAAAGAAAAAGAAATATAAAATGGAGAATATGACTGTAGCTAAAAGTTTCTCTGCCCTGCCTGGCTCCATAGTCCAGACAAATCTCTCCCACCTTCAGTCCGACAGCTGCTTATAAAATAATCACTCAGAGGCTTATATTAATTACAAACTGTATGGCTTCAGCTTATCTTAGCTAGCTCTTTAAACTTATTTCAACCTATTCCTATTAATTTACATCTTGCCACGTAGCTTCATGGCTTACCAGTACTTTCACATCTTCCTCCTTGGGTGGCTGGATCGCCTCTCCCTGACTCCACCATTCTTCTCTCTCCATCTCTCTTTGATTTCCCACCTGGTTATAAGCTTTCTTGCCATAGGCCAATACAGCTTTATTAGCCAATGGGAGCAACACATATTCACAGTGTACAGAAAGACATCCCACAGCACATGACTGCTCCGAGGTATGGTTGAGGAGAAAGTTTATTGTCAATAAGGGGAAGAGCATAGCCAAAGACAGAGACAGCTTGGATAGTCCAGAGTGAATATGACCCTGGCCTAGACATGAGAGGGGATAGAGGAGGGGAGGGAAGGGACTAGTATTCAGCACAAGACACCCCAAGAACAAGTTCTCCACACAAAGGAGATTTACTTGCCACAGAGGGACAAAGATCAGGAAGTAAGAGACAAAGACAGGAGATAAAGGACATGGCAGAAGAGTAAAGGAACAAGGGAAAGAGAAAAGAGATATTTTGCCTGGAGGGACAATGGATTGCCTCTATATAGAGAGGAGACAGACCAGGCCCATAGGTAAATGGAAGTTATAAAGGTAAAAGGGGAAATGCAGTGATAGGATGAGATGTTCAGTTTTTGATTGAGCATGTAATTATTAGAACAGACAAAGGAGCCTTTGCTTGACTTCAACACTTTGATAGGTGGATCTTGGTAGTCAGCCTCAGGAGGAGGAAATAGACAAATAAGGGAATAGACCTTGGTGGGTAGCTTTAGAAATGTAATCTAACAGTTTTTCACAAGGCAGAGGAGAATGGGGAGAAGGGAAAGGCCTTATTTGCCATGCTCAGGTGAGCTATCATACATACTTTTACCCTGTCCCTCTCTCCAGCTATACCAACTGCCAAAACTGAGCCTTGTGACCCTGTGTGCCATGGCATATCACTTATGCAGGGATCCATGAGTGCTGATGATAAAGATTAGATCTCTGTGCCTTCTCACACCTGAGTAAAACAAAGCCAGGTGTCATTTGATCACACTTGAAACATAGAGAAGGGAATGTCTACCACATTTACTGAAAGCTTAAGCATTGGGGGGTGTGGGTGTGGGACATGTCTTCTCTTGGCAGCTGTCATTCTATCTAGTAGCAGAGGATGAATTCAGTAGCCATAACTTCCAGTTCCTGTGAAGACTGTGGTTCTTCTCCATGCACTAAATTTCTCTGGACAACTCACAGAAATCTAGTTACAAACAGAAAGAAAAGGGTATCTGGAAAGTGTGTTTGTATGGTTGTTGTTTTACAGGGTATCATGGATGGAATGTAATCTCATTACCATCACATTTAGGGTGGACAATTTCTGTTTTGTTCAGCCCTAGGTCTTCTACAGTATCTTCAAGTTGTTGGAGAGTCCAGAGTCATGGGATACCAGCCAAGGAGAGCTGCTAATAGGGAGTTGCAATCAATAAAACTAAAAGGAGTTGGAGATCTGAAGAACATTTTGACATCAGGCATGGGGATGCAGAGTTTAGAGTTTACCAACTAGTTTTTGGTCTTGCTATGGTCCAGTGTTTCCTCACTATGCTCCTTTCCTTGAGTTTTGGAATGCTAATGTATATCCTCCACCATTATTTGTTTGAAGTATGTGATCTGCTTTTTTGATTTTGATCTTAAAGGGCATTACAGTAAAGAGGTTGCATAGATCTCAGAAGAGACTTTGAACTTTGGACTTTAAAATAAGTTTGAGACTGTTATAGACTGTGGGGATTTTTGAAGTTGAACAAAATGCATTTTTACATTATGAAGTGGCTACAAGCCTTTGGAAGTCAGGGAATAGAATGTGGTGGTTTGAAAGAAGATTGCCCTTAAGGAGAGTGATACTGTTAGGAATTGTTGCTTTATTGGAGTAGGTGTGGCCTTATAGAAGAAAGTGTGTCACTGTAGGGTGGGTTTTGAGGTCTCCTTTGCTCAAGATATGCTCAGTGTGATAGACAGCTCACTTCCTAGTGCCTGCATATCAAGATGTAGAACTCTCAGCTCCATCTCCAGTACCATGCCTGCCTCCATGCCACTATGTTTTCTGCCATGATGATAATGGACTAAACCTCTGAAACTGTAAGCTAGCCTCAGTTAGTGTTTCCTTTATGAAAGTTGCTGTGGTAATGATGTCTCTTCACAGAAACTGAAACCCTAACTAAGACACATTATTCATTAGGTGCAGAAGCAGTTGGTACCCAGACACAGGCCTAGGAAAGCTGCAATTCCTAAGGGGAGAAAAAAATATATAATTGATTTGACTTATATTCTCAGAGGTTTAGTCCATTATCATCATAATGTGACATGGTGGCAAACAGGCAAACATGATGCTTGAGAAGGAGCTGAAAGTCCTACATCTTGACCCACAGGCAAAAGGAAGTGGTCTGAGTGTCACACTGAGTGTAGTTTGACCAAGGAAATTTTAATGTCCATCCCAACAGTGGCATAGATCCTCTAACAAGGTCATATCTACTCCAAAAAAGCCACAATATTGCCACTCCCTATGAGCTTATGGGGGTCAATTACATTCAAACTACCACTACAAGCCGAGCTTGGAGCTCCTATTTCTCCATGCAGAATTGACTCCTCCCCTTCAAGGCTCTTGAGTGGGCCCTGAAGATTGGGAGGGGTGGATTGGAAGTGGCTAGGGAGTACCCAGACCTACAGCAACTGGTAGATGAAAGCAGGTTAGATAAGGGAATCTGAAGAGGCCAGCCATCTGATTTCAGAGCAGGAGGAAAAGCAGGCTGCTGTTATTAGGGGTCTGAGCAGTGGAGGAGGGCTCAGGTCTGAAGGGCCTAAATTATCAGTTCCATGGTCACAGGGAGAGAATAACTCTGAATTAAATCCATCCTACCCACTGTCTAAATCTAATATTCTATGCTCTGTCAGTGGAATAAAGCCAGCCTGGCTTCATGGGGTATAAAATATCATAGACACAGGTAATTTTTCCTGTCAATGATCCAAATGACTATAGGAAATCAAAAATATATAGCCTCACCTCAGAGCGGTGACAGGGGATTCATGTTTCCTTGGGGATGGGGTCACCTGGGTAGATGAGACTCCTCAGAGGATTACAGGTTTGGGTAGTTCCCTCACAGCAAGGATTCACAGCAATGGTGACTCTCAACATACTCATGCAGCACAGAGGACTGTGCAAATTCCTACTGAGGACAGTTGTAGAACTCTGCCCTCCTATCATAGCACCCACAACCATCTTCTGCAGCAGCTGTGATGACACAATAAACAATCCAGATCATGTCTGGACACATTCCCTCAATAATCTTGGGGTAGGTCCTTAGACCCTCAACTGATATTTCAGCCACTCCCTGTGGCACCTCCCTACCAGATGCATACAACTCTGTACCAACTGCACATGGTCTCATTTTGGAATATATAAAAGGCTAACCAAGGGAAAACCCCAGCTGTACAAGGTGTGGGGAAATTGTCATCCATGCCATATGGCTTTTGAGTGGTGTGGCTGATTATGGGTAAGCCACACTCCTGTAAGCAACCTCTCACCCTTAACATAGAATCACATTATTCTTTGGTTAATTGAGTTGGCTTTCAGTGGAACTGAACATTGGTCTGTTGTATGTGCTAGTCAGGAGTGAGAAGATGTTTGTCCATTCATACAACAGGTCCTATCAGAGGTTCAGGAGCACCCTGACTCCATTCTGTCTCAGAAGCCAATGCTGAACAGCTGGAGAGCAAAACAAGCATCATATATGTGACTTCATTGAACATGATCCATACTACATCCTGGTCCATGAACATGTTCACCCTGAGCTACTGCTGTATCCTCTGAGGTCCTCCCTTTTATTCCTTCCTCACGGCACACATTCATTGTGGCTGAGACTCCATGGCTGGCAAAAATGAGGCACAGGGTCTGGATGGGCTGACTTTTCTCTACGCACATTTCATGGTCATGGTAGCCAGGCCTTCAGAAACCTCATGCAAAGGCAAACTCCAGTCTGACCTGAGTCATTGGACTAAAGCCTCCTGCTTCTATGGATTTGAGAAGACAGCAGAAAGAAGGCCTGTCTGCTTTTGTATGAAGATAATTGTCCCCAAGAAAAGGCCTGTGGTGTGCAAAAGAAGGACACAGTTTATTGGTACTTTAGTGGAGATGTGGGGTAAATTTTCCCTTCTTTTTATCAGGACTTGGGGAGGAGCATCTTGTGTTTGACTTCCTCCATATCTGGAGTTCCTGTGTCTGGACCTCTCTGTTTCTGGCACCTTCTGCCCCAGGTTATCTAGTTGATAGAGATAGTAAAGGTCTCTCTTCTGCAAGCCCTGCCTTCCACATTCATAGAGCACTTTCCCCTCCCACTTCATGGCCTTCACACTGGGACAAACAGCTAACAGTAGGCATCAGAATACTAGGGGAGTACTTAAACCCCCAAGTTCTTGGACTGATCCACACTTGCTGACCTACACCTGCTTGCCTGTGACCCTGCTCAGCCCCTGCCCCTTCCCTCACTAGCTATCATGCGTATTCTTACCTTACCCTGTCCCTCTCTCCAGCTACCCCAGCTGCCAAAACTGAACCTTGTGACGCTGTGTGGCATGGCATATCACTTATGTAGGGATCCATGAGTGCTGATGATCAAGGTCAGATCTCTGTGCCTTCTCACATCCAAGTAAAACAAAGCAAGGTGTCATTTGATCACACTTGAAACATAGAAGAGGGAATGTCTACCACATTTACTGAAAGCTTAAGCATTGGGGGGTGTGGGTGTGGGACATGTCTTCTGTTGGCAGCAGAGGATGAATTCAATGGCCACGGCTTCCAGTTCCTGTGAAGACTGTGGTTCTTCTCCATGCACTAAATTTCTCTGGACAACTCACAGGAATCTAGTTACAAACAGAAAGAGAGGGGTGTCTGGAAAACATGTTTGTATGGCCATTGTCTTACAGAGTATCATGGATGGAATGTAATCTCATTACCATCACATTTAGGGTGGATGATGTCTGTTTTGTTCAGCCCCAGGTTTTCTATAGTATCTTCAAAATCCAATAACATTGTTCTCTTTGGAGTCATATTTCGACCTGCAGGACACATGGGTAAGGAACAAGGGGGTAGAAAAGATTCTTAATACAGACAGTTCACCCACAGATCATTTAGGAATTTTTCTAGGACCTGAGATATTTCAGGTCATAGAAAGAGTGTCTCTAACTAAATATTCCTGAGCACATGGGTCTTCCATGAGACTGGCATCCCCCATTACACTCAATAAAGCCTGCTCAAAAAATGCTCTCACATAGGCATCCATGGAAGGCAGAAGTCATATGCAAACAATCTCACACCCATCCCCTGTACTCCCATTCAAACCACATACTTGACCCATGGGCACCCTGATCACCCTTCTGTATTTTTTTCCTAGAGGGAAGTATTGAATTTGACAATAGCAAGATGTAATAAGGAGAGGAATACAATAGTGACTGGCCATCTCTGTCATAATTATGCTGCAAGCACCTACCAGCAGGGCCTGTCTCCCAACATTGCCCTCAGTAGCCCATCATCTTCTCAAAAACACATCTTAAAACAGGACTACCTTTTGGAGGTGGCTTCTCCAGGTCCTGGAGCTATATTTGAATTAGGGGAGTAATCTCCAGGAAAGCCCAGAGGTTGTGGGCAGCAACTTGACCACTAGAGCCTTTGGTCAAGATGTGATGGTATGGAAGGTGGACAGCAGTAGCTGTTTCTGTCTAGAGTCTCCATGTCTAGGCTGAGAGACCTCATAGGTCATTGTTGGAATCTCATGAGTGCAGAGATTACTGCTGAAGAATCACCGGTGGTCAAGCTGACCTAGAGAGGCGGCACAGTGCAGCCCAAAGTTCAGAAGGATCATGAGAGAAGATCAACTGCTGTGGGATGGTCTGTATGTCAAATTGCTCTAATTGGTCAATAAATAAAACACTAATTGGCCAGTGGCTAGGCAGGAAGTATAGGCGGGACTAACAGAGGAGAAAAGAAAGAACAGGAAGGCAGAAGGAGACACTGCCAGATGCCACCATGACAAGCAGTATGCGAAGATGCCGGTAAGCCACGAGCCGCATGGCAAGGTATAGATTTATGGAAATGGATTAATTTAAGCTATAAGAACAGTTAGCACTGGTGGTGGTGGCACACGCCGGTAGGATTTGCTGAAGGAGGTGGAGGCAGGAGGATCATGAGTTCGAGGCCAGCCTGGGCTACACATTTTTAAAAAAATAAAAAATAAAAAGAACAGTTAGCAAGAAGCCTGCCACAGCCATACAGTTTGTAAGCAATATAAGTCTCTGTGTTTACTTGGTTGGGTCTGAGCGGCTGTGGGACTGGCGGGTGACAAAGATTTGTCCTGACTGTGGGCAAGGCAGGAAAACTCTAGCTACAATCTACTGGAGAATACAAGCAGAGGCTAGAAATGTGCTGCCAGCATTGAAGTTCTCAGTACGTGGTGATGGTAGTACATGGATGTTATGTCTCTGGCACTGGTAATTTTGGACCCAGTTACTTTCCATGTGTGGACTTTCTCAATGTCCAGAGCTACCCTATGAGATTAGAGAGAGCCTGGGACACTTGATCAGGAGACCTGTGTTCCCCAGGAAACTATCTGTTAGGAAATACACATAGGACTTAGTCTTGGTTTTCCTCCCACCTGGCAAGTGTGTGTGTGTGTGTGTGTGTGTGTGTGTGTGTGTGTGTGTGTGTGTGTGTGTGTGTGTGCAGTGAATGGCTGGGTGTGTCTGTTTGTAGCCATGGTGAGCACAGCAGAATATCAATCACCTTTCTCTGCAGCTCTCAACATTGTTGCCTTGAGACACAGTTCCTCATTGAACTGGAACTTCATCATTGTGCCTAGGTTTTCTGGGCAACCAGCTCAAAGAACCCGCTGTGTCTTCTACAATGATGGAGTTACAGGCCCAGTCAGCCATGTCAAGTTATTTATGGGAGCTCTTATTACATGAATTCAGGTCTTCATGATTCCAGATCAATAACTCTTAACAACTGACCTTTCCGAGCCTTGTTCAATCTTACTACATTCTAAGTTATCTGAAAGGAAAGAGAGCATTGACAAAATTTTCTCCACTTAGCACTGATTTCTTTCTTCCTCTCTTTTGATATGATAATAAATGTGGATTTCAGTACCTCAGACCTGTCTGGGTAAAGGGAGGCAACTTATGCACAACAGTTGTCCTCCACAGGATGGCGATCCAGGCCCTGCTACCATGACAATAACACATTGTCTACAAATGTCTTCCAATGTCCCGAGTGGGAAAAAATTCCAATGAGATCCTTTCTTAGAACAGGACCAGGACAAAGGCTGACTGAGAAGGGAAGGGAGGAGCAAGGACTCAATCAGTGAGGGGTGGAGGGTTGTGATCCTTGTGCTTCAGGAATTATCTGGAGAGGGCTGAATGTAGACACACCAAGAGTTTACAAACCCCTCTCTTGAAGACCCCAGGAATCTCAGGAAAGACCCTCAGGTGGGCGACTAGATCATGGGAGCAAGAAATAATAACCCACTCTATACCCACTGCTAGAAAAACCCATGCCCAGCTCTCCCAACTTTAGGTAAGAAGAGACGCACCCATAAGCATTGTCATCGTGAGGGTTAGATTGTAGGCTTTGCTGACATGGAAGGCAATAGCAAAGTTCTTCCCGCCCAGGAATTCAATGGTGATCCTATGCTTTGGCCCTGAGGGACAAAATGATTCATGTGGTCTTCACGTCTTTTGCTCAAAGCTCCAGGAAAGGAAGAACATGAACCCAAGCACTCACAGATATAGAAATCACTAGGTTTATTTTTATCTTCATCCAGAGATATCTTGAACTCAACACACCCAGTGGGTTTTCTGTAACACAGGAAAAAAATAAAAAGCATGGCTCTCTCCTTAACACTGGCCCTGTTTACATTCATGAGGTTATACAGAGATTTGACCCAAGACCCTCTTTCTGGTACATATAGCAACCAGCCAAGCATCAGCACATGGTTTGCCATACCCCCGGCGTCACCTCCTTGTGTGCTGAACATGGCACTTTGGAGCACCAGAAAGAGATGGTCCATATCTGAAAAACTGCCTGTCTTCCCAGTTCTAGACAGGCTTCCTGCCAGTCCAGTCCATTTTTCTCAGGTGGCCAGGTCCTGCCCTGATTCATCTACAGTGTCTCCAAAGATATCTCCCAATGGCCAGAGACCTGGACCTGTCCTCCCTACCCCTGGGTCCTCACATGGAACTCAGTGAAATCTTGAGGGGCCTGAGGTTCTGTCCCTTCACAGAAATAAGCACAGCATCTACACTGGCTCCAGGGAGCAAAGCAGTGCATGGAAGGAAAGCTTCAGTCCTCCAGGGACTGTGCTAGGAGAACAGAATGTGACACACTAAGCCTTCTGTTTGCACCCAGTGTGCTGTGAACGTCTCTCCTGTACTTAGAGAGGTCACCTGACACATTGCCCAGACAATACAAGAGGGTTCCATGTCAACATGGAGTGCCTAGAATTGGCCAGGAGCATGTTCATAGTGAGGGTGGGCCATAGAGCCAAGAACAAAGAGGGTTGCCTGAGCATGGGTACTCACGAGACATTCATCCTAAATTCCAAGTTGCTGAGGATGTTTTTGACAAATGTGAAGGGTGGCAGTGGGATGAGCTTCTTCTTTGCAGATACAGGCAGGTTTCCTGCCCAGCGAATTATGTACCACTTTCCTAGAAGCTAGAGAGCAAATCCACCATTGAGGGGGAAAGTGTGGAAAGAGGAAGCCCAGCAAAGGGGTTCCAGGCAATAGCTGAGATGGAAGGAGATGCAGAGGGGAATAAGGTACAGCCCCTGTTCCACCAGAGGAACATACTTCGAAGGATCATGGCTATCCCCTCTCTATCATGAGGAAGCAGATCCAGGCACACAAGGACGAGGCCTTGAGTGAGATATATCATTCCTGGGACATGTTGATTTGGGGTTACTGCACAGATCGCACATAAACAGCAGAGAAAGGTCACCAAGAGCACCAGGCTAAGAGCATGATCAGTAGTTTGCCAATCCCTTTACTCTACAAAACTGAGAGGAAAAGGAGGGACTTGGGATCACTGTTGGGAGGCTTTAAACCAGAATGAGCTGGAGTTCTCAGAGGGAGGCAGGGTACCCAGACACCAGATTCATCCATGTGGCTTGTTTGCCTCCAGATCATCTGAGTTTCCATGAGGAGGCCATAAAAGACCAGAGAAGCCACGAGGGCATCCTTGTCCATCAGCGCCAGGACTGGCTGATCATCTCCAAAGTCTCTTATCTTCTCAAAACATATCATCAATTTAAACATCTTAGGAAGTCCCTTCCTCCAGACATCCCAGCAGTGCTCAGCCCTCTGCAGACAGCAGCCCTACACTGTGCACATCATCCTGCATGAGGCTTTCACTGAGAAATAGAAACGCTGAAAAGAGTCATTTCTGTGGAATTAATCAACATTATTAGACCATCACAGGCTGACAAAGGAGGCAGTGGGTCTCTGTGGCAGATGATGAGACAGATGCCTCCACAAACCATTCTTTGTGCTCTGGGTAACCCCAATATGAGATATAAAATATGAAAAGCAATGGTGAGTCACGACACAGGGCATCTCACTGATGTCCATTTGCAGCTCTCATCAGCAGCCCTGAGCCTCATCCAAAACACGGAAACCCAGTTCACACACTCAATCTGCCCATCACACTCACCTTGTCAGCAGTGGCAACATATCTAGGATTCCTGTAGGATGATTGCTCCACAGAGGACAGGGTCAGAGCCACAGTCAGCAGGAGCAGCTGCATGGTCACCATGTTGCCACTATGCTCCTGGCCTCCTTGCAGCGTGTATATCCTGTACTGGGTGACAATCCATCTGCACAAAGCCCCCATCCATGCTATAGGTTCATTACACTGTTTTGTTTGGACCTCATGGGTACATGGTGCTAATTTCTGTAAATAGCCACCTGCCTGTGATTTCACACATTCTCAGGAAACTTTGTCAGGAGAGAGAATGTTATCAGAGTGGGAACCTGAGAACCCAGAATTAGGAGTATAACAAGGGTTCCAGAGGAACCACACTCCCCATGCATGGCAGTGTTCCCACAAAAAAAAAATGTCACAGTACTTTTTCTTCTCTCTCAGAACCTCCAGTTCCACGAGCAGCCACCAACCCGTCTCCATGCCGCAGAGCTGAGCACGGAAGTGTGTACTCCAGCCTTATCCCTCCTCCTACCCGTGAGCTATGGCGTCACCCTTCAGCACCCAGGACCATGTGTCCTGCCTTCCCCTCTGCTGCCCACCCCCATGAGAGTGCAGCACACCTCCCTGACTCTCCACACCCTCACAGCTGATCTCTACCAAGCTAGCAGCTGGGCCCTAAAATGCACCTAAATCCCAACCCACCCTTCCACAGAGCAGCTGCCATCCCTCTTTCCAGGCTCCAAGAGAGGTTAGAAGTGAGGCCCCAGACCAAAGTCCCCTGGGGGTCCCCACGTCTCTTTTCTCTTCTGTTCTGTGCCACACCACAGTGCAAATTAATTGGCCTGCTTCTGTGTACGTGTGTGTCTATGTGTGCCCATGTGTACTGAATATGCATGTGTCAACGTAGCTGTGGGAGATTTCACATGAGTATATGTGTTTATGTGTTCATGTGTACAAACGTCTGGCTTTGCTGGTGTTCTCTGACTGTTTGTGTGAACTTGTGCCTGTATGTTTCTCTGTGTGACTAGTGTCATTGTGCATATATGGGCATGTCAGTGTGTATGAGACTGCTTTTTCTGTTTGTATGCATGTGTCTGTGTACATTCCTGTCAAAGGGTCAGTGTATGTGTGTGTGTGTCTGTCTGTCTGTCTGTCTGCCTGTCTGTGTGCTCTGTTTGTATTTATTTAAGTGTTAGGTTTTGGGGTGTTATGGTTAGAATCTGAAATGTTCCATTCAGGATCATCAGGGCTTTGAATGCCTGGTAATTTCTGGAAGCACTTGTTTTGGGAATTGGGGAACCTTTGTCACTGTGGCCTCACAAGAAGATGTGGATATCAGTGGAATCCCTGTGTGTCTGCCCTGAGCACTCAGCTTCCTGATAGACCAATCCTATTGAAAAATAGTTTCCTTCACTGATCTCTTGTAAACCTCAGTTAGTGTCCCTACCTCTCCTTACACTTGTGTTGTTCAGTGTTCACTGTACTCACTATCCCTGCTCAGTCTACTGTGTGCTCCTGTCTCCTGATTACTTAATTATATATTATTATAAGAGTGTCACATGCCATGAGGAAACCAAAATGGAACAAGATGGACAGCAACTAGGGAGACGAGGGGTTGGTAATTTCAATGGAATTGCCTGAGTCAGCTGCACAAAGAGGACATTTAAACACATGATTGAAGGAAGTGAAGGGAATGAGCCATGAATGAGGAAGTAGATGAGGACTCTGGGTGGGAGGAACACTCAGTGTGGTCTGGAAGAGGCAGAGGCAGACTGGCTGAGACAGGAACAGATGGAAGGGGGGAGAGAGAGAGGAAGATGGCCAGAGGCCAAGTTAGAGAAGGGGGAGAAAAAATAATGAGCTGTAGACCAAGCTAGAGACTTTATGTTTACTGCGAGTAAAATGATGACAAAGGGAGTGTGTTCACAAAGTGAGAACATGACATTCTTTTATTTTACTTTTTTCATAAATTTTAAAGTTACCATACAGAGTAATGAGTTTATTTATGGTATATTCATATATATGTGGGTTGTTTTCTTCTAATTTATAGTCTTCTGACAATATCCTTCCCTGTGCCCATCCTCAAACCCAGGAGGAGGTAGAGAGGTCCATAAACCTGGAGTTGAGACTACAGACAGGTCATGACTGTCTATATGTACTTCTGCCCCAGCTACCCATGGTGTCCTCTTCATGACACACTCTAGAATACGGAATGTGAACTGAAAAGGGAATTCCAGCCATTCAGCTAAGGGGAATTGTTCTCCATGGTGGGGTGAGACTTCAAAGTGGTAAGTCAACTTTGGGGTCACTCATAATCCTTCAGAAACCTGTCCTCATGTCATGCAAGTAACCAAGACAAAGGCATTTGTTGGCAAAGATAGACATTGGTCTAACTGTACTTAAGGATGTTATTGAGGGTCTCTATGGAGTGAGTATGTAAGCTCATTTCTCCCAAGAAAATCTTACACAATAGGTTCCATTAAATGCACAGGAATACCTCAACCCATCATGTCCCAGAAATGCTGTATGGGACAGATGAAGGGCACAACATCCTAGAATAGGTCATGTGAAATGGCACTGCCCACCATGAGCAGGACTTTATTCTGGGGATCAGCTCATGGACATGTTCACCCTGTGGCATCTGGAGTCCTCCCTTCCCTTCCCTCCTCAGGGACCACATCCACTGTTGCTGCCAAACTATACCTGGCCCTGTACAGGAATAGGGGGCAGATGGGCTGAATTTTCACAGCACAACTATCATGGTGACCTGGCCTTCAAAAACCTTTATAGTCTGACCCCAAGATGTCCTGGGTCATGTCTTCAGAGCTTTCTCTTCCCTAGAGATTTGGGAAGATGGTCCAGGCAGGAGCTGGCTGCATTTTGTATGTAAGTAATGTGCCCAGGAAAAGACAACTGGTGTGGAAAAATAGGATACCATCTCTTGCAACTTCAATGGAAATGTGGGAAGGTCTTCCCTTCCTTCTGTCTGGGCTTGGTGACACGTGTGTAGGGTGGTTGTCTGTGCTTTATCCCTGAAGTACCACCCCAGCAGGCAGCAGGTAACTGCTAGGTACCTGATCCACCCAGGCGTGGCCAAGGGAGAACCCTTAAGACCTGGGATGTGTACATGCTCATTCTCTTGGCTACTTTGTAGTTTTGGATGTTGGATGCTGGTACTGTAGACCTAGACAGAGTTCTCCAGAGACCCATGTTGGACCACACCTCACGTCTCCTGGGCCCCATGACCAACTCCCTTTTGCTTGTTGTAAGTTAACCCAAAATAAACCCCTTGGATTATCAGATAAACTCCATGGAATTGCCTCATTATCTGGCACCCAACATGGGGCATGAACCTACAACCCTGATATTAAGTGTCTTGTGCCTGATTACTTGAGTTTGCTCTCCTCATTCCTATTGGGTTCTGGGCTCCAGGTCTCCCTGCCCTGAAGGGCTTTGAAATCAAGACAAGTATTTTATAGAGACACTGAAGACCTCTCTAGATATTCTGCCCTCTACATGCTAAAAGCGGAAAAACTACCCTACGTTATGGCCTCAAACTGGGAGACCACCACCCATCACCAGAGCCAGAACACTAGACATACCTGTTAGTAGAGACCCACATAGCCAACCTATGCCTGCCTCCCTGTGACACCCTCAACTTTTTCTCCCTTTCTATCCACCACAGAGGCAGAAACCCTGTCCATTTTACAAATGCCCAGGCAGCCTGCTACTGTTCCTTGTGACCCTGTGTGTTCCAGGATGGCCCCTATGGGGACCTGTGGATGTGAAAATACATCTTTCTTCTCTAAGAATATGCTCAGCTGTGACCATCTACCTTCACCCAATTATCACAAAGCTGGGGCCCATTAGACTGTCACACATGTGCCCAGAGATAGGACTAGATTTATTGAAAGAAGAAGCATGGTTGAGTTCTGGCACTGGGCTCTGTCCTCTTATGGCAACAGGAGGTAGCATCCAGGTGCAGAAGGTGGCAGGTGATCAGCTCCTGGTTGCTGAGTCATCTCTGTAGAGCTTGCACCATGTACTAAGATTCTCAGGTTACTCACAGGAATCTATTTGCAGAATCAGAAAGAGATAAACAGCTCTAAATAGTGCTTCTGTGATCATGTCTTACAGGGAAATCCTGAACAGAAAGGAAGGGGAACTGAAGAAAAATCAAATCTCTACCATCACAAAGAGGATTAAAGATGTCTGTTCTGTTCAGGCCCGTTTTCATCACGAATGTTTCATACATCCTCACAGATTGTGGGCTTGCAACCAGGGAACGACCTGTAGGACACATAGGGTGATAGTGTGTTAGAATGAAAGGCCTTAATCCAAATAGGATGGGAAATTGTGTTTTGAGGAAGTGAGGCCTACAAGCAGGCCACCATGGTTCCTCTTGGATCATCTAGGACCTGAGAAGACTCAGGCCAGGGATAGGGAGGCCCAAGTTTAAACTTGCTATAAAAGAAAGAGGCCAGCCAGGCGAGAGGAGTCAGGAGGGAAACATGTTTGCATGTGGTTTGGGGTCTGCAGCAGAGATGGATGCCTCAGGTGGATCACACACAAAGGCTTCTGAGCAGGGGGCTCCTACCCCCACAGCCCTAGGGAGCAGAGGACATGTATAGAATTCAATGCACAGGCATAAGCTGGAAACAGCCTACACCCTCTCCTAAAGGGAAGTGCTGAGTTTCACAACTGGGACAGCATTAAGGGGTCAAGGGGGTGCCCCACCACTGACTGTCCACATCCATATGCTCACTATGCTCTAAACCTCTCCAGGCAGGTCCATTTCGGTGAACATAGCCCTGAGTAGCCTGTCCCCTGCCAAAAAGTCATATATGAAAAGAAAGCACCTTTTGTCCTTGCATACTCTAGGGCCAACAGTGATATTTGATGCAAAAGAGGAAGGTCAGAAAAAAACCTAGCAACACATAGAGGATCTTGGCAGCACTGGAGACTTGGATGTGGGGGTAGGGTAGGAAGGCACTTCTCCCTAGGTCTGCACGCTTTGTGCTGAGACACCCCAAGGACACTGTTTGAGTGCCTTGGTGGCAGAGCCTTCAGTGAGGGCAGGAGAGAGGCTGGATAATGAGTGGGAAGTTGTAGAGTGGAGTATGGGAGGGAAGTAGCCCTGTGACACCCAGGTGGGAGGGATCCTGGGAGCAGAGTGGCTGGAGAACACCAAGAGATGTGTGAAGTGTGGTCAGAGCTGCATGGATACTGGTAAACATGAGGCTCTCAGCGCGTGCGGGACAATGGCAGGTGGAGGTCATGTCTCCACCTGGCACTGGTGACCTTTGACTCAAGTACTCTCCATGTGTACCTCAGTGTCCAGAGAAGCCCTGTGAGAATAAGGACAGAGTGGGACACTGGACCATGATAGCTGCTTTCCCCGGGATGTGATTGACATCTGTCTCTCAAGAAATACACACTTGCATATTTTTGATCTGTTTGCTTTGTCAGTAAGCTTTATGTTTTATGAAGGAAATGCAGAGAAAAATTGTGAGTTTTTCTCTCTCCCCCCCCCCAGCACTGCCCAAATCTACAGATCAATTCTTTCTTTAGCTGCTTGTCTCTCCCCTTTCTTTTAAACAGATGCTGGGCTGTGACTGCAGGATGTCTGAACTGTCTGATCAGAAAGGAGCATGTTATGTGCAATAGGAAGTTTAGCAGGACTCTGGACTTCCTGTGCCAGGACCCCATACCTGATACCAAGACAATGTCTCAAGATGGGACCAGTGATCCCAGCATCAAGGGAATCCCACTAGAAGTCTGTTCAGAGAAATACAGCAATGGCAGACTGAGAAGACAAAGAAGGTATCAGGGCTGGATGAACGAAGACTAAACGTGGACTCGGGCCTCACAACTGGTCATTTGATGGCTAAGGAGAAGAAAGGACAAGAGCTTGCAAATGGTTCTCCCAGAGATACCAAGAATGGTAGGAATTGTCCCAGTTGGAAACTAGACCAAGTATGGTAGAAGGACCCACTCTGGACCCATTGCCTCGCAAGTTCATGAACAATGCTCGCAAACTCACATACCCATGAGCATAGTCATTATGTAGGTGGGATGTTTAACTTTATCCTTGTAGTAGGCCAGGGCGAAATCCTCTGTGTTCAAGAAAAAGATGCCTATGTAGTGCTTTGACCCTGTGGAAACAAATAAGCCATATGCCCATGGAGTCTCTTTAGAAGTCTCTATGAAAAGGTAGAAATATGGGTGCGAGCACTTACATGCTTGAAAGAAACCAGGGTACTTTTTGAAATGATCCAGGTACTGCTTGAACAAAACACATCCGATGGGTTTCCTGAAATACAGGATAAAAAGTGACTCTAAATTGGACACTTTACTGCCTTTCCCAGCGCGCATCATAGGCCAGGCAATTATGTCAGACTTCCCTCCCAATACATGGGACTCAGGCAGCAGTCTCAGAATCCAGCTGGTCATGACTCTGTACCCTCCCTGTGTGCTCCAAGTCACTCCAGGAGAAGGGCAGCTGATACACACTGCTGTGGAAATGGTGAGCAAACCAGACCCCTTTTGGTACATTCTGGTACCTCGAACACAACAGGTCTTTCCAAACACAGCCTGCACACACACCCTGGATCACTAAATGTGTCTCAAAAACAACTCCCAAATGATAGTATCCTGGACCTACATATTCCCCACCTGGGTTTTTCACTAGCACAGAAACCAGAGGACTCTTAAGAGGCTTGTGAACATCATACCTGTGGATACCAAAGACACCTGGTTCTTTGCACAGACAACACAAAAGGAATCCAGGATGACATGGAGAGCCCAGCTGGGATCAGGAGGCATGTGTGAGATGAATAGGGGTGAGATGAGGCAGCCAAAAGCAAAGATATCTGCCTGGCTGTGTGCACTCACATGATCTTCATCCTGAACTCCAACTTCCCAATAGCATTAATGACAAAGGTGAAGGGTGGCAGTGGACTGAGCTTCTTCTTTGCAGGAATGGGCAGGTTTCCAGCCCAGCGAGTTATATACCATTTTCCTAGAAGCTAGAGGAGAAGTCATACCTGAGTCAGGCTTCGGGGCCAAGAAAAGACAGGGAAAGGGTTCCCAGGCTGGAGATGGAGCAGGAGCATGGCTAAGAGGGGGTTGGGGAGCATCTTAATGCAGACAGGAGGGGCCTGAGGCACTGGAAAGACAACAGGCGACCTGGTCAGGACTGGATCTTCTCTACCATTTTCAGGCAGAGCCAGGCAAGCAGGAGTAAGGGTCTTCTGGGAGATAAGTTTCCTGGAAAGGACTGTGTCCTGTGTCCTTAAGGAGGTCTTACACAAGGAGCTGAGAAAAATTACCCAGAGAATGAGGTAGGATGCAGAGTAGACAGAGCTCAGAGTGGGTCAGTCACAGGTGGAAGATAACACCAAGCACCCAGAGACTATGGGATCATTTGTGGCCACAGTCACCCCACTCACATGTCAGCTGATCCTGGCTGGGGTTCAGTCTCTGTTCCCCCGACCCCACTCGCACAGTCAAGGAGAATCCACCAAGGACTGGACTCATCAACATTCTCACTCAGTACTCTCTCTGTCCCTACCTAGACACAATTGTCTCAGGAACATTAGCATATGACCTTCAAATGACCTTGGCACCTGCCTCCCCTTGGTTCTGCCTTCTAGGATCCGCGCACCCTTGACCTCCCTGTCTCCTGTGCACAGGGACCCAGGACCAAATTGAGAGCTGGAATGGACGGCTTTCTTGCTTTTATGGAGGACAGGCAGGATGAAGACCAAGCATTTGGTGTGGAAACATCAGAGAGGAGCTGGTTCCCAAGGCCTGGGTAGCCAAGAGCATGCAGCTTGTCAGCACCCAGACTGGAGAAAGGACTTGGGGTCTCTGTGAGTAAGCTGTGTGGCCATGACAGACAGCGCAATGAGCTGGAGTTGTACCTAGAGGGAGACAAGGTGCCTAGATACAAGCCTCAGTCCCAGGACACAGATGTTGCTTGGCCTCCAGGACAGAGCCATCAACAAACAGGAAAGGCACAACCAGGCACCTTTCTTTATCAGTGATAGGGCATGGGAGCCTGGTTGATCATCTCAGGACCCTCACATCTTCTCAGGAAGACATACCTGAGTTGCTAAACATGATCTCTTGGGAAGTCCATCCCTCTGACCCTTCCCTCCCAGCAGTGCTCAGCCCTCAGCAAGCAGCAATGCTGCATCTGTGTACATCTCCCTGCAGGAGACTTTCATTGAGAACAGAAGTTCTGAAAAGACTCAGTTCTGCAGTTTGAAAGAAGGTTCTCAGAAGCCACAGGCTGACAGAGGAATCACTGGTCACTGTGACACAGCCGTGAGCCAGATGACGCTATAACCCATCCCTCTGCCTGTGGGTGCCACACCCTGTGGGGAGCTGAATGGTGATACTGGAGGCCATGGCCCTCGTGGAACTCGGGGACTGTCCCAGACGTCTATCTGTGGGTCCATCAGTGACCTCAGACACTCACGCAGTCCAAGGTCGTGACCCAAGAACCCCAGACTCCACCCTCAGGGCTCCTATGGCTCTCACCTTCTCAGTGGTGGCAGGAAATGTGGCAGCCCTGTAGACAGTATCAGGCATTGCTAAAGCTTCTTCGTCTTCAGCTGCTACAGAAAGTAGAGTCAGGCTCAGAGGCAGCAGGAACAGCCTCATAGTCGCCATAATGCCCGTGTGCTTCTGGCCTCCCTGCAGCATCTCTATCCCAGCCTCACCTGCACAAAGGCCCATCCATGTGTGAGCTGATTGTACTGTTGTTTTGTTTGGACCTCATAGACACATGGTGCAGATTTCTGTAATTAAACACCTGGGTGCACTTTCACTCATTCTGAGGAAGCCTTGTCAGGAGAAAGAATGTTATCAGAGTGGGAAGCATGACCTCAAAATACAGAGCAGGAGGATAATAAGGGCTCCCGAGTTCCTACGCTTTGCACGTCCAGGTTCTAGTCCCACCAAAATCACTCATATCACTTAATCTTACCTCCCAGAACTTCCAGCTCCAAACAGTCACCAGCTTCTCTCCACATAGCAATGATGAATGTAAAACCCTACCCCCTCCACCACAGCCCCCAGAGAGCTCAGCTGTGGTCCCTCCCCATCACCCTCTGGCTCCTGTATCCTGTCTTCTCCGTATGCTTACGAGGACCCTGCACATCTCTCTGACTCTGCATGTTCTCCCTGCAGCTCCCATCCCACTCAGCATCTGGGCTTCTAGAAATCTTCCAAATTCTACTATGCCTTGTCTCAGCGCTGCTCATTTCTCTCAGGTCAGGCTCCAAGAGTCGGGACTCAAGCCAGATTGAAGTCTTTCCAGATTGTCCAACTCCCATTGGTCCTCTGTTCTATGCCACAGCACAGTGCAAATCCACTGCCTTGCATCTGTGCACATGTGGAGCTGTGTGTGTGCCTGTGTACAAGTGCAACTGTGCATTTGTGTCCATGTAGGTATGTGGTAGGGCACATGTGCATGTGTGTCTGAGAGTTCATGTGTGTGCCTGTCTTTGAATTTTGGTGTCTCTGCCTGTGTGTGTGAGTACATGCTTTGTGCTTAGGTGTGTGTGTCTGTCTTTGTGTATACAAGTATACATATATCAGTTTATATGTGTGTTTGTGTCTGAACTTGTGTGTGTCTGTGTATGAACCTGTGCCACTAGGAGAAAGGCATATTTTCTATATGTGTTATGTGCCTCTATCTCTATGTGTGCCTCTACCTCTGTGCATCCATGTGGCAGGATCTATAAGAATCTGTGTCTGTTATGTCTGTCTCTGTGAATGTGTCTATGTGTGATAGCTTCCTGGATGTTAGGAGGACAATCTGAAATGACCCTCACAGGCTACATGCTTAAACACTTGCCCACTAGTTGGAGGTACTTTGTTGAAAAAACTAGAATCTTTGGCACTGTGGCCTCACTAGAAGATGCTGGAGGCCAGTGGAATCCCCCTCTGGGTCTGCCCTGAGCACTCTAGTTCCTGATCCACTGGACTGTATCAAGCTCCCTGCCCAGAGACAGGGATCTGATTCACCTACCTTGCCTTCTCACATGATGGACAGTATCTCCTGGAGCATGAGCCACAATCAATCCTTCCTCCATTGTGTCGTTTCTGTTGTATATTGTGTAGTAATTCCAACTAGAGAAACTAACAGAAGACACTGGTACTGATAAGTGATGTCACTGCTGTAAAAAGACCTAAGCATGTGGGTCTCACATGGAATGGTTGTTGGGAAATTAGGAAGGGATTGCCCCTGCAAGCTAGACAAGCCCTTCAGAGCTGTTATGTGGAGCTCATGGGAATCCTCAGGGAATGCTGACTGGAAAGACCAAGCTCTTGAAATTTCAAAGGGCAGCAAGGATGCTATCAGAACCTGGAATACAGGTCCCTCATGTTGCACCACAGTAAAGAATCTAGTTACCTGTGCTGATGTCATGACAGGTTGAGTGAGGCTGAACTGAATAGTTATGAACTCACTTGTCTGGTAGAGGTTTCAAGAGCAGTCAGCATTCTGGATGCAGCCTGGTGATGACACCAGGCAAAGATGTTCCAGCCTCCTCCATGTTGCAGGCACTATCAACCTTCAGGCTGGCCCTAGCCTTGAGTTAATCCATTTCATAGTGACTTAACCTGAATTATCCTATTGTGAGAAAAATGACAGGAAAGCATGACTCCACATCTTGTTTACACAAATTAACAGAATCCCTCTGGCAGCACACCTGGAGGCACAAAGTGATGAGAGATTTCTGTGTGACAATCAACTATGACACTGAAAACATATATATATATCAGAAACACCAGACTCCAGATACATGAGGTTGTCAATCACACCAGATGGAACTTTGTCACCTGGTGCTTTAAAGAGGAGTACCTCAAGACTGAGTTATGCAGTTTGCTGACTGTCACCAGTCACTCTTCCAAAGTTTCATCAGTTAAAATGGTCACAGTCAAGAACTGTTGCCTCTGGCTGAGTCCTTGGATGGGTTGGTTGTCTTATCCTGTGGTGGTAATCTAATTGTACTGAAATGTGATTTTGATTGTATGTTAATAAATAAAGTTGCCCGGGGGTCAGAGCTATTAGAGCCATAGACAGAGTGTGGAGGTGGTGGCACACGCCTTTAATCCCATAGATCTCTGTGTGTTCAGGGATACAGCCAGCATTGGAGACATATGCCTTTAAGACCTAGGGGGCTGTACATTCAGACAGTGACAAGGCAGTCACGTGTTTGGGTTTACAACCAATGAGAAGGCAGAATGACTAGAAAAATGACTTACACACAGGAAATAGCTCTCTTTCAAGAAGCTGGGACACAGCAGGAGGAAGGGTGAGATTTTAGCTCTGAGCTCTGACCTCTTGGCTTTCTCTTTTACATTGTTTCTGTGTTTCTTATTTAATAAGATGGTTGGTTACATCTACATCTGGCGCCCAACATGACAAGAATCCATTAAAAACCGCTTGGCTTGGCAGCAGGTCCACTTTCCCGCAAGGGCGGCAGGCGGCGGCAGGCGGCGGTCGGCTTCCTAGTCCAAGCGGCGACTTCCTAGCCCGGGTCTAGGTCTGCTTGACCTCAGACTGGACTAACTGTGAGCTGCTTGCTTAAAGCTGGTGTTACAGGTGCTACAAACAACTCAGACCTGCCCTGCCGAACAGGGCCCTGACTGTAAAGCCAACGCACGTGGTCGGAGCTTAAGGAAGCCAGACCAAGCCTTGACTCGGCACAAGAAGGAACACGTGGCTGGATTTAAGCTTTAGCCAGCTATGCTTTCTTGTGCATTCTCTCTCTCTCTCTCTTTTTCTCTCTCTCTCTCTCTCTCTCTCTCTCTCTCTCTCTCTCTCTCTCTCTCTCTCTTTCTCTCCCTCTCTCTCTCTGGATTTACACCTCAGATACTAAGTGGCTGTTTTGAAAATCCCCTTGGATTTCTACGGTTCTACGCAGATTTGGTAAGTCATAACATATCAGATATTTTAAAGGAAACTATCTAAAAGAGAATTTTTTTCCACATTAAAAAAAATGGGTTTTATGTGTACATTGGAAGAAAATTGGTTTTTGTTCGAAATTTTAGACAGTCTGACAATGGAACAACTATATGAGAAGATTAGTATTGGTGGAATTATGCAGTTTATCACTATGCTAATCCTCATTTTAATATTTAAAAAGATAGTCAATTTAAGTGCCAGGATAACAGCTTTAGAAAACCTTGTTAAACCTGTAAAAATTCAGACAGAAGAAATTAACAACGAAGTTGTTTCAAGTCTGGATCATAAGGTTATAGAAAAAAGCTTGTTTTCACACAGTCACCCTTAATTTATCCTGTAACCGTACAGCAGATGCCTGATCAAATGGCTACACAAAATATTTGGGCTCCAATTGAAATGTTGGATTTAAAAAGGTTTAAGGAGGCAATAGTATCTTATGGCATGCATTCCCCGTATGTAAAGCAAATGTTAAACTCTTGGTCAACATATAATAGGATAGTACCACAGGACTGGTGGGACCTTGCACAAGGTGTTCTGGAACCCAACCAGAGACTTCAATTTCTGACCTGGTTTAAGGAGGAGGCTAAAAACATAGAAAAACAATGGAGGGATAAAGGAATACAAGTTTGCCAGAATCAGCTTATTGGAGAAGGCCAGTATGCTTCAGTACAAACACAATGTTTATATGATGTCCAAACCCTAATTTTATGTCGAACGGCAGCCTTGAATGCATGGAACAGAGTTGAGGAACCAGGAAAAAAATCTGAGTCATTTACAAAGGTGATGCAAGGCCCAAAAGAGTCTTTTACAGATTTTTTACAAAGACTGGCTTCAGCAGTAGAGAGAATAGTCTCGGATTCAGAAGCTGGTAAGGCAATAATTGAATCTTTGGCCTTTGAGAATGCGAATGCAGCATGCAAAAGAATAATCAGGCCATTAAGGGCAAGATCTGCACCTATGGAAGATTGGATTAGAGAAACAATTAATGTTGAGGCTGATGAGCATGATGATATGTGGGTAGGAGAAGTAATTTCAAAAGGTTTGAGGAGTGTTAGATGTTTTGGATGTGGACAGCAAGGACATTTGAAAAGGGACTGTAGACAGGTCATTCCGAGAAACAATGTTTCTTCAAGGAACAATGGCAACAGAATGCCCCTTCCTTCTGGAGTATGCAGAAGGTGTGGTAAGGGAAAACACTGGAACAACGAATGTAGATCAACATAGGACAGACAGGGTAATCCTTTGCCTCAGTCTTCGGGAAACTCCCAGAGGGGCCCCCATTGCAAATCCAGTTCAAACCTTTCCTGCAGCCATAGAGGAAATCCCTGCTCTGAGCGAGTAAATAACCAAATGCCTACTGGAATAAATCATGCTGGTCAGGATGATGAAACAGAGAGAATAGAAAATTCAGGAGAAAACATAAAGAAAATTTTTTGGCAAACTTTTATTAATGAACAAAGACCAAAATTAACGATAAAATAAATGGTGTTTTGTTGTCTGGTCTGGTAGACACAGGTGCAGACATTACCATAATTGCACCAGAATTTTGGCATCCAATTTGGCCTCTTCAGGAGGTAAACATTCAACTGTTAGGAACTGGGACATTATCTCAGGTGAAACAGAGTGCAAGATGACTCGAATGTATAGGTCCAGAAGGACAGAGAGGAAAATTAAAACCATATGTGGCTAACATAACTATGAACCTGTGGGGTCGAGACTTGTTGCAACAATGGAATACTCAGATTAACATCCCTCCAATCTCAGAGACAAATCATAAACTAGCACATGTTACTGAGAGAAATATTAGAAGATATTGTTCTAATGAGTGGTCACCAGCCATCCATATTATACAAGAACAGGGCACAATAACTGATGATCTTCCAAAGACACCAACAGCTCTACCTTTAAAATGGTTAACAGACAAGCCTGTATGGGTCCAGCAATGGCCTTTAACAACAGAGAAACTCCAGGCTTTAGAAGAGCTGGTAGAAGAACAGTTAAATGCTCAGCATATTGAAGAATCAACCAGCCCTTGGAATTCTCCTGTATTTGTTATTAAAAAGAAATCTGGTAAATGGAGAATGGTAACAGACCTTAGAGCAATTAACAAAGTAATTCAGCCAATGGGCTCTCTACAATCTGGGATGCCTTTGCCTACTCTGTTACCAAAAGGATGGACTCTCATAGTTATTGATTTAAAAGACTGTTTCTTTTCAATACCCTTACAAGAAAAAGACAGAGAAAGATTTGCTTTTACAGTACCTACTTATAATAATTCTCAACCGGTTAAAAGATTTCAATGGAGGGTCCTCCCACAGGGAATGTTGAATAGCCCAACTCTGTGTCAATATTTTGTACAACAGCCATTGGAAGTGATACGTAAAAAATTTCCTAAATCTATAATTTATCATTATATGGATGATATTTTACTAGCTGACTCAAATGCAGATACTTTAGAAAGAATGTTTGAAGAAGTAAAGAAAATTTTGCCTTGCTGGGGATTACAAATTTGCTCCTAAAAAAATACAAAGAGGAGATTCTATTAATTATTTAACATATAAAATAGAGCTACAAAAAATTAGACCCCAAAAGGTGCAAATTAGGAGAGATAGACTACAGACTCTTAATGACTTTCAAAGATTATTTGGAGACATTTCTCATCAACGAACTATTGTTGGGGTAAAAAATGATGAACTGACTAATTTGTTCAAAACCTTAGAAGGTGACAAGGACTTAAATAGTCCAAGAGAATTATCACCTGAAGCTGAGAAAGAATTGGCCTTGGTAGAAAAGAAAGTGCATGAAGGACGCGTGGATCGTATTGATCCAAAGCTGGATTGCATTTTGGTTATTTTACCTTCTAGGTGTTCTCCTACTGGAATATTAATGCAGAGGGAAGATATTATATTGGAATGGATATTTTTACCAAATAAACCAAATAAAAAATTAAAAACTTATGTGGAAAAAATCTCTGACTTGATTTACAAAGGAAAATTGAGACTTCATCAATTAGCAGGCATAGACCCAGCAGAAATTGTCATATCATTAACTAAGGAGGACATTGAAAAATTATGGACAGAAAGTGAACCTTGGCAAAGAGCTTGCAGTAATTTTTTGGGAGAAATTAACAGCAAATATCCCAAAAGCAATAGAATTGATCTTATAAAGAGAGCTGATTGGATCTTGCCTCGAATTGTATGGCAAAAACCCATATCTGGAGTTCGTACATTTTATACAGATGCCAACAAAGAAGGAAAGGCAGGTTACAAATCAGAAAATTTAAGTAAAGTGGTTCAAAGTCCGTATAATTCAGTTCAAAAATCAGAATTGTATGCTATTCTGTTGGTATTAATGGATTTTTCAGAACCTCTCAACATAGTAACTGACTCTTACTATGCTGAAAGAGTGGTGTTACATATTGAGACTGCAGAATTTATCCCTGATGCTTCAGAATTAACTTCACTATTTATTCAATTACAAGATACAATCAGGAAAAGGAATCATCCTTTATATATAACTCACATTTGATCCCATACTGGTCTGCCAGGCCCTCTAGCACAAGGCAATGATGAGATTGATAAATTATTGATAGAAAATGTGCTGGAGGCCTCAGAATTTCATAAAAAACATCATGTCAATAGTAAAGGTTTAAAAAAGGATTTTTCCATAACCTGGCAACAAGCCAAAGAAATAGTAAAGAAATGTCCTACTTGTTCCTTCTACAATCAAATGCCATTACCAGCAGGATGTAACCCAAAGGGTACTCAGAGGAATGAAATCTGGCAGATGGACGTGTTTCACTTTGCAGAATTTGAAAAATTGAAATATGTACACAACACCATCGATACTTATTCAGGATTTCAATGGGCAACTGCTTTGAGTTCTGAAAAAGCTGATTCTGTAATCACTCATTTGCTAGAAGTTATGGCTATCATGGGTATACCTGCACAAATCAAAACTGACAATGCTCCATCATATGTCTCTGTTAAAATGAAACAGTTTTTTGCATATTACAATATAAAGCATATTACAGGCATACCACATAATCCTACAGGTCAAGCAGTTATAGAAAGATCAAACAGAACTCTAAAGGATATGCTAAATAAACAGAAATGGGTAACAAAAACCCCCAGAAATAGACTGCATAATGCTCTTCTAACTTTGAATTTTCTGAATGCCAATGAGAAAGGAACAACAGCTGCAGAGAGACACTGGATAATAGAAAAAACTACAGAATTAAATCAGCCTATATACTTTAAGGATGTGCTGACCTCAGAATGGAAACCAGGGTATGTATTACATTGGGGACAAGGTTTTGCTTTTGTTTCTACAGGAGAAGATAAGCTGTGGGTACCATCAAAATTGATAAAGGTTCGATTTGAACAAGAGAGACCTCTTAATTAGAGGAGGTGATAGTTCATCAACCAGCATGAACATCCAATTTAAACTAACTTATATCAATAACACATGCCTTTTCATTTAATCAGATAATAACTTGCCAAAAGGAAACATCCCCAAAATTAGTCTTGGGGAAAGGTTTTTGTTTTTGTCTTTTGGGAGAATGAAGGTTAAGGAATCTGAAGAACACTGGACAAATGAGACAACTGAAGAAAAGGGACAAATCATCTATCCCAAGAAACAGAGTGAAACTGTGTATGGGTATATATTATCTGATACATTTTATGTGTTCCTAAATGTTTGTTTCTGCTTTTCTCTAAAGATTTAACACTATTGGTCTTCTAATAGTCCCAGTTTAATTAAAATTTAAAGCTGACTTTGGAGTTGGAGAATGGCTCTCTCCTTCTTTAAACTCAAGCATGTTGTTAAAAGGAAAATGCAAACTCCCTGTATCATGCCAGAATAAAAGAGCCATCTTCTGCTATGGTACAGGACAAAAGCAAAATTAATTAAGGGACTATTCTATTACTAATCTCAACTCTTTTGATTCTATTCTGATTCTTTAAACTTTTCTTAAAGTATAAATTTTATATCAAAATTTACAAGATTAATATATATATATACATTTTAAACTTAGTTAAGATATGAATGGTCATATAGAGTACTAACTAATTCTAGAAAAAAGGCTAGCTGCATATATATGTTTTTGTGTTCAAGTCTCTTATCAGTTTTCTGCAGGAAATCACGGCCAGGCCTAACATCAACTGAAGTCTTCAGGAAGAAGATGGGGTCCCACAACAACAACAATTCCACGTGGACAATAATAATATCAATAAGCTGACAAACATCATCCACAGATCAGCTTTGAACTGCAAGGTGCTCAGAGCAATTTTGAGATGACTAGCTGAGATGATCCAGTCTCAAAGACTACTTGAATAAGGACTTGAGATAAACCCTGAACTTTGGCATTATACACAGACTGGATAATGAAGGATATAGTTACCTTTCCTAGAATTTGACAATTAACCTAAAATTTTTCTTTCAGGATAAAGAAAACTTCGCCCATACCCAGCAGGAAGCAATTTTAAGAATACGACGTCCACATTCCCAAAGAGGTGGTGTGGGGCAGGTGGTTTTTGGTCTTTTTAATGGGTTTTGGGTCTGGGATAATTTTCAGTATTTAGGGGGGTTGGTTACAAGTTGTTGCCAAGGGTTAGGAGAAAGGCTAAGCAAAGGAGATTAGATTTAAGGTTCTTGTTTTTTAAAAAAAGGGAGGAAAAGAAAGAAAAGAAAAAGACAATTACTAATTTTAAATACTTTACATTGGATTGGATTGCTTTATATTGTATACAAATTTGAAACTGATATTGTTAGAAAATGCTATATGTATATTTCTAATTGTATTTATACCATTCATTTAACAATGTAATGCAAATTTCTGATCCTTGAATGTTATTATTACCAACTATTAGGATATAAAGAAATGAAAGTTAGTAGTTAGACATTAAAATAGAACTTGTAGTCATATTAGATATGTTTTAAAAATTGAGCAGAGATGTTTTAGACAGGTCATCTTCAAACCCTTCAGAGATCTACAGAATATGGCATTTAAAATGTTTTAATAACTTAGAAAATTTTTCTTTTTTGAGACATGTTGACTCCTGGCAGTACCAATCTACTTCAGAGAAAATATGGGCATTGAAGAAACTGCATATGGAGTCAACTTTCATTGTGGCAAAAGTTAGCCAATGGACAACAAAGTATCCTCAAATCAACAGGACAAAATGGACAAACAGAACACGAAACAAGGGACTACTGATTCTTGCCAAAACAAGTGTGGTTATGGCTTGATCAAAAGGCATCTTCTGAGGCCAGGACAATATGGCCCCATCTCTGAAGTGGCCTTCGAATCCGGAAAAGGTACAGTGCCCTTTTCTTCGAAGGCAGCTTAACAGACAGAGGGCCGATGGCTTCTGTTGTGCAATGGAACAGCAGCTGAAAGCTCACACCTCTCGATAGTAGACTGGCATTTAATAGAGGGATGTGGAGAAGAAGGGGATGCTGAGATGAAGCCATATATACACAGCCAAGAAGAATGGACAGCTGAATTCAAAAACTGTCAACAATTTCCAGAATTTAAAATCCTGAATCATGACAGGACACTAGTGGAATTCAGGTGTTTCTGGTACATGGACTGCTCTCACCCAATGTGAGGTTGAACTGTTGATCTTGTGTACATCCTACATCACAAATGAGTCTGTCAGATACACTAAGCCTATAGGCTGAAGATGATGCCTCAACACTGCGGAGAAACCTCAGGTGACTGCCCAGGCAGCTGGCTGTTTCTGTCAACTTACAAATTTTTTAGAAGTTGCTTGCATGCACTTCCTGTTTTTATTTTTGTTACCTAATATTATTCCCTTCTTTGGTCTCTGAGGGAGTTGAAGATTAGTTAGTTATGCTTGAAGATTAGTTAGTTATAGTTGAAAATTAATTAGGATAGAAAGTGCATTAGATACATCTTGGATTTACCAAAATAGGATAGATAATGGAATTATTTTCTCTGATTTGTCAAATACCTGTTTAGGTATTTATTACTTGTATATATTGTATATAGTTATTGTAATTTTGTATATAGTTTTTCTTTTATTAGTTATAACCTTTTGCTTTTTTTCTTTTTATTAAAATAGAAGAGGGGAAATGTGGTGGTAATCTAATTGTACTGAAATGTGATTTTGATTGTATGTTAATAAATAAAGTTGCCCAGGGGTCAGAGCTATTAGAGCCATAGACAGAGTGTGGAGGTGGTGGCACACGCCTTTAATCCCATAGATCTCTGTGTGTTCAGGGATACAGCCAGCATTGGAGACATATGCCTTTAAGACCTAGGGGGCTGTACATTCAGACAGTGACGAGGCAGTCACGTGTTTGGGTTTACAACCAATGAGAAGGCAGAATGACTAGAAAAACGACTTACACACAGGAAATAGCTCTCTTTCAAGAAGCTGGGACACAGCAGGAGGAAGGGTGAGATTTTAGCTCTGAGCTCTGACCTCTTGGCTTTCTCTTTTACATTGTTTCTGTGTTTCTTATTTAATAAGACGGTTGGTTACATCTACATTATCCCCATAGCAGGGTAATGCAATTCATCATTCAAGCATATCTTTTGTTCTGTTGGGTCGTTATCCAGGCCAGTCATGATTCCTGCACCCCGATGCTCATGTGCTTGACCAGGAGCAGTACCAGAAGAACCTGGGGAATTCAATATCTTCCTGTGCATCTTTCTCAGCTCTCACTTCTCTTTGTTTCACTAGATCCCAAGGAAACCCAAAACAACTTACTGGTTGACCCCACAAACTAAGTAAGTCACAGTGGCCTGTCTAACCTCTTTATGAAGAATCAGAGAGGAAGGTGAGGATACAGGAATGGGGACTGGGGTAAGTTGACTTACCCAGAAGGGGTTTGTTTCATGTTCTTCAGGACAAAGGCTCTAGTGCTGTCCTGGGCTTCTGTGGAGATGAGATTCTCCTTGACATATAAAGGCCAGTTTGTTAACAGGAAGGGAGTTGTGGTGGTTTGAAAGAAAATGGTCCCCAAAGGAAGTGGCCCTACTAGGAGTTGTGGCTTTGTTGGTGTGTATGTGTCCTTGTTGGAGACCACTTTCTGTTGCCTGCAAGATGTAGGACTCTCAGCTAACTTCCCCAGCACCATGTCTGCCTGCATTCCTCTGTGCTTCACACCATGATGACAATGAACTGGACCTCTGAAGTGTAAATGAGCCACCACAATTAAATGTTTTCCTGTATAAGAGTCGCCATGGCCTTTTGGTCTAAGGATTTGGTAGAGAGTACACCTTCAGACTTCATGTTGAAGAAGGAGTGGAGATTCCAAATATACCGGTACATCCAATTGGATACAATGATGCAGAGATACTGTTACGAAACTTGGGAGGAGCTGCTCCACCAGACAAAAGCTGGAAGGGAACTCTAAATGTTAGTTACAATATCGGGCCTGGCTTTACAGGAAGTGAATATTCCAGGAAAGTTAGAATGCATGTTAATAATATTAACAAAATCACAAGAATTTGCAATGTAATTGGAACTATCAGAGGATCCATAGAACCTGATAGGTATGTCATTCTGGGAGGTCATCGTGACTCCTGGGTGTTTGGAGGGATTGACCCTACCACTGGGACAGCAGTTTTGCAAGAGATTGCCCAGAGTTTTGGGAAACTGATGAATCGAGGCTGGAGACCTAGGAGAACTATCATCTTTGCCAGCTGGGATGCAGAAGAGTTTGGGCTGCTGGGTTCAACTGAATGGGCTGAAGCAATTACACTCTACGAGTTGACTGTACTCCTCTTCTTTACCAGTTGGTGTATAAAGTGGCAAGAGAGATCTCCAGCCCTCATGATGGTTTTGAAAGTAAATCACTTTATGAAAGCTGGCTGGAAAAAGATCCTTCACCTGAAAATAAAGATTATCCTAGAGTCAATAAGCTGGGATCTGGAAGCGATTTTGAGGCTTATTTTCAGAGACTTGGAATTGCCTCAGGCAGAGCTCGCTACACTAAGAACAGGAAAACAGATAAATACAGCAGCTATCCTGTATACCATATCATCTATGAGACGTTTGAATTAGTAGAGAACTTTTATGACTCTACATTTAAAAAACAGCTTTCTGTGGCTCAGTTTCGAGGAGCATTGGTATATGAGCTTGCAGACTCTGTTATCATTCCTTTCAACATTCAAGACTATGCAAAAGCCTTGAAAACCTATGCAGCAAATATCTTCAGTTTATCAAAGAAACATGAACAGCAACTGAGAAACTATAGAGTGGCATTTGTCCTATTGCAGTGCGAATTATGAATGACCAACTGATGCTTCTGGAAAGAGCATTCATAGATCCTCTTGGTTTACCTGGAAGGCAGTTCTACAGGCACATCATCTTTGCTCCAAGTAGCCACAACAAATATGCTGGAGAATCATTCCCTGGGATTTATGATGCCATGTTTGATATCGAAAATAGAGCAGATCCTCACTTGGCCTGGGCAGAAGTGAAGAAACATATTTCTATTGCCACTTTCACGATTCAAGCAGCAGCAGGGACACTGACAGATGGGCTGTAAAGCTCCTGTCAAGTAACTTCATCACTAACAGCACTGCAGAGGGCTTGAGAGTGAAGCTGTTAGAGGGAGGTCTCACTCAAATGGATTCACCACTAAAGGTGCTGCTGAGACAAAAGGTCTTTTTCTCTGATGATTCACGAAGCCAGGGTATTCTAAAACCATCATTTTCAGGTCATGTTTTGTATGACCACCTTACTTATCTGTCCTGTTTTTTTTTCTTTTTCCCATTTTAACTCTTGTATGCATATTCAGTGAAAGTGAAATTGGAAGCAATCCAAATGTTCATGGACAGATAATTGAATTCATTGTGGTAGACATGCACAAAAAAATACTACTGAAAATGAAAGAACTGCTGAACATCCAATATTATTGGTAGATCTTGCTGAGTAAAAAGTTGGACATCAGTGAGTCCAGAAGACCAAACTAATCTACACTACTATTTATCTTTTCAATGGAAAAACTTCTGGGGTAAATGGAATTTTCCATACCTCCGGCTTAGTGTTAGTTACCAAATCTCATCAAGCTGTCATTTAAATGTCTACATTTTATTGAAAATTATTTTGAAATAAATTTGATTATGAGGGGGAAATCCCACCAAAAAAAGAAGTCAGGTAAAGAAACAGAAATAGTACATCATCCCTTGTAAATGATCAAGGAATACATGACGTACAAATGGTACTTTGATAACTTCAGTTCTACTGAATAAACATGTAATTCTTACAAATGAGGAAATAACCACTCCAACTCTCCACCCTAATTCCTTTAAGAAAAATTCAACAGCATTACAGGGTTTTAGGCAGAGCCTTGGGATTACAGGTAAATATCATTGAAGTTTCATCCAGTAAGAAAGGATGCATACTTGGCTCGATGGTATGACACTTGCTTCATTTCTTAAAGAACCAAGTTTTTTCCTCAGTATTACACACACACACACACACACACACACACACACACACACGCATGAATATATGTATATATATATATATGAGCACATATGCACTCACACATTAAGTAAGCTTGGTTGTTTAAGTACTTTACCATGTAATAAAAAAAATTAGCACAGTTCTTTCCCTTAGCCTTGGGGAGGATCAAGGGAGAGGGTGTGGACAGAAAATACAACCTGGAAGGAATGCTATGGAATGGTCTTCTGGACATTATTGTTGCACACATAAATGTGCAGCAGTTGTGGGTTATCTACACAAGGTCAAGCACAAGAGTCCAGAACAGAGCTTGGCGGTGGTGGTGGCCTTTAATCCCAGCACTTGGGAGGAGGAGCCAGGTGGATCTTTGTGAGTTCAAGGCCAGCCTGCTCTACAGAGCGAGATCCAAGACAGGCACCAAAACTACACAGAGAAACCCTGTCTCAAAAATAAATAAATAAATAAATAAATAAATAAATAAATAAATAAATAAATAAATAATAAAAAGGAAAGGAAAGGACATGACTGCTCCTAGATATGGTGGAGGAGAAAGTTTATTGTAGATAAATGAGAGACCATAGAGTGGTCATGACCAGGTTGAGCAGGGCCATATGGGGAGAGAAGGAGGAAAAGGGAGAGGGGTGAGAACATTTAAAACTCGAGTGTTCCAGTCTTTGGCCATTGATCTGTACTGAGGCCATGCAGTTTATAGTCAGAGGAGAGAGAGGGTGCACAGACTAAAGACTGCTGCCGGGAACTTCTAGAAGCTCCAAGAGGGAGCTGAGAGAGAACCTGTGGCCCAGACAGACTCAGGCTTACAGAAGCTGCTGGAGGAGCTCTGCCCTAGGGAGGAGAGGCCTAGGACAGCTTAAGGGAGAGACGGGACAGGCAGCTCCAAGGGGGGAAAGAAAGCTTTAGGAGAAAGCTGAGAGGAAAAGCTGTGGGGCTGCAGCCGATAGCTGGGAGATGGCAGAGTGGGAGCACGGGCGGGCAGCGGCCAGGAGCTGGGAGATGATGGCAGAGTGGGAGCACGGGCGGGCAGCGGCCAGGAGCTGGGAGATGATGGCAGAGTGGGAGCACGGGCGGGACCGCAGCCAGGAGCTGGGAGATGGCAGAGTGGGAGCACGGGCGGGACTGCGGCCAGGAGCTGGGAGATGGCAGAGTGGGAGCACGGGTGGCCAGGAGCTGGGAGATGGCAGAGTGGGAGCACGAGCAGGACCGCAGCCAGGAGCTGGGAGATGATGGCAGAGTGGGAGCACGGGCGAGACCGCAGCCAGGAGCTGGGAGACAGCAGAGTGGGAGCACGGGCGAGACTGCGGCCAGGAGCTGGGAGATGGCAGAGTGGGAGCACGGGCAGGACCGCAGTTTGTAGGGGGAGGCAAGACAGAGTGGCTGAACTGAAGCAATAAAGTATTGTGACAAGAATTTCCATCCTGGGCCTCCCCAAACAGAATGGGAAACTCGTCAGAGAGAAAAACGCTCTGAATCACAAAGGAGAGGTGTCCCTTCCCACATGACCAGGACCCAAGTAGGGCAAAAGAAGCTTCCTTGCATATTGGTGTGGCTTTTGTAGTAACAGTAGACAAAGCAGACAGCTCAGGGTGACACTTATCCAGTAAAGAGTGATGAGAGACCAAGGAAAAATGGAGACAGTAAGTGTCCTTAGTAGAGCTACCCAGATGGGTATGGCAGGCCAGAGCCAACAGATGAAAGACAAGTGCCCAGCTGGGTGACTTGGGAGGATGTAGAAGGCTCCAGGAGCTGGTTAGACACTTAAGGCATAGACAAAGAGAGGAATGTTTATAGTATGTGGAAGGGAGACGTAGCTGAGAATTTGGGGTCAAATTTGATGGATGATAGGAGCCAGCAGAAACAAATGATCCATACATATCTTAGGAGAGTCAAATCAACAGCTTGATTCAGAGAGGCCAAGCTCTTTAAAGGGAACTCATACATGTCAATCCTGAGGTTTCTGCACCAGATGAATGAAAAAACAGAAATAAAAAAGGGAGGAGATGACCACTCCTAGGTCAGGTGGAGAAGAAAGTTTATTGTAGTAAAAAGGACAGCATAGACAGAGACATCTGGGAGAGTCCAGAGTGAATATGACCCTAAGTCAGGCCATACAAAGTGGGGGAGGATGAGGGAGGGCCAGAGACCACAGACTAAGAGCCCAGGAGAATAAAGAGTGGTAGACCAAAATGGGTGGGTTATTTAGGGAAAAGCAGCTAAGTAAAGGGTAGCCCAGCCTCGGAGCTGGAGAAGTTTAGGGTGATGGGTGGGGTATGCTATCCATACCCTTTAACAGGACTGATGGATACTGGGAGAACCTGGCAGCCAGGTCCTTTTTTTGGTATATTAAGTAGGCCCCTCAGTTAACCATTTATCTCAGCCTTGAGACCTAACAGATGGCACCAATCAAACCACAAAAAGTCTCTCATCCTGAAAATCAGAGTCAGGGGGTGGGAAGGACTGAGAGGAGGGCAGGGAAGACTGGGGACAAACGGGGTTTACAAAGAGCTCCATTAAAGTCCCATGTAAACAAATTTCTAAGCGGTCTAATTAAATAAAAAACACGGAGCCAAATATAGGGGTGAAAGCCTTAGAGATCAGGGAAATAGTGAGAGCCACCAACCTTACCTCCCAGCTCTGCAGCTACCAAAAGGCCATGACTTCCTGTCTACCCAGGCTTTTATTGCCCTGCTGTTCTGCCCTCTCATTGGCTCTTAGCCCAGCTACCTCACTTCCTTGTTACTGCCTGTCTGTACAGACCTCCAGGTCTCTATGGTTAGTACTGGGATTAAAAGCATGTGTCACTATTCCATGCTTGGCTCTGTTCCCAGTGTGACCTTGAACACACAGAAACCATGCCTGCCAAGTGATCGGATTAAGGGCGTGTGCTACCCCTGCCTGACTGGTGTTAATGGCTTGCTATTTCCTCTGATCTTCAGGCAAACTTTATTTATTAACATACAAATAAAATATCACCACATTTCAGCACAAATAGAATATCATCACAGTCCCAAGAACCAAGGTTCCATCCATGGAACTTGCACTACCCATGGAGTGAGAGGCCACAAAATACCAGAGGTCTTTGCAGAGGGCCATGGGAGTATACAGCAGGTGACAACTAGTGTTTGACAAGTCAACCCACCAGACATGTAACTCCCTGATAATGGGGAGCCCTGTAGCATAAATCCTAATTGGTCTTATTAAAAATCTGGAGCCGTATATCAGGGTGAAAGCTGAAAGATCAGAGAAGCAGAGCAAGCCACAGCCACCACCCCTTGTCTCACCAACTCCTCAGCCTGAAAGAGTCTGAGTTCCTGTCTCCTCCCGCCTTATAGTCCTTTCTCTGCCCAGCCATATCACTGCCTGTCTCAACCTTCTTTGTGCTGGGATTAAAGGTGTGTGATCCCAAGTGCTGGAATTAAAGGTGTGTGCCACCACTGCCTGACTTCTGTGTTTAATCTAGTGGCTTGTTCTGCCCTCTGATCTTCAGGCAAATTTTATTTGTTCAAAATATTACCACAGAGCCCCACCTGGCAAAACCATGAGGTCACACTGGCTGTGGAAACCAGTTGTTTTCTGTCTGTAATTTTCTCAGATGCCACTGCTATGCCTCCCTAATAAGAACAGCTGTGGGGGGCTTTCCACAGCCCTTTGGCAGTGTGTTTTACATCTCTGGGCACACATCTATCTGTGGATTTCTGATTAAGCTGTATAATTCTGATGAACAGAAATATTACCAGAATATTTTTCTTTACTGACACAGGAAATTAACAGTATTCTCAGTCTCAAAGACAGCCTTTTACACATTTTGCAAAGACCTTAAAACTAGTCTAAAACAGAAGAAGCTACCCTACAGAATATACACAAAAACTAATTCCCAGGTGTTGTTTATTGCTAAATCAAGGCCAGACTGTTAACACTGAGATTGGCTTCTTGCAGTAGCTCTCTTTCTGCATATACCCTGACAGCTCAAGGTTCAGATATTGTTTAATATTGTTTATTGTTTAATGTCAGACCCCTCACCAACTTAGAGCTACATGCATGGGTCAATGTGATATTACTAGCCTAAGAGAAACTACATGACCTACCTTTGTGTTTTGAGAATGGTAGGGCCATGAAAATATAACTTATAATTGTCCAGAGTTTGGCTGTGAGGGAGCAGCAGCAGCAGTGTGGAGAGAGACAGCTGTGTAGAGCCATGTGAGAGCTGGTGCAGAATGTGAGTGAAGTGTGTGTGTGTGTGTGTGTGTGTGTGTGTGTGTGTGTGTGTGTGCGTGCGCACGAGCGGCGCACATGCTGCGTGAGAAATACAGCATTAGAGAAGTATGATGGAGTGAGTGGGTGAAAGTGTGTGAGTAAAGAGTGAGTGAATAGCCTGGGCTACCAAGTGAGTCCCAGGAAAGGCGCAAAGCTACACAGAGAAACCCTGTCTCGAAAAAAAAACCAAAAAAAATAAAAAAGAGTGAGTGAATAATGTAAAAGAAAGATGTGTGAGTGAGTGTGAGAGAGAGCCATGTGAAGGAGCTGCTGCTGTGCAGAGGAGCTGTGCCTAGGAACTGTGTAAAGTGCTGTCTGGGGAGAGAGCTGTGTAAATGAGATGTTCAGCTGTGGCTGGGTAGAGATTTGTAACTGTGTGGAGGCAAGGAAGATGAAGCTGTATAGGAAAGATATGTATGTAAAAGAAAGATGTGTAGTCATGTGAAAAGATGTATATATGTAAAGATATGTAGCTGTATGTATAGAATGTAGCAGTGTGGAGATATGGACCTGTGTAAAGACTGAAAGAGTCAAAGACCATTCTTAAAATGAAGTAAAAGAGAAAGTTAACATCAGAAAGCACGTGTGTGTTCTTATTTTACCAGTCAGATAGATAGCAATTTATTCCTAAATACCCTCAGACAGAGAAAGTCTAGCCCTCAGATAGTTAAGAATTTTTCCTAAGCCCTCACTGCCTTCATGGATTTTCTTGCATTACCCTGGAGGTGGCCTTGGAGCAGGCTCTCCATAGACCACTGATAGGTCTCAGACTGGGGTGGTGGAGGATTAGCCTGTGCATAGCTTAGAGTGTGTCCATTCTCCCAGAGGAATGAGCCCAGAAAAGGTAGAAGGACGCTTTCTGCCTAAAAGGTTCCCAGATTTTGTCATCAAATAAAAGAAAACTGAGGCAGAGAGGCAGACAAACTCAATCTCAACAGGCCAAGGCTGCTGTATTGGAACAGTGAGAGCCTGCTAACATCAAAACCACAGCTCTCATCTTTTTTAGAGCTTTTATTAATTAAATTTTTTAATTTATTTTACATCCTGATCACAGTTTCTCCTCCCTCCTCTCCTCCCATTCCCTCCCCCTTACTCCCCTCTACCCCCCCATCCACTCTTCCTCCATCTGTGTTCAGAAAGGGTCAGTCCTCCCATGGGTGTCAGCAAAGCATGGCACATCAAGTTGATATAGGACCAAGCTCCTCCCCCTGCATCAAGGCTGGGTGGGGCAACCCGGCATGGGAATAGGTCCCCAAAAGGCAGCTCAAGTGCCAAGGACAGGTCCTGACCCCACTGCTGAGAGCTGCACAAACCATGTAACTGTCACACACATGCAGAGGGCCTAGGTGGGTCCCTTGCAGGCTCCCTAGCTGTCAGTTCAGAGTCTATGAGCTCCCATTAGCTTAGGTCAGCTGTCTCCTTGGGTTTCTCTTCATGACCTTGACCCCCCCCCCAGCTCCTACAGTCCCTCCTCCCTCTCTTCAACTGGACTCCTGGGACTTGGTCCAATACTTGGCTGTGGATCTCTGCATTTGCTTCCATCAGTTACTGAATGAAGGCTCTCTGATGACAATTAGGATAGTCACCAGTCTGATTACAGGAGATGGCCAGTTCAGGCACCGTCTACACTATTTCAAGGAGTCTTAGCTGGGCTCATCCTTGTGAATTCCCGGGAGTTTCCCTGGCACCAGGTTTCTCTCTAACCCTGAAATGTCCCCCCATCAAGACATCTCTTTCATTATTCTCCCCCTCTGACCTGCCATTAATCCACCCAACCCAATCCCTTGTGTTCCTATCCCCATATTTCCCCATCCCCTCTCTCCCACCCCCAGTTTATCCAGGAGATCTTTTCTATTTCCCCTTCCCAGGGAGATCCATGTGTCCCTCTTTGGGCCCTCCTTACCTAGTCTGTCTGGGTCTGAGGACTGCAGCATGGTTATCCTTTACTTTATATCTAATATCCACTTATGAGTGAACACATAACATATTTGTCTTTCTGAATCTGGGTCACCTCACTCAGGATGATTTTTTTTTCTAGATACATCCATTTGTTTCCAAATTTCATGATAGCATTGTCTTTTACAGCTGAGTAATACTACAATGTATAAATGTACCACATTTTCTTTATCCATTCTTCAGTTGAAGAGCATCTAGATTGTTTCTGGCTTCTGGCTAGTATGAATAAAGCTTCTATGAACATATTGAGCAGATGTCCTTGAGTATGGTTGAGCATCCTTTGGGTATATGCCCAAGATTGGTATAGCTGGGTCTTGAGGTAGATTGATTACCCATTTTCTGAGATTTGCCATACTGATTTCCAAAGTGGCTGTACAAGTTTGTGCTCCCACTAGCAGTGGAGGAGTGTTCCCCTTACACCACATCCTCTCCAACAGTGTTTTTGACCTTGGCCACTCTGACAGGTGTAAGAGTTGTTTTGATTTGCATTTCCCTGATTGCTAAAGGATGTTTAACAATTTATTTTTAAGTGTATCTCAGCCATTTGAGATTCTTCTGTTGAGAATTCTCTATTTAGATCTGTACCCCAATTTTTATTAGATTATTTAGTATTTTGATGTCTAATTTCTTGAGTTCTTTATATATTTTGGAGATTAGTCCTCTGTCAGATGTGGGGTTGGTAAAGATCTTTTCCCATCCTGTAGTCTACTGTTTTGTCTTATTGACAGTGTCCTTTGCCTTACAGAAACTTCTTAGTTTCAAGAGGTTTCATTTATTAATTGTTGATCTCAGTGTCTGTGCTACTGGTGTTATATTTAGGAAGTAGTCTTCTGTGCCAATGAGTTCAAGGCTACTTTCCACTTTCTCTTCTATCAGGTTCAGTGTAACTGGATTTATGTTGAAGTCTTTGATCTACTTGGACTTGAATTTTGTACAAAGTGATAGATATGAATCCATTTGCAATCTACAAGTCGACATCCAGCTATTCTAGTACCATTTGTTGAAGATGTTTTCTTTTTTCCATTGTATAATTTTGGCTTCTTTGTCAAAAATCAGGTGTCCATAAGTGTGTGGGTTTGCATTGGGGTCTTTGATTCAATTGGATCAATCCATTGATCCACATGCTGTTTTTATGCCAATACCAGGCTGTTTTTATTACTACAGCTCTATCATAGAGCATGAAGTCAGGGATGGTGATACCTCTGAAAGTTCTTTTATTGCACAGGATTATTTTAGCTATCCTCAGATTTTGTTTTTCCATATGAAGTTAGTATTGTTCTTTCAAGGTCTGTAAAGAATTGTGTTGGAATTTTGATGAGAATCACATTGAATCTGTAGATTGTTTCTGGTAAGGTTTCCATTTTTACTATGTTAATCCTGCTGATCTAAGAGCAAGGGAGATCTTACCTTTTTCTGTTTTTTTCTCCAATTTCTTTCTTCAAAGACTTAAAGTTCTCCTCATACAGGCCTTTCATTTGTTTGATTAGAGTTACCTCAAGATATTTTATATTATTTGTGACTATTGTAAAGAATGTTGTTTTCCTGATTTCTTTCTCAGTCCATTTTTCATTTGTATATAGGAGGGCTACTGTTGTGGAAATTTGATCCATTCAGCCAATGGTATTGGGGTGACTAGCCCTAGGGCATGGTCTTGTCTGGGTACATGACCAGATCGGAACTAAGGAGGAGTGTCGTGCTCACTCACTGGGATGTGGAAGGTTTCCTGATGCCACAGTTTGGTGAGCTGGTGTGGAGCTTTCCCCATCCTTCCCTGGTGGACGAGGAGGCAGCGGAGCCGCTTCATTCTGTATTTATGGTTGTGTTATCCCATTTCATCCCTTAATAAATTATTGACCAGACTTCCGTGGGTTCTCACTTCACCTGGCACCCACGTGTCCTGAGCCCAAACAGCCCTGAGGCTAATCCATGTGGCCTGCCTGAGCACAACAGGCACTGTGGCTAGCCTGTATGGCCCACCTGCCCCAGGATCCACGCGCAGATGAGCCCAGGACACTCAGCCTATCTCCTCAGCATGCCCTGGTGTGCTTCCCACGCACTACTGGTTCTGGGATGGGAGCCCCGCCTAGCACTCCCAGCTCGGTCCACCCCAGTGCCTCCTGGTCAGCTGCCTGCTCCAGTGCCCTCTGAGCGCACCTGCTCCACAGCTTGGACCTCCGAGGCAGGCTGCCAGGCACCTCGGTGTCTGCCTGTTCCACAGTCTGGGCAGAGCGTTGCTCGGTGGTTTCTCTCGGCGTTCCCCGGCTCCATACACATTCTGCTTCACTCAAGCACTAGGGCAGAGCCTGGTCCAGCATTTGAGCACCCACTCAGCCTGAGGACTCTCAGCTGCTCTCTCTAAGCAAATTTGTACGGTGTAAATAATCTGTTGTGGCCTGGGCATATAATTCTTTTTCTCCCCATCTCCTTTATGGGCTCCCTGCAGTCCTGCCTAGCACTCATGAGTTACAGATTGGGGGCTGGCCTGTGCGGAACTTTAATCCACAGGACAGTTTAATCTTCCAGGTCAGTTCCTGGAGCCTAAATCAGAGTAGCTCCACAGGCTCTCCCCTGACCTGTTTTGGTGCCACAACTGCGACACCTGCTGACCAAAGATCATTATTACATCCTAAAAAAATCACAAGAAACCAGTCATCATAACATCGGTTCCACCTGCTGGTCAATCAAGATTATTACACCTAATACACTTCGAGGATTTTAACTGAGGTAAATTACTTGACAACTTTAAACGCTAGACAAATACATAAATAAAAACAATTTATAAAACCTTTCTGATGCCAATATCAGGAAATATCACTATGAAGGCAATTAGGACCCTGCTCATTTCTACTATGGACAGGATGCTAGTAGAGATAAGCAACCTAGCTGGGATGGACGCATTTTTAGCTATAATGATTATTAGTCTGGCACTTCATATCTTATCCTTAAAGAAATGGTTTGATAACACTGACAAAAATGAGAAACTGACTAAAATGATGTGGAGTTTGCAAAATGGCAATGAAATATTGACTGAAAAAGTTCAAACCATGGAGAATGGTTATAAGAAATTGGAAGAAAGGACACTGGATTTGGAAGGTAACATGCAAGCCATTCAGATAGTCACTAAGGAAGACAAAACAGCTTTGGAAGATAAGATAAAAGCTTTAGAGGTTTTTATGAATGAAGAGAACAAGAAACTAACTGATCTTATGAAGGCTTTATAACAACTCACTGTTCAGGAGATTCAGGCCTCACAAAAGGCAACTACTAGTAGATTCCAAGCCTTCGAAGAACTTATTAGAACTGAGAAGAGCATTCAGACACAAACAAAAGAATTTAGAGGGAGGTCAGCTTCACCATTACCTTACAGAATTAGAGATGAGTAGCCTAGGGTTGTGAGCACACCTGCCATGATTTATTCTGTTACTGTTTATGAAAGGCCAGTAAATGACAGTTATCCCAGAGGATATGCAGAATGTAAATGAGAATCTATACATATGAAAGATTTAAAAACCATTAAGGAAGCAGTAGTTTCCTATGGTATGCATTCAGCATATGTGAGGCAGATGTTGAATACATGGTCCTCTAGGAACAAAATTACTCCAAACAACTGAAATAGATTTGGTCTTCAGTTGAGGAGAAGCTAGTTGAGAGAGGAAGGTAAGGCCCTTAAATTCCTAGGTAAGATTGGAGGTTTTGAGATTTCTCAAGATAAAATAATTGGCGAGGGCCATTATGCTGCTGTAAATAGTCAGGCCACATTTGCTGAACACATCTTGCCCCTATGTTATACGACAGCCTAAACGCTTGGGATAAGATTCAAGAATCAGGAAAAATAACTGAGCCATTTACTAAAGTTATGCAAGACTCAAAAGAACACTTCATTGACCTTTTGCAAAGGTTAATTAACTAAAGCTGCAAGTAAAATTATATCAGAACCAGAAGTTAGACAAATACTAATTCACTATTTGGGTTTTGAAAATGCTAATTTAGAATGCAAAAAGATAATTGGGCCTTTAAAGATCAGATCAGTACCCACAGAAGAATGGATACAACACACAGTCAATACTGACTCTCTTAACTATGGTGATGACACTCAGATAGGAGAGGTGATTTCCAAAGGCCTGAAGAGACATCAAAATGTCAAATGTTTTCATTGTGGTAAACCAGGACATCTAAGAAGAAACTGTAGACAAGGCATTCCTAGAAACAATGTTTCTTCTAGGGATGACCCAAATAGAAGGCCCCAACCTTCTGGATTATGCAGAAGATGCAGCAAAGGCCAACATTGGACCAATGAATGCAGATCAACAAGAGACAAACAAGGCAACCTTTTACCATTTGGAAATGCCTTGTTACCTTGAACTATGTTTTATCTGAGACAAAGTTCCAGTTCCTAGAAGCTGAATATTTACTTCCTGAAGAGGCCAATCTGGATGCCAAGATTTTGGTGAAATTATTGTTATATTTGCCCCTGTGTCTAGTAAACCTTCAAATGTAATGTGACTTATTTGTATTTTTAGTTTTGCTCTCTTATCAGTTATAGCAGTTTGTCAAAATGCTTGACTTTTGGTCTCTCCTGAAATTTTTTGTTTTATCTACTGGAGCTATTCCATTCTTGATTACATTCAGAGTAGTGTTATTTTTAACAACAGGCATTAAATCTTTTAATTGTTCTGTGGATGAGTTTCTCTGATGCTGACAGGGAATGACTGAATCAAATTTGATATCAGAGCCTGCAAGAGGACCCTCATGGCATTTCTCAATGGCAAAGGGTTATCTTTTCTGTCCCTTGTTGATTTGTTGATCTGTATTCTTTAGTTCAGTGTTGGCCTATGCCACGCCTTCTGTGTACTCCAGAAGGCTAGACTCTTTATCTCTAGAAAAAAAAAAAAAACATTGTTTCTAGAAAGGTCTTAACTACAGTCCCTTTGTAAATGACCTTTCTTACTACAATTAAAATGTCTGACATTTTGCTTTTTCTTAAAAGTTTTAGAAATTACTTGTCCTATCAGGGTAGCATCATAAACATGAGATCCAATATCAGCCATATTTCTAATTCATTCATCTATTGGTGCTGATCTTTTCTTTAAAGGCTTAATCACACTTCTACATTTTGAATTAACATTTTCAAAAGCCAAAGATTCTATTAATATTTTCTGACTTCCAGATCTGACACTATTCTGTTTACAGCTGATGTCAACCTTTGCAAGAACATCAGTGAGGTCTTCTTTTGGGCCTTATATAATTTTAGTAAATGACTCAGACCTCATTCCTGATTCCTTAACCTTACTCAAGGCATACAAAGCTGCTAAGTGACACAGCACCAGGTGTTATCCATAAATCCAAGCTGCCTTTGTAATTCACCATATTTGCCTTCACCTAGAAACTCATTTTAGGAAATATTAATACCTCCAGACCTATTTCATTCTTCTATGGCCCTATGACCTCTTTCTACCATGTTTGCCATTGCAACTGAGGACCAGTTTCCAATATTGCTGATGTCAAGTCCTTCCAGTCTTGGGGGATAATTCTGTTCTAAGTTGTCCATTAATTTAATATCTACTTCACATAGGATAAATGCATGCCATATGAAATTACCACTTTCTTAAATCTCTTCAAATCTAATATTTCTATAGGATTTCATTTAATTTCTTGATAACCTTGGGGATGCCTATTGTCTCCTGGTAGTTCTTCAATAGTACCTTAATAAATTAAGGTTGGTTTTCTAACAACCTTTGGCTACCCCTCTTCAGTTTCATCATGGAGTGGCATAGTAGGTTCTTATCTAAATTCCTTTCTCTGTGTCTGAGTATTTTTTTTCATTTGTAAGTCTTTCTAAGGCTTGTATCTTATCAGTCCATTTTTTGGCACAAAAAAACATTATGGCAATTAAGGGTAAAATATCAATTACAAGACTAATAGCAATTATAATTGGTATTATGTCAATCTCAGTTAAGTCATTTATCTTTTGTTTTGTTTTGTTTTGTTTTCACTTTCAAGTCATCTAAAGTAGACCTATACAGGGACCTAAAGTTTTGCATTATATTTGTCATCCTTAATGTGGGGAAATTTTTTTCTTTACTATTATGGAGTTTCAGTTTGTCTGCTGCTGGTGTGATTTTTCTGTCCCTATGATCATGCCCCACATTGGGCACCAAATGTTTTTAAATATAGCTCTGCCATTCTATTTCATCAGTAAAGACTTGGGAGCCAGATACTGTGTGAAAACCTGCTAGCTCAGAGAGGCAGAGAAAGCACCAAGCAACTTCCTCCTCTGCCGTCTTCCTAGAAAGAGAGCTTTCTCCTATGCTGTCTCAAACAAAAACTCCTCCAGCCAAATTTCCCTCCCTTCTATTTCTTGTGTGTGTCTCTCTCCACCCTATTCTTACTCTCTATGGCATTTTTCTGCCATTTGGTTGCTTGCTCTGCCTCTTGGCCTACAGTTGATTTTATTTAATCCTGTTTATACTATTCAAGCAAAAAGCTCTTGGATTAAAGATATGTGCTAGAACTGAGCCACACTATACCTAGAAACAGATTATTCCAATAAATAACACAAATCTTGGGGTTCGCAGTGTGATCAAATATCCTATACCAGGTGCCACATACAAAGAACCCACTACACTAGGTAAATGATTCTAGTATATTAATAGAAAACAGGCAGCTAAAAAGGAGGTCATGGCCTCCTCCTGTTCCTCTTACACACCTACTCTTGCCCTCCAGCTTCCTTGGCCATCTTATCTGGAAGCTTGCTTCTCTCCCATTTAAGCTGAAAAAAAGGACTAAACTTCTTAACCACACCCAATCCTCCCAGTGACCTAGGCACAAGCTCCCCCACCCAAATTGCCTTCTGCTACTGATTGTTCCTGCTCCAAATGTGAGTAGGGAAACATTTGATGTATCAGAATCTAGTGGGCAGCATAGGCGGTCCTGGACCTCGACAGCTCTGAGAGGGAGGGTCCCCATAGCAACATTAAAGACCACAGGTACCAGAACAGATTCACTCTGTAGATCAGGAATCTGTGTTGTCTCAGTAGATCAGGAATCTGTGTTGTCTCAGAGCACTTCATACTCTGTAGCATCCATCTCCTTTCTTGGCTGTAACCATCCCCCATCTATCTACTCAACTACATTGCAAGCTCCTGAGGAGCAGAGCCTTGACACCAGTGCTTCACCCTTTACTCCAGACACTGAAAATGCTCCAGCTATAAAACAGTCAAAATCTTTCCACTAAAGGGAAGTTCCTTAACTGTGCTGCAGGGTTCCATCTCCAACAAGGGAACTGTCTTCTGCTGTGTTGATTATCTCAGGGCTCAATGATAGGACATATGAACCCCTGTGCTCCTTTGACACAACTCTGGCTCCGTCCACACCATCTGGCCTGATATGAGAACTATGGGGTCCATCAAAGCCTGTTGTGAACCTACAGTTGCAAAATTATCTTAAAACATTAGATTCCCCAATCTACCAAAAGCTTTCCTTACCTTGTCATTTTAATAACTGGCAAGCCCTCAAGGAGACCCCAAGTCTGGTTTTGTTTGAATGTGGAAGCAAGATCTAGAGACTGTTGCCCTAAATGTGATTGTTTTAGTCTTTGTAGATCCGTTCATGTGTATAAGTCTTTTTCTACATGTATATAGGTGCCCCACATGGTTGCCCAGGACATGAGGAGGTGAAAAGAAGGCATCAGATCCCCCTGGAACTGGAGTTACAACCAGTTGTGAGCTGACCTTTGTATATTGTAAATCCAGCCTAGGTCCTCTCTAAAAACTATACATGCTCTTTACAGATGAGCTATCTCTACAGCCCCTCATTAATTATTTTAGAAGCTGTGTTTCCATAACTCTGAATGCTCAGTTATACACTAAACTCAGTTCTAAGCATAAGTGTATCAATACGAGAGATGGACTGTAGTTGAAGTGGAAGATGACTGATCCTTAGTCCTCTTGCAGTTTTTGAAGACAGTGCCTGTCACAGTGATCATAGCTCCCACTTCTGATGCCTGCATCCCTCTTTTCTGTGTTTCCAGTGACACACTCTAGTGAAGCCCAGATGTTCTGTGAATTACTACAGATAATTAAGGGAGTTCCTAATTGGATAAAAGCATCCTGATGTGAAGATGCACACCTTACAATCTCAAAACTTGAGAGGCCAAGGCAGGAGGAGCATGCCAGCCTCAGATTCATACTGGTTTTTAATCTAGCCTCAGCTACATTAGATTCTGTCTTTTAAAAAAACCCACAAACATTTTAACAACTGAAGTAGAAAAATTCAGTGCAGGAAAGTCATTTGACAAGATTCCAGATAAGAACTGTCTGAAGAAGAGTCTCTCCCTATGTTGATGAAGAGCTTCTGCAAAAGATCTGCAGCCTCTGTCATTCTCCTGTGCAATACAGCACTCTCTGCAGCCTCTGGAACAAGGGAGGATGTCCACTCTCCCTGTGTACATGTAATGCAATGCAGAAAGTTCCAACTATAGATTTAGGGTTAAAGGGGGAAATAAAAGACATACAGATTTACAGGAAGAAATAAGACACTATATGGGGATGGTGTGATTGTCTCTGAAAGGATCCAATGAGTCCAAAAGCAAAATCGGAATGGACAAGTGACTTGAAGAAGGTTCTCAGCTGTAACACCTTCCCCACCATGGTGGAACCAGCCATGTGGAAGGGATCACATCACAAAATGGTTTCCTTCCCTGATCTCCTGTAACCCTCAGCTAGTGTCTCTAGCTCTCCTTACACTGTGTTGTTCAGTGTTCACTGTATTCACTATCCCTGCTCGGTCTACTGTGGCTCCTGTCTCCTGATTACTTAATTATATATTATTACAGCTGTGGCACACGCCATGAGGGAGCCCCAGATGATACGAAGTGGACAACAACTACGGGTCTGAGGGGTTGTAGATTCAATGGAATTGTCTGAAGCAGCTGCACAAAGGGGGCATTTAAGGACATAATTGAAGGGAGTGAAAGGAAAAAGCCATGAATGAGGACGTGGAGGAGGACTCCAGGTGGGAGGAACACTCAGTGGGGCCTGGAAGGAGAAGAGAGAGTCTGGCTGTGACAAGAAGAGACATGAGGGCTGGGAGGGAGAGGAAGATGTCCAGAGACCAGGCTAAAGAGAGGGTTGAGCAAACAATAGTGGTCTGTGGGCCAAAGCGGCACTTTAGCTTTTACTCTGAGTAAAAAGGAGACATGATGAGAGTGTTGACACACTCGCGACATACCTCAGTGTCTTAGGGGGGAGAAAGCCAAGCAAAAGCATGGTAGATGGAAAGATAACAAGAATCAGAGATGAAATTAGTGACAAGGGATTAAAGTACAGGGCAAATGTCAATGAAACAAATGCTTCTTTCTCCGAACACTAAACAGGATTGTGAATTCCTTAATGAAACTGGGACAAAGACAGAGAGAACTCTTGAAATCAGTGATAAAATGTGAGCATTACAACAGACCGGGATCAAATTTATAAAATCATTAAGTAGGAACATTTTGACACTTTGGACTCAAAAGGTTGGAAATCTACCTTCTGAGTGGCCATTTAAATGTCCCACGGCAGCTTTCTGGTTCCTCATCTTCACCTCCAGGTATCTTTGCCCATCCCCATGTGAGGTGGGTGCTCTCTCTACGGAAAGTTCCTATGAGTGCTGCCTGTTCTCCTTCAGATAACGCATTGCTCTCTCATCCCTGTAGCCACACAACCTGCTGCCCAAATGTGGTCTCTTGGCTTACCTTGCCTAGGATCCAGTTGTGGCTGGTGGCACCTAGAAGGGGCAACAGAACTGGGGACCTGAGAATTGTTGTTCAGCTTGCATGGTCACACTCCAGCCACTGCAGGAATCTTGGTGCCCTGTGGACTGATGATTACACTAAATGTTGTTGTAGTCTCCCACAGGAAAGTCCTAATGTGCCTCATAAAAGTCAAGACTCATTCTTTCTGATTACTATTTTAAACTTTCTGAAGTGGTTTGAAAGAAAATGGCATTCAAAGGCAGTGTCACTATTAGGAGGTGTGGCCTTCTTGAAGTAGGTGTAGACTTGTTGGAGGAAGTGTCACTGTGGGGGTGGGCTTTGAGGTCTCTTTTGCTCAAGCTTTGCTCAGTGGGACACTCAGTTTATTTCCTGTTGCCTGCATATCAACATGTAACAATTCCTTCTCCAGGACCATGTCTGCCTGCATGCTGCCATGCTTCCCACAATGAAGATAATGGACTAAACCTCTGAACTGTAAGTAAGCCACCTCCTTTATAAGAGTTGCTGTGGTCATGGTGTCTCTTTGCAGCAATAAAAACCGTAACTAAGACAGAAGTGGGTACTCAAGACCAACCAGGGACTGGGGTATTGCTGTGATAGGCCTGACCATGTTTTTGTTTGAAGGAATTTAGACTTTGGGTTAGGAAAACAGTGGAATGCTTTAAGCACAGCCTCTTTTTTTTTTTTTTTTTTTTTTTTTTTACATTTTTTTTCATTTATTTTACATACCGCCTGCAGTTTTCCCTCTGAAAGGATGATAAACAGCGCTGATTGTGGTGCTCAGCTGGTTACTGTGTGGAAAGGTCATAGTCACGACAGAACCCAGTGTTTTCAGAGCTTTATTTAGGAGGGAAAAGGGGGAAGAGGAAAGAAGAGTCAGACCTGGAGAGAGAGAAAGATGGTGGGCAGGAGGAGGGGTGGAGCAGAGCAGAGAGAGCAGTCTGCATCTGGTGTTCAAGGCACAGATTGCGTGACCACGCCCTGGGCCCTGTGTATGTAGTCACCAGAACCCCCCCCATGATGTAAGATTCAAGTCCCCAAGCTGCACATGTGCAGGAGTGAGGGCAGGATCCTAACACCCTCCCTCCTCTCCTGCCAGCCCCTCTTCATTTGGCCAAACCAGTAGGAGCATGGAAGACAATGGTGCTAAGAGTTATTTGAACCAAGTGGTGCTGGCTTGGGGATATCAGGGGAGAATTTTAGTATGTTGCCTAGAGATCATTCTTGTGATGTTTTGGTGAAGAATACGGCTGCTTTTTGCTCTTGTCCAAAGAGTCTGCCTGAGGCTAAAGTAAAGAGTTTTGGATTAATCCTGTAGGCAGAGGAAATCTTAAAACAGCCTGGTATAGACAGTTATATGGTTATTAATATTAACTTTAATGAAGATTTATAATGAAAAGGAACAAGCTGAGCAAATAAAAATACAGAATGTACAGATTGAGAAAAAGGCACCAGAAAGTGGAATTGAGCTAATTCTGTGTTCAAGGAGATAAACAGATTAAGAAATAGAATAAGGACTTCCCTTCTGGTCCAGAGGTGAGTACCCGGATCCAACCCGGACCCCATCCCTGGACACCTGCCACTCCGGGAAGACCTGCCCAACTTGGCACCAGGTTCTGGCCACCGGACAGCTCCCCTTCTAGCCCCACCGGGAGGGATCCCCTTTTCCAAGCCCCCCCGGCAGCCCCTGCAATCTCCGCGCCCCGCCCCCACGCCCATCTGCCCGAGACTCCAGCCACTTCCTGAGACTTAGAGACCAGCCCCCAGCTCCCAGCCTGCCCCCGACTTCCCTTCTGGTCCAGAGGTGAGTACCCGGGTCCAACCCGGACCCAATCCCTGGGTACCAGCCACTCCGGAAAGACCTGCCCAACTTGGCACCAGGTTCTGGCTACCGGGCAGCTCCCCTTCTAGCCCCACCGGGAGGGATCCCCTTTTCCAAGCCCCCCGGCAGCCCCTGCAATCTCCGCGCCCTGCCCCCACGCCCATCTGCCCGCGACTCCAGCCACTTCCTGAGACTTAGAGACCGGCCCCCAGCTCCCAGCCGGCCCCTGACTTCCCTTCTGGTCCAGAGGTGAGTACCCAGATCCAACCCCGGACCCCATCCCTGGACACCTGCCACTCCGGGAAGACCTGCCCAACTTGGCACCAGGTTCTGGCCACCGGACAGCTCCCCTTCTAGCCCCATCGGGAGGGATCCCCTTTTCCAAGCCCCCCGGCAGCCCCTGCAATCTCCCTGCCCTGCCCCCACGCCCATCTGCCCGCGACTCCAGCCACTTCCTGAGACTTAGAGACCGGCCCCCAGCTCCCAGCCTGCCCCCGATTGCCATTCTGGACCAGAGCCCGCCCCGGACTTCCCTTCTGGACCAGAGAGTTGGACAAGAGAACTCCCTTTTGGACAAAAGAGAGAGTCTTCCTGAATCTGTCAGCTCTTTCTGAAACAAGTACACTGATAAGACGAAGAAAGAACCACAAGGAGATGGGCAGACGTCAAGGCAGAAGTACATACAGCAAAATGAAGAGCAATACAGCATCACCAGAACCTAGCCCGCCTCCAACATCTAGACCTGAACACCAAAAATTGGAAGAAGCAGAAGAAAGTAGCCTTATGAGTAACTTCATGAAGAAGATAGAGGCTTGTGTAGAGGAAAAGACAAGGAAATTGGAAGAACGCTATAAACAACTAGAGGAAAGAGCAAACAAATTAGAAGAAAACAATAAAGCCCTCCAAGAAAAAAATAAATTCCTGGAAGAAAACATTAAAGTCCTGGAAGAAAACATTAAAGTCCTGGAAGAAAACAATAAAACACTGAAAGAAAATCATGAAAAAGCAATGAAACAAACAAAGGAAACAGGCCAAGAACTGAAAAAGGAAATTGAAAAAATAAAGAAGACACAAACAGAGGGAATGCTGGAAATAGAAACCCTGAGTAAAAGATCAGGAACTTCGGATGCAAGTATAACCAACAGAATGCAAGAGGTGGAAGAGAGGATTTCTGGCATTGAAGATACAGTAGAAGAAATAGTTTCATCAGTCGAAGGAAACACTAAAGCCAACAAAGTCATGAACCAAAATGTCCAAGAAATCTGGGACACCATGAAAAGACCAAACCTACGAATTATAGGGATAGAAGAAGGTGAAGAATACCAACTCAAAGGCACAGAAAATATATTCAACAAAATTATAGAAGAAAACTTTCCCAACTTAAAGAAGGAAATGCCTATGAAGATACAAGAAGCCTATAGAACACCAAACAGACTAGACCCCCAAAAAAAGTCCTCTCGACACATAATAATTAAACAACTAAATGTATAGAATAAAGAAAGAATATTAAGAGCAGCCAAGGAAAAAGGCCAAGTGACCTATAAAGGTAAACCCATCAGAATAACACCCGATTTCTCAATGGAGACTTTGAAAGCCAGAAGGACCTGGACAGATGTAATGCAGACACTAAGAAACCATGGATGTCAGCCCAGACTAATATACCCAGCAAAACTTTCAATCATCATAGACGGAAGGAACAAGACATTCGAAGACAAAGCCAGATTTAAACAATACCTATCCACAAACCCAGCCCTACAGAAAGCACTAGAAGGAAAATTCCAACCTAAGGAAGTCAGATACACACTCGAAAACACAGGCAATAGATAAAGCCACAACAGTAAACCCCAAAGAAGGGAAGTACACACACACTACCACCAAAAATGACAGGGATGAACAATCACTGGTCGTTAATATCCCTTAATATCAACGGACTTAATTCACCTATAAAAAGACATAGACTTACAGAATGGATACGAAAGCAGAACCCAACTTTCTGCTGCATACAAGAAACACATCTCAAATTCAAAGACAGACACTACCTAAGAATAAAAGGCTGGGAAAAGACTTTCCAATCAAATGGTCTTAAGAAACAAGCAGGGGTAGCCATACTGATATCCAACAAAATAGACTTCAAACTAAAATCAATCAAAAGAGATAAAGAAGGACATTACATATTCATCACAGGAAAGATCCACCAAGATGAAGTTTCAATTCTGAACATTTATGCCCCAAACACAAGGGCACCCACATATGTAAAAGAAACATTACTAAAGCTTAAACCACATATAAAACCCCACACATTAATAGTGGGAGATCTCAACACCCCACTTTCACCACTGGACAGATCTCCCAAATCGAAACTTAACAGAGAAATAAAGGACTTAACTGATATCATGACCCAATTGGACCTAATTGATATCTACAGAACATTCCATCCTAACAAGAAAGAATATACATTCTTCTCAGCACCCCATGGAACTTTCTCTAAAATTGACCACATACTTGGCCACAAAGCATATCTCAACAGATACAAAACAATTAGAATAACCTCCTGTGTTCTATCAGACCACCATGGGTTAAAGTTAGATCTCAACAACAACAAAAACTACAGAAAACCTACTTTCTCATGGAAACTGAATAATGCTCAACTAAATCACCAATGGGTTAAGGAAGAAATAAAGAAAGAAATTAAAGACTTCCTAGAGATCAATGAAAATGAAGACACCACATACCCAAACTTATGGGACACAATGAAAGCAGTGCTAAGAGGGAAATTCATAGCACTAAATGCACACATAAAGAAATTGGAGAAATCTCACACTAGTGACTTAACAGCACACCTGAAAGCTCTAGAACAAGAAGAAGCAAAGTCTCCCAGGAAGAATAGACGCCAGGAAATTATCAAAGTGAGAGGGGAAATTAATAAATTAGAAACTAAGAGAATAATACAAAAAATTAATGAAACAAAGAGTTGGTTCTTTGAGAAAATCAACAAGATAGACAAGCCCTTATCCAAACTAACCAAAAGACAGAGAGAGAGAATCCAAATCAACAAAATCAGAAATGAAAAGGGGGACATAACAACAGACATTGAGGAAATCCAGAGAATTATAAGGTCATATTTCAAAAACCTCTACTCCACAAAACTGGAAAACCTAAAAGAAATGGACATTTTTCTGGATAAGTACCACATACCTAAGTTAAATCAAGACCAGATAAACTATTTAAATAGCCCAATAACCCCTAAGGAAATAGAAACAGTCATTAAAAGTCTCCCAACCAAAAAAAGCCCAGGACCAGATGGTTTTAGCGCAGAATTCTACCAGATCTTCAAAGAAGAGTTAATACCAATACTCTCTAAATTGTTCCACATAATAGAAACAGAAGGAACATTACCAAACTCCTTTTATGAGGCTACAATTACCCTGATTCCTAAACCAAACAAGGATACAACAAAGAAAGAGAACTACAGACCGATCTCCCTCATGAACATTGATGCAAAAATACTCAATAAAATATTGGCAAACAGACTCCAAGAACAAATCAGAACAATTATCCACCATGATCAAGTAGGCTTCATCCCAGGGATGCAAGGGTGGTTCAACATACGAAAGTCCATCAACGTAATACACCATATAAACAAACTCAAAGAAAAAAACCACATGATCATCTCACTAGATGCAGAAAAGGCATTTGACAAAATCCAGCACCCCTTCATGATAAAAGTCTTGGAGCGATCAGGAATATGGGGAACATACCTAAACATAATAAAGGCAATATATAGCAAACCAACAGCCAACATCAAATTAAATGGAGAGAAACTCAAAGCAATTCCACTAAAATCAGGAACGAGGCAAGGCTGTCCACTCTCCCCATACTTATTCAATATAGTACTTGAAGTTCTAGCCAGAGCAATAAGACAACATAAGGAGATTAAGGGGATACAAATTGGAAAGGAAGAAGTCAAGCTTTCCCTATTTGCAGATGACATGATAGTATACTTGAGTGACCCCAAAGATTCCACCCAGGAATTGATAAAGCTTATAAACACCTTCAGCAACATAGCAGGATACAAGATCAACTCAAAAAAATCAGTAGCCTTCCTATATACAATGGACAAAGAAGATGAGAAGGCAATTAGAGATACATCACCCTTTACAATAGCCAAAAATGACATAAAATACCTTGGGGTAACACTAACCAAGCAAGTGAAGGACCTATATGACAAGAACTTTAAGTCCCTGAAAAAAGAAATTGAAGAAGATGTCAGAAAATGGAAAGATCTCCCATGCTCATGGATAGGCAGGGTTAACATAGTAAAAATGGCAATCTTACCAAAAGCAATATACAGATTCAATGCAATCCCCATCAAAATACCAACACAATTCTTCACAGACCTGGAAAGAATAATACTCAACTTCATATGGAAAAACAAAAAACCCAGAATAGCTAAAAGAAACCTGTACAATAAAACAACTTCTGGAGGCATCACAATCCCTAACTTCAAGCTCTACTATAGAGCTACAGTAATAAAAACAGCTTGGTATTGGCATAAAAACCGACATGTGGACCAATGGAATCGAATTGAAGACCCTGACATTAACCCACACACCTATGGACATATAATTTTTGACAAAGAAGCCAAAAGTGTACAATGGAAAAAAGAAAGCATCTTCAACAAATGGTGCTGGCATAACTGGATATCAACGTGTAGAAGGCTGCAAATAGATCCATATCTGTCACCGTGCACAAAACTTAAGTCCAAGTGGATCAAAGACCTCAACATAAATCCAGCTACTCTAAACCTGCTAGAAGAGAAAGTAGGAAGTAATCTTGAACGCATTGGCATAGGAGATCACTTCCTAAATATAACACCAGTAGCGCAGACACTGAGACAAACAATCAATCAATGGGACCTCCTGAAACTGAGAAGCTTTTGTAGAGCAAAGGATACGGTCAACAAGGCAAAGCGACAGCCTACTGAATGGGAAAAGATCTTCACCAACCCCACAGGTGACAGAGGACTGATATCCAGAATATATAAGGAACTCAAGAAATTAGACATCAAAACGACCAACAGTCCAATTGAGAAATGGGCTTTAGAATTAAACAGAGAATTCTCAACAGAGGAAACCCAAATGGCTGAAAGACATTTAAGGAACTGCTCAACATCCCTAATCATCAGGGAAATGCAAATCAAAACAACTCTGAGATAACACCTTACGCCTGTCAGAATGGCTAAGATCAAAAACACTGAAGACACTTTATGCTGGAGAGGTTGTGGAGCTAGAGGAACTCTCCTCCACTGCTGGTGGGAATGCAAGCTTGTACAACCACTTTGGAAATCAATATGGCGCTTTCTTAGAAAACTGGGAATCAATCTCCCCCAAGATCCAGCTATACCACTTTTGGGCATATACCCAAGAAATGCTCAATCATACCACAAGAGCACTTGCTCAGCTATGTTCATATCAGCATTGTTTGTAATAGCCAAAACCAGGAAACAACCTAGATGCCCTTCAACTGAAGAATGGATAAAGAAATTGTGGCACATATACACAATGGAATACTACTCAGCAGAGAAAAACAATGACATCATACGGTTTGCAGACAAATGGATGGATCTAGAAAAAATCATCCTGAGTGAGGTGACCCAGACTCAGAAAGACAAATATGGTATGTACCCACTCATAGGAAGATACTAGATGTGGAACAAGGATGACTGAACTGCTACTCACATCACCAGTGAGGCTACCTGGAAAACGGGACCCCAAAAAAGACATGGAGAAATGGATGAGATCTACATGAACAGCCTGGTCATGAGTGGGAACAATGAAGAGCGACGGTCGAGGGAAAGAGAGTGGGAGATCCTAGCTGGATCAAGAAAAGAGAGGGAGAACAACGAATAGGAGACCGTGGTAAATGAAGACCACATGAGAAGGGGAGGAAGCAGAGAGCTAGGGAGGCCCACGGAGATCCACAAAGATACCGCCAGAAAAGACTGCTGGCAATGGACGAGAGACGGCAGGAACTGACCTACCCCGGTGATGGGATGGCCAGACACCCTGTTAGTTGTGCCATAAACCCCATCCAAGGAAGGTCTGAGGAATCTGGATGCAGACATCCATGGCTGGGCCCCTGGTGGAGCACTGGGAGTCTAATTAGTGAGAAAGAAGAGGGTTTATATGAGCGAGAATTGTTGAAGCCAGGGTTGGATAAAGCACAGGGACAAATAGCCAAACGAATGGAAGCACAGGATCTATGAACCAAAGGCTGAGGGGCCCCCAACTGCATCAGGCCCCTGAACGGGTGAGACAGTCATTTGGCTTGATCTGTTTGGGAGGCAGCCGTGTGTTGGTGCCGGGTCCTGGGCTTGTCGCATGAGTTGGCTGTTTGAATCCTGGGACATATGCAGGGACACTTGGCTCGGTCTGGGAGGGGGGGACTGGTCCTGGCTGGACTGAGTCTACCAGATCGATCCCGGTCCTCAGGGGAGACCTTGATCTGGAGGAGGTGGGAATGGGGAGTGGGATGGGGGAGGGGGAGGGGGGCGAGAGTGGGAGAACAGGGGAATCTGTGGCTATTATGTTGAACTAAATGATGTTGTAAAATAAATTTACTTAAAATAAAAAAAAAGAAAAAAAAAAAGAAATAGAATAAAGGGGGTGGTGACCTCAGGGCAAGATCCCGCCCAGCTAGGTTTCCAACTTGTGAAAAGGAATTAAAGAAAAGCTTAGAGCTGTGTGTGGTGATGCATATCTTTAATCCCATCAGGGTATGCAATGAATGGTGTCTACCCTGACACTGTCTCCATCCCATGGTCTGTGCTCTGTCATCAGAGCAAAGCCAGCCTGACTTGTGGTCCAGTGTGTAGGGATATTCAAGGAACCAGTCAAGGTCCACATCCATTGTCTCAATGCCCAAAGAAACCAAACACCAGTGGTTTCACCCCAAAGGTAAGGTACAAAGGGCATTTAAGTCTATGGCACAGCTCCCAAGTAAATAAGCCTCCTGGGAGGCTCCCAGCCCCTGGGTAGTTCTGTCATACCAAGGATCCAGAAGAATGGGCTACCACCTGCTTCCTGCATAACAGAGGAGGGTGCAGAGCTCCTGGACAGGCATGTTTTAGAGCACTGTCCCCCCAAGTATAACACCCACCACAATTGTGAGTGGCAGCTGTAACTACCCTAGATCAGCTCTGTCCAGGGACCCTCACATAGGAGGAGGTGGCAGCAGCAGACCCTCTCCTGAGGCTCCAGTCCCTCCTTCCTGCACATCCCTCACAGCTGCATGTGATTCTGTCCCCACTGTGGTCTCAGGAGGTGCTTTAGAATACATGCAGAGTGGAAGGCTAACTGAAGAGGGAACGCCATCTATGAAGCTATGGGGAAGTTGAGATCCACGTTAGAGACACCTTTCGGTGGAGTAGCTATTGTGGGCTCACCCCTGCGCCTATAAGGAAACCTTCATCCAAGCAATGTAAAGGCAACACACTTATTCGTTCTCCAAGTGTGACTCTGGGGAAGTTCTACACTGGTCTGTCCTTGTGGAGTATCAAAGGTGAGTAGATGTGTGTTTTTGAGTCCTGAGGGAAAGTTCACACAAGGGGACCCATGGGAGGCTAAGGACACCCTACTGCGATCAGCACTAGGTCCTTTGTAACAGACATCTGGGGGACATAATACTCTTGGAAGGGAGGACACAGGCATGTCTGACTCCCAATCCTCCATGAGCAGCTCTAACCTGCAGCCCAGCCCATGGGCATGCCCATCCTGTTTCTCTGAGATTCCCCCTCCTTTCCCTCCTCCAGAGAGCACTCCACTGTGGCTGGCCATGGGCAGCTGGCACTGCACAAGGGGCTGGGGGCCGGATGCACTGACTTGGCACTGCACATATTTCAGGTCATGGCAGGTGGACCTTCAGATACCTCATCCTTCCTGATGGTGAAGTTCATCACCTGATTAACACAAAGACGGAACCCGTTTAACTGTTCCTGACACACAGAGACTGCAGATTTATTGAAAGAAGAGGAAGGGGAAGTGTGGGTAATAAGCACTGTCTCCTCTTGGCATCAGAAGTTCAGTCGGCTGCTGCAGAAGCTGGTAGGATCCCAGCTCCTGGTTCCTGTGTGGTCTCCATGGCTCTTCCTTTATGCACTAAGATTCTCTGGACAGCTCACAGGAATCTAGACACCCACAGAGAGAGAGAGGGCCTGGAAACAGTGTGTAACCACTGTCTTACAGGGAAGCTGTGAATAGGAGGGAAGGAAACACGGGAAAAAACTCATCTCATTACCATCATAAGATGGTTTGATGATGTCTGTTATGTTCAGTCCAATAAATGCTGTCAAGGTTTCAAACTGCCTCAGAGATCTTGGGTCTTTGACTCGACTCCGATCTGCAGGTCACATTAGGTGAGGGGATGATGAGACCACTAGGCTGTAGTCAGCATGGGAATGGAAAGAGGGGACTGGAAAGAACTCTCACTACAGACAGGTCACTCAGAGGTCACTAACAGAGGTCACTGGCCCTAAGAAAATTTAAGCGTGAGAGAGGGAATCTTCAGTCAATAGTCCTAAGCAGAAGGCCTGCCAGGTGAGATTAGTCAGCAGGAAATAGTGTTTGCGACAAGTACCACCTGAGCACACAGTCACTCATCAAGGATTCTCTGAAAAAGACTCTTCCCTACCCAGCCCCAGTGGGCAGAAGACAGATGCAGAACTCCATGCACAGACACAACCTAAAATAGAGAAGACCTTCCACGGCCTCCTGCAGCCACTCCTAGAGGAGATTGTCATGCTAGGTTGGCATGGGGTAGAAAGTAGAAGAGTGCCCATCAGTGACTGCAAACATTCCTGCCCTCATTATGCTCCCCACCCCTCCTACCAGAACCCCAGCTCCAAACATGGCCCTCAATAGCCCATCTCCCGATCCAGGGGATACATATGCCTAAAGGCTACCTGTATCCTTGGCTGGTTCAGGTCCCAGGGTGATATCTGATGTAGCAGAGGGAGGTGGATTGTAAACTAGGGATGCATAGTTCTGAGCAGCACCATCACCCTTGCAGTCCTTGGGGACAATGGGAAGGTGGCCCAGTGGCCAGTGGTGGGTGTTTCAGCCTAGGTCTCTATGTCTGTGCTGAGACAACTTCCAGGACACTGTTAGGATCTCAGGATGCAGAGTCTCCAGGGGGCTGAGAGAAGTGGGGAGGGGAGGATGGCTGAGTGGGAATGTTGGATTAAGGCAAGGGAAGCCACACAGTGTCAGCCATGCTAAGAAGCCTCATGGGGGCAGCACTAGAGGACAGCGCAGGTGAGAAGTGCGGGAGCAGGGCACAGCTTGGACACAGATCTCAGGAGTTGATGCAGGGCAGGTGGACATCACATCGTCCACTGGCACTGGATTTAGAGCCCTGTGTGCTCCTCGGGTCCAGTGGCATCCAGAGATGTGAACTGGAGTCAGTGTGGGGCACTGCACCAGGAGAGCTGCCTTCCCCAGGGTGTGACTGGCACCCTGTCTCAGTAAACACACATTTGCCTGTTTCCTGGAGTCTGTTTAATCTCTCCTTTGAGTTTAAATTGTCTGAAAAGAGGCAGAGAGAGATTAGGTTCTCCCTTCTCAATAATGGGCAGAACTGTATGTCGAACTTCCCTTCCCCTACTTGTCTCTGATTTACTCTGATAGGGCGTGTATGCTGTGGACTTCAGGACCTCAGAACTGTCTGGTCAGAGTGGGCCATCGTATGTGTAAATGTGTAACAGGTACTGAACAGGGCTCTGGGCTTCACACTCTCCATGTCAGGACACCACCACTGCTACCATAGTAACAGCAGTGGCTGCCCAATATACTCAGCAGCAAAAGTGCATCAGATTCCTGCTCAGGGAAGGACCACAAGAGCTGACTGAGAGAGAAGGATGGGGTGTAGAGGGTGGGAAGTGGACATGGACTTCAGCCCTCAGGAGTGATCTTGTGAGGGCTGAGGATGCAAGAGGCCAAGAAGAGCTTGCAAACTCTTCTCCCATAGTGTCAGAAATCTCAGGAATGAAGACTGTGTGTGTGTAGATTGCCAAGTGTGAACTAGGGCAAGTGGGGCAGTAAATAGTAACGCACTCTGTACCCAGTGCCCCAAAGTTCATGCCCAACTCCCACAAACTCAGAGCAAGGCACATACCCACAAGCATCATCATATTGTGGTTGAATTCTCGCAAACTGTCAAGGTACTGGATAACACTGACATCCTCTCTCTCCAATAAGTAAATCTGGAAGAAGTGCCTTGACCCTGAGGATGAAAAGGAGCCATGTGCTCATCAGATTTCTCTCTGAAGTCTCCATTAGGGAGAATATCTATGAGCACTTACAGGCATAGTAGGAACCAGGAAGTTCTTCATTATAATCCAAGACCTGCTTGAATACAACACATTCATTGGGGCTCCTGGAACACAAGAGGGAAACATGGTTCTTCTGCAGACATCTGTCCTCTCCATCCCTGCTCCACTCCATGCACTCCAACAGTGAGGGGAGCAGTGCCCATCCTCCTGACAGGTGAATGAGAAGCTGTATCCACAGCACCCATCTTGACATGAGCACTGTGTCCCTGACCTGCATGCTTCAAGAAGAGAAGAGCAGATACAGAGTCAGAAGAGCTGATGACCAGCCCATGACCCAGGATCAGCACAGGCTGGCACCCTGCCCACCACAGGCTATTGATCCCGAGGCCAGGCTCTACCCAGGGTTTCCACATGATTCTCCAGAGAAGCTCCTGCCCTTGATCCCCACTGGGGTCCTCACCGACCATAGAACCCAGTGAAGTCCTCAAAGTCTGCAAGGCTCTGTCCCTTTACACAGATGAGCACAAAGCCCACATTGGCTTCTCCAGAAGCAACCAGAGTTATACTGGGATGCTCCTGGTGCCCCAGTGGTCATGGATTGACTGGATGAGGTCAGGGAACATATGTGAGGTGGGGGTGAGGAGAGTATCCACCCAGTGGCAGAGAGGGCTACCTGGGGGCAGGTACTCACGAGATGTTCATCCTGAACTCCAGCTGCCCGATGATGTTTCTGACAAATGTGAAGGGCGGCAATGGATTGGCCTTTATGTTTTCAGGAATAGGCATATTTCCTACCCAGTAGTGTATGTACCACTTTCCTAAAATCTGGAGATGGAAATTATCTCTGAGTGAGGCTTCAGATCAGGAGAATTCAGGAAAAGGGGTTCCCAGCTAGACAGATGTAGAAGCAGAGGCAGGAGGGGTATTGGGTAGGGACAAAGTGCAGACTTCAGGGTCCTGAGACACTGTAGGGTTACAAGCCACCTCTGTGCCATATGCATGTAAAGTCACACAGGCCTGGCAGGAATCTCAAAAGAGCCAAATTACCTGGGACAGGTTCTGACCAGGCTCCTTGCACAGGATCCACATAAGGAGCTGAGAAAAAATCATCCAGAGGAGCAAGAAGATGGCCAAGTAGACAGAGCTCAGAGATGACTAATCATGGGTAGAGGGCACTGCCATGCAGCCATTAAGTATTGAACCATAGATGACCACAGCTACCCAGTCCCTGCCTGCTTCCCAGTCATGGCTGATTTGCTAATGTTCATCAGTGTTCTTCCACATCTTATCCCTACTTAGTGCTTGCTGTCCCTGTCAATACAGTGACAAAACAGCTTCAGGGACCTTGAACATGTGACCCTCAAGCCGCCTAAAAGGACCTGCTGCCAATTGTCCTAGCTCCTAACATTCACACTGTCTGGCCCCGTGTGTCTTCCCTGCCTAGGGCCTCAGGGCCCATTGAAGACCTGGGATGGCTGATCCTTGCCTCTTTGTGAGGTGACCATGAGGACATATACCACGGAGGTCCTGTGGAGAGGACAGAGAATAGAGCTGAGCTTCCAGTTCTATGAGGTCAAGAGCATGAGCAGCAGCTGCCCAGCTGCTTGAGTGGGAGAAGAGTGAGACTGTGAGGCCAGGATGGAAAGCTCAATGAGGTGGGTTGTCACTAGTGGGTGCCAAGGTGTTTAAACACCAGACTTACCCACAGAAACTGTTCTCCTCCAGCTCAACATAGATTCCAACAGGAAGGCATCAAAGATAAAGGGAGCTACAACCAGATACCTTCATCCACCAGTGATGGAACCTGGAAGCATGGCTGATCATCTCCAGGGCCTCATGACTTTCATAAAATGCATCATAATTTGTACTAGTAAAGTAAGATTTAAAAAGCTAACACACTGGAATAGGACAAAAAAAAAAAAACAAAGAAAAGAGCAAAAGAGAAGACACAAGAAACAGAGATCCACTCATTGCACCCATAGGAATTCCATAAAAATGCTAAACTGGAAGCTAAAATATATGCACAAAGGACCTGTAGGGTGAAAAGAGAAAAGAAAAAATATGTAAATAAAATTAAATTAAAATAAAAGATATGGAATTTAAAAGAAAGAAAAAGAAAGGAAAGATATCCTGACAATACATTCTGAAACAAGGATGTCCAAAGTTGCTCTTGAGTCTGTTTTCTGCTGGGCATCTACTGCTGTGCATCCAGTCAATGCTCAAGAGTGGTTTGTTTCCCCAGTGAGACTCCCTTAAAGAAAACTAAATTTATGTATGCAAGCTTTTATCAACTGGAGATTGCTTCTGAGTTTAGGGATGGGGGCATACATGCACCTCTCCTTTTACCTCTAGGAAAATTTTAAAAAGGATTCTTGGAAGTCCATTCCTTCCACACTACCCCTCCCAGCACTACTCAGCACTCTGCAAACAGTAGCACTGCACTGTGTACATCATCCTGCATGCAGTTATATATAACATATATAAAATCTTCCTTCCATTGCAAAATAGAAATTCTGAAAACACTCATTTTTGTGGAACTTCTTGGGCACCAACAATCTAACAGTAGGGGGCAACAGGTATCAGTGTGGCAGAATAGTGACATCCATGTCTTCAACACATCCCTCAGCCTGTGAAGGCCCCCATCCTACAGATAGCATGAAAATGATATTCAGGAAGGCAGACTGGCCTTAGGGCATAACGTAGGGCACCCCATTGATATCCACCAGGAGATTCCATCAACAGACCTGAGTCTAACATCCCATCTAGGGTCATGACCATGGACACCCAGATCCCATCCTTAGTCATCCCAAGGCTCTTACCTTGTCAGCAGGGGCAGGAATCAGGAGAGGCCATTCATCTGCTTGTACCAAAAAGGACAGGGTCAGAGCCACAGTCAGCAGGAGCAGCTGCATGGTCATCATGGTGCCTCTGTGCTCCTGGCTTCCCTGCAGCATTTATGTCCTGCCCTGGGTGACACCTCATCTGCACAAAGCCCCCATCCATGCTGTAAGCTGGTAGCTCTGTTTTGTTTGGACCTCATGAATACATGGTGCTAATTCCTGTAAATAGCTACCTGCCTGTGCTTTCACTCATTCTCAGGACACCTAGTCAGGAGAGAGAATGTTATCAGAGTAGGAAGTGACATCTGAGAACCCAGAGCCAGAAGGATAACAAGGTTCTAGAAGACCCACCCTTTCCATTCCCACCTGAAACTGATCCCCTCATATCCACATGGTTCTCCTAGCTTCCAACTCAAAGGACAGCATCTGGCTCCTCTCCATAAAATATCCATATAATGACCCCAAGTTTGTCCCCACACTCTTGAGAAGTGAGTTATCTCTTCCTCCTGTACCCCGGCTCCTGTGTTGGCTTGCTTTCTGCATTCTATACTGGCTCTCAATATCTAGGCTGCTGCTCCACAGCCACCCGGCAATTGGTCCCTTAGCATGTCCCCCAAATCTAAATTTGCCTGTTCTCAGATCTGATCTGTTCCCTCTTTCCACAAAAGAGGTTTGGAGTCAGGCCTGATAAAGCTGTGTGGGGCCCCCACCTCATTTATCCTCTGTTGGATGCCACACCACAGATTAAATGCACTATCTTGCTTCTATGCACATGTGTAGCTGTGTTTGTGTGTGCCTGTGTGTATTGAGTATGCGCATGTGTGTCTGTGTAGTTGTGTGAGAAGGCACATTGACATTTGTGTCTGCATAGTCATGTGTAAAACTGACTCTGCATTTCAGTCTGTGCCTGTTCAAGTGAGTGTGAACTTTTGTGCCTGTGTATGTAATGGTGTGTGTGCACATTTCTGAGTGTACACAAACACAATACAGTGGTTCTCATGCATGTATATGTAAGGTTGTGTGTCCGTGTCTGACCTATGTCATTGGGAGCGTATGGTAGTGATTGTGCTGACACTTCTGCTTCTGTGTGAACACATGTGTGTCCTATATGAAGGTCTGCATGTGTGCACATCTCTGACTGTGTACAATTGTCTCTCTGTGGGTGTCAATTTTCTGGATGTTCTGAATTGAACCTAAAATGCCCCTCAACAGGATTAGTGGTTTGAACATTTGATCCCAAGCTGGGAGGACTTTGTTGGGAAATGTGGAAACGGGCACTGTGGCCTCACAGGACACATGGGATGCCAATGGAAATCACCTCTGGGTCAACCCTGAGCACTCTGATTCCTGATCCACCAAAATGTGAACAAGCTATGGGCCAAGCTTCCAAAGCCATGGTTGAGCTGTTTCAGGCACACTTCCTTCCCCACCATCATGGTTGGTATCTCCTGAACCATGAGCCAGATAAACCCCTCCTCCCTTAAGTTGTGTCTGTTGGATTAATGTCACAACAGCAAGAACTAACACAGGAAATATTGCCGTGGAGTTCAATCTTTGCCCCAAGAAGCCTGACCATATGGGTCCTAGGCCTTAGAAATGGGTGCAGAGGAAAGTTGGGCGAGTTGGGAGCCATCAACTAGAGAGGCCCCACAACACTGTACACACAGCTCAGTGTATCATTATTCTGGAGCCTTCAAAAGAGAAGAATCTGCAGGCAAGAAAAACTGGGCTTCTAAGGTTTAGGAGCTGAATGAAGATTCTCTACAGACCTGGACTAGAGGGCCCTCGTGTCACACCAGGGTAAAGATTCAAGCTACATTCTGGTGGCATTCTGCCAGTTTGAGCGAGGCTGAATTGTACAGTCACAGACTCACTTGTCTGGTGGAGGTTTCAAGAGAGCTCAGCATTCAGGCTGTGGCCTGGTGAGGACAGCAGGCAGGGATGCTCCAGGCTCCTCTATGTTGCAGCAATGTCAACTTTCAGGCTGGGTCTATGGTCTAGTTAATCCACTAATTCTCTAGTTAAGTCACTAATTCAAAGTGACTGCCTTGATCTGAATTATTCCATTTTGAGAAAAATGACAGGAAAGAGTCCTCCACATCATGTTTACACATGTTGACATCCTCCCCATTCCAGCACAGCTGGAGGCACAAACTGAAGAGAGATGTCTGTGTGACAATCAACAATGACAAAGAATCATGTCACACTGTGTCAGAAACACCAGACATGTGGGCTTGTCAATCACCCCAGATGGAACCCTCTCACCCAGGACTTCAGAAGAAGGAGCACCCCAACACTGAGCTGTGCATCATCACTCTGGCTGTCACCTGACACTCTTCAAGAGCTTTTTCCAGTAAAATGACCACAGGCAAGGGCTCTGCCTCTGTTCCCGGTTGGGTTAGATACCTTATCTCCGATAGCAGGAAGATGTAATCCATCCTGCCAAATACATTCTTAGCCTTGTGTCTCTGGCCAGGCCAATTCGAACCCCTGACATCTGGAACCTCCTGCACTTTGTCCAGGAGCACCACTAAGAAAGCCAGGGGGAATCCTGGTCTGTCTTCCTACTCTTCCTGCCTGCTTCCCCAGCCCTTCTCCTCTGGGAAGATCCTCAAAGGACCCGGAGATACCTGACACCATGCACTATAGAGACACAAGGGACTGCTGAAATTCTTTATAGAGAGGTGTGGAGGAGGATTAGGGGATGAGGAGGAAATGTGATGAATCAAGAAGGGGGCTCATTCAATGCCTATAAGAAACCAGCTCCAGTGGAGGTGCCCTGGGCTGCTTAGAGTCATGGTCATTCATGATCCAGAACTGAGGGAAAGTCTTTGAAGCCAGCAGGGAAGAGCAGTGGAGGCTGAGATCCTAGCAGTGATGCTGGGATCTCAGGGGCTCCACCCAGCAGAGAGACAGTGGGAGAAAAGTCAGTGGCCCAGGCTGCCCACAGTGCCCCAGGCGGCCCTCGGTGCCCCATGCCCGTGTGTGAGAGGAAGGAAATTAGCTCAGAACAACAGCATGGCACGGATGGACAAGGATGCTGCCTGACTCTGGCTCTACCCACATATGGGAAGCTGATCTTGGGAAGGCTAGGGATTGCTATCTCTAAAACATCGCACAGCAGAGGGACCCAGGAACATTGACATCTGGTCATGGCTGAACTAGTCTGCAATGAAACTCATCAGTAAATGCAGTCTCTGTGAGCACTGAGGGGTGGTGGAAGTGCCAAGGATGAATGTCCCACTCACCTGCAAGCACAAGAGGGCTATGAACAAGAGAGCTTGGGATTCAAGAGTCCTGGTGTCCTAGAAATGATATCCATGACAAAAATGTGAACCCAGTGATTTTAGGAAGGGAAAGTTCCAGAAGCATGGTGCACACATGTCTGGAGAACAGATTCTCTCCTACCTAGCCCACAGAACACAGGACCTCCTGAAATTTATGAAATCCCTAGACCAGGGTTTTCTCAAGAGTCCTTTGTACGTGGCCACGTGAGCTAATTGCCTCCTGAAGAGCAGACTTCTGTTCAATAAAAAAAACAAAAGACCCTGGGAATTCAACCAGGACCTCAGGGCTCCTCCAACAGTCATCATTCCTCAATCTCTGTAGGAGAAAGCCAGAAATAGAGACAGCTCATTGCCCTGGAGTGAACTGCTGGCTTCCGTGCATGGGCTGGTGGAGGTGGGCACAGCAGCCTCTTCTCATACTTCTGCTCAGGAATGAAGATGGTCTCCAGGTGGGGGCTCTGGAGCTTCAACATTTTTAAAGCTCTCTAGAGCTTCCTGGTTTATTGGGGTGGTGCCTTCAGCTGATGCCTGGGAGAAACAGGAGTGTAGGGGTCAGAGATAGGGAACTGATGGAACTTCCTTCCTAGCCTGGAGGACTGAGCAGCTGCTGGGGTGGAGAAGGGCAGAGACACCTTTCCAAAGTGTGTGTGCCAGATGCTTGTGGCTTGGAGGGAAGCCCAGCTAAGCAAGGGGAACCAGTGAATACTAACTCCAGATACTCAAAGCAGCTGACCCGGGAGACCCAGGTCACTCCCTTCAGTGTACCTCAGCTTCCTCCTAGGTAAGATTGGGGTGTCAGCAATGACCCCGACTGTAGAAGCCCATCTCGCTGGGGTCAGGGCTCCATTCCATACACTGTCATTGGGAAATCTCAATAGCCTTGGCCTCCATATAAATTGCAATGACACCAAGTCTCTGCTTGGGGCCGGGCATTACATGCTGGCTCCTGTTTCTGCCCCTGTCCCTCTCCTCTGATAATGCCCCACAGTAATCAGGAGCTTTGTCTGCAATGAGACCCTGACTACAATGGTGATGTTTGTGGTATCTGTGTCACTGTGAACAGTCAGCACTTTTTACCTTTCCCTTGACAGAGAGAGAGAGAGCAAGAATGTGCAACCTCAGATCCTCAGTCCCAGGGTAGGACAAGGATTTGTGAGTTTTGGATGCTGGTGGATTCTCCCAGGGAAGGAGAGGAAAGCCAGGGGACAAATGATAACTTGACTCCCCATGATTTTTGCTGTTCAGATCTGATGTTCCTTCAGCTTCTCCCCACCATAGAGGAGACAGTAGTCCTCTGCTGGATACTTTATGAGATACACCACATGCTAGCCCCCATCTGTGGGGGACAGTGGCACTACTTCTGAATAAGCCACCTGACCCTTCAGAAAAGATTCACAGTGGCCTGGCACCCAGCCTGGATAACTCTTGGCTTCCACAATCTCCAGAGCTCCTCACCAGGTTCCTCCACCAATCAGTCCCCAGCTCCCAGGATCCCAACAGACCTGAGAGGTGGCCCTTCCCCCGCCATGATTCACAGGAAGGGCTACAGGAGCCAGACTCACAGAGGTCACAGCTGGAGCAGCTCAGTCTCAAACAGCCAAATTCAGCCCTGCTCCTGACCATGCCAGGGTCTCAGTCACCAGCTATGGGACAGCACTAGACAGTCCAGGCCTCCTGGGCACAAGTGTTTGGTTTCAGCTGTTGTCAACCTAAAAGAGAAATGACCCATAGAGCAGAAAATGGACAATGGGGTAAAAAAAGGAGAACAATGTTCCAGGTCCAAGGACACCCCACAGAGTGCAACTGGTGTCACTGTCCTGCAGATTGTTGGGATGCAGCCCAGACAGGCTCCACACTCACTGTGCATTGCCAGGCTCATCTGTGATCTTAGATTAGAGCTCACCTTCCACCATTGGCCTGAGATCCTGGACAACAGATACTCTGTGTAGAACACTGCCTGAAAACATGCCTCCCTGATGGGAGCAATCACAGTGTATGCCCTACATGTGCTGTGCCAGGAGAATTCCCAAGGCAAAACTGGCTTTTATGTATGTCATAGACAGGCACCAACTGAACCATCCAAGTCACACGTCAGCCAGATCTCTGTGCCATACCTCCTGATGGCTGCCCTCTCAACCCATGTTGTATACAAGATAGGGAACTTAGGCTGCCCAACCTGAGGCCACTATTTAAGGCCGTGATCCTGCACATTAACCCTCACTCTGCACAAGTCTCTCCAGAAGGCTTTCTGTCCCTGGAGACATTCAGACCTGCACCATGTCCCCTGTCACCTGTCCTAAGGAAGCTTCAGTTTGGGACTTTGGGGGAACAAAAGAAACCACAGAATCATGGTCAGGGTCAATGGCTGCCCAGGCACCCACTTCCATGATCAGACACTGTCTTGTTTACCCAGGTGGGAGACATGTGGATGCAAGTTCCACGAATAGACTCACAGGCTAAGCCACACAGATATGAAGTATACAGGAGTCATATGAAGCCACATATAGGAGTCATACAGGAGTCATAAAGCTGGGGGATCACACAGGTGTGGCACAGACAGTAACAGATCACATGAGAAGAAGGTGAGAAATCACAAGGTGGGAGCCACACAGGTGAAATGTCACACTGATATGCACTGTATGTGTGAGATTCACTCAGCTATTAGGATTACAAGGCCAGGCTCTATAAATGGAAGCTAAATGATGGGAAGTCACAAGGGTGTGAGAGGCACACATAGCAAGGTTACATATGTAAGCCCACAAAGGGATTTCGCTGTCTATGCCAGGTCTGAGAAGCCTTCTCCTGGTGTCTTGCGCCCCCTGTTGACCATTCCACAAATTCAGTCTCTGCAGGTCTCCAAAGCAGCAATTTACTAGGGGAATCCCCAGAATCTGAGGCCAACCTGCCAACTCTGAAGGACTCTGGGAAATGAAACTGTTGTAGAATATTAATATGTGTTACATTTGTTTATGCTGTGGAACATTTGTTTAATGATGTAAAGATGTGTTGCATTTTTTTCTGTTGCATTTGTTTAACTCTGTGAAGCTGTGTTACCATGCCTGTCTAAAACACCTGATGGTCTAATAAAGAACTGAACGGCCAACAGCAAGACAGGAGAAAGAATAGGCGGGGCTGGCAGGCAGAGAGAATAAATAGGAGAAATCTGGAAGGAGAAAGAAGATACAGCCAGAGAACAAAGAGAGGAGGATGCCAGGGGCCAGGCACCCAGCCACATAGCCAGCCATGGAGTAAGATTGAAAGCAAGATATACAGAAATAAGAAAAGGGGAAAGCCCAGAGGCAAAAGGTAGATGAGATAATTTGCATCATGAACATTGATGCAAAAATACTCAATAAAATATTGGCAAAGACTCCAAGAACACATCAAAACAATTATCCACCATGACCAAGTAGGCTTCATCCCAAAGACGTAAGGTTGGTTCAACATACCAAAGTCTGTCAATGTAATACACCGTATAAACAAACTGAAAGAAAAAATACACATGATCATTTCATTAGATGCTGAAAAGGCCTTTGACAAAATCCAACACCCCTTCATGATAAAGGTCTTGGAGAGATCAGAAATACAGGGAACATACCTAAACATAATAAAGGCATTTACAGCAAGCCAACAGCCAACATCAAAGTAAATGGGGAGAAACTCAAAGCAATTCCACTATAATCAGGAACAAGACAAGGCTGTCCGCTCTCCCCATATTTATTCAATATAGTACTTGAAGTTCTAGCTAGAGCAATAAGACAACAAAAGGAGATCAAAGGGATACAAACTGGAAAGGAAGAAGTCAAACTTTCACTATTTGCAGATGACATGATAGTATACATAAGTGACCCCAAAAATTTGACCAAGGAACTCTTACAGCTGATAAACACCTTCAGTAATGTGGCAGGATAAAACAAGATTAACTAAAAAAAAAAATTAGTAGCCCTCCTATATACAAATAACAAACGGGCTAAGAAAGAAATCAGAGAAACATCACCCTTTACAATATCCACAAAGGATATAAAATACCTTGGGGTAACTCTAACTAAGCAATTGAAGGACCTGTATGACAAGAACTTTAAGCCCTGAAGAAAGAAATTGAAGAAGATGTCAAAAAATGGAAAGATCTCCCATGCTCATGGATAGGTAGGATTAACATAGTAAAACTGGCAATCTTACCAAAAGCAATCTACAGATTCAATGCAATCCCCATCAAAATCCCAACACAATTCTTCACAGACTTGGAAAAAATAATACTCAACTTTATATGGAAAAACAAAAAACCCAGGATAGCTAAAAGAATCCTGTATAATAAAGCAACCTCTGGAGGCATCACCATCCCTGACCTCAAGCTCTACTATAGAGCTACAGTGATAAAAACAGCTTGGTACTGGCATAAAAACCAACATGTAGACCCTAACATTAATCCGCATATGTATGAACACCTAATTTTTGACAAAGAAGCCAAACCTGTACAATGGAAAAAAGAAAGCATCTTCAACAAATGGTGCGGGCATAACTGGATATCAACGTGTAGAAGACTGCAAATAGATCCATAACTGTCATCGTACACAAACTTAAGTCCAAGTGGATCAAAGAACTCAACATAAATCCAGTTACTCTGAACCTGATAGAAGAGAAAGTAGGAAGTAGTCTTGAACTCATTGGTACCAGAGATCACTTCCTAAATATAACACCAGTAGCACAGACACTGAGAGCAACAATTAATAAATGGGACCTCTTGAAACTGAGAAGTTTTTGTAGGACAAAAGACAAAACAACAGCCTACAGGGGAATCTGTGGTTGATATGTAAAATGAGTAGAAAATCTCTTAATAAAAAGAAAAGAAAAAAGAAAAGCTGGCAAGAAACAAGCCAAGCTAAGACCAGGCATTTATAATTAAGAATAAGCCTCCATGTGTGCTTTAATTTGGAACTGGGTGGTGGGCCCCACAAAAGTGCAAAAACAACCAACAACATGAAACCCTTGACCCCTAAGGCCTTGTGTGGCAGGCAGCTATTCTCCTGTAAGAGGAGGAGGTGAACACTGTGTGGTTCAGCCAGTCAGCTGTTATCCTGTTCCCTCCCCTCCTCAAGGTTTCCTTTTCCCACCATTGCACCTCTAGGGATGATTGCATGTCTCTCAAATGTGTTTCCAAATCTGCTAAACACTCAAGGTTAGCATCATGTCATCTACATAGTGAAAAGTTTTTACAGAGGATGAACAGGATAAGAAAGCAAGGCCCTGGGCCACCATCCAGGACAAGTAGTGGGGCTGTGTGGATAACTTCTGACAAGCACTTGAAAGTCCATTGCAATCCATTCCAACCAGGAGTCAGCAACTAAGTGGATACTATAGTCACGTGTTAGCAAGATCTAACACAGCTTAGAAAGATCCCATCAGCTGTCTCAGTTACTTCCTCAGATCAGTGTTGGCTGCAGCAGAATGGATAGAGCACCCCCCGATTAGTTCTCTATATTCACACTCATTCTTCCCAAGCTGTCCCACTTCTTTATCCTGGGGTTGTTCCCTTGGGGACTTTGTGTGTCTCCCCTTGCTTGATGAACTCAATGAAGCCAGGTCAGGTTGCATGGCCATGCCTACCACGCCCAAGAATAGCTTGCTATGCCTACCAGCTACCAGAAGCCTACCTGCTTGGGCTTTAAAGATTCCCATGTACCTTTGCATGCAGTTCCAGCCACCAGATCCATCTCCATCAGCCATACCTAACTGCTGAAAAGATCTCTGACTGGGCAAATGAACTTGACCCCCAGAAGAGAAAGGTACAGGACATATTCCAAGAAGAAAGTTTCCTCCCCTCAATCATACATCATTATTTTTTCCTGTAACTACTGTATGCCCACCTGGTGGGATGATGCTCATTACCTCTGACATTTCTGGGTGGCACCAAAATCCACTGCACATGACTCCCACATTTACCACACCCAGCTACTTCTCACATTAATAAAGACCTACAAGTTAGTCATTAAATATAGGACTTTAGTCACCCAGCATGGTCCTCACCTGAGGACTTTTAGACTCGCCATTAGGGAAGTGGCTGTTGTGGATTCCACTGGTGAGAGTTTCTCCCTCCACAGCCAGCATGGTGGCTTTCATCAAAGCCACTACAGCTCTGTCCAGGTCCTGATGTCACTGCTGAAATGACCTCTTTCTCAACTTGGTTAACACAGATCTGCTTGCCTTGTGAAGTGGGCACCATTCTCCCTCACCCTCAGCTTTTTCACTGTCACTTTTCCTTGAGTTTTCTTCTTTATTACCCAATGCTTCCCATATGTCCTAAGTTTTCAGATCCTGTAGAGGGCACTTTGACAGGACTGAGTTGTGTCTCCAAACAACAGAGGCTCAGGCAAAATGCATCATGGGAATGAGCTCCTGAAGGAAATCTCCCAGCTGGGATGTTGGTCATACAGCTCTGGGATGTCAGAGATGATGTTCCTTTGGGTGGTGGCTGGAAAACACAATCACCCTACATGTTCTTTGCCTGACTCCATTTGCTTCACCGAACACTGAGGGCACAGCTGTATGTCACTTCAGAGAGTTTTTTCCTTGGGGAATGGGCCAGACTTTCAGAGTTCCCAACTCCAACACCTGAACATGAGTATTTTACAGACTTGGAAACTCTTTATGAATTTAAGACACTATACTGTTAGTCATTGAGAATTTGTGGTATTGGCAGAGGGAGACACAGAGCATAATGGAACAGAATAGGGAACAATAAAAGCAGACCCAGAGATGCCCAGCCAATGTGTTTGTTTTACAAGAGTAAATGAATCCAATGGAAAAGAACAGTCTTTTCCACAGTGGGTGTTAGAATAACTGGGTACCCACATGGAAAAAACAAAAACACTTATATACATATCTCATGAAAATAAACTCAAGTGGAGTGTAGTTGGGTATACCTTTAATTCCAGCACCTGTCAAGTGGAGGATGAAGGATCAGGAGTTCAAGGGCATCCTTGGATACATAGTGAGTTCAGCATCAACCAAGATATGAGACTTTGTCTCAAAAAGGAACTTAAAATGGGTCTTAAACTTACATATGAAGTGAAAAATCACACAATCACACAATGCCTAGACAATGCCTGGAAGAAAGTCCAGGTGGCTATGGCAATACTTCCTCAAAAGCACAAGCCATGAAAGACAACTAATATGTTGACACCATTGGAATGAAAAACTTTTGTTTTGTCAAGGATGCTGTGAGCAAGCGATGATATAGCTGAGCTGACACAGTGCTTGCCCACTATTCACAAAGCCCTGGATCCAGCCCCCACCACTGCATTGACCATGTGTGGTGGCACACACCTGCAACCTGAGCACTTGAGAAGTGGAAGCAGAAAGATCAGCAATTCAAGGTCATCCTTGGCTGCAAAGCTAGTTCAAATCCAGCCTGAGACACACAACAGTCAGTCTCAAAAAGAAAAAAAGATGCTGCGAAGAGAATGAAAAGACAAGCTGCCAACTAGAGGAAAACATTGGCAAAGCACATCTCTGATAAAGAGTTAAAATTCGAAACACACAAAGAGCCCTCATCACTCAGTAATAAGAAAACAAACAGCCCAACTGGAAAATGGGCAAAAGTTGTAGAAAGATCCCTTGAGGAATGATACAGGTAAAAATAAACACAAAAAGATACTTCACATCAAATGTCATCAGGGGACTATAAATTAACACACAGGCTGGCAAGAAGGCTCAGTGGACAGAGGTGCTTGTCACCAAGCCTGAGGACCTGGGTCCAATCACAGAAATCCACACTGTAAAGCAAGAGAACCAGTTCCCAAAGGTTGCCCTTGGACTTCTGTATGTCCACCATGGTACATCTATCTCTCTCTCTCTCTCTCTCTCTCTCTCTCTCTCTCTCTCTCTCTCTCTCTCTCTCTCTCACATACACACACACACACACACACACACACACACACACACACACACACCACAAAATGAAACAATAGAACATGTTGTGTTGAAATGGACAGAACCCTGAACACTGACATCATCAATACTGATAAGGAAGGGAGCAACTGGAACCTTCATCTCTGCGGGAGTGCAAAATGCTGCAGCCACTGAAAGGGGCACTTGGCAGCATCTTACAAAAGTGGAACACACTCTTATCCACCCCCTCCCCAACCCACCTATCTCACTCCAAGGTATGAACTCAAATGGTAGATCCACAAGGAGGCCTCACAAATGCTCATGGCTGCAATCATCTCAAACTGGGTAGAATCAAAAGGCCCTTCAGTAAGGGAATCACCATATTAAGCACACTGCCACCTCCAGGTATAGAATGTGTGTAAGCAATCAGAGCAACTTGGCTGTTGTCGGAAACTGACACAGCAGTGGGACAGTGGTGGTGCATGCCTGTCACCCTAGCACTTGGGGGGCAGAGGCAGGCAGATCTCTGTGAGTTCGAGGGCAGCCTGGTCTACAAAGCAAGTCCCAGGACAACCAGAGCTGTTACACAAATAAACCCTGTAAAAAAGAAAGAAACTGACGTAACTGGAGATAGTAGAGATGGTTGGATGGGGGCTTGGTTCAAACCCCAGGGGCCATCCCTCCAGCTGGGTCTGCACCGCTGTGCTCGCAGGGTCTTAGGAGGGAAAGCGGTGTGGAACACACATGTTCCCAGCACAGCTTACTGGCTCTGCCATCATAGCACAGTCAGGTAGGGGTGACCAATGAGGGGAGCTGGGGTAAGCTTGAATGACACCCTTCTCCATACCCGAAATTCAACTTCCTGATAGTCTACCATTTGCTTTTATTTTTTATTCTATTTTTTAATATTTTGAGACAAGTTCACATGTAGCTGAGACTGTCCTTAAACTTGATAAGCTGAGGGTGACCGTGAGCTACTGATCCTCCTGCCTCCCAGCCCCTCACCCCAGGTGCTATGGTTACAGTGTGTGCTCCTAGATGCACACTGACAATATTTTAAGTTGTTGTTGTTATTTTAAGTTGTTGTTGTTGTTGTTGTTTTGTTTTGTTTTGTTTTGTTTTTTCTCTCTGGTGTGGACCTATGAGCACAGCCTCACAGAAGGAGGCAGGACACAACAAAGACCCAGGAGGAATCTCAGGAACAGGACAGTGGAGTTGACAAGGGAGTCTGGGCGTGTTCCCACTGATAGCATCCATGTGGAGACATTTTGGTTCCTCTCAAATGGAGCTGGGAGCTTGTATGGAGTTTGGAGGAAAAGGAAAAAGGAAAGCACCCAGAAAGCCCCTAAACAGGAAGAAGCATTGGACTTTCTCCATCTTAATATTCAGATCTGTACTTTACTTTACTCATTCCTTTAAAGACTCCCAACTCTCAACTTCCACGAACTGGAGACCAACCCTGAGTGGGAATGGAGACAGAGAGGTGTTGAAAAGGACACAGAGAAGCTCCTAGAAGGCTACGGGGACCCTCTAAGTCTCCAGCCTTGTCTGAACCCCACACACACGCCAATCCCCATCTCCCTTTCTTAACTACCATAATCTCTGAGGTTAAACGACTCTCCTGGCCTCAAGGAGCTTCATCTGTACCCTGTATCTTATCATTTTGTAGATCCTTCAGAGAGTGCCCAGAATTCAGGAAATCTACCCACCACAGAAGAGATGGTCAGACACTACACTCTACTTTGCATGTTGTTGGAGAATATTCTCAGTGTCTCACAAACTCACAAAGAATTGAAACCAAGCTATCAAAATAGAAGGTTCTACCACACAGAGTGAGCAAGCACACCAGGCAGGAAGTTCACTTGTTTTGTGGTAACACAGGTCATGACTGTGACTTATCCCATTGATGGAAACTGGACCTCAGAATGTGAAGTAATTGGCTAATTCATAATTGCTGAGAAAAGGAAGAATGTGATAGGAAGTCTCAGAAGTGTCCAAAGCTTGGCAGATAGCACTTACATGGGGTGTCAAGATGGGAGAGGTTTATGGAATATTGGATATTGGTGGCTAATCCACATTTAATAGAAGAAGAGAAATTTCTTGCTGAGTGTGGTGATAGGCAGAGGGAGGCAGATCTCTGAGTTCCAGGCCATCCAGGTCTAGTAGCAAATTACAGGCCATCTAGGGATACATAGGAATCCTGTCACTGCTGTGGAATAATCCTTTTGTACACTATAAAGATTTGTCGCTGTCATTGGCTTAATAAAGAAGCTGACTGGCCAATAGCTGAACAGGATAAAGTTAGGCAGGAAAGTCAAATTGAGAATGTTGGGAAGGAGAAGGACAGGGTCAGGAGTCACCAGCCAAACACAGAGGGAGCAGGAGATGAATATGCCATGCTAATAAAGGTACCGCCACTTGGCAGAGCATAAATGAGGAATATGGGTTAACTTAAAATGTAAGAGCTAGTTAATAATAAGCCTGAGCATTTACAATTAATATTAAGCCTATGTGTTGGTTATTTGGGAAGAAGCTGCCAAAATACAGGAAAAACTCCACCTATATGTCACAGAAAAGACAGAAAAAAAAAAACAACAACAACAAGATCCTTACAATGTGAGAAATGGAAACCAGCCAAGGACACAAAAGACTTCAGGGCTTAGAAACTGTTCTAGAACAAGATAAATGAGGTCTTAAGAAAATTAAGAACATCAGAGCTAGGTGTGGTGACATGCCTGTAATCTCAGCACTCTGGAGGTAGATGCAGGAGGATGAGGAGTTCAAGGCCATCCTTGGCCACATAGTAAGGATGAAACCAGCTTGAGCTACTAAAGATTCTGCATCAATTTAAAAAAAAAAAAAACAAGTAACACCAGCTGCATACTTGGGAGAGCAGGCCCTGCCCCTCGCCTGGGTAACACAATAGAGTCAACCTTGTTGGCAGAGGTGTGGGTGAGCCAACCCCAAAGTTGTAAGTGTGGGAGAGCTGTCCCCACTACTTGTCTGTCATGTGGTGGTGTGGGAGGGTGAGAGATGCCCTCTACTACCCATCACCTTTACCACCTACAGATGAGAGGGCTGACCCCCCTTACCAGCTGCAGCACTCAGGAAACAGGCCCTGCCCCTCCCCTAGGCAGCACAGCAGAGCTTCCCGGTGGTCAAAGGTAAGGGTGACCTCGCCCCAATCTTATGAGCAAAGGAGAGCTGTCCCCATTACTCATCAGACATGTGGTAGTATGGGCGAAGGAGAGATACCTTCCCCCACACACACCTACCACCCATCAATGCCTGAGACAGGTGGAGGAGCTGGCCCTGAGGTCATAAGAGCAGGACGGTTGTCCTACCCCTCATCAGCTGTACCTTACTTGGGCAACACAATAGAGCTGACCCTAATGGTGTGGGTATGGGAGAGCCAACCCTGAGAGTGTGAAAGCAGAAAACTGGCCCCGCTCTTCACTCATTTTTGCAGGAAGTGAATTAGCTGGGGCAATGCTGAAGAGTTCACCCTAGTGGTGAGGACAGGGGAGAACTGGCTGGTGGACCAACTGGTCTGGTTCCAGTGCAGCAGACCAGGCCTGGAACCAGAACTTGGTCCACCCCAACATCCACCCCATCTGTATCAGAAAATGCAAAGATCTCCCATGCCCTTGGATAGGTAGGCTCAACATAGTAAAAATGGCAATCTTACCAAAAGCAATCTACAGATTCAATGCAATCCCCATCAAAATCCCAACATGATTCTTCACAGACCTTGAAAGAACAATACTCAACTTCATATGGAAAAACAAAAACCCAGGATAGCACAAACAGTCCAGTATAATAAAGGAACTTCTGGAGGCATCACCATCGCTGACTTCAAATTCTACTATAGAGATATAAAATAAAAAACAGCTTGGTATTGGCATAAAAACAGACACATGGATCAATGGAGTCAAATTGAAGAGCCTGACATTAATCAGCACACCTATGAACACCTGATTTTTTTACCAAGAAGTCATAACTGCACAATGGAAAAAGGAAATGATCTTCAACAAATGGTGCTGGCATAACTGGATGTCAACATATAGAAGAATACAAATAGATCCATATCTGTTGCCATGCATAAAACTTAAGTCTGTGTGGATCTAAGACCTCAACACAAATCCAGTTATACTGAACCTGATAGAAGAGAAAGTAGGAAGTAGCCTTGAACACACTGGCACAGAAGACTCCTTCCTAAATATAACACCAGTAGCACAGACACTAGAGTAATAATTAATAAATGGAACCTCCTGAAACTAAGAAGCTTTTGTGGGGCAAAGGACACAGTAAATAAGACAAAAATGGCACCCTATAGAATAGGGAAAGATCTTCACCAACCCCATATCTGACAGAGGTCTGATCTCCAAAATACATAAAGACCTCAAGAAACTAGACAGCAAAATATCAAATAATCCAATTTAAAAAATGGGGTACAGATCCACACAGAGAATTCTCAACAGAAGAATCTCAAATGGCCAAAAGACATTTGAGGAATCGCTCAACATCCTTAGCCATCAGAGAAATGCAAATCAAAATGACTTTGAGATACCATCTTACACCTGTCAGAACAGCTATGATCAAAAACACTGATGACAGCTTATGCTGGAAAGGATGTGGATTAAGAGGAACACTCCTCCACTGCTGGTGGGAGTGCAAACTTGTACAGCCACTTTGGAAATCAGTATGATGGTTTCTCAGAAAATTGGAAATCAGTCTACCTCAAGACCCAGCAATATCACTCTTAGACATATACCCAAAGGATGATCAATTATACTACAAGGACACTTGCTCAACTATGTTCATAGCAGGATTATGTGTAACAGCCAAAACCTGGAAACAACCTAGGTGTCCCTCAACCAAAGAAAGAATAAAGTAAATGTGGTACATTTACACAGTGGAGTATTACTCAGCTATAAAAAATAATGACATCATGAAATGTGTAGGCAAATGGATGGAACTAGAAAAAATGATCCTGAATGAGGTAACCCAGACCCAGAAAGACAAACACTGTATGTACTCACTCATAAGTGGATATTAGATGTAAAACAAAGGATAGCCAGGTTACAATCCATAATTCCAGAGAAACTAGGTAACAAGGAGGACCCTAAGAGGGACATACATGGATCCACTTAGGAGGAAGAAATAGATCAGATCTCCTGAGTAAACTGGGAGAGGGGGAAGAGGGAAGGGGGTGGGTGATGAGAACATGAGGGAATGGGATGGTCAAGTAGGGGGAGAGGTGAAGAAGGAGAGCAATGAAAGAAGTATCTTGATAGAGGGAGCCATTATGAAATTAGGGAGAAACCTGGTACTAGAGAAATTCCCAGGAATCTACAAGGATGATCCCAGCTAAGACTCCAAGCAATAGAGGAGAGGGTGCCTGAACTTGCCTTCCCCTGTAATCAGATTGGTGAATACCCTAACTGTCATCATAGAGCCTTCATCCAGTGACTGATGTAAGCAGATGCAGAGATGTACAGCTAGGCACTGGGCAGAGCACCTGGAGTCCAGTCAAAGAGTGGGGGAAGGGATTATATGAGCAGGGGGGTCAAGATCATGACGCACAAACCCACAGAGACAGCAGATCCAAGCTATTGGGAGCTCATAAACTCTGGTTCCCTGGGGAACCTACAGGGGACCTAACTAGGCCCTCTGAATGTGAGTGACAGTTGTGTGGCTTGGTCTGTTTGTGGGGCCCCTGGCAGTGGGACCAGGATTTATCTCTGGTTCATCAGCGGGCTTTTTGGAGCCCACTCCCTATGGAGGAGGGACACCTTGCTCAGCCTTGATGCAGGGGGGAGGGGCTTGGGCCTGACTCAACTTGATGTGCCAGACTTTGTTGACTCCCACGGGAGGCCTTACTCTCTCTGAGGAGTGGATGAGTGTCGGGTAGGGAGGAGGTGGGGGAGCAGGAGAAAGGGAGGGAGGGGGAACTGTGGTTGATATGAAATGAAAACAAATTTTTAAAAAAAGGAGACCTTGAATTCACAACAAAGGCAAGATGCCCAAAAAATAATAATAATAATCCATCCTATCTATGATCTGCTGGAGCACTAGAAGGGACCTTACACAAGGCAACGGCAGGATATCCAAGAGGAGTCTCAGTGAGCGCCTGGCATCAATAGTGTAATAGAAACCAGAGGCCTTGAAGCAGACCAAACACTCTGCAATGAACACTTGTAAGTAAAGATGCATGGATGAAGGGGTTTACTGCGTGACTCACTGTGTCACGCTACAGATTCTATGACAAGATTTTTAATTTTTTCTCTTTTCCCCCCTTTTTTCTCTTAGCTTTTGTTTTATTTGGGGATGGGGTATAGGGGCAGAAGGTGGATGAGAAGGGATGGGGAAATGAATGGGATCAAGATACACCTTATAAAAGATGCACAGAATAAATAAAAAGAAAGAAAAACGCAAAAAAAAAAAAAGTAACAATAACCCCCACTACCACCCAAAAAAATGTAAAATTTGATGCTGGCAACCGAATTTGATCACAACAATGTAAAAGGGGGGGGAGGGGAGTAACCATCTCTTTATTATTGGAAATTTCAAATGGAAACTAGAGTATAAAAATAATGTAGTGGACCTAACACTCCGCAAATTCAGTCATGTGTCTCTGAGAGCCCGGACCAGTGGTAGCATATCTGACTAGCACCCATGAGGCCCTGGGTTCAATCCCAAGTACCTCAGAAACAGAAAAAGAGGGCTGGAGAAATGGATAAGTGTTTAAGAAGACTGGCTGCTCTTCCAGAGGTCCTGAGATCAATTCCTAGCAATCACATGGGGGCTCATAACCATCTATAATGGGATCTGATGCCCTCTTCTGGCATGTAGGTATACATGCAGACAATACTCAGACCTTAAAAAAATGCATACATAAATAAAATTACTAAAAAATTTAAAAGAAAATTAAAAACTTCCTATATTGCCTAGAAATACTTATTCCCAGGATGGATAACTAGTTATCCCCAAATGAACCAAAAAATGAGCAAAGGTCTCAGGGTGCTGGTCTGCCAGCTGGGCTAAACGGGAGCTAAGCACCTCTGAGTCCTGTAATCTGTAAGTCTCCCTGCCCTCCTGCCTATGCCTAAGGTCACTGGCCATCTGTCAAGCCTCCAGCAGAGGAAGGCACATGCCTGTGTGAGGATGCTCAGGCCCTCATGAAACTGCATGACAGAGTTTCCCCATGTTCTGGAGGCTCTGGCTACCATCTCACTGAATAGAAGGAGCATAGGGACACAGTGGGAGCTGGAGGAGGCTGGCACTCCAGGGCCTTAGTGTGTGGTGAGCCAAGGGGTTGGTACCAGGGCTGCTGGAAGGTGACACTTCACCAATGTCTCTGAAATCCTTCCAGTTCCACGCAGCCTGGAGTGCCCCTGGAATAGGTCTGGCCTCCCCAATAGGATTTCAGCTATCGGTTCCTGATTGCCTGATGGTTCTTGGGCACAGCCACATATCTCAGCTTCTTCATGATGGACGGCCAGCCCAGCAGCTGCTGGTCCCACATGTACTCTGGGGACAGCACTTTTGTAGGCTTATGGTATAGCAGGTACTTGTTCAGATGGCTCTCATCATGCCACACGGCCTCTATGCCATTGGCCTTGTCCTGCACCATAGCCTCATGACAGGCCTTGGTGAGATGGTGCACCTCCAACACTGACCCCCCAAAGAAGGCTCCCATGTAGTAAAAGTCACCCTTATCCCAGGGGATGTAGGCCTGGGACTGTGGTCTCCGCTCATAGGTAAAGGCCTCTCGGCTGCTACTGTAGAAGCCAGGATGCAGGGTACCAAAGAGTGCTGAGAGAATCTCCACACCCACGTGATCGCTGAACTTCATGTCCACATCTGCACACACCAGGTAATCCACCTCATGCAGAAAGCGTTCCTTTGAGAAGTGGCTGATCATCTCCATCCTGTGCATGGACACATCCTGCCAGCGGGTGTAGTTGCGCACAGTTAGCACCACCAGCTTCCGTCCTGCACCCAGAGGCACCTGCGGCATGTCAGCTGGACGGTCAGTGAAGACATAGTAGGTGACCTTGTGTCCCACCATGAAGTGCTGCTCTGCCGTCTCCAGGAACAGCTTCAGGAACACCACATACCTGTGAGGGAGGACAAAGGGGTATGGAGAGCCTTAGTGCAGCTAGGTCAAGACTTGCCAGGGCAGGCCCAGGCTGCAGAATCCATGGCTACCTGGAGGCTTGAAGCGGCAGCATCCCCCCTCTGTACAGCTGTGCTGACCAGTCTGCAAACTGTACCTCACCTCACCCTCCTTTGCTGCAGAAGGGTGCAACATCAGCACCACATCTTAGCAAGAAATGCTAAGGTAGAGCCCTGGAAGGTTTCAGCCAGGCAGCGGGGATGACTCCAGACCTGGAGATCCAGGCAGATGCCTTGCAGGTATCTCTTGTCTTGGTAGTCCCCTCAGTAGGCCACCTCTCCATGTGTCTGTCACCATCCCCCCAATAATGACAGCTCCATCTCAAGACATTTTATGCCCCACACTCTTGCATTTGCCAGAGCAGAGCCTGTGCTCACAGGGCCCCACTTGCTAAACCCTGGTGGAACTGGATGGATCTGTAAGGGCAGGTCTGGGACCTGCACCCTTCCTTTGTGGCACTCTCCAGGGCCCTGTCTCAGGAAAGGTAGGGGTCTCCAAATCCCAGACCTTCCTCATCAGAGGCTGGAAGGTGCCTGTGGACAAGGCACTCAGTAACTCATTTATGTCCCTAAGTGTCATCCCACATTCACTCCACCAGAGCAAGAATCAGTCTCACAGAGCAGGCAGGGAAAGGGAGACAGGTACCCTAGAAAGAAGGGCAAGCCTAAGCCAAATCCTCGGGTCCCAGGGCAAAAGGCTTCTACCCCAGGTTCTATGTCAACTTCCAGTCCAAGAAGTTTCTACCTGCTTCAGATAGCTGCTGCTTCTCCCTTGATGACCCCCAGGGCCATGTGCCCCCACCATGGGAACAGGGATGCCAATCACCTGGCAAGTGAGCCAAGCCCTCTCCACCTCAATGTCAGAAACAGGCTGCTTTCCCATGGGGCTCTCACCTAGTTCCCTCAGAGGCCTTCTTCCCACAGACAGAGCACCTACCCACACCTGGCAGGGCTCTTGCTCATGTACCCAGTAGCACCCAGACAAGGTAGTGTTTGTGTCCTGTTACTGTGAAGTCCTTTGTCCACAGGAGCTGCAGGCATTCTCAAGGTGCCTAAGCTCCTCCAGCTGAGCCCCAAACCTCTCTCAAGTCTGATTGGTACAAAGGCCTCAGAGTTATCCTTGGATTTCACGCAGCACTGTAGGGAAGGACAAAGCCCCCCCACTTCTCATATGCAGGCAGCACAAATCTCTCAGCCCCCCACAGGCTTCCACACTGTAATGCCACCCTGTCCTGCTCCCCACAGGCTTCCACAGGGCAAGTTTCTGGTCTGTGGCCTAAAGTCAGCCTGACCCAGAGTCTCAGGGCTTCATAGGTCACCACCCCCAGGACTGAGGTTAAAGGTTTCACCCAACCCTTACTGTCCACCTTGTCCCGCATCTGAGGACACATGGGTGGTCGCAGCTCTGCTGACATCCTGTTACTCGCTGCAAGCCCTGGGGATGAGGACACCCACCTAAAGTGTGTGCTGAGGGATGCGTCACCTGGCTAAGAGCACAGAGGAAGAGGCAGCAGGTCTGGGGCTGTGGAAGGAGGCAGAGCTGGGTTCACTCACCTGTGAGCCCACCAGAGATAGAGATGGTGGCAGAGTGAACCAACCCCACCCCTACTGCATCCAGCTTGACAACTATGTGCATGCACATATGTGCATGTATGTGCATGCCCATTGCATGTAGTCATGTTTACCTGCCTGTGTGCCTGTGTGGAGGCCAGAAGTTGATTTTGGGTGTCTTCTTCTGTCATTCATCTGTGTTGTTCTTTGAACTGGATCCCTTCTCTGACTCTGAAGCTCACTGTTTGGCTATGCTGCCCAGAAAGCTGCCTGATCCACTTGTGTCTCCCCTCCACCCACAGTGCTGGGATGACAGGGGCATGCCACCATGCACAGCCTTTACATGGATGTTAGGGATCAAACTCAGGTCCTCTGAAGCAAGTGCTTTACCCACTAGCCGTCTCTCCAGCACCCACTGCTTACTTTTTGATGGCAAACACGGTCAGTCCAACTGTGGTGTTGCGAAGCCTGAACTGCTCATTCAGTATGTCGATGTTGAAGGTCCCCTCCCAGATGATGGGAGCCAGCCAAGGGGTCAGGACAAGAACATCTTTCCTACTACATGGGGACAAAGCCACAGTCAACACATGACCAAACATACCTGCAGGAGCCCTTCTCAGATTCCACACCCTCAGCTGCCCCAGGACTGCCCACCCTCCCCAGTGGGGCCTGGCCAATCAGCAGCAGCTCTCACTGACTACGCCCACCCCACTCCACCAAGCATTAAAACAACTGAGTTTACAGCCACTGCAGCCACCACATCTCTGCAAACTGATGACAGAGACAGGAAACAAGGAGCAGATCCCAGATGGGAAATGACAGACAGGAGATGCTCCGGGCTCCAGACCTGAGTCAGACAACCCTCGGACTCTGACAGGGTTGTGAAGTGAGGGCAACGAGAATCATAATCAGGTCTTTGGTTTTTTCTGGGTTTGGTTTTTCCAGTGCTGGAGACTGGCCCAGCTCTCAGGTGTGCTGCTGGACTGTTCCCACTGACGCAAATCCTCCTTTAGGACCTTTACGGCACTTCCCATGCACTGACTAAATCTACTCACCTGGGTGTTAGCACCTGTGGCTGGGCATAGGCCATCCTGCAAAAAGACAACACCAGAACTCAAGGTGACAGGAAGGTCCCTGGAATGCATGTCACTGGCAGCTCTGCACCAGGCAAACAGACCTGCACCAGCAGTGGCAACCAAGCCACTGTGTACGTCCATGACCCTGGGAGCAGAGGATGGGCCGAAGCAGGAGATCACAGTCTCACTTGACATAAGGTAGGGAGAGGAAATCATGACACCCCTCCCCTTACTTAAGGCTGGGAGGTCTAAGGACTTCTTTAATTCACAAACTAGATGAGAACATGTCTGTCCCTGGTAGATGCCAACCATCTGACCTGGGCCTGCAGCCTGCCTTGGTCTTCTCCTTAGCTGGTGGCACACAGAGTCCTGGCTCTCTGTCTTGGTCAGAGACCAGTCCCAACATCAGTGTGAAGTTCCCTCAAAAGGTCAGGCCCCAAGGGACAAGAGTCACTCCTGCTATAAGCTGCGTTCTAAGACGGCCTGTGGAGCAGAGAGCAGGGCTGGAGAGACGCTCAGTGGCCAGAGCACTGGCTACTCTTGCAGAGCAACGGGATTCCGTTCCCAGCACCCGCATGGAGACCCACAACTGTCTGGAACTCCAGTTCCAGGGGACCTGAGGGCCTTTTCTGGACTCTCTGGGCACAGGCATGAATGTGGTACACAGACATACATGCAGGCAAAACACTCATACACATAAAGCCAGGGAGCTCTGGAGAATCATCAAAGGTGTGACTGCCTCCCAACACAAGTGGGGGGGGGGGGCAGAGTGCTCTGCAGCAGTGGAAAACTGACACAAGAGGGAACTGAACAAAGAGCAGGTGGGGGGCAGTGTAGGCTAGTGGGAAGCACAGCATAGACAAAGATCAAGGCCAGAGCCCCACTCAAGGGCATGCATGGCTTGTGAGGGAATGCAAAGAAGCAGGCTGCTGGGGAGGGTCAGCAGGCAGGATCTGATTTCAGAAAGCCTCCTACCTTCTGTGCTGAAGGATCATTAGCTATTGTAAGGAAAATAGGGCTGAGACAGATGAACAGGCATGTGGCTGATGCAAGGCCGCAGCAGGTCCAGGAAAGCAGAGCAAAGCCAAGAGATGCCTTCCCAAAAGGCAGACTGACAGGATCTGGGACTGTGGGGATGGCGGGACCTCCAACTTGGGCCTGGTTGTAGAAGGCAAAAAAACTTGCACTCAGCAGGCTGCTGGGGTGGTGGGTGGGGAATGGAAGCTGTTCTTGGGGTTGCCCCAGGCGGGTACAAAAGGGAGGATGAGACCAAAGACAGGAAAGACAACAGTGCTCCCTCCCCCAATACATTCTCCCTTTAGAGACAGCAGGGGGCAGCCTAGAGAAGGACTGGACCCATCCATGTAGAGGTACAGTCAGAGGCCACAAGGCAGAAGGCAGCAGAAAGTTCATCCAGCCAGTAACTGATTCTCACATGTGTATGACATACACACATATCACACACACACACACACCACACAAAAACACAACACACAACATACATTTTATACCCACTCACCTAGTCACAGATTCTGAGTCTCCCAGTTCCTGGCTTCTGTGGCTCGGGAACCCATAGCTGCAGGAAGGACATGCACAGAGGCAGCTGTTCAGGACACAGACTTGAGATTGGCTGTCTGTCCCTCCCTCCAAAATGCATCACTGTACCCAGTGAGCACAGACTTTCCCAGTGGGGATGCAGGGCCAGGTGACAGGACTAAGCAAGCTCACCCTACTGGAAGAAGAGGTGGCAAGAAGGGCCCTGGGGACAAGGCCTGCATCTGGACACCTAATGCAGCTGCAGACAGCCCCTTCTCCATGCCAGGTAGCTACAACCCAAAGCCACATCAAGGACTATTACCACGTTGTGTCTACAGAAGCCTTGGTAGACCTGGCAGTGTCTCTACTCTGTGAGTGTTCACAGACCATCTGAATCTAGAGAGGGCTGCAGTCCAGGCGCCAGGCCTGCCTTCCTCTCCTTCTCCAGGTCTACCCTCACAGCAAGGACCAAATGCCTGGGCACCCAGCCCCATTTGTGGAATCAGAGAGGGACATCTGTCCTGCAACCGAGCCTGCCCTATGGGGACAAGCAAAAGCTGGACAGGCCTCTGTGTGAGTGGCCAAGAGCACCCTCGTCACTGCCGTGGTAGTGGGGATGCCCACAGCTCAGGGTCCCCATCAGGGTCTCAGGAGCTGTTCCTCACCAGCCTGGATTCTTACCCAAAGAAGACCAAGGCAACCACTATGAGGGGAAGGATTCCAAAGTGAAGTGAGTAGCATTTTGGTCTTCCTGAAAAACAGCAGCACAGGATCCAGTTACTCACTCCCTTCCTGGACCTGACTCCCCTCCAGGCCTCTCCTCAGACTCAGAGGTCATCCTGAGCACCACAGCCACTACTGTGCCCTATCTCAGGCAGCCCCAATCCCAGCTGGAGCGCCAGCCCCGCTGAGCACTCAGAGGGTAAAGAAGGTTGTTCACTTCCTGCTCAGGACTCCAGCTGCTCCCTTGGCCCTCAAGGACCCTTGGGCCCCCATGTCCTCAGGCCACTGAGCACCCCTTCCTGTGGTAAACTGAAATGAACCAAAATGAATACTTCAGGGTCACTGCTCCCCCTCTGGCCCCTGTATGCTCACACCCACAGGGACAGCAATTGGTCTGTGCTAGTGACATTTTCTCATGCTGGGGTTGAAACCCAGGGCTGGTGAGTGTTAGGTAAGTGCTCCACCACTGGACTATGCCCCTAATGCCTCAGGTGATTTTCATGTCTCTAGAAGTTGTGTGTTCTCACAATCAAGTTCAAATAGTCCTAAAGACACGTATGTAAACAGACTCATGTGTGGGCTCTGGAGAAAGAGCTCAGTGGGTAAGGCTTTTGTCACAGCCACACAAGCATGAGGTCCTCAGTTCAGATCCCAGAGCCTATGTAAATCCAGACATGTGAATTCCCAGCACTCCTGTGAGGAGAGGGGAGGGGGAGATGGGGGTCCCTGGAAGCTCCCGGGCCAGCTAGTCTGCACATGGTGAACAGCAACAGAAGAGACCCTGTCTCAACAAGGTGAAAGGCAAGGACTGACACGCATGGTTGTCCTCTGACCCTCACATGCACACCCACACTCACACACTGTGTTCCTAAAGGTTTATATCTAAAAAGGCTTACCTCTCCCTGCCCCAGTCCATTACCTTCCCCTCTGAACCACTTGATGCGGTACTCTGTTTATTTTATTTATTTAATTAATTGTATGTGTTTATCTTAGTTTTTATTTCTTGGGTTTGTTTGTTTGTTTGTTTGTTTGTTTGTTGAGACAGTGTTTCTCTGTGTAGCCTTGGCTGTCCTGGAATTGCTCTATAGACCAGGCTGGCCTCAAACTCACAAGAGATTCACCTGCCTCTGCCTCCTGAGTGCTGAGATTAAGGGCATGAGCCACCAACAACCCTAAAAACTTATTCTGAGGTATAATTTATATCTAATAAAATATGTCCATTTTAGATATTGTTTGATAATCTCTGAACAAGGAACCCCCCTGCTGTGTATACCCCCACATTCCCCTCCTCATCTACATAGGAGCCAGGAGACACTTGTGCCCTCAGCCTGGCTGTTTATATAACATGATGCTGTCAAGAGTCACCACGGGGTCATGAGTGGATTTTATTTTTTATTGCTTTTTTTTTAATGTCCCAATAGTTGCAGCCATTTAAGAAAATACATCTTCCCATCACATCATTCTAACATTCATCAGAAATTACGTGGTGGGAGCTGGAAAGATTGCTCAGGAATTAAGCACACTTGCTGCACAATCACAAGGACCTGAGTTGGGATCCCAGTATCCATGTAACACAACAGGCATTCCAGGAATGAAAGTCTGTAACCAGGACTCTTGAGTGAGTGTCATGGTGGTGGTGGTGGTGGTGGTGGTGGTGGTGGTGGTGGTGGTGGTGGTGGATCAATGAGGCTTGCTGACTTCCAGCCTGACTGAGGAAACTGAGCCTCCGGTTCAGAGAGAGACCTTACCTCAAAGGAACAGGTAAAGAGTAATAAAGGAGAATGCCTGCCTGGTGCCTTCTTCTGGCCTCTGTACTCACACTCCTGGGTGTTCGTGTGTGTGTGTGTGTGTGTGTGTGTGTGTGTGTGTGTGTGTGTGTGTGTTTACAAACACTGGCTCAAAGTCCCAGCCTGGATGGTAGGGGCTCATGAGGTCCCCCTTCTATCTAAGGAGCTGTTGGTAACTCTCAGCTGCTGGGGAGGGAGGGCAGAGTCTGTTTTCTTCAGGAATGCAGCCTCTCAGAAGCTACTCACGCTCCAGTAGATGCCCCACACCCAGTCACATGCAGGTGGCATTAAGTGCAATCAGTGGGTTAAAAAAAAAAATCACAAGAAGTCGTAAGGGAAATGTGGGGAGGAATAGAGGAGGAGATAGAGGAGAGGGATATAGGGTAGATTTGATCAAAACATTTCTATGCATGTATGAAATACTCAAACAATAAAAATAAATCTAAAAAAAGGAAAAATATTTTCACTCAAGCTGGAGAGACAGCTCAGCAGTTCAGAGGACACACTGCACTTGCACAGGACCCAAGTTCAATTCTCAACACCCACATTAGGTGGCTTACAACCTCCTGTAATTTGCACTCTAAGAGGGCCTGCTGATATCTCTGGCTTCCACAAGTACTTGTTCACATACCTACACACAGACATACTCATTCACATAATTTTAAAACAGTAAAATTAAATCATTTTTTAAAAACACTTATCTAGCCAGGTGGTGGCAGCACACACTTTTAATCCCAGCACTCAGGAGACAGAGGCAGGCAGATCTCTGTAAGTTTGAGGCCAACCTAGTCTACAGGACACTCAAGGCTACACAAAGAAACCTGGCCCCAAAACAAAAACAAACAAAAAAGCCACTTAACTCCACACAAGTGGGTCCATTTCCGGCCTCTGTGACCAGTCTCTGGAGCTTTGGTTCTACCCTAAATCCAACCGCACTGACACTCAACAAGGACATAGGGATGAGTTGAGACTATAGGGACATATGGCCTTATTAAAATCATACCTGGGAAACTGAACTGTGGCCATTTGAATAAGAATGGCCCCTACAGGCTCATACTTGAATGCACTGTCGCCAGGGGGTGGCACTACTTGAGAAGGATCAGGAGGTGTGGCTTTGTTGGAGGAAGACCAGTCACTTTTTTTTTTAAAAACTTTGTTTCAAAAGCCCACGCCTAGCCCAGTCTCTCTCTCACACTCTGCCAGCTGCCTGGGCGTCAGGATGCAGATCGCAGCATCTGTTCTAATGCTTGCTGTGTATGCCACTGTGATGATAATGGACTGCCGCAGCATCTGCTCTAATGCTTGCTATGTATGCCACTGTGATGATAATGGACTGCCGATAAGGCTCAGAAACTGTAAGCAAGCCCCCAGTGAAACGCTTTCTTTTATAAGAGTTGCTGTGGTCACGGTGTCTCTTCACAGCAATAGAACAGTAAGACAGAAGTTGATACTGAAAGAAAAAATCAGTAGCCATCTTGAGAGACGCTTCCCCCTCCCCTCCTCCAAAGGTATTTGCTGACCAGCAGTTTTAGAAGTGATCAGAAATTGAACTTATAAGGCTGGAATAAGAAATCTATGTATCCTGGACTTGGCAAAACAAGATATGGGGAGTAATGGACTCAAGTGACCAGACGTCAACCTTACAGAAGTGTAGAACTGCAACAATAAATCTGAATGTGTCAACAAAAGCAGGACATAGGGAATAAAAATGTACGTCTCTATAGATACCCTGAATCCTGTTAGCAATTAGTAACCTTATGCTTACCTCACCCCTAGCCCCCTCATCCAATCCCAAGCTGCATGTAAACTTTTCCTATATAAACCCCTTAAAGTGAGTGCTCAGGGCCATTCTCCCCACCCGCTGTGTCGGATGTTGGACTGCAGGCCAAGCTTGCCTGTTTTGTTAGTAAGAACCTCTGTGTGCTTGCATCAGATAATGGCTCTGTGGTGGTCTTGCTTGGGGGTCTTGCGACCTGCGCACAGCAACACCAGGGAGTGGGGTCTTGCTGTGGTTTGTTGTCGACCCTGGACTAGAAAAGTGGTTGAACTCTTTAAGCCAGTAAATTATGAGGGCCCAGCTCAGGTTTCAGAGGGGAAGAATATCAATGGCCTAAGGACCCTTCTTGTGATAATTTGGCAAAGAAGTCGGCTGCTCTCTGCCCTTGTCCAAAAAATATGCCCGAGGCTAAAGTAAAGAGTGTTGGATTAATTGTGTAGAAGCGAGGATGTAAAGACAGCCTGCTGCTGACAGGGCTAATAACATTGTTGTTCTCAGTAATCACTTAAGCAGACCTGTCATGAAAAGGAACAAGCTGGACAAAGAAAACTACAAAATGTCCAGTGTGAGGAGAAAAGGAGCACCAGAGGTGTAATGGAGCTAAGTCCAGTGCTCAAGGAGATAAAAATTTAATGAAAAGCCTGATGCACCTCGGGCAGGGGTGGATACTCACCCCACCTGCAGGGATCCCCTGTGTCCTCTCTTCTTCGGTTCTTAGCTCCCATTTCCCTGCGGACTCCAGAAGCTTTTCCAGGAGGTTACCTGAGACTGCGCTCCTGCCCAGGTGGGACTAGAAAAGGGAGGGGAGTGTGGAGAGGAGGCCTCAGACCCTACCCCGGCGGCGTCAGAGCCCGCGCTTCTTATGGCTGTCCTGCTGAGGTCACTCACCCAACCGCAGCTTTGCCATCGATCCACCGCACCTGCTCCCGCTCCCGCCGCCCACCACCGCAGCATCAGCGATCATCGCCCGCCCGAAGGATGCTGGCAGGGAGGAACGCGCCCGGGAACACAGACCCTCCTACTCCCCGAACTTCCTAAAGACATCAGTTCCGCGGACAGAAGCCAAGGTCACCCGCCCAAAGGCTGGGCTGGGGCCGATAAGCCCCGCCCCTCCCGGCCTGTATCGTCCAGACCATTAGCCTGGGGGCACACGCTCGACCTAGGGACAAACACGCTGGTGCCCCTCCCATTGATCCTACCCCATGGCATCCTGAACAGTTCCTGACTAGAGACCCCCGGCCCCCTGCAAGGCCGTTGACACTAGCGACCTGTTACACCCTGCCACTCCACTTTCCAGGACTCCGATGCACCCCTCCGCGTCTCCAGCCCCATGGTCCTGTCCCAAGCCCTAGGCTTTGTGCTCCGCCAGATACCATCTCTGGCATTGGACCCTGCGGGGAGGAAGGTTGAGGACCAAGGTGGCAGCAGGTTCCTTCTTCTGGCTGGTGTTTCCAGGCCTGTTGGCGACCTCTTCACTGCTTCGCTTTCTGCTGACCCCGTTTTAGCAGGTGACACAGAGTCACCCAGAGGTGACGGGGTCGAGCAGAAAGAAGTTTGGTTCCCCCATATCTTGATTAGTTTTTGAATTCACTTTTCTTACCTGTCCTCTCTAATTCCTGTCAGCTAACTGCTTTCATCCTCCCACGGATGTTAGGCCTGGGCCCCAGGGCCTCTGTGGGCCAGAAACCTGGGGCCTTAGGACCGCGATTCATCTCACCATCTCCCTTCACTTCTCTCCCAGCCACTCCTCAGGCTTCCACTACCTGGTTGAGAGCTAGTGAACTGGAAACCAGCCTTGCAAATCCCAAGGCTCCTCTCTCTCTCCTCCCCTCACCTGGCCTGTTAGGAAAGAGAGACCACAGTTTATGCACGAGAAGACTCAAAGCTGTGGAGATACCTGCTCTTCCCAGCCTGTGATACAGCCAACAGAGCACCATCAGAATCCTAGCTGTGGCAGGGTCCTGTGCTGTTGCTCCCTTTGCAGGAGGGGGGCAAGTAGGTGCAGAGTCAAACCGCGCAGACTCTGGGAGAACGTCCAAACAACACGCTCAGTTTATTCAGGAAGAGGCAAGCCTCATATGCCTTCTACCCCGCAGATCATGTCTCAGCTGCTGTTGCTAAGGCCCTTAGGCAGACCCAGGTTGGCTCTCAGAAAGCATCTTTTTGACTTGTTTCAGCCGGCTGGCCCTCAAACCTGCTAGAGATGAGTCATCCCACACCTAGCAAGCCATTTTATAAGTATGGACAGGATGATTTAGAGTTGGGAATTTGTCTCAGTTGGTAGAGTGGCTTTCCTAGCATACACAAAGCCAGCGTTTGATCCCAGCACTTTTCAGGTGGAGGCAGGAGAATCAAGATTTCAAGGTCATCCTTGGCTACATAGTGAGTCCAACACCAGCCTGAGATAAGAGACTCTGTCTGGGGAAGAAAGACTAATTTTAAAATTTATGTGGGGAAGCAAAAGCCCCCAGGAAAGCTAACACAGTGATGAGGAATAAAACCAGAGGACTCACACTGCCTGAGGCAGCATGGTATTTGAAAGACTAGACAAATAGATGAGTGGAGCAGAACAGAGAGCCCAGAAATAGACCCACAGATATCAGTCCACTGATCCTTTGCAAGGAGTAAGGCCAGCACAGTGGAGAAAGTGCTGGATATGCTGAACACCCACATGCAAACCAAACAAGCAAGACACTGCCTAGCCTTCATAAAAGGTAATCCAGTACAGCTCACAGACTTAAATGCAAATATAATTCTTAAAGGATCACCCAGGAGGAAATGTAGACCATAAGGGTTTTGATGATGACCTTTTAGATACAACACCAAAGGCAGGGTACATGAAAAAAATGATTAAGTTACCTTTCTTTAAAATTAATTTTTTTCTGCTCTAACAAAGGAACAAAGGAAAAACAAGCCATAAACTGCAAAGGACATTATCTGATGAAGGACTGTTATCTAAAGTACATAAAGAATTCATAAAATCCAACCATATGAAATCAGCCAACCCTACTGTGGTGGTTAAACTTAACTGTCAACTTGATAAGCTCTAGAATCAACTAAGACACATCTCTGGGAAGACATTTCCAGAACCATGAACTGAGTGGCCAGCACCTTCCTGCAGTGGCCCCGATACAGAGGGGTCCAGGGAAGAACCTTGTGCATGCTTTCCTCCCTTAGCTTCTTGCTGGTAAGTGCCTCTCATGGCTGCCACTGCCACAGCCACTGCCTGTTGTCAACAGCCTCATCTGAGAGAGAAACACAGGTCACTGGCTGCACTGTGGGTGTGGAAAAAACTACCTGAAACCTACCCAGACCTTCCTCAAAATATTCCTGGGCCTTTCAGAATCTTTTGCTGATTTCTCCGTGGCCTTACAAAAGCAGTAAGAAAAAAAAAAAAAAAAAAAAAAAAACTAGGTGGTTGCTCAGCCTACAAAAACAAAGTCTTTGTCCATTACAGGCAAGCACTGAGGCTAGGTAGGCCGGTTTACTTTAGATGTGGGAAACCAGGGCATCTGCAGAAGGACTTTAGGGATCCTTGGTGGCTCCCAGACAGGATAATGGTAATTTTAACATGCCAAATTCTGCATTTGTTGGCTAATCAGTGGAGAACAAGTTTTATAAAGATGGGCAACCCTTTGCCTGTCTTCCTGTGACACCAGGAAATAACTGCAGTTATCAACAACTCCGGGGATATACCTGTTGCAGGGTAAGGACACAAAAACTACTCAGCACCACCAAAGTCCGAATAGAGAGTCTCTATTAGGCCAACCAGCAACTGCCTGGGGAGAAACGCTTCTTACAGAGCAGCCCCAAATGCATAGTACAGGGAGTTTGCAAAGACAAAGAACACAGAAAAACTACACCCTGGTCGGCAGTTGCATGGAGAAGCAAGCAAGCAGTTGAACAAGAGCCAAGAAGATGCAGTTAGCTGGGGCATTTCGACCCTGAGTTTCTAGAACAGGATTGGGTGCTTTCCCACGGGACTTTTCAGAACAGGGGGGAGAAACCAAAGATGGCTTCAGCTGAGACAAGATGGAGGAACCTTTGCCCTGTTACAATACCCAGTGGGCAATGGAGTGTTTCATCTCTCCCAGCACAACCTCAGAAGGTGCAGGATTTGACCCGCCAGCAGCTAGGAATGTGGTTCTTACCATTGCAATGGGCATACAAGCAGTGCTGACAGGAATTTGGGGACCTATTTCCCCAGGTCAGTGGGGTCAGGTTTGGGGGCAGGTGGTCTAAATTTAAAGGGAGTTATTGCTGCTCCTGGTGCAGTTGATGAAGATTATCCCGGAGAAATTAAGGTACTTAGGTCTTCAAGAGGACTGTTGTCTATTGACAAGAAACGCTCTATTCCTCAATTGCTATTATAATCTTATATCCCATGAACCAAAGAAGTTTCGAGTGAGGATACCAGGGGGTTGGAAATACAGGAAAATGTCATATCATGTGGTCACAGCACATTACTAGTGAACAACCTTCTTTTTTACTCTTAAATTATAAAACCTTTTCTGGTCTTATTGATACTAATGTTAATGTTACTATTATTGCTTCTATGTTTTGGCTACAAAAATGGCCTACTCTTAAACTGTCCTCCATTTTGATTGGAGGTTAGATTCCCAACTGGGGTAAAAACAAGGAGTTCTGAGATATTAAAATAGAGAGGTCATAAAAGATATACAGAATTTATATAGCTGTTTGTGACAGGCATTCCTGTGAATATATGAGGATGAGATCTGTTGTCTCAGATGGAAGTTACGGTCTTCTTCTAGTAGAATTAAAGTACCTATGTCCCTAAAATTGGGAAAAATAAAGATGGTTTAGTGCCACCCTTTGAGATTTTTGTTTAAAATTGGTCAATTTGGTTTAGGACATGCAAATTTATAAAAACTGTCACTGGTAATGCACCAACCTAGATGTGTGCTTTTCCTGTCATCCAGTCGACTGATTTCTCCAATTTGGGTGGCCAATAAAAGGGGGAGATGGAATATCTCAAAGTATTGCTACAGTGTAGTTAAAGAGCTGAAGTATAGCAACAATTGGACATGGGGCACAGGGAAGTCTCCAACAGTCCTTGAAATCCTCCTATTTTCACCAGACCAATGAGATCAGAAAGATGGCCATTGCCACAGCATGTAGCATGGAGGCTTACATGCAGCCCATGCAACCAGGTTTGTGCACACCCATGGTCATTCCTACAGATTATTGTGAGAGATTTAAATGATTGCTTTTTTGGTATTCCTTCAGACTATCAGGATAAAGTTTGCCTTTCTGCACCTGTACTTAATAATAAAGAACCTGTACAGGGAGATCAGTGGAAATTTCCTCATCAGGGAATAGTAAACAGCTCCAAAATATGTCAATGTTTTGTGGCAGAAGCCTTGTTGTCCATGCAGGAAAAATACCTTCAAGCTTACATTATGCAATATATGAATGATACTCTTTTTACTAACAAAACTCATACTGTCCAAAGTTTTCCAGTATGCTATTAGTTGTCTTGAAAAAGTTATTCTCAGAATCACACCAGAAAAATAAAATGGATAGCACCTTTTCAATAGTTGAGATATATGGGGGATATATGCCCTCAAAAGGTACAGTTTCAAATGTCATCCTTAAAAACATGAAATAATTTTCAAAAACTATTGTGTGATATTAACTATGTGAAGGACCCCTACACATTTCCACAGCTGAATACCAACCTCTTTCTGATGTTGCTAATGGAGATTCTGACCTAGGCTCTAGGAGGATCCTCACTGCTATGTCTCGTACCCTGTGTAACAATTGAGAAAGCTATTCAAAATATTTGACTGACAAAAGTTCATTGTGACTTAATTGTATACCTTTATATTTTGAATACACCTGTACTCCCTACAGACATGCTGGCTCAATTGACCCCTGCCCTAATCATCTGCATCTCCACAGAGCTGTCCTCTGACCTCCACACACACGCCCACGTGTACACATCACATGCAGAAATAAACAAGAAAACTCTGTCTTCTTTGTTATGAGAAAAAATGCTTACGATGGTAATTTTGTTATATGTATTTTACCACATGGAGAAAAAAGGAAGTATGAGAAATAAGATTTTTCTGTGTAAGGTTGTTAGCCATCAAGGGCCAATACTCTGTAACCTCCCCCATCTTGTAAACTCTGGTGTACATGCCTGTTGACTCTATCATGCCCTTACCCTTTATGCTGATTAGGAATCAATCAATGACTTCGGGTTGTAAGGCCCAGCTCCCACCAATGGGGTGAGTCACAGTCACCACTGGCACTAAAATAAAATCTAAGTGTGCTTTGTGCTCCCATGTCCTTGCTCACACATAGCACACCACTTTTGCAAAATGAAATTCCCTTCCCGAATTAACTGTGCTTTGTTCGTATGTTTCTTTGTGCAACACCAAGAATGTCCTTTTCTATCAAAATGATTTGGGCTTGACCAGGTGAGGGGTCAGGAGCCAGCCCACCCTCCCTCCCGTCACACCTCCCCTCCAGCCACCTCCCGTCCTGCAGGGTTACTGGTCACTCAGTCACCTGGAGACTCTCCCCTTGGCCTCCTTCCTCCCCTTCTTCCCACAGGAGACATGGACTCCTCTGCGCTCCTGGAAGGCCAGCTTCATGGCCACTGGCCACCACCTCTGTCCTGGAATGCCTAGGCAGGCGGAGTAGAAGAAGCCCCGTTAAGAGAGAGGCGGGTCACTTGCGCTTAATGTCCTTCCACAGCAGCCTTGCATATTCAGATAAGAACTCTCCACTATGGCCCAGACCCCTGCCCCACTCACCTCTCACCCACCCCTCACCAGTACACATGCACAAACACACAGATCCAAGGACCTTAAGGGTTTCTGACAGCCCAGCAGGCCTGGACCTGCTGCCTCTGAGCCTCTGGCACAGCAGCAATGCAGACCCCACCAGATGGTGAGTAGTAAATGGAGGGAACCCACAGCCCCTTCCTCACCCCTCAGCTTACCTCTGAGGTCCATGGCATGACATTGGATGGTTCAGTTTCTGGGTAGCAAGTCGTTAGGCACAGCCCAAACCTTGGGCACACAGCAGGACCCACACTCGGGAGAGAAAACCCAGTCCTGAACACCTGTGGTCAGGGAAGAACTCTGGTAGACTTCTGATTTGCCCAGATGTGTCTACAGGAGCCAGGTGTCCTCAGCCAGGTATTCCCATGGACACAAGCAGTCTCTCACCCACACCTCAGATTCCAGGGACTGTGGATGCTTCCCCTTCTTTCTACTCTAGTCTCCCTTTGCTATGGTCCCCCAAATCTGCCCCTCTGTCTTCTTTGGCTTAGGTTCCTTCCTACTCTATTAACCCTTCCCCAAGCTCTCCTCTCCTGACCATTTGTTCTCTTTCATCTTTCTCAGTCTCTTCTTCTCTCATCTCTTTTCTCTTCCTTTCACCCCCTTCTCTCTCTTTTTTATTTATTTATTTATTGTTTGTTTGTTGGTTGGTTGGTTGGTTGGTTTTTTGAGACAGTTTCTCTGTATAACAGCTCTGACTGTCCTGGAACTTGGTCTGTAGACCAAGATGGCCTCAAACTCACAGAGATCTGTCTGCCTCTGCCTCTCAAGTGCTGAGATAAAAGGAATATGCGACCACTGCCCAGCATCCCTCTCTCTTATCTCTTCCATCCTCTCTTATCTCTCCTTCCTCTCCCTCTCATCTCATCCTCTCCTTCCTCTTCCTCCTCACATCTTTCTCCTCCTCTCTTTCTCTCTAGGTAGAGTGCCATGTATCCCAGGCTGGCCTGAACACACTCTGCAGGACAGCCTTGAACCTCATCTGCTTCCACTTCCCAAATGCTGTGATCACAGGCATGCAGCATCACCCCAAGTTTATCCAGCACTGGAGCTGGAACCCATGTCCCCAGCCCTCCTTCTCCTGACTCCAAAATGGCATCATTTCCTCACACTGAGCACCTTGAATGCACATCCACTAAACAACCCACAGGTCAGTGGTATTTCCCACACCTTGCAATTAAATCTCGATGGAAAACTCCCGGTCCTAGGCACTTAAGACACACTGGGTTCTGAAAGTGTTAGCAAAGGGAGGCATCAAGACAGGCTGCTGTGACGCGAGTCTTCAGGAGAAAGAGCATGTCCTCTGAGCTCAGCTGGTGCAGGCACTTCCAGCTATGGCCTCCATTCAGGAATGAAGCACTGTACAACTCAGAGTGAGGCAGCCTCTCACTGTCCCCCAATTTGTACTTCCAATGCAGCCTCTCACCTGGCACAGGAGGAGGTACAGGTCAAGAGGAGTCAGAAGCCCTGGTCAGTCGTCCCTCTGTCCAGACTGCCCACCAAAGCACTCTCTTCTCTCCAGTCTCCACTCTCACTCAGCCCAGCTCCTCAAGGGTAAAAGTGCTGTTGATCTGTAAGATGTTTCTTTTTATTTTCTTTTTTCCTCGTTTCTTAAAAAGTTTTTAAATTTTCTTTTTGTCTATTCTTTGTGGATTTTACATCATGCATCTTTATCTGATTCATCTCCTCATCCCTTTGTATCCACCCTCTGCCATTGCAAACTCCCCCCCCCACCCTCCACCCCCATGCCCACCCCACGCCAAATAAAATATAGTAAAATTTAAGAGAAGAAAAAAAGGAAAAAAATCTTGTCATGGAAGCTGTAGTGTGACACAGTGAGTCACGGAGTAAACCCTTTAATCCATACATCTTTACTTATAAGTGTTCATTGCAAAGAGTCATCAGTCTGGTTCAAGGCTTCTGCTACACTATCGATAATGGGACTCCTCTTGGACATCCTGTTGTTGCCCTGTGTCATGGAGATCCTGCAGCTTTGAGTCTGCAAGACCGTCCCCTTCACATGCTCCTGCAGGTCATAGATGGGGTGGATGTTGGGGTGGGCCAACTCATAATCCTAGTTCTGGGCCTGAGTAGTGCAGGGTTGGCCAGCCCACCAGCTCCCCCCCACCCCTGCAAACCAGAGTGAGCTCTCCAGCATCACCCTGGCTAGTTTACTGCTTGCAGGGATGAGCAAGGGGCAGGGCCACTTCTCCAGCTTTCGCACCCTCACGGTCAGCTCTCCCACACCTACACCTTCAGGGCCAGCTCTGCTGTGCCGCCCAGGTGAGGAGCAGGACCAGCTTTCCTGAGTGCAGCTGGTAAGGCAGAGGGTCAGCTCCTCCATCTGTCACAGGCAGTGTGTGGACTATTTCATGGGCGGTGGGATACTCAGTGAGCAAGAAAGACAGGTCCCTGCACTACCCCCTGGCATTCCCTCAATGTCCCCAGCCTGTGTCTGTTGGCTAAAGTGGAATCTGTGGAGTAGATGATGCTCAGGGGTCTCTTCTGGTCAGGATCATGCTACAGCAGCTGAAGTCAAATGAGGAATCCACTGTGTCACCCAGGCCCTAACCCCACACATAACCTAACTCAGAATGATCAGTGGCCTAAACACTGAAGAGAAACTATGACATTCTTTCTGGTTTGCTTTGGTGTTGTGTTCGGCATTTGTTGTTAGTATTGATCCTTGTTGATTGTTTTGTTTTGAGACAGGGTCTCACTATGAATCCCAGGCGTTTCGACCTCAATATGTAGACCATGCTGGCCTTGAACTCACAGAGATCTTCCTGTCTTCACCTCCCAAATGCTGGCTAATCTTGTCAACTTGGTTTAGAAAAACCTAATTTAGAAAAACCAAAGAAGCTAAACCTTCCAAGTACCTTCTACAAGACTGATTAACTGATTATGAGAAGTTGGAATGTTGCTGGTCGAGAATCTAGCTACAATTTACCTTGGGGCCATTGTCGCCTTCCTTAATAGTCAGTATGCGTCCACCCTGTGTCTGACCTAACATCTTTGTGACTAACAAGTAAAAGTCAAAACACAAAAAATACATTAAATAAAACCATTCTCTCTACCAGTCAAAAGGCTAAGAATATCATTAGATAGTATCTGAGGCTTGCAGCAGAGATTTCCCCACTGAAGTATAAGCAACAGCAGCATTTCTCTCTCTCTGCTTCCTGACTGTGGATGCAGTGTGACCAGCCACCTCAGGCTCCGGCCACCATGCCTTCCCTGCCCATCTTCCGTCAGCCTTGGATTTGCCCTGGGATTTAGAGAGCACCATCCTCAACCTCCACAGAACATCTGCACAGGTTTGGGACTGTGGGGTGTTCTAAACACACTCAGAAGCACAAGACCTTCTCCCCCCAGCCCCCGCCCATGTCTCCCAGAACAAAGCCTTGGAGATTGACAGAGGGAAATGGACTCCAAGTGTGTCCAGAACATGAAAAACAGAACTTGTCCGGCTGCTTCAAGGAGAAAGCAAGACCACAATGGCCAGCATGGTCCCATTCAGCTATACCTGAAATGCTATTCTCCTCCCATCTCTCAACCAGTCTCCCAGGTCCACCACATCTCCAAAGCTCTTGTATGGCAGGTGCCTCCACGGGCCCTCATTCCACCCACACCTCTCGTTCATTCTTTAATCAAAGAAATAAATACACACCACTTCAGAGATCAGCAACACTCTTCATAAACATTGGTCCTTGTCCCAACTCTGAGCCTCTCAGTCACATGTCCAAGAAATTGTAATTTTATTTTTCCAGGTTATTCTAATATTTGCATCCACATGTTAATAACTTATACAAATATCTTTTACTTTCCCTATTTCTATACTTTTGAATAGGTGATCACCATCAAATTGGAAATGGTGTGCACCAAAATATGTTTATATTGCCCAAACGCCATACTAGAGATCATCCAGTGGCTTCTTCTATCAAAACGTCAAGGACATATCTCTCTTATTCAATGCCATATTGGGTGGAAGGTATGCGCATGTGTGTAAGTGCACATGCCTACCCACATGTCCAGAGGCCAGAGGAGAATGTTCAGGATCCTGCTCTATCATTCTCCACCTTATTCCCTTGAGATAGAATCTCTCACTGAACTTGGATCTAGGCTGGCAGCCAGCAAGCACCAGCAATTCTCTTGTCTCTGCCACCCACAGAGCTGAGGATTTGAACTCAGGTCTTCCCTCATGTTTAGCCAGAGCTCTTATCTATTGAACCATATCCTGAGCCATCAACCCACATTTTAGTTCAATATTATGTGCTGAAATGTTGTGAAAATGCAAATACCTTTCACAACTGAGACACAGAGAGCCTTTTGCAACACATCCGTAAAACATGTCTGCCAATTACGGGATTAATAATTTTTCATATTTAATTTTCTTTCCTTACTTTTTCTTTTTGTCTTTTGAGACAGGGTCTCACTATGCAGCTCTGGCTGTCCTGGAACTCACAATGTAGATCAGAATTCACAGAGATCCACCTGCTTCTGTCTCCTGAGTGCTGGGATTAAAGGTGTGCGCCACTACACCCTGCTCATATATAATTTTCTATGCATTTATTATAAACTCACAGAAAAATCCACTGCCAGAAGAGTAAATTTCACCTAATTAAATTAAACCCATGGAATAAAAAAGTAAGGAACTCTGTTATCGTCAACATGTCCTTCTGGAACCTTCCATTTCCTTTTTGGGAGGACAAAACACTGAGGTGTTTGCTAGTCATCAGCCCTGCTGCATTCCTCCTGAATGAGGCCTGGTTCCTGGACCCAGACAGAATGGGCTCCAGTCATCCCCTCTGGCTGCCCTGTTCTTGGGGAGTTACTCAACTAATGAGCCACATGGCTCTCAGCTGGAAAAGCTACAAATGTCAGACCCACTTGTCACACTCCAGCAGTTCATCAGATCTGGTGTCACCTGGTCGTAGTTGGGGTTTTGTTTTGTTTTATTTTTTACTCTTTGGGGGCCCACCACCCAGCTCCCAAATACATACTGGAGACTTATTCTTACTTATGAATACCCACACCTAGCTTGGCTTGTTTCTAGCCTGCTTTTCTAACTTCAATTATACTGTTTCTCTTTGCCTCTGGACTTTTACCTTTATTTACTCTATATATCTTTCTTTCCTTCTTACTCTGTGGCTGGCTGTGTGCCTGGGTGGCTGGCCCCTGGCATCCTCCTCTCCTCCTTTGCTTGCTCCTGGTTCTTCTTTTCCCTAGATTTCTCCTCCTATTTATTCTCTCTGCCTGCCAACCTCACCTATTTCTCTCTCCTAGTTCTCTCTAGCTATTGGCCATTCAGCTCTTTGTGAGACCAATCAGATGTTTTAGACAGGCAAAGTACCACAGCTTTACAGAATTGAACAAATGCAACATAAACAAATGCAACACATCTTCGCATCATTAAACAGGTATTCCACAACATAAATGAATGTAACACATCTTAAGCTAATACTCCACAACACCCGGTCCCTCCAGAACAAAGCTGACCCTGGTGACAGTCAGCAGTTTGTCTCACTTTTGGTCTTAGTTCATTGGGGATGCTTCCTGTGGCATGGCCCATGCTTTGAAAGTGAGGTGGGTAGGTTTCCTCAGAGTAGCTAAAACTAGACACAGTTCCATCCCCCTCCCTACAATGAGTACATGGTGCCCTTAAAGTGCTTCCTTGGGTATTTGATCACAGCAGTGAGGAGAGTGACTAACACACTTGCCTTTCCGCAGTAATGCAGTTGGGCACCATAATGGTTTCTCTTCATTGTCAAATCGCCTGGATTTATAATCGCCATGGGCAGAAGTGTATCTCTGGGTGTGTCTGTGAAGATGATTTCACAGAGGCTTAATGGAGGAAAGAAGAGCCACATTTATTATTAATTCATTCTCTCATATATTACATCTGTACTGCGATTTCCCCTCCCTTCTCTCCTCTCAGCCCTCCCTCCTTCCTCCCCATCCACTCCTCCATTCCCTTCAGAAAAGGGCAGGCCTCCCGGGGATATCAACCAAACATGGTATATCAAGTTGCAATAAGACTAAGTACCTCTCATCATATTAAGGCAGGATGAAGCAATTCAGTAGGAGGAAAAGGGTCCCAAAGGCTGACAAAAGCATCAGAAGCAGTCCCCACTCCCCCTGTTAGGAGTCCCATGAAAACACCAAGCTACACAACTAAAACATATATGCAGAGGGTGTACGTTAGACCCCTGCAGGCTCCCTGATTGTCATTTCAATATCTATGAATCCAGGTTGGTTGATTCAGTGGGTTTTCTTGTGGTGTCCTTGTCCCTTCCGGCTCCTACAATCCTTCCTCCTCTTCTCCCACAGGATTCACCAAGTTCCACCGAATGTTTGGCTGTGGGTCTCTGCATCTGCTTCCATCGGTTCCTGGATGGAGCCTCTCTGATTGATGGTGACTATGCCAGGCTCCTGCTTATAAGCATACAGAATATCATTAGGAATCAGTTCATTTACTTTTTTAAGGGCACTTTTGGTTCTATCTTAGGTCTCTGGGCCATCCAGACTCTGGTTTCTGGTTCCCCAAGAGTGTCAGGGGTGGGCTCCCTCTCATGGCATGAGTCTCAAACTGGACCAGTCATTGGTTGACCATTCCCACAATTTTGGTGCCACCTTTACCCCAGCACATCTTGCTGGCAGGACAAATTGTAGGTCGAAGGTTTTGTGGCTGGGTTGGTGTCCCAACCCCTCCATGGAAGTCTTGCCTGGCTATAGGAGATGACCAGTTCAGGCTCTGTATCCCCCACTACTAGGAGTCTTAGCTAGGGTCATTCTCTTAGATTCCTGGGAGTTTCTGTTGCACTAGGTTTCTACGTTGCCCCTGAATTGCCCCCCCCATAATTCCAGTTGTCTCTCTCAGTACTCTTTCCCGCCATCCTCCCCCACCTGACCCCTCCTCCTGTTCCTGTCCCCACCCACCCCCAGTCCACCCAACATATATATTCTATTTCTCTTTCCCAGGAGATTCATAAATCCCCCGATTGAGCTCTATTTGTCATTTTGCCTCTCTGGGTCTGTGAACGTTAGCATGATTATCTTTTACTTTATAGCTGATACCCACTAATAAGTTGAGTAGAGATGCTGTTTGTCTTTCTGGGTCTGTGTTACCTCACACAAGATGATTTTTTTCTAGTTCCATCCATTTGCCTTCAAATTTCATGATATTATTTTTTTAACAAGTGAGTAATACTCCATTGTGTAAAAGTACATTTTTAAAATCCATTCTTCAGTTAAGGGATATCTAGGTTGCTCAAAGTTTTTGACTATTATGAATAAAACTGCTATGAACACAGTTTAACAAGCATTTTTGTAGTAGGATGGAGTATCTTTTGAGTATACACCCAGGAATGGTATAGCTGGGTCTTGAGGTAGATTGATTCCCAGTTTTCTGAGAAACTGTCATATTGATTTCCAAAGTGGCTGTTCAAGTTTGCACTTCTATCAGCAATGGAGGAGTGTTCCCCTTGATCCACATCCTCTCCAATGTAAGCTGTCACTAGTGTTTTTTATCTTAATCATTCTGACAGGTATAAGATAGAATCTCAGAGTCGTTTTGATTTGCATTTCCCTGATGGCTAAGGATGTTGAACACTTCTTCAAGTGATTCTTGGCCATTTGAGATTCTTCTGCTGAGAATTCTTGGTTTAGCCCTGTACCCTATTTTTTAATTGAATTATTTGATTTGTTAACATCTAGTTTCTTGAGTTCTTTGTGTATTTTGGTCACTAACCTTCTGTGAGATGTGGGGTTGGCGAAGATCTTTTCCCATTCTGTGGGCTGCCATTTTGTCCTTGATGCTGTCTTTTGCCTTACAGAAGCTTTTCAATATCATGAGGTCCCATTTATTAATTGTTGATCTTAGTGCCTGCACTATTGGTGTTCTGTTCAGGAAGTTGGCTCCTGTGCCAATGTTTTCCCCACTTTCTCTTCTATTAGGTTCAATGTATCTGGTTTTATGCCAAGATCTTTGATCCACTTGGACTTGAGTTTTGTGCAAGGTAATAGATATGGATCTATTTACATTCTTCTACATGCTGATATCCAGTTAGACCAACACCATTTGTTGAAGATGCTTTCTTTTTTCCACTGTATAATTCTGACTTCTTTTTTTTTTAAAGTGCCCATAGGTGTGTGGATTTATATCTGGGACTTCAGTTTGATTCCATTGATCAACCTGTCTGTTTTTATGCCAATTCCATGAGGTTTTTATTACTACAGCTCTGTACTGCTTGAAATCACAAATGGTGATACTACCAGAAGTTCTTTTATTGTACAGGATTGTTTTTGCTATCCTGAGTTTTTTGTTTTTCCATAGTAAGTTGAGTGCTATTCTTTCAAGGTCTATAAAGCATTGTGTTGGGCCGGGCAGTGGTGGCGCACGCCTTTAATCCCAGCACTCGGGAGGAAGAGCCAGGTGGATCTCTGTGAGTTCAAGGCCAGCCTGGTCTACAAAGCGAGTTCCAGGACAGGCTCCAAAGCTACAGAGAAACCCTGTCTCAAAAAACAAAAACAAAAAAAAAAATTGTGTTGAATTTTGATGGGAATCACATGGGCACCAAATTTTGGCAGAAGCTAATGTCCCACCCGGTCCCACAGCTGTTCAGTCTCAAATAAACACAGAGGCTTATATTAATTACAAACTGTTTGGTCTATGGCTCAGGCTTCTTGCTAGCTAGCCCTTATAACTTAGCCCATTCCTATTAATCTGTGTTTTGCCATATGGCTTCATGGCTTTACCTGTTCTCCTGGTGGTGGCTCACAGCATCTGCCCTGACTCTACCTTTCTTTTTTCTCTCTTTCTCTTTCTCTTTTTCTCTCCCTCTCTTTCTCTCTCTCTCTCTCTCTCCCTTCCCCCTCCCTCTCTGATTTCCCACCTGGCTCCATCCTGCCCTGCCATAGGCCAGTGCAGCTTCATTTATTAACCAATGGGAGCAACACATATTCACAGCATACAGAAAGAGATTCCACAGCACCTTTCCCCTAGATGGCAGGGCCCCTTTGAGGTAATTCTTGTAACCCCCACAGCTGATAAGCTTGAGGGCCTCCCTCATTGGATTCACTTATCCCACCTCAAGCCTTGTATCCCCCCTCAAGATAATATTTCTTCATACACATCAACCCCAATAGGACCCTGCTCCCTTAAGTTTCAGAGGACACTGGTATCAACTGCCTTGTCTTCAATTCCAGAAGAATGAGGTTTCACCCCACACTGTACTCAATTTTACCGGATTGGGAACCCCCTTTTCATTCCTTCCTGACCCCTCTCCGTGTTCTCCTGTCTCTACTAATCACACCTTGCTTCATCAATTTTCTCTCCATGTATCTCCAATGACATTCAAAAATCTCTAATTAAACTAATTGGCTGTTGTTACATGACCACCAGCCATTAGCCACAGAGCTGAAGGTGTAAAGGCTATCAAAGGCACCCAGGTGGTAAGAAACAACACCCCAGAGATATCCACACTCCCAGACTCAAGAAGGAGACTCACAGAACAGTTTCGACATAACTCTTTACTGTTGACTGCCCTCAGCAATCAACCACCTGTGTCCCCTGAGTGTTGAGGTGATGCCGTGGTGATGAGAAAGGAACTTGAGGTAGCTGGTCACATGGCATCAGCACTCAGAAATCAGAGAACAATGGATGGTCCTGACCAGCTAGCTTTCTCCTTTTATGAAATTCAGGACCCAACCCTAGTGTATAGTCCTGCTTTATAGTGGGTCTTCCCAAGAAGGACATGGTGGCACATGACTTTAATCCCAGCACTTGGGAGGCAGAGACAGATGGATCTCTGTGATTTCCAGGCCAACCTGGTCAGCATAGTGAATACAGGACAGCCAGGACTACATAAAGAGACCCTGTCTCAAAACAAACAAATAAACAAAAACGTAAGTTGGTTTTCCTGCCTCAAGTAAACTGATCAGAATAAACCCTCACAAACATGGCCAAGCTAATTTGTCATAATACCTCACAGATGTGCCTGAGGCTGGTCTCCTAGGTGGTTCCAGAGCTTGGTAAGTTGGCAACACTAACATCACAAGGAGGTAATACCAGATCTCACAAGGCAGGGGTCCCTCTGTTTTTTTGAGGTACTTATTTTGTACAAAGTACTAATTGGGTACTCAAAGACAAAAAACTAACCAACACACCAGGCAAGAGAACTCTAGAATTGGGCAGGACCGATCAAGTCTGGTTCTCAGATTGGGTTTGAAAACGATGCCACCAAATGAGGTAACTATAGAATTGGGAGGGAATACTACACATGATTGGCAGGAATCTCATGCTGGGAGAGGGAAAAGGCTGAGAGCCTGGTGCTGTGTCCAAAGGGGGAACAGGTCTCCCAGGAAGTAAGTTTCATCCAATTCTGATAGCTTATTAGACCACCTTTGCAGGAGACTGGAGCCAAGTCAATGGCTTAGTGATGGGCTGAACCAATGATAGCACCTCCCATGAACCCTTGGGAAGGTCAACACAAAAGTGACTTTAAATACTTGCTCAAATGAGCAAGTAAGTGGAAAACACTGCCTTGCTGCCTGAGTTTGGTTCTGACCAGCCTCCTCTCTCTTCTTCTACTCAAGATGAAAAGTCATTCATATGCTGGGCATGGTGTCTTATGCCTTTAATCGCAGCACTTGGGAGGCAGAGGCAGGTGGATCTCTGATCTCGAAGCCAGCCTGGTCTATATAGTGAGTTCCAGTCCAGCCAGGGTTACATAATAAGACCCTGTCTAAGACAAACAAACAATCAACAAATCTAGTAAAGCCATTGTGATCTGAGCCCACAAGGTACCCAATATAGTAAATAAAGCAATTTCTGGGTCTGTGGACTCCTACCCACTTCCAGTACTCTGGGCTTGCATTGTGGGATCTCTCCAGGGGAATGATTGGAACCAGTTACAACAGAACAGTAATCCAGTTGGAGATACTTGCCAATGACCTAATAAGTCAACTGAAAATAACGAGGGACAAGGAAAGTTTGTCAAAGGTGGAGACAAACACAGCCTGAGACATTCCTTTCCAGTGTGCCTGTCCCAACCATCAGAGGAAAATATCATGTCAGGGTGCATACTCTCAAATCCTGGATGACTGTGGGTAGATGCTTCTAAAAAAGGACGTTCTCTAGTCTGGTCCAACTCAGGGCCTAAAAACAAGTTCTTCGGAACCGTTTTGATCGAAAGCGACTTAAGAAATAAGACATACAGAACAAGAAATGGCGGTGATCAGCTAACTGACTTCAGGTGCTTCCTCACTAGGGAACTTTTGTTTTCTCTTTTTGATGGTGGGTCCACCCTCAGATGATCTTACGATAACGTATTTCCATGTCCGTGTCCCTTGGTTACCCTTCTAATCCTCATAATCAGTGAGTGGAACCCTACAACCCCTGAGGCAGAGAAAGATTGGTATGAAGGAAGCATGTGGACAGCGCTGTCACTCTGTCACCCAGGGTCAGAGAGCTCTGTCCTGTGAATGACAGCTGTCATCTTCGTCAGAGCGGCTGGGACTCTTGCAAGAGACTCCTAATACCCGGCTCGTTGATGGTGATGTTCCCGCATAGGAAGAAGGGGTGGGATCCTTGCCTGAGATTCTGGCCACCCCTCCTACACCTTAGCCAGCTGTATGCAATTCTGCTGTAGGAGCATGCGGATTCCGGTTTTTGGCGGTTTCCTTTAATTGAACAATTCCCCTGGCAGGGAGTGAGAAGCTCAGGGGATAAACAAGGTCACATGTCTGGGAAATGAAAACTTGGAAGATTCTGGAAGGCTCTGACCAGCCAGTCCACAGAGAGAGGACCTTCTCTGACTGGAGAGCTGCCTGTGAGCTGTGCAGAGGGCCCTGGGGCTGCAGCCTTCTTGAGTTGTCACCATGTCGGGTGGGCTTTGGGTGGTGCAGCTGCTCTGGAGTCTCCCCTGCTCCTGTAAGTACCCCTCCCCCACACTCCTGTTAGGAACCCCAGTAAAAAAGGCTTGCTCACCATGGCTTGCTCATCCTGCTTCCTTATACAACACAGGACCACATACCTAGGGACGGCACAGCCTAGAGTGGGCAGAGCCCTCCCTCGGATGTCTATCACTGATAAAGAAACTGCCCTACAGCCTTGACTACAGGCAGTCTGATGGAGGTATCTTCTCAACTGAGGTTCCCTCTTCCCTGATGACTCCAGCTTTTGTCACACTGACCAAAACTAACCAGGGACATCCCTAAAAGAAAAGAGTTCTGTTTTGTTTGTTTGTTTTTCAAAAAAGGGTTTCTCTGTGTAACAGCTCTAGCTGTCCTGGAACTCACTCTGTAGACCAGGCTGGCTTCACACTCACAGAGATCCTCCTGCCTTTGCCTCCCAAATGCTGGGATTAAAGGTGTGTGCCACCACCGCCCAGCAGAAAATAGTTCTTGTATGGCAGTTTCCTCCAAACTGAAACATTTGGAGGGGGAGGCTCCTGAGACTCAGAATAAAAAGGGGGTCTACCCAGGGTTACAGAAGCAGAAAATAACAACTGGGGGAGGGGACCCTGAGCAGCTGAGCTGCCAGGAAGAGATTCTAGGACCTGACAACTGCCTTCAAGCTATGCAGAGAGCAGCAGGGTTGCGGACTTTGCCTGTGTTGGGGTGACTTTTCAGTGATGCAGCTGCTTTTGAGTCCTCTCTGTTCCTCTGTGTAACCTCTCAGCCACATTCCTGTTGGTAAGCCCAATTAAAAACTCGGTTCATGAAGTTGGACTTGGGTGCAACTGTTACTTTGGTCTGACACGGGCTCCATGTCTAGGGTGAGTTGATTTATTTGGCTTATAGACTGTAGTCCACAGTCAAGAGAAGCCAAAGAAGGAATGTGGCTGGGAGCTGAAGCAGTGACCATAGAAGAATGCTGCTCACTGGCTTGTTTCTGCTGGTTGCCCAGCCACTTTTCTAATATTTCCCAGGCCCACCTGCCAAAGGATCATACCATCCACAGTAGGCTGGGTCCTCCCACATCAATCAGCAGGCAAGACATGCCCCTCAGACATGCCCACGGGCCAATCAATGAAGATGCTTCCTCAATTGAGGTCTAGGTCTGTATGAAGTTGACGAAACTTACTATGACAAACCTCCAAAACTAAACGCTAATTTGGTACCTTTAGGAATGTCTGGGTTGTGCTGGATTTGGGTTTTAAAATTTAGTCTCAGTCCTAGCTAGAGCAATAAGATAGCAAAGCAGATCAAGGAGATACAAATTGGAAAGGGAGAAGTCAAACTTTCACTATTTGCAGATGATATGATAGCATACATAAGTGACCCCAAAAATTCTACCAGGGAACTCCTATAGCTGATAAAAACCTTCAATAATGTGGCAGGATACAAGATTAACTTAAAAAAAATCAGTAGCTCTCCTATATACAAATGATAAACGGGCTGAGAAAGAAAACAGAGAAACATACCCTTTATAATAGCCACAAATAATATAAAATACCTTGAGGTAACTCTAACTAAGCAAGTGAAAGACTTATATGACAAGAATTATAAGTCTCTGAAGAAAGAAATTGAAGAAGATATCAGAAAAATGGAAAAACCTACCATGCTCAAGGATAGGTAGGATTAACATAGTAAAAATGGCCATCTTACCAAAACTAATCTACAGATTTAATGCAATCCCCATCAAAATCCCAACACAATTCTTCACACACCTGGAAAGAACAATACTCAACTTCATATGGAAAAACAAAACAAAACAAAACAAAAAAACCCAGAATAGCTAAATCAATCAATCCTGTACAATAAAGCAACCTCTGGAGGCATCACCATCCCTGACCTAAAGCTTTACTATAGAGCTATAGTGATAAAAATAGCTTGGTATTGGCCTAAAAACTGACATGTAGACCAATGGAATCGAAATGAAGACCCTGACATTAATCCACCCTACAACCATGAGCTGAAATAAATACTAAGTTGCTTTTGCCAGGGTGTGTTATCATAGCAACAGCAAAAGAAACTGAGGCACCATTCAATCCAGTACAGGAACTATACCAAGTCCATCACATGGCAATAGAGACTCAGGAAAGAACATTGGTATAGCCACCTTCTTTTAGAAAAAGGTAACCAAGTCTGGTGGTAGTGCACATCTTTAATCCCAGCAGGGGCAGGTGGATCTCTCTGAGTTCGAGGCCAGCCTGGTCTACAGAGTGAGTTCTAGGACATCCAGGGCTACACAGAGAAACCCTGTCTCAAAAAACCAAAAGAAATAAAAGGAAAGAAAGAAAAGAAAAGGGTACCAGAGTTAGGTGAGTACAGATGTAGCACATGACCAAAGTCAAGTGGAGCTGAAGCAAATGGTCTGAGGAACACAATCACCAAGGCAGGAAAGTGAGGGAGACTGTGCCACAAGGAGCAGAAGTGTACATGAGAGGGAATTTATAACTGTAAAGGAACTGTCTGTGGCCTCAACTCAAGTGTGGGAAAAGAATAAGCTTGTGTCATAAAGGAACTCACAGGCAAAGTGAAAGCAACTCGGCAAACCAACTTCTTTTTGTCAGAAGGGTGAAACAGAACCCAAAACCAGCCAGCAAGCATGCAGAGCCAAGACAGCCTCTGAGGTGGTTTGAATGATCATGGCCTCCATCGTCTCATGTATTTGAATACTTGCTTCCCAGGCGGAGTAAAGTTTAGGGAGAATTACAAGGTATGTCCTTGTTGGAGGAGGTGTGTTGCTGGGCATGGGCTACGAGGTTTCAAAAGTCCATGACACTCTGAGTCTTTCTCTGATTCCTGCTTATGGATCAAGATGTGAGTTCTCACTACTGCCACAGCAGCATGCCTGCCTGCTGCAAGGCTCCACAACGTGCTGGTCATGGATCCTCTGGAACCGTAAGCCCCCTTTAAATGCTTTCCTCAGTAAGTTGCCTTGGTCATGGTGTTTTTGTCATGGCCATAGAAATTAACTAAGACAGACTCTGTCTTTTATCCTGAATGCAGGTGGTGACTGTGTCTTTTCCCATTGGTGAGAGAATGACTTCATAATCTTGCAAGACTGGGTAATTGGAGAGAAGAGGAAGGGGGTGATTAAGGCAATGTGGGCTTTTGTTGAAATAACTACCTTTGATAGGGAAAAAATGTTTCTTAGACAAGGAAAGAGAGTTTATGCCTTAACACAAGATGAAGAGACCTTGGTTACAAGATCAGTAACCAAGCAGAAACACAAAAGACCTCATTGGGATCTCACTCTGGCCTCCCAAGGGTCTCCATCCAGCAATCTCCACTGAAGTGACTCAAGGCACACAGCACAGTGTGGCAGAGTCCACTGCAGATTGGAGAAAATCACACACCCTGGGGGTGAGATGGACAAAGGCCAAAGTGACTGTTGCGCCATTCTACACTATTTCTAAAGTCTTTGGAACAGGCAGCTTTCCTGTGCAACTCTGTGCTACCCAGGCAGCTGTCAGTCCTGTTGGATTTCACTCTTGCATTAGAGACAACATCCACATGTGTTCTCCATCACAACGCTTCCTGCCATACAGGAGTCTTATAAGGTTTAGGTTTCCAGAAACCAGGCTTTAATAGTTACCTATAATGACTTCCAGGAAGTTCCGAATGTTATGTCTCCACCAAGGCCAGTGATATGACTCAAGTCTAATTCCTCTGAACAGTAGTTACAGCCCTAAGTTCTGTCTCTGGTCTTACAGGCTATTGATTATGAGGGTGGAGTCCAGCCCCTCTGTCCTCCAAGCCTGCTGATATCCAGCTAACTATGCAACAGTTCCCGCTAAACTCAGTGATAAGCAGCCAGTTTAACAGTACATTAGCAAAGAGCCTTGAAAACAAGAGGGATAACTTGACAAGGAGTGCCTAGATGCAGGCTCCCCAAGGGGAAAACTCTGGGCAGCTGTTAAAGTCAGTTCTGGGATCCCTCCCAGTCATTAGCAGTAAAGACTAATGTTTTAGGGCCACGAGAGAAATAAAAAGACCATGATGGATCACTGATGGGCAGGACCAGAACTTGACCAGGACTGCTCAGCTACCTATACCGTTTGCCTTCCACTTAAGCCTCCTGTCGGGGCCTGAGGATGGATGTGGTGTGTGTTTGGGGTAGGGGGTGTTCACTTGACATCTTAGCCCCTCTTTCCAGCGTGACCACATCGAATAGATGGTTCTGTGCCTTTCAGTTACTTGTCTATGTTATTTGCTGTGGTGGTTTGAATGAGAATGTCCCCACAGTCTCCGTCATTTGAATACTTTGTGAGTAGGTTTAGATGGTGCAGCCTTACTGGAGGGAATGTGTCACTGGGGGTGGGCATCGAGAGCTTAAGGCCTCTCCTGTGCAATTTGCTCCCTCAGCTTCCTGCTTGCAGTTCAAGATGTGAGTTTTCAGTATCCAGTTCCAGCCATCACGCCTGCTGCTTATAGCACTTGTCCTTCTGGAACCACAGCACAAATAAACCCTTCCTTCTACAAGTTACATTAATCATGATGTTTTATCACAGCAACAGAAAAGTAACTAATGCATTGGCTTATTGGAGACTGGCAGGAGGGCTCAGTGGGCAAAGGCACTTGCTGCCAAGCCTGACAACCTGAGTTCCACTGCCAGGACCGGCGTGGTGGAAAGTGAGAACCCACTCCTCTGAACTGTCCTCCGACTTCCACATGCACTCTGAAGTGCAAGCTTACACAATAAATAAATAAAAATACATAAATAATAAAAATAAAGCAGCAAACTATTAAACTTAAAAAGCAGGGAGCTGGAGAGATGGCTCAGGAGTTAAGAGCACTGGCTACTCTTCCACAGGTCTTGGGTTCAATGGCAGCTCACAACTGTCTATAATTTAAGTTCCAGGGGATCTGACACCCTCATACAGATACATGCAGGCAAAACATGAATGCACATAAAATAAAAATAAATAAACCATTAAAAAGTTAAAAAGCAGGAAGTGGTGAACATTCATAATAATGTGTTTTTAACATACTATCACTCCTCTTTCAACCCTAAATCCAAACAGTCAAAATGAAATTCTTTAATATAAAAAACAAGTAAATCAGCTCATACATTTTTACTTAGCTTTTAAATTTTACTTAAGTTTAAGCTTTGCTTTATCGAACCTTCTTATAAAATACATCCTTTGACTAAGGTAACTTAGAAAGACATGGGATTATATATTAACATATGGCCATTGTAAAGACAGCTAAACATGACACTCTGTCCCTCTCTGTCTCTCTGTCTGAGCCCACACCCATGACCTGAGCATGTATACTAGTCTTTTATTTTATAACGTTGTTTGAATACTTTTAAATATTTTATTTTATTTTTATTTATGTGTGTGTGAATGAATGCCTGCTAGTCTGTGTGCGTGCCGCATGTGTGCGGGCCCCTCCAGATGCCAGAACGGGCCATCAGATTACCAGGAACTGCAGTTGTTAATGGTGGTTGTGAGCCAATCGATGCTGGTGCCTGGAAATAAACCTAGGTCCTCCGCAAGCACGGCGAACGCTCTGACTCCTGGGTCATCTCTCCAGCCTCCTAAATACTTCATAAACTCACTAACTTCGCATCATTTGGCCCGTCTTGAAATTCTTTTCTGCAGTGTCCTCGAGGGTCCAGCTTTCCCTGAATGGAGGTCCCTGCCAGCGCAGGAAACTATGGTGGTAGTGCTTCATTTGTCTGCATCGGTGGGTTCTGTTTTGTTTTGTTTTGTTTCTGAATTGCTCTTCCTCCCAGTTCAGCTTGAATTCCGAGATCGCATGCAAATATGAAGCAAACTGAGACTGTCCCTGAGCAGAAGAAATTTCCTCAGGCTAGTGGCTATCCTCTCCACCAGGACCAGTGGCTGCCTTGATCCCCTGACTCAGAGCTAGGAAAACCTCGTCCACTTTTGCCCTTGTCCTCTCCCCATTTAGAAACCTCAAGGTTGCTACCAATACCCAAAAGACAGCCCTCAGGCCTGTTTCCCAGCTGGAATTAAGGCTCTTTTTCCCAAGTTACCGTCAGTTTCCTCACTAGTTCATCATTTGGGATAAACATACCAATCTAGTCAGTGTGCCTAAGTCAGGCCTCTGCTTTGTGACTCAGGTAACAAGGTGTGCTGGAAGGGTTGCTTTGCCCCACTCCCCAGCTGGCATGTTTATAAACAATAATGTATTTTTAACTGTTTTTGTTACTTTTATGTAACAAACACTGTGGCCAAAAGCAGCTTAAGGGAGGAGTTAATTTTGGCGTTTGGTTCCAGAGATGAGCCCGTCCCGGCAGGAAAGCACAGCAGCAAGCACCAGACATGGCAGCATGAACAGGAAGCCGAGCAGAGTCACATCTTTTACTGCACCCGCAAAGCAAAGCAAGTGAACCAGAAGCTCTACACTCTCAAAGCCCACCCATTCTGACACACTTCCTCCAGCAAGGCTGCACTTCCCGAACCTCCCCAAAGAGCGCCAACACCTGAGAACCAAGTGCTCAAAATGCCTGAAACTATGAGGGAATTTCTCCTTCAAACCACCTGAGTAACCACAATGAAATGAGTACACTTGTTTGTCTTAGAAGAGGCCGGAACTGCTCTCCCCTCCCTCCAGAAATATAAAAGCAGAGTATTGTCCCTTCTCTTGAAACAGCCTGAACCAGTCTCCAGCTCGCCAGCTGCCAGGCACTCCCTTCATTGTTGACTTCAGAAGCTGCTTAGGCAAAGGGAGAGAGAAGTAACTCACTCATGTGCTAGCCACGTTATGATACGCATAACACTGCTGATGTACTGCCATCCTGGCACGGACTGGCTCTTTGGGAGAGGTTTGTAGATAGCTTTATCTGCTTTAAACTGGCAAAACCCACTGACCTTGCCTTTGGGTCTGCACACGTGTTTAAGAATGACCTTCAGGGCTGATAAGCCAGCTCAGTGGACAGAGGCCATTGATGCCAAGCCCAAGAACCTGAGTTTCACACTTCAGAACCCAGATGGTGTGGTAGAAGTGTTAGCAGGGAAACTGGGGTTTCCTCTTTTGGATTTCCAGTAGCATTTGTAAAAGATTTTATAAAAGGACTCAGAGGGACTCTTAAGAATAGATTCATTGGAGTTTGAGAGAAAAGCACAAAGGCAGACAAACTGTGAATCTTAGCGGCTGTCTAGAGGAGGAAGAGGCAGAAAAGGAAGAGAGAAAGCCGTGCGTTTGTAAGCACCCTCCGGTGAACAAAGGGACTAGGAGTGAGGAAACCCAGGGACAAATAACCAAATGAATGGAAACACATGAACTATGAACCAAAGGCTGAGGGGCCCCCAGCTGGATCAGGCCCTCTGAATAGGTGAGACAGTCGATTGGCTTGATCTGTTTGGGAGGCATCTAGGCAGTGGTACCAGGTTCTGGGCTCAGTGCATGAGTTAGCTGTTTGAAACCTGGGACTTATGCAGGGACTCTTGGCTCAGTCTGGGAGGAGGGGACTGGACCTGCCTGGACTGAGTCTACCAGGTTGATCCCAGTCCTCAGGGGAGACCTTGATCTGGAGGTTGTGGGAATGGGGGGTGTACTGGGGGGAAGGGGAGGGGGGCAGGAAGGGAGAGAACAAGGGAATCTGTGGCTGTTATGTAGAACTGAATAGTATTGTAAAATAAATAAATAAATAAAAAATACAGATGAAAAAAAAAAAAAAAAAAAGAGTGAGCAAGCCCAAAGCTCAGGAAAGGGAGCCTTGGGCTCATAAAACATAGACACAAAGAAGAGAAAAAGTTTCTTCTCCTTTTCTGAGTAGTTAGAAAAGCAGGGGCTGGGGAGATGCTCAACAGTTGAAGAGTGCCTGCTGCTCTTGCAGATGACCTGAGCTCAGCTCACAGCACCCATGTTGGGTGCCTCCCAGCCACCTGTAACTCCCAGAGATCCGACACCCTCTTCTGGCCTCTGTGGGCACCCACACGCATGTGCATGCACATATACTGAAAAATAAATCTCTTTTTAAAAAGAAAGAGAAAAAGGAGAAGGCTCCACAATGTCACATGTTGGAAACGCTATAATCATAGTACCAAGGGTAGATTTTCTGGGGAAAACAAGAAATTCTCTCATTAAGAGGAGAATTATTTCTCCCCTCTCCTTAGAATGGCTTTGGGTGAATCAGTCAAGGGGTGGTCTCTTGGCCAGGTGACTGACAGAGTCAGCTAAAGTAACTCTTGAAGAGACAAAGGTATTTGATGGTTTAATCTTGAGGGCACCACCCAAGACCTGAGATGGATTTTTCTTTCTTTCTTTCTTTCTTTCTTTCTTTCTTTCTTTCTTTCTTTCTTTCTTTCTTTCTTTCTTTCTTTCTTTCTTTTGACCAGGAGGAAATAGCTTTTCTTTAATGGGCCTCAGTAGAGCTCTGACATCTGTCTTCAGTGGTCCCCAAGACTACTGTAACATTCCTCACTCAAGAGATGAGAGCCTAGAACTACTTAGGAAATGAGCTGAAACTGGGGGATAGATATAACCCATTTCCACCATGAAAATTCAGACTTCCCTATACAAAGCATTCACCGGAAGGGGTTGGTGGCTGGAGTTTCCGTCACACCCTCACATGTAGCCTCAAAGCAAGGGTGTTGACTTGTGGGGCTGTAAGATCAGAGCTCCCTTCCCTGACTCCTGACCTGCAGATAAGACAAAACCAAAGACAGTTCTGTTTCTGGCCAAGGATGGGAGTAACACTGCTCATTTCTGGGGGCCCTGACCCTAAATTTTGCTCCATCATCATCATAAGGACAAAACTGACTCTGGCAAGTTGTCCTCTGACCTTCACGTGGCATTTTTGAAAACACAGGATTATAAATTTCACCCTAGAGTGCCAGTCCCCATTTTCTGGTTTACTAGACATGTGTTCTGTGGAGCCTTGTAAAATTTGATTATACTCAAACCACAAATTAGTTTCCCTTCCTTACCTCCCCTCATCTTTCTCCATGCCTCAGACTCCCAGGCCTCTTTTCTACATAAATAACCCTAAACCCTACTGATACCTACTTGATACTGATCAAGGGGTTCATGAAAAGGTTGAGAGTCTGAGAGACGGCTCAGCAGTTAAAAGCACTTCCTCCTCTCCCAGTGGACCTGAGTTGGGTTCCTCGTGTGGTGGATAAAGAAACTCCATTTTGCCAGGCATTTATCTTGGTACCCACTAGCAGTTTGTCTCTGACTCCAGTTCCTAGAAGATAAGTTCCCAGTAACCCCGACTCAGTGACCCCCACACTGAAATGTATAGCCATAACCATCTACTTGTTATGGTATGACTAACTGCTTTTTTTGGCTTCTGTAACTTGCTTACACAGATACCCAAAGATTGTTTTGAGTTGCTCTAACCATTTAACTTGGCAGAAAATACCAGTTGTTGCTTATGAAAAGACTAATTGGCCGGGCGGTGGTGGCGCACGCCTTTAATCCCAGCACTCAGGAGGCAGAGCCAGGCAGATCTCTGTGAGTTCGAGGCCAGCCTGGGCTACCAAGTGAGTTCCAGGAAAGGCACAAAGCTACACAAAGAAACCCTGTCTGGAAAAACAAAAAACAAAGAAACAAAAAAAAACCCAGAAAAACAAATAACACATACAAAAAAAAAATAACCCTGTTTTTTAATTTTGTTGTGTGTGTTTCATGTATATTTTCACACACGAATATGAAGAGGCCAGAAGAGGGCATCGGATACCCTGGAGCTGTTGTCACATATAGTTATGAGCTGCCTGATATAGGTGTTGATGTAATAGAGTTTCTTTCCCCTGAGTAAAGAGCATAGACTAAATCCAATTATAATTAAAATATTTATTGATTAGCTGGTAACAGCATAGCAGTCTTAAAGCCAAATCTCAGGCATGTCCTAAAGGAGAGGTATGGGGAAAGGTTTTTAAAGAGGAAAATCACAATTTCAATATCTACACAAGCAAGCAACAATTAGTCTTTTTGTTTGTTTGTTTGTTTTTTGTTTTTCCAGACAGGGTTTCTCTGTGTAGCTTTGTGCCTTTCCTGGAACTCACTTGGTAGCCCAGGCTGGCCTCGAACTCACAGAGATTCGCATGGCTCTGCCTCCCAGAGTGCTGGGATTAAAGGCGTGTGCCACCACTGCCTGGCTTGTTTTTTTGTTTTTTTTTTTTTAATGCAGAATGCTGCTTATTGAAGGAGGGAAGAGGTCTTAAATACAGGCTTACAGCACAATGGGAGAACCCCGGAGAGCAGAATTTCGCTACCAATGTTTTACAATCTTGCATCTAAGCTGTTAATGCCCATTATGCAGGATACACAGACAAGGAACTTCCCTTAAGCATTCAGGAGGGTGGAACCCGGCAGGGAATTAGCATAGGGAGGATATCAAGGTCAAGGTCAGCAAGCAAGGCAACAGTTACCCAAAATGGGGGCCAGGGCCCTACAGGTCCCCCTTTTACTAAAAAATGAGCTTCTGACTTAGGTTGCGTGGGATGTCAGCAGGTCACCTTACCCGTCATGGAGATTCCTGCCCAGGCCACACAGGTGCTGGAGACAGGGTTTTTCTATGTAGCCTTGACTGTCCTTGAACTTGCTGTGGACCAGGCTGGCCTCAAACTCAGAGATCCACCTGCTTCTGCATCCCTAGTGCTGGGATTAAAGGCGTGTGCCACCACTGCCGGATATCTACTGGGTTTTTGTTGCTAATACAACTTCACTGTGGGTGAGAGTTTGGCCTCACATTCTCATGTGATCTGTCAAAACACAAACAAAAACTTTAAAAATAGTACAATTGATAAGTAAAGTGCAATTACACTTGAGAACAGGATGTAACCTTGCATTTGCACACATGCTTTGACCTTAGACAAATGCCAGGTTAGGAACCTGTCCCAAAAGCACAGCTCTTTGAGATGACAGGTCCCTCAAGGAAGAGTGAACCTGACACAAAGAAGATGCACATGGGGCAAATTCTTAAAAGCCCTGCTTGACGCTTTAAAGGCAAAGCTCTCTCTGAGGGAAGAGCAGCACATTTCATTTCCATTTCCCACAAAGTCAAGTTGAAGATTGACTGTGACAATAGGCATATGACGCAAAGGAGCCCGTGAGGTGGCCAGTGGCTGATGTCACCGCAGAGCCGTGTAGCCCCAGCACCATGCAACTGATTGAACAGTACTGAACCAACTATGTGCTGTTTTTGCTAAAAGTGCTGACCATGCTCTTGGGCGCACAAAGTGACTGAACACAAGATGAAATCCTGGTGCCTCTGCCTTGTCTTGGTGTCTGTCTCCCTCACTAGGGTGGAAAGCACAGAGATACGTCATCTTTTTCTGTTCGTCAGGTTGGTTGGTTTGTTTGTTTGTTCTGATACTGGGTCGCTCTATATAGATCTGGTTGTCCTGGAACTCACTATGTAGACCACACAGACTTCCCTTGAATTCACAGAGATTCTGTCCGCCTCCACCCCACCCCGCCTCCACCAGCACGCGCACAGTGCTGGATTAAAGGCGTGGGCCACCACACTAGACCTAATTTGCCTTTAACCTTTCCCTCTGGAGTTACTTTGGATTCCAGGAAGAGCAAATCCTCACAGGATAAATCCCCCACAAGCCTTAGAGGGGCACAATTACTCTGAAACAGAAGTAATACATCTTGTAGAAACCAGATTGGTTAGCTAAGGGGAAGACAGCTACCAACAGAATAACAATTCATCAGACCTCTTTGCAGAACTAGAGCTGAGATAATGTTTTGTGGGACTACACTTTGGTCAACTCGGCTTAACCGTTTTATCTCCTCAAACCAAACCTCACGATGGTTACCCTGAAGAAGGGCCTGGGACCACTGGACCCTTTTATCTGTGCTTTTCCCAATGTGGCTGCATTGAACCAACCTCTTCTCTGTTTTCCATCATGATTCATCTCTTTATTTAATGTGTTAGGACGGATAGCTGAGCCTAGACTTTAGTCCTAAAAACTCCAGTGACAGTAAAGACACAAGACTAACCAAAACCAACTGGGACCAACATGGCCAACTGAGATGACTTGCCACTAACCATCTTTTGCTTTTGCTTTATCATAATGTTGTCTCCATATAATTAGTCTTGTGAATTGCCCCCATCATGCACCTGACACTGTGACACATCTGAAGAATCAATACGAAGACAGGAAAGAATCTTAAGGGAAAATTCCTGAATTCTCTGCCTTTCTTCCCATCTTAGCTCATGAATACTCTTCCTCTCTATTAAAGTATTAAAGTCTGCCATAAGACAGAACTATCAAAATCCTAGGGGATATGACTCTCTTGAAGAATGCTCCCCTGCTCCCTGTCTCTTGTGTACTTTCAATGTATAATAAAACTCCCTCCCAGTTCTTGACTGTACCTCACCTATGAAGCACCCCCTTATCATGGGAAGAACCTTAGTATGGTCTTTCAACTTCAGCGCCTTCCCCGGCATTCCCCAGCAGCAGCAGCAGCAGCAGCAGCAGCAGTAGCAGCAGCAGCATCCACCCTGGTGAGCCAACTAGATCACCAGGAACTGGTGAACTTTCTTGCAACTATCACTGAAAAGCCAACAGAGGACTTGGTACCTGAAGAATGCTGCCAGAGTATATGTAATCCAGTGCAGAGCAGGGTAAGAAACGTCCGTGCAGAACACAGGAACACAAAATCACCCATTCTGCATCTGCGTTTATTCGTTTGTTGCCTCCCACCCCTTTTCTAAGAAAACTAATTTTTTGTTTGTTGGTTTGTTTGGTTTTTTGAGACAGGGGTTTTTCTGTATAACTGCTCTGGCTGTCCCAGAATTCACTTTGTAGACCAGGCTGGCCTCAAACTCACAGAGATCCACCTGCTTCTGCCTTCCATTAAAGGCATGTGCCACCACACCCTGCAAAAACTTTCCTAGCTAAAATGCAGATCTCCAAGGGTTAATTATTAAGAACAGAGAAAATGCTCAGTGGTTAGGAACACTTGCTGTTTTTGCAGAGGATGAGGGTTCAATTCCCAGAACCTACATGGCAGCTCACAACCAATCTGAGAGACCTAGCACCCTCTTCTGGCCTCCACAGGCACCAGGCATGCATGCACACAGTGCACTTCCATGCAGGCAAAACACTCATACATATTAAAAATAAATAATCTTTGGGAAAATAAACAAGCAAAAATAATAACACAAAATAAAAATAACCCCCTCATCACAGAAACATGTCCTTGCAACAGACAGAGACCATAACAGAAAGCCACAACTGATCAAGTGGCAAAGCACAGGTAACCATGCGGTACCTCACCCCAATCGCTGCATCTACAATGCAACTCCTGCACCTAAGTTTCAGGGAACACTGCAGAAAAGGGAGAGTTAGAGTCAGAGAAACAGGAAGCTTGTAGTGAGGTTTCATCTCCTAGAAGCTACATCCCTGAAGTCTCATCAGCATGGCTGCCTACACAAGCTCTGAATAAGAACAGCAATTGGCAGGCTAACATGGAAGGGGAAATCTCACGGCACCTTAAGGGCAACTAAGACATGCTGAGGGTGGGAGCTAGTTTTCCTCAGAGAAGAGGTTAACCCCACTGAATGAGAATAAGACCATTATCACAATTTAAAGCCAAATTTGAAGCCAACTTCAACTAATGGACTCTGTTATTTATTAAGCGGCACTGTTTACCATGTGAGAGAAGCCACGAGGTACAACAAAACCCACTACAAGAGTTTATTAAGGGAAGGAAATAGAAGGAGTGTGCATAGGCCTATGGAATGACCCTGCAGGAAGAGAGGGAAGGAATAAGTGGAACCCTCTTTTATAGGCCCCCTCCCCAGCACATGCGCATATGGGCTTAGGTAGCTACGCCATGCATGCGCATAGATTACGTGACCATGCAGCACACAGATTAAGTAGGATGTAAGGCCCTAGGATCACTAAGCATCTTGCCTGGCTACTGGACAGCGCGTGTGCGGTCATGTAGCTGGGGGGGTGGCTAGGAATTCTAACACTCTGGCCAGGTCCATACCCAGGTCCCTGGGAAATGGCCCCAAGTCACAGTTTGCAGAAGCTTAAGAAAGAAAACCAATAATTTTTTGCATTTCCCATCAGGTCCAATCAGAGGCAAGCCTACAGCCTGACGTACCTCCAGCCTACATCCAATCAGAGGTAAGTGTACATCTTGATGTAGTTCCTGCCTGTGAACACCCTCCCCCCCTTACATGTGATCAAGCACATCTTGTGCAGATGGGTCAAACAAACTTGTTTAGGGGAATGAAAAACTCGTGGCTTTTTACCTCCCACAAACAACAGCCTCCAGCCTTTCAGGAACTATCTGTTCTTGGGCAAGGGGCTTGTAGAGCAGAAATATTTTTGTTTCATGAATCTCTAAGGCATAGTAATTAAAACTTAAAATATAACTTTGGCTTTCACAAAGAGCCCCCGAACTGGATATTCAATACCAAGTAGTCAGCCATGAAATCACATACATACAAGTAACATTATACAGAATAAGCAGGTTGTATTTATATATTTAGAAATATATACACACACTTGCAGAGACTGAACCAACAACCAGGGAGCCTGCATGAGACTGACCTAAGCACTCTGCATATGTGTGACAGTTGTGTCGCTTGGTCCTCTTATGGGACTCCTAACAGCTTGAACAGGGGCTGTCTCCAACTCTTTTACTGGCTTTAAGGATGCTACTTCTCATACTGGGTCACTTTGCCCAGCCTTAACACATGGGGAGGAGCCGAGCATGGTGGTGCATGCCCTTAATCCCAGCACTTGGGAGGCAGAGGCAGGTGGGTCTCTGTGAGTTTGAGGCCAGCCTGGTGTCCAAAGTGAGTTCCAGAACAGCCAGGGCTGTCACACAGAGAAACCCTGTCTTGAAAAACCAAAAAATACCTGTGGAGGTGATCAGTCTTACTGCGACTTGATATGCCTATGAGTTTTATTGATACTCATGGGAGACCTGCCCTTTTCTGGATGGAGACAGAAGAGGAGGGGATTGGGAGATAGGAGGGGAGAATGGGGGAGAGGGACTTGGAGAGGAGGAAGAGGGAGAGGCTGAGGCTGGGAGGTAAAATAAATAGATGAATAAAAACATGTACATACATATATACATATGAAACAAAGAAATAGAAGCATAAATTTGAGAGCGAGCAAGGAGGTGTTACATAAGGGTTGAAGAAAGGAAAGGAAAGGGAGGAATGCTGTAATTATACTTTAATTTCAAAAATAAAAATAAACAAAAACCTAGAAGGGTATTTTTTTTTAATGAGTTAATTTTTAGGCCAGGTTGGTGCACACCTTTAGCTCCAATAATTAGAAGGCAGAGGCAGATTGATCTCTGTGAGTTTGTGGTCAGCCTGGTCTACAGAGTGAGTTTTCTGGGATTAAAGGTATGTGCCACCGTTCAGGCCCAAGAATATATATTCTTACTTCCAGCTGCAGTTATGTTTGGGGATTGTAGGGTAAAAAGGCCAGCCAAAGAACCCCACCCTGGCGCTGAAAAACCAGAGCCAGTGAAAGAAACACACCCTGGCCCTGAAACCCACAGTCAGTGAAAAAAAACATACCCTGGCCCTGGGACCCGAGCCAATGAAAGAAACACTCTACCCCTGAACCAAGAGCCAGTGAAAGAAATACACCCTGATCCCAAAACTAGAGCCAAAAGGCTAAAATGGGACAGCGAAAGAAACACACTTTGGCTCTGAAAAACTCTAGCTCTGACTAATGAAACCAACCAACCCTGAGCAGGAAAACTAATCCTTGAGCAGTAATCTTCTCTCTGGAGAAACTCCACCCCTAGGAAGCCCTATGTAAGCCCCTCTGCCTGTTCAGTTATGGGCTGTGCTTTCTCACCCTGGTAGAGACAACCACTCTCCTGGACTCCGCCTTCCCAAATAAAACTCTTTCACAAAAGAGTTTTGAGTGAAGATCTTTTGTTGGCATGGCGCAGAATCTTTGCCAGGACATTCCCTTGCGGGGCTGGAGCCAGAGGAGATTGCTACATTTCTACACGGGTTTCCCCTGCCCCTGTAGCAGAGTAAAGCAGAAGTAACATCTTGGGCCTGAGCTAAGAAGAAACGGATACCTCTGCTGGGAAGGCCCCTTAAAGGGAGGGGGTAGAAGCGGAGCAGAGCTCAGTTGTAACGGAATGGTACTCTCTCTTAGGGGAGCAGGATCCCCTGCAGGGAGACCATCCCCCACCGCACCCAGCTTCAGGTATACCCTTTCTCCTCATAGCTGTAGGTATCCAGGATATCTCCCTCCACAGCTGTAGGTATAGCCTGACTTCCCAACCAATCAGGATACCTTTCCCTCCAGAGCTGTAACACTTGGAGGGTTCATTGCAAAAACCATCCTTCAGATGCTCCATGCTCCTCACCCCTCACAGCTTCCTGTCTCTGTTTGATTTCCCTGGAAGCACTTGCTGCTTTTGTGGAATGGGTTGTGAAGCCCTGCTCCTGTTGTGCCCTTGAGGACTGCCGTTCTGCCCTTTTCTCTAGTGGAGCCAATTCTGCCTTTAGGTGGTTGCTGTAGTTTGTCCTCCTCCATTTTGTGTGTGTGTGTGTGTGTGTCTGTGTGTGTGTGTGTGTGTGTGTGTGTGTGTGTGTGTGTGTGCGCGCGCGCGCGCGCGAATAATCATGAGCCGGGGCTGGAGAGATGGCTCAGAGGTTAAGAGCACTGGCTGCTCCTTCAGAGGTCCTGAGTTCAATTCCCAGCAACCACATGGTGGCTCACAACCATCTGTAATGAGATCTGGTGCCCTCTTCTGGCCTGCAGACATACATGCAGGCAGAACACTGTATACATAATAAATAAATAAATCTTTTTAAAAAAGTTTAAAAAAAAAATCATGAGCCAAGCCTTTAATCGAAGCACTAGGGAAGACACAGAAGCAGGTGGATCTCTGTGAGTTCGAGGCCAGCCTGGCCTACAGAGTGAGTTCCAGGACAGCCAGGGCTAGAGATCCCGTCTTTAAAAAACAAAAAAGGAGTCAGGCGTGGTAGCATACACTTATAGTCCCAGCATTTGGGAGGCTGATTAAGTTGAAGACCAAGCTAGGCTACATGTTAAAACCACTGTTCAAACAAAACAAATCTCCCACTGTACAAAAAGAGGGCCAGGAGAGCATTCACCCTATTAGCAATGATAGCAATATTATCACAGGAGTGGGTTAGTTGTGAGCTATCTATTTCTTTCTTTTTTTTAAAAAAAAAAAAAAAGATTTATTAATTTATTATGCATACAATGTTCTGCCTGCATGTCTACAGGCCAGAGGAGGCTACCAGATCTCATTACAGATGGTTGTAAGCCACCATGTAGTTCCTGGGAATTGAACTCAGGACCCCTGGAAGAACAGTCAGTGCTCTTAACCTCTGAGCCATCCCTCCAGCCCCGTGAGCTATTTATTTCTATATATGGGTGTTTTGTCTGCTTGTGTCTGCAGCACCTGTGTGCCTGGAACCCTCAGAGGCTAGAAGAGGGTGTTGGATCCCCGCAACTGGAGTTAAAGACAGTTGTGAGCCACCATGTGGGTGCTGGTAACCAAACCTCAGGTCCTCTGCAAAAACAATAGGTGTTCTTAACTTCTGAGCCATTTCTCCAGCCCTAGTTGTGAGCTCTTGATAAAGTTTTTATTGTTTGCCAGACATGGTAGAGGATATCTACAATCCCAGGAGCCTGAGGCAGGAGGATTGCTGTTTGAGGTTGCTGGTAGTTACATCATGGCAAAATTCAGGAAGCAAAGAACAGAATTGAAGCAAGGTAGGCTACAACCCTCAAGGACCATCTTAATGTCCCTTCTCTGCCAGCCATGCTGTTAGGAAATAATTTCAGTGTTGCATGAAGGAACACATACCGTCAAAGTAATTCAGCAAAGTACTTTCTTTTTGTAAAAAAACAGGTGCACCACAACCCAAATGGGGCTGAGTACACATGGACAAGCGCTCTTGTCCTTTATCCCAGGATCTGGTCGTGACTGATTTCATTCGTGGGCTCAACTTTACAATCTGATTGGCTAGTTGGCACAAGGGGGAAGAGGATGTCCAAGGAATAAGGCCCTAGTCAGGACCACCACCTTTGATAAGAAAAACAAAAAAAAAAAGCTCCCACAAAGCACCTGTGCCAACCACTAGGGGACCAGCTACTCAGACATAGCCTTTGAGGACACTGTAGTTTCAAACAATAACCAGTGGTTTTCCTGGGAGAGTTTAGAATACACATATTTTTTTTACCACTTCATAAACTTAGACTCTAGTCACCTGCCTAACTGTAGCTGCCCAATATTCTAGATCTTCCCCCCACCCCATTATTCCAGTGTATGAGGGCCATGACACCACAGTGTTGAGGACAGTGCTCTCTCCTTTATTGCAGGCGCTAAAGATTGAGCTCAGTCATCAGACTCACACAGGAAGTGTCTAGATGACTTTTTCTTTTTGAGACAGGGTCTCTTGTAGCCTTGGCTGGCCTCAATTCAGAGATCCACCTGCCTCTGCCTCCTGAGTGCTGTGAACTAAAGGCGTGTACCATAACACCAACAATCACTTAATTCTCATCAGTCTTTAGTAATTACAAAAGTACTCCAGCCCCACCACCCCACTCCTGCACCCACACCCTCACCTAGGAGGGTGACTCTGCACCTACAGACTGTCCATTCTCTCACCTGGCCAACAGCTGTCCTACCTCCACTCACAACCTCGTCCTGGCCAGCACCCTAGGAGCCATTCTGCCCAGACTCTCTGCCACCAAAAGCACACTGACATTTATCTTAGGGTTTCTATTATGGTGATAAAACAAAATACTGTGACCAAAAGCAACTTGGGGGAGAAAAAGGTTTATTTCATGTTCATTTCCAGTAACAGTACATTGCCAAGAGAAGTCAGGTCAAGAACCTGGAGGCATGAACTAAAGCAAAAGCCACAGAGGAGCGTTGCTTACTGGTTTGCTCCCCATGGCTAGCTTGGCCTGCTTTCCTATATAACCAGGACCACCAGCCCAGAGGTGGCACTGCCCATAAAGAACTGGGCCCAAAAGAAAATGTACCAGACTTGCCCACATGCCAATCTACTGGTTTTCTCCTCAGCTGAGGCTCTCTCTTCTCAGAGAGATAACTCTAGTCTGTGTTAAGCTGACATAAACTAGCCAATATACCACTACATCCTAAGCCTCCTCCACCAGCTGGCCCACAGGCGGCCATGTGACCCAAGGCACATCCTGTGGACCTGGGACTCAGTTTTGTAGCGCTGGAGCTCTGGTCCAGAGACATGCCTGACTGGATCCGATTCTCCCAAGAATCCTGTGGGCTCTTACGTTGCCAGGAGCTTGTAAACACAGAAGCAGTAGTCAAGGCTTTTTGTTCTCATGGCCACTGGAAATACAGGTGGGTAGGAAGAGGTCAGTAGGGTGCCTCACCCCAATCTCTACTCCCCTGATTCTGGAGCCTTCAGAAACATGTATACACACACACACACACACATACACACACACACACACACACACTCACAAAACTTGTGCATAGATCCCCTTTATCCCTCCCAGGATCTGGAGGACACTGTGCTACTTAAGGATGATGCCAAAACATCCTGTTGGCACACAACTGGAGCCCTCACTATGGCTGTGTGGTGCAAGAATGTGTAGATCTCATGCAGGAGACCCACAGTCTGTCACCTAGGTGCCCAGGGAGGAAGCCGGCAGGGGCAAGGCGCTCAGGAGAGGCCCGCACGCTCCAGGTCCTGTGGCAGCACCCGGCCCTTCTTGCGGGCCTTCTGCAGCCGCCGCTCGGCCCGCGCGTCCTTTTTCTTGCGCAGGTTCTGGCGCCGCCGGTCCTGCCGCTGCTGCATCTTCTCCACCACGTGCTCCGAGCGCTTCTCCCACCGGCGCTGGCGCTGCGCCTTGCGCTTCTCCTTGCGCTTCAGGGCTTCCTGCAGCAGCTGCTCGTTGTCACGGATCTTCACGCCCTCCGCCTTGTACAGCAAGTTGGTCCACTTCATCTTGGCCTCCAGCTCCCGGGCCTTGCCTGCGTCCTGGTCTCGCAGCTCCTCCAGCCGGTCCTGCCGCGCCTGCAGACGCTCCAGCAGCTGCCTGTAGTTCCTGCCCGTCAGCGGCGTCAGGTTCCCTTTCACCTTCTGCCGCTTCTCCTTCTTCCGCTGGGCTTTGCTGGCCGGCTCGTCTTCAGTCACTTCCACCTACAGGTAAAGCACATCAATGAGATGGCACACCGATCTCACCAGCGACACAGACCAATGACTTCTGTTCCCTTAGATAGGAGTCACCAGCATGCACCTACACCATCAGCAAGGCGCAAAGTTGGCCCAAAGGCACCCAGCCCAGACAACCCCCACCTTATTAAAGATCAGCCCCGACTCCTGCGGCTCCTTGCAGGCCACTTCTGGGGGTGCCTCGGCTGGCTCCTCCTTTTTCTCAGCCTTTGCAGCCTTCTCCTTTGCTCGAAGCTCTTTCCGCTTCCTCTTCTTCCGTTCCCTCTCCTGCTTCCTCCGCTGTCTTTTCTCTAGAGTGGCAGCAGACAGCTCCTTGGTGCTGCCCTGAGGGTAAAGAGAAAAGGTGGGGGTTCATTCATTAGAGTTTTTTCAATCTCGAAGCCCTCTGTCTGGCATATGGCTGAGATGAGAGGAAATCCTCACGCAGGCCACAAGTCCATGGCGTCCATATTTCACCAGCATATAACCCGTTACCCAGATGTGAATAGCACCAATGTGGTGAGGAACCCCTAGAAAGGATCATGGGTCCAGTTCCCAGGCCCCCTCAGCATACCAGAGCACTTCATCTTGCGTGTGGTCATCCACTGTCCTAGAATTCAGAACTTAGGTTGGGTTTCTAGGATAGAGTGCCAGTCCTAACCACTGTAAATTCTGCTCACGACAAACACAGGCTGAGTGCTCTCTGTACCCCTTCCTGCGATAGCCAGAGAGAGCACTGTATATGTGACCAACTCAGGCCTGTGCTGCAGGATAGGGGCCTTGAGCCTTGATCCCCTTAGGAACCTGGAGTCAGTGAGTACCATACATTGGGAGAGTGAGAAGTTAAAACTCAAGAACAGAGCCTTAGAAATCGGAGTGCGGGAGTGGGGGGAGGTGCGACCAGGCATGGTAGCCAGCACCATGTAGCACTAAGTCAGGGCTGGTCAGGTCACCTCACTTGTGGACACTGACCTTTAGAGGCACAATTCAGGCTATACTCTACCCATGTGGCATCAGTGGAGGCAATTCCCCAAAGGAAGGAGGTCACACTTCTCTGAGGGACAGAACCTTAAGGAGGCAGATGACTCTGGGGACTCCAAGAAAGGAACTATACCTGCTACCTCAACCAAGAGGTGCCCTGTTGTGGAATATCAGTTTAATGATGCAAAGATGTGTTGCATTCTTTTATGTTGCATTTGTTTAACTCTGTAAAGTTGTGTCACTTTGCCTGTCTAAAACACCTGATTGGTCTAATAAGGAGTTGAATGGCCAATAGCAAGGCAGGAGAGAGGAACATGCAGGTCTGGCATGCAGATAGAATAAACAGGAAGAGAAGACGGGGAGCAAGAAGAGAACACCAGGGGCCAGCCACCCAGCCATACAACCAGACGCAGAGTAAGGAGAGGTATATAGAACAGAGAAAGGTAAAAGCCCAGAGGCAAAAGGTAGATGGGATAATTTAAGTTAAAAAAGCTGGCTAGAAACAAGCCAAGCTAAGGCCAGGCATTCCGAAGTAAGAATAAGTCTCTGGATATTTAATCGGGAACTGAGTGGTGGGCCCCAAAGAGAAAGGGTAAAACAAAAAACAAACTCCACACCCCACGCTGGCACAGAAATGAGGAGGGAAAACTCTACGAGTCTGCTCCAGGTGCTCAGGAAGACGCCCCATTTACCTGGCCCCGGGCCAGCTGGATCTTCTCATGTAGCCGCTGTCGCAGGAAATCCAGTGCAAAGACAGAATCGGGTGCTGTGACTTGGCTCTCTGCAGGGAAGGAGACTAGGCTGGAAGAGGGGCTCCCCACCACCATTCCTCCCCCCCTCCTTCCCCAGTGCCACTCGTGGGGTTACAGGCCACCAGTAAGTTCCAACCCAGCTCCTTTAAGACAGATAACAAATGCATCATGAGGCTGGTCACTATGACATTAGAAAAACAGTGTGTGTTATGGACCATCATGCGCTCTGTCTTCTATTCTGCTCCTATGGTCTCCCTCACTGAAAAGTCTCGTATCATTACCATAAACCCGTTGGTACCCTTGAGCAGTGGGGACATTTGCCTCCAGGTCCCATCCCAGCTCTGACCACACATGCTTTGGAGCCCCTCACCTTCAGGAGACTCCGGGGCACTGGAGTTCTTCTCTTGTTTGGAGACCGTTGGTTTCTTAGCCCTAGAGGAGGTGGGAGCCGTCTGCCCTACGGGCTTAGTCTTGTGTTCTGTGGCTTTCTGTCCCTGCTCCTGAGATTTCTTTTGTGTTTTCTTCCTTTTCTTTTTCGGGGGGCCGGCAGCTTCCAAGCGTTTTGTTCTGACAGCTGAAATGCAAAACAAGCTGAATCCCTTCTGACCAGTTCAGCAAAGAAAGATCCTGCAAAGGCACTGATCCCAGTGATGCAAAGGACCAGGTGGCTAAGCCAGTGCCACCTGTCCAGAGCTTAGTGCCACCAACTGCCTGGGCAGCAGGTGGCCACACCTCGGTAATCCCTGCATTTGGAAGCTAAGGCACTAAGACTGCTGAGAGTGTGAGGCCAGGCTGGGCTACACAGCGACACCTTGTCTCAGAAAACAAAAATAAACTAACAATTTCTTAAGAAATCTAAACTACACTCACACACCTGACCCAGCAGATAGGTGTATGAGGAATAGACCACAAAGCCAGGTTTCAGGTTGGTCATTACCACATTATCTAATTATAAACACCCACTTCCAGGAACAAATGATGGTCCTGCTACGTACGACACTTTCTCCTGACTACCCCAAACTGAACACTTGGCTCATGTATAGCAGTTTCCTCCTGGATAAAACCTTCCACCGTGGGAAGCTCCTTCAGCTCAGGAAGCTCTGGAACTGACCAGCTTCACTAGCCCCTTCTGCCCCAAGCATATACAAGAGGAAGGCCAAGTGACTCTGAGTCAAGCCAGAACACATGGAATAGACACTCTCCAACCTGCTGAGCTGCCTACAAGTAGTGCAGTGCACTCCAGGTTTCTAGCTTTTGAGAGCCATCACCCATGCTGGGGTGGGCTTTGGTGATACCGTAGTATTCATACTTTGGCCTGTCATCGCTGTGTCTGCAAAGACCGATGGACTCATCAGAATTGCAGTGGTGTAGAAAGGCCGGAATGTTACAGGTCCAGAGGATAATTACCTTATCTCAAGTTAGCTTTAGTCCCATGAATAATCCATTTCTTGCCCACCTCTATATCTGTGACTAATAGATAAAAACTTTTTAGAATCTCTCTCTCTCTTTTTTTTTCTTGGTTTTTCGAGACAGGGTTTCTCCGTGTAGCTTTGCACCTTTCCTGGAACTCACTTGGTAGACCAGGCTAGCCTCGAATTCACAGAGATCCACCTGCCTCTGCCTCCCGAGTGCTGGGATTAAAGGCGCGCGCCACCACCGCCCGGCCTTTTTTAGAATCTATTAACTTAGCAGATCAACCTAAAAGTTAAGAACGTCAACAGCACCAGGTGAGGTTGTACACGCCTTTAATCCCAGCACTTTGGGAGATGGAGGCAGAGGCAGGCGGATCTCTGAGTCAAGGACAGCCTGGCCTACAGAGTTCCAGGACAGACAAAGCTACACAGAGAAACCCTGTCTCAAAAAACAAAAATGTCATCAGCATCTGGGCCTAGAAAAGCTTCCCACATCTTGCTATAACTACCTGATGTACACACCAATGTATTTTAAACTTGCCTTGGCTTTCTTTGTTCTGTAAAACTTAAAAGAAACTGCTTCAAGAAGATTTTGTGTTGGAAAGTGGCATTTGGGGTAACCAAATCACAGGCCACAGTCATTCAAAATGGGCTCAGAATAAACCATTTAAGGTGAGGGCTGTGGATTCCTGGAATTCACGGGGATCTGCTTTGCTTCTGCTTGCCAAGCATTGTTATTAAAGACATGTGAACCATGCTTGCCACTGCCCCCGCCCCAAAAGACTCATTCACTCATTTTATGAGCGTTGTAAGTATGTATGTCTGTGTATCATAACCGTGTCTGTTGCCGCTGGAGAACAGAAGAGCGTATAAGATCCCCTGGAACTGGAGTTAAGGGACTGTGTGTTGTAAGCTGCCACATTGATGCTGGGAACCGAATATGGGTTCTATACAAAAGTAACAAGTGCTCTTCACCGCTGAGCCATCTCTCCAGTTCTTTTTACTTTCTGGGAGGGTTTCCTGAAGTTGCCCACGCAAAGGTGAACTTATCAATGTATACAGCCCAGACAGGCCTGCGGGCCTTTACCCTCGAGGGCCTCAGCCTCCCCCACGAACCAGGCCCAGCGGCAATGAACTCTTTACGATGAAAGATTTACTTTCACTTCTAACGATGAGGAAATGTTAGCATTTTAAACTAAACGTCCAAGAATGGAGTGTACGTACTCTCAACTCACGAAACACACACGGACAAGAACTGAAAGACAACCACCAGCCAGTGAGAAAAGTCGACGACCTCTTCATACTTTACTAGCGAGCACGTTTTTCGTTCCGTTCGAGTCTGGTAGTTCCCTAACCACCTTCCCCTCCATCAGGGCCCAGCGCCCTCAGGAGCCGTAGCTGTCCCAGCGACTACCGGCTCACTCTTGGATCACGCGTGGAGGGTCCGGATCCAAGCTAGGACAGCGGCCCCGTGCGACGGCATCCACTCCCAAAGGCTGCTCGGATGGGCTGCCTTACCCCACTCGCTCCTCCGCCGCTCGGGGCCAGGCTGTGCGCAGATCTTCTTGGCCAAGTCCTGCAGATAGGTATCCTTGGCTTGCAGAGAGGCCATGGCTGGAGACCACGGCTGACGCCACGCGCGGCGGTTCCCACGGCTCTATGGCCCACCGGAAGCACCATGCATGCAGGCACTGACAGCCGAGCGTTCGATTGCCGAGCCCGACCACGCCGGAAGTGCCGTGTGCGCAGGCGCCGCCAGGCCAACGCTCGCTATTAGCTCAGGAGCACCGGAAGCCACCCCCCAAGTATTTGTCTCAGTCCAAACCACAGTGTACGCTACCCACTCAGAGCTCGATTGGCCAGGCCTGAGAGGCCGGCTAGTCAGTCCTTAACCTGGAGGCGTTTCTCTAAAGAAGTAACATGAGAACGCACCGGTTCCGCCAAGCGTCAGGGCTTCAGTCCCGCCCTCTCCGCCTGGCAAAACGGAAGCCATTCTGGCTTCTTCCCTATCATCGTCCTGAAGCCCAGAATCCGGCCCAGCACCCCACAGTCACTCACAGCAAAACACAAACAGGTATTAAAAAAAAAGTGGGGTGACAACCGGAGACATGAGTATGGCGTGGATCCTAGATTACATGCAGCAGCCAGGCATCTCAGTTGTTTCGATGGCACTGGGCCTTTAGGGGTGAAAACCCCTTGCAGGCTTGCAGATGGCATTGAAATGGCTTATATAGAGGAAATGGAGGGAAAAGCGAGGCCCTAGCAGGGCCTGAACAGGCCTTGCTATACACATGGCTACGTAGAGTTTTTTGCGTGGGTCTTGGTCACTCACAAGTTAATGCTCGTGGGGAAAAAAAGGTGATACAGAAGTTACATCACTGTTGACTTGGAGTTTCTAGAAAACTGAATCCCTGTCCTTCTCTCTGGGAGCAGTGCCCCCAGCAGCACAAGCTGGAGAGCGGCGATTTTTGCTTTTAAATGTGAAGGACAGAATTGACCAAACAGAATAAAACACAGTGTCTTTCATTAAGATTTTTGGAAGCCCTTCCAAACCGATGCTTCTAGTGTTCCCCCAAACTCCTCCACCCTGTGACTAAGCTTTCTCCGTCACTTACGAGCTCTTCCAGCAGTTAACATTGCAGACTTCACTCTGATGGAAAACTCCCTCACTGGGACAGCGACTTCCCCCTAGCTACCCACTTGTTTTGTGTGCTACCTTCTGTTTGGCTATGTAGGTGCTGGACACCTGGTGACCAGCCCATGTTCCTCATGGCTGACTACTTTTGTGAATGAAGCTTGCTCACCGTAGTTATGAGTGACAGGCTGAAGGCCAGTACCATGATTTCTGCATGTCAGTGATGAGCCTGGTACAGAGAGGCAATGGGGTCCGAGTTCCTAGTTGTTTTTGCCACTTAATTTCTCAGCCTGTGGCTCTAGACACACCCCTTCCAAGCCCATGCCCACTCCAAGATGCAGACATGATAGCGTCAAGCTGGGGTGGCAGAAGTGGGTGGCACCAGAGGTACAGGTGCGTCTTATCTGAAGTAATGGCAGATTTTTCATTCATTTACCAAAATGTCAAGGACCTAGTAGATGCTAGTGGGAGAGGGGTCACCCTGGAGTCCAAGGTTACACAAGGAGGAGGGGCCATTGCTCAAGGAACCCAGGGGCAATCTTGGACTGATCAGAAAAGAAAGATGAACAACACAAAAAAGTAATGTTTTATTCAACAGTTTTATCACAAAAGTAGCAGAATGAAAATGGCGGCAGAACCCAGGAAGATGCCCTGGCTAGCTGCCTCTCAGTCTTGCTAGGATTGTCAGATATGGCACAGACAATGGTGCTCCAGGCACCAGGCAGTGGACAGGGCTCTCTACACAGGGGCCTGAGCCAAGGATGGGTGGCTGGACTTGGCTAAGGTCCACTGAGCACCTCCCAATTCTAAACAACAAGCTGAGGCTGTCTTTCTATCACCAGCCACCCTCCCTACTCAAGGTCCTCAATGGGACAAACCTTCCACCTGGCAGTCAGGAAGGTAGCCACTAGAGATGAACATCATTCCCAACTGTCACAGGGAACTGGCCCTGGCCTGGCCACGTCCCTGAGGCTACAGTGCTCCTGATCCCCAAGTCCCCAAGTGGGAGCTGAGACTGACAGGACTTGCTTTCCGATAACTAGGGCCCTGGGGAGGGCTACCCTGAGAGGGTACCCCAAGAGGCTCAGGTGTGTTCTGTGGGGCCAGAGCCACTACCATGGGAGTGGGCAGGGGCTGCAGACTGCAGGGGACCAGCACCAGTCTCCGGGGATGCCAGAAGAGGGGCAGAGAGGCCATCAGCAGAATCTGTGTCGAGGTCCAGCCTCCAGTAAGCTTCACACAGAGGTAGGTCATTAGCTTCGCAGAGACTTGAGCTTTGCCACCACAAGAAACCCCCAGGAGTGACAGGAGCAGGCAGAGGAAAGCCAGGGAGGAGAAAGCAAGACAGACGCAGAGTTAAGAAATGAACATCACCTGACTGCCTCCCCTTCCTCTCCTGTGCTGGCCCCTCGGCTACCAGTTCTAGCCACCCTTGCATCCAAAGAAAGAAGGCCATGTGACTTAGGCAAGCTCTCCCCATGGGCCACATGTCCTTCCGGACACTTAGGACTCCCCTTGTCCCTGTGGGTCTCCTCCCATCCTGACCGCCCACCCTGTACCAGCAGGGTACTTTACAAAGACCGTGGTGGCAGACCTGTGTCTGTCCCTATCAGGGAATTGGCCTAACTAGAAAAAGTCAGGAACAGAGGTCCAGGCATTTCTCTACACACCACTGCTCCAGCCCTATAGCTTCATGCACTCCATTTCCCCTTGTTATACAGGGAAGACCAGAGGTGGGAAGAGAGAAGGATTAACCTCAGCGGTCATGGCAGTGGTTACCTGGAGCACATCTGTTTCCACAGCTGTCTAATATGCACAAGGCCCTGGCCCCATACCTGCCCCCAGCAGTCCCTCTCAGAACTACCCAGAAGAGTAGCATCCCCAAAAGAGTGGAGGGGAGGCAAAGCCAGAATTAGCAAGCAGTGAGTGTATAGGCAGGAGTAGCTGTACAGAGGGGAAGCTGGGCAGCTGCTGGTGGGGTGGGCATGAAGCTGATAGGGGCAGATGGAACCCACTGGCCCCTGCACAGAAGAGCACTGACGTTTAAGGTAATTCACAGGCAGAGGGGCAGCTGCTTTACCATGAGGAATATGGAAAAGGTGACTGCCCAGAGGGGACACAGGTTGTCCCAGAAACCCATGCAGGTGGCACAGAGAGACTGAGGCTTTGGAAACCTGATACTCTGGGTTTCTGTCCTAAGCAATTTCATCCCCAGGGTTTCTCTATCAACCCCTGTAGCAGGGCTGAGTCACTGTCCCAAGACTGATCCACCTAGGAGCCCTTGAAGCGGTAAATGTCCAAAGGGTGGTGACAGGAAGATGTGAAGGGATTCATCCTGGGTAAGTGGAAAGCTCTGCCTTTTGGGGATAGAGGATATGGTCCCCTTTGTTTGCTAAGCTGATCAATACTGGAACCAAGGATCGCCCCAGAACTCTCTGGAAAACTTTAGAACTGCTCCAGCTGGGCAGTGACACTGAGTCTAGGATGGGAAAAGCAAGCCCTAGACCACACACCACCCAGTCATGGACACCCGTGGCTCCTGCTGCAGCTTCTGTGCAGCAGGAGCAGCAGATCCACCACCGGGGGAGAACAGGTTTGCCTGGGAGAGGGGGCTGCTGGACGGAACCTTAAATTCAAGCTAAGGGGGTGTGAGCAAGGCCGCCATTCTCTAGCCTCAGTTTCCCGAATATTTCATATTGTACTCTTAATTTCTCAAGGCCTCTCTGGTTAGGAAAGTATCAGGTTTCAAGTGGCCCTGAAGAGGACTAGGTGACAGACCCTACCTACTGCTATCCTCTGGGGCACGCATAGGTCTGATACCAGGAGGCTCCAGGACCATGAGGACATCCAAGCATCTCAAAGCCAGTTCTCAAAGCCACCATGCTTGAGCTCCTTCCCCAGTCCCAGTGTTCATCTCTACACTGTGGAGTCTGACGACACCCACATGGAACTGAATCTCTGGGCTAGCAGTAGGCAGTGGTGTCCCGGAGGCTGGACATAGTTAGAGACCCAGAAGGCCACAAGAGGCCAATCCAGCCTGGGCTGAAATGTCTAGACAGAGATTTACAGCAGTAAAGCGGAGACTGCACTGCCCAGGAGGGCTTCCTTGCCCCAAGGGGTGCCCTTCTCTGGCCTCAGCCGCTGACACCAAGTCCTGTGATTTTCACCCCACTTCATTGAGGGGAGGCCTGGGCACCAGCTGATGGCTGGCTGTGACCGTCTGTCCATCAAATGCTCTAGTAAGGAGGGCTGGAAAAGCACAAGGCCCTTGAAGGCCCTCGTTGGCCTGGGCAGGCAGCAGGTACCACCTGCATGCGAGTCCAGCTCTATTTGTACCTGGACGAGTAGTATTCCTCCTCCAGCTCATACAGGTCGATGGAGACCTCGTCCCGCAGGGTGATGAGCTTGCGATCACACTCTTCCTGCAGGGCGCGCAGCTGCTGGTTTCGCTGGTCAATGGCTTCGTTCACAGATGGGAAGTCATTGAGGATCAGGAACTGCTTGAGATCAGATACCAGCTTCATCAGTGACTCACCAGCTCGGACCTGCCACCATCATAATCAGGGTATGAGAGGAGGCGGAGACGGTGGCCCTGCTCTGTGTAACAGGTGCTGGGCCAACAGTGGGTTCTCTGGAAATCTCAACTTCATGGCCAACAAAGAAAAGTACTAGCCTGCACAGAGCCATCTGTGAGGACAGAGAAGGAACTGGGAAGGCAGGATCAGAACACACACACACACACATTCCCGCCGACCACAGGTGGAATAAGTTTGCTTACTTCAAGGAGCTTTCCCTCCCCAACCAACCAGTCACACCATGTACACATCCTGTGCACTCACTCAAAGCCAACAGAAGACTATGCCCTGGGTTTCCTCCTGCAAGGATTCACTGGGGTCTTTGCCCCACACATTGTCATTTGCTGGTACCCTCTGCACAGACACTGGCCTACTGGGTTTTCCCTGTAAGATCAAGAGGGGCTCACATTTTACATATGACAAAAGGCCGTTTGCCTTTCCGTTTATAGCCAGCCTTGGGGAACCTTCATGTCAGCAAGAAGGGCTGCCTTCCTCCTGACCACTACTGTCTACTTGCCACCCCCTCCCCCAGTGACCACTAGGGGCAGTTTCCTAAAATGTGCTCTGGCCACCCCACTGTTCTCTCGTTTGCTGCTCTGGACTCCATCCATGACCCCTAGAGGGGCGTTTTCCACCCTTGCCACTCACGATGTTGGCAGCTCGCACGTGCATCTCGTAATTGTCCTGTTCACCCTGAGTAGCCCGCGACACCTGTGTCTCATCCTCAATCTGGGGACAAATAAGAAAGTCTAGAATCAGCCCAGGCAGCCACCTGGCTTAGCCTGGTTCACAGAAACCCAACAACTAACAGCCACCACCCCACCCTGAGTGCCATCACCACAGCCTGCCTGCTTATCAGGCCTTCCTGCATATCCAGCACTCTACCCCTATCTAGACAGCTGGCAATGTCCACTCCAACCCCCTCTTGTTCTGTGGGTGACAATAGGTGACTTCATCACATCAAAGGGACACTGCCAAGTCTTTTTGAGAAAGTTTACGCGAAATAAGATGCTCAATAAAGGACAAGTTTTTGCTTTTGTTTTTGTTTTCAGACAGGGTTTCTCTGTGTAGTTTTGGTGCCTGTCCTGGAACTCACTCTGTAGACCAGGCTGGCCTCGAACTCACAGAGATCCGACTGGCTCTGAGTGCTGGGATTAAAGGTGTGCACCACCACCACCCGGCATAAGACAAGATTTTTTTATCTTTGTTTTTTTGTTGGTGGTGGGTTTTTTGTTGTTGTTGTTGTTTTGTTTTGTTTTCCGAGACAGGGTTTCTCTGTGTAGCTTTGTGCCTTTCCTGGATCTCGCTCTGTAGGCCAGGATCACAAAGATCCACCTGCCTCTGCCTCCCAAGTGCTGGGATTAAAGGCATGCACCACCACCACCCGGCCTTAAGGCAGGGTCTCATGTAACCCAGGCTGTCCTGAACTTCTGACCCACTTCCTAAATCCTGACATTAAAGAGTTGTGCCAACATCTAGTTTATTCAGTGCTAGGGACCAAACACAGGGCTTTGTAACTGCTAGGCAAGGGCTTCACAATCTCAACATCCCCAGCCAGAAGAAAGTGCCTTTTCAAGTGACCCCTCCTGAGCAGGCACCGTATTGAGCAGCTAACTAAGGAGGGCTTCCTCACAAAAGCCTGAACTGCTGTTCTCAGCTTACAGATGGACCAGCTAGAGACTGACAGATCTCAGCGGTCTTGAGGCATCTCAGAAATAAATAGAGCAGCAGTTCTCAACATGGCGATTCACAAACAGTTGCAAAATTAGTTATGAAGTAGCAACAAAAATTAATGTGTGGTTGGAGTTCACCACAAACTCATCGGTCATCACAACGATCTACGGCATGGGGGACACTCAGTCCAGGTGGCCACTGTCCAGTAACTAAAGTAAAGCCCTGGCAGTCTCGTCCAGAGTCCTCTGCTCTACCCACGATTGTCATTATTTGGCTTTTCCATTTACCTGCTGACCTTTACTTCTGACACCTTGTCGCTCCCACCCGCACCAGACTTGATCACATTCCCTTTGCATCCCCACCCCTGCAGCAGAATCTAGACATGTACCCAGACCCCAGGGAAAACCAGTTCCTGCCTTCTCGTATGGCCTCGGAACAGCGTCCACGTACCTTGGCGGTCTTGATGATCTCGGTGAAGTTGTCCATGATGGACTTGATGTCGTCTTTGAGCCGCTTGTTGTAAGACTGCAGGAGCGTCTCCTTGCTCTGGGGCAGGGCTCTCTGCTGGGCCATGACAGACCCCGGGTGAGAGCCGCAGTCTGGTCGGACCTGGGGCGGGGGGTGGTAGGGAGGGCTTTCACTACATCAGCTCCCTCCGCGAACACAGGCCCGCAGCCCACGCAGGCGCACAGCACCCACTCCGGCGCGCGGTTTTTGCTCCCTACTACCGCCCGCCGCTACTCCGGACCCGCGGTACCTTGCCCGGCCCCGCCGCCCTCAGCGAACGCGCAGCCGCGACTCCGCACGCCCCCGCTCAGGCCCCGCCCCCGCCGACCGAGTGCCCAGGGAGTCAGTCGCTTTAAACCCGAAATCCCGCGCAGGCGCCGGCTCTCGCGATCTCCGCGACTGCTTACATATTACCCACAATTCCCTTTTCTTTCTCTCTCCTCCAGCCGAGCAAGATGGTGAGTGATCGCGGTCCCTGGCGTCATCCGCCTCCATCCGCCGCCCGCCGCCGCCTCGCGGGGTCTGCGGACTCCCTGGGCGCTTCGGGGCCCTGCGCTGAGACGGAGCGGCGGCGAGCGGTGCGCCGGGCGCGACGCTGCCGTCCGATGGGACGGCGACGGCGGAAGACGCAGCCTCACGGGGTTTCTCTCTTCTGTCCAGCCCAAGGGAAAGAAGGCCAAGGGGAAGAAGGTGGCCCCGGCCCCCGCCGTCGTGAAGAAGCAGGAGGCCAAAAAGGTGGTGAACCCTTTGTTTGAGAAGAGGCCTAAGAACTTCGGCATTGGTAAGTGGGGTGGAAGTGCGTTCCCGACGGCGAGGCGGTGGGTGGTTCCGGGGTGCTCGGGGTGGGGATGTCTCCGTCCGGAGAGCCGGGCTGCTGTGCCTGCTGGCAGGCCGTGGCGTGCCGTTAGAGGGGCTTGTGTTGTGTGCAGATGATGTAAAAGAATATTTGCTATCAGAAAGATGGTGATGACATTTGAACCACCAAGATCGCTGATGCACCAACACCCTCCTAAGTGCCCAGATGCCGGCTGGCACACGGTGACTCCTCACTCGTAGTGTCTCTCTTCATTTCCCAGGGCAGGACATCCAGCCCAAAAGAGATCTCACACGCTTCGTCAAATGGCCCCGCTACATTAGGCTGCAGCGGCAAAGAGCCATCCTCTATAAGCGGCTCAAGGTACCTCCTGCCATTAACCAGTTCACACAGGCCCTGGACCGGCAAACAGGTGAGGTTCTGTGTCAGGGGCCCAGTTTCGTGTTTCCAGGGCATGACATTGGGCCTGAGTTTGTCCTTTTTAGTGTCATCACGTTAAAGCAACGGTGGTGCGGGGAGGTGGTTCAGAAGGAAAAAGGGGTACTGAGCAAGTGTGAGCTGAGGATTCTCAGCATCCATATACGGGGCAGGGGAGGGATTGAAAGGGGTCCCTAGTCACTTCCTGAAACAGCCAGCAAACTTAACTTATTAGTAAGGTGGGGAGGCATATGAGGAAGATGCCCAACGTTGACCCCTGGCATTCTTACCTGCGCATACCACACAAGGGTAGGTTGGCGGGGAGGGTTGTGGAGATGGTCTCTATGTTGTTCTGGGCTCCTTACATAGACCCAGGCAGGCTTTGAACTCAGAGATCCTGCTTCCCAAGTGCTAGCATGTGCCACAAGGATGGTTTTTGTTTTTAGATTTTTAAAAATTTGTTTTGCCTGGCGGCAGTGGTGGTGCACACTTTTAATCCCAGCACTTGGGAGGCAGAGGCAGGTGGATCTCTGAGTTCAAGGCCAACCTGGTCTACAGAGTGAGTTCCAGGACAGGCACAAAAACTACACAGAGAAACTCTTGTCTCGACAAACCAAAACAAAAAACATGGTTTCAGTGAGTTTATGCCACAGCTGTACAAGGGTTCAGAGACCCTCCACGTAGGCCTGTACTGCCTTTTAAGTAACAACAGTTAGAATTCAGTCTGAGCGTGAGATTGCTTGCCAAGTAACCACAGTACTCAAGAAGCTACGTAGCAAATCTTAAAAAAAATTCAAGCCTAGAGTCTAACTGAAGAATTATTTTCCCAGCTACCCAGCTGCTTAAGCTTGCTCACAAGTACAGGCCAGAGACAAAGCAGGAGAAGAAGCAAAGGCTGCTGGCCCGAGCTGAGAAGAAAGCTGCTGGCAAAGGGGACGTCCCGACTAAGAGACCACCTGTCCTCCGAGCAGGTAGGTGGCCCCTGGGAAAGGAAGGGTGGTAGGGCAGGCTGTGCAATGATGTCTGAATTTCTTCACCTGAAATCACTGTGAAGAGTGAAATCGAGCTTTTTAACCCTGAGTCACAGCTTGGTAGAACTGCTTTTTATGTGACTGTAGCAGCCCAAGCACTCAGGCAAAGTGGTTGTGTGTTCCAGGGGTCAATACAGTCACCACCTTGGTGGAGAACAAGAAGGCTCAGCTGGTGGTCATTGCCCACGATGTAGACCCCATTGAGGTAGGTCTGGTGGTTTTTTTTTTTTTTTTCAGCTTTATTGAGATTAAAATGAAAAAAATTACACATTCCAGATATATAAAATAATCTTTGCTACAATTTCACAATATGAAGCAATCACCACGATCAAGCTATGTGATCTATGTATCCCTCACAGGGGAACTTTTTGTTATAAGAACATTCATGACCTAGTGTCCTGATAAATTTCAAGCATGAAATTCAATAGCCCTTTTTAAAAATTTCTTTTTGGGGACTAGAGACATGGCTTAGTGAATAAGAGAATGTACTATTCCAGAGCACCTGAGTTCGGTTCCAATCCACCCACATAGAGTGGCTCACGACTGCCTGTAATTCCAACTCCAGAAGATTCTACATCTTCTGGTTTCTGTGGGCACACACACACACACAAAGTCATTTTAAATTTTCAGAAATATTATTGTTAAATTAGCAGGTAAAGTATGAGGCTTTAATACAATATTCACTGTGCTATGTAGTTGTCATAACTTCACCGCAGAACTGGAAGTTTATCCCTTTCAGCTGCATCTTTCCATTTCCCCCCATCCACTGGCCCCTTTCTACATCATGTTTCCATAAATTCAACTTTCAGTCTATGTGTGAGAACAGGAAGTACATGTTGTTGTTGGAAGTATTAAGGCAACTCCACGTACTTAAAAGGGAGGTTTATTTTGTGGGGTAACTTACAAGTGAAGGGATACGTTACAGAGGGTCTGGTGGTTTTTAGCATCAAGTGCAGAGCCAGGGTCCTGTGTTGGCTCTGGATGGGTGGAGTCCTTTTTGCTGAGTTTGAGGAAGAGGGATCAGTTTGTGTGGCTCTTGCAATGATGTGAATCTTTGACTGAAGTAGCTTTGATGTGCAGTTACATGAGCTTTTTAACCCTGAGCATTTGCCACAAAGAAGCAGTGTAGCTCCTGCTCCTTGTGCGTCAAATGCCTACAGCTTGTGCTTGCTTCTAGCTGGTGGTCTTCCTGCCTGCCCTGTGCCGAAAGATGGGGGTCCCCTACTGCATCATCAAGGGAAAGGCCAGGCTGGGGCGGCTGGTCCACAGGAAGACATGTACCACCGTTGCCTTCACACAGGTTAACTCGTGAGTATTCATGCTTATCCCTAAGCTTCCCTTACTCTCCCAGGTTTGGGAACCATTTGCCAATGATGGCTAAGAATTTCTTCACCTGAATCAGCTGTGTGGTCATACTGTGTCTGAGGCAAAAACCAAAGCTTATAGGAAAAATTACTCCTGCTTCCCAAAGAGTAACAAGGCCTTTTCCCTTTCCTTGCCAGGGAAGACAAGGGTGCTCTGGCTAAGCTGGTGGAAGCTATTAGGACCAATTACAACGACAGATATGATGAGGTAAGCAGCTCTATACAGAACGTGGGGTGGTTAGTGCTTGAAGCAGTTGGATTCGAGTACCCGCTTGGAACCATTGAATATATATAGGATGTTAACTGATGCACGCATTAGAGGGTAGGGTGTCAGGCCAGGCTGACTGCTGTTTCTGTCATTTCAGATCCGCCGCCACTGGGGAGGCAACGTCCTGGGTCCTAAATCTGTGGCTCGGATTGCCAAGCTGGAAAAGGCAAAGGCCAAAGAACTCGCCACTAAATTGGGTTAAATGTACACTGCTAAGTTTTCTGTACATAAATATAATTACAAACTTATCTTCCATCTAATGGTCTGGTTATTTGGTTTAGTGTGCTTAAATTGGTGGTGTCCCCCTATAAAATGTCTTGAGACCGAGCCTGGGTTTTAAAAATAACCATCTTTATTTTATGTGTAGATCTCTTGGTTAGGAACAGGTTCACTAACTTCACACACCTGGTGTCCGCCTCACAAATTTTTGAAACCACAAGTATGACGTTGCTGCACACAGTCCATACCTGTGGTTGAAAGAAATTTAGTTGTCAGCCCATACAGTGAATGGGTGGGGGAGATTGTAACGGGACAGCAGGACTAACCAGGTGATGATGTACTGCATGTGCTCATTTCGAAGAGTGACTCTTGTTTGCCCTCCAATGGGTCCTCCAGGGGTTGTACTCTCTGTAGAGACAGGAGGAGTTAATCTCCACCTCTGGTGGTGATCCTCAGCATTTCCATTTTTGTGTGACAAATTCCAAGTCACTTGTCAGAACCCATCAGGTTTCCTTCTGCCCCCATACCAAACTGCAGGATGAAGACTTGCCAGGGAAAGAAGGGGAGGTGGGACAGTTAATAGCCAACAGTGCTTGCTCTCCCAGGGCAGGTGCCACAACATACGGAAATCTGCATCGATGAAAATGGGGTCTGCGCCTGTTATCTTGGCCATAGCCTGTAGGTCCCGATAATGCCAGTGATTCTGTTCTGGACTGTTCTCAGGGACAAAGGGCTTCCTGGTTTCTGTCAGCCTCACTATGCCAACTAGGTCTACTTCTCCAAGGACCTACAAAGGAAGGTGAGATTGCTTTTTACAGGAGTCCCTTGTGGAGAATGATGACTTAACTAATCTTCCAGACTGAAGAACCATATCTTACCTGGCCTTTCTGTCTGGTCTCAGGATTCACTTTCTTCTTGGGGACAAACCCTCTGTTAACCAGGATGGTGACTCTGGAGCAATAATAAAAGTGTCCCTTGGGGTGAGGAAGGATTCCAGTACAGATCATCACTAATGGTCACTGCAACATCTACAGGACAGTTCAACAGATATATTTGTTCTGTGTATCCAGTCCAACACAGCTAAGCCTCAGTGACTCAAACCCTATCAATGAACTGGCTAAGAAAACTTTAATGTCAGAATTAGAGATCTTGAAAACTATCATGCAGTATTAGTTGGATCCAGTGGATCCCCAAGGGTCTAAAGGTTGGTTGAGCACAGTGAGAGACTGCCAGGCCCAGGCATGGCCTACTCACCCCAAGTCAGAGCAGTGGAAAGGAGTAACTACATAGGCCCCACTTTCCGCTGAGGAGGAGATACGGCCAGCATCACGGGCCTCTCGGGCAGGGTCCACCATGGTCCGAGGCATCATGTACAGCTCTTTGGAGTGATCAAAGTGCCCCCTGACCTTCACTGGCCTGTACTCCAGATTTTTCAGTTCTATTGGGCTACAAGGAGAAGGGGGGGAGGGCTGTAGGTAAGCAAGGCTTGTCAGAATCCTTTAAGCAGGTTGCAAGCTACCAAGCCCACCAGGCAGGAAGGGTAAGAAAGGCTCAGTGAGACTCATCAGATTACAGGTTGTGTCCTCGAGGGGTGATCTCAGCACAAGAGTGGATCTGTGCTACCAAACCCAGCTTTTCAAGGGAAGCATGGGTTCCTGTATGGCTACTTTACATAAATTAACAAAACATGAGTCCAAACTCATCTGTTACTTATCCTGAGTTAACCCTTGTAGCAAATTCAAGAGAGCAGTACAAAAAAATTAGAGGACACTTTTTAAGAATTGTCACCATGTTGAGACCTGCATTGAGACCCACCAATGCTACAAGGAACTGTCACTACTTCAGGACCAGAAAAGGGAAATCTGGCATGAGAAAATACATCTTTCCTATTTACGTTCCATGCCCTTTGGCAGCTTCATAAAGGCAATCAGCAGCCAGTCTAGTGGGAAATTTTGAGGGCTCCTGCCTAAGGACAAAGAAATTACTGAGAAGACACCAAACAAGCCAGGGCCCCAACTGCTGCTGTAAGTGGGATGGATTGGGTGGGCAGCCGCACTCACTCCGCAGGCAGAGGGATGGGTTCAGCCATGACTCGAGACTCTAATTCTGCAATTAGTTTGAGCTTCCATTTCCGACGCTGGACCTACAGAAACAACGTGAGCTAAGCAAACAGCAGTAGGGTCCAAGGCTCAGAGACATCTAATAAATTAGACCCCTGTCTTCACCTGCCAGGTCCCCAGGCCAAAAGCAGTAGCAGGGATAAGAAGCAGGAACCACTGGAGAAACGAGTCGTCCTCTGCTTTAGCGGTGGCTGCTTCAGCAGTAGAACTGCTACACCTGTTTGGCTTCCAGACAATCCCTGGAGGGAGTTTTACAATACCGGCATGGGGTCAGAGGCCCTAGAACAAACAGAACTGGGTGGCCAATTCCCCACAAGACTTAGGTTATGCCCACAGAGGATGTAGGGAAAGGGGCAATTAATAGCACCCGTGCTCAGTCCACTCCCAGTACAATACACCTAGCAGACCACTGCGGGCTGAATGAAGGCAGGTGTCCCAACCGCAACCAGGTCTGAGCCCTTCTCACCTGAGCGCAAAGAAAGTCCGAGGACGCTCCTTCTGGCAACGCGGAGCGGGGCCTGCAGGGACCGAACAGCCGCGGGGCTAAGCTCGGGAACCTCAAGGCTGCCAAGCGCAAGCACCTGGCACTGTCCAACCCAGTCCCGCTCAACCTCGGCCAGGTCCGGGACAGGGGCCTTCCCGACCCCGCATCACCCCAGGCTAGGTCCTCTTAGGCTGGGTCCACCCTGGCCCTGCTCCACCCCGGGCAAAGCCCCCTTAGACAGGGTCCTCCTCAGCCCCATTCCACTCTGGGCTCGATCCTCCCGGTCCCTCTTCTTGGGCAGGGTCCTCCCCGGTGCCCCGCTTACCAGCCCCGCGCAGGACCATTGGGGCCACCGCGTCATCCGCTGCCGCAGCACAGAGAAAGCCATCACGGCGGCCATCTTTGACCACTTCCGGGACTGAGAAATCTGCTTCCGGATCGGCGCTCTGCCCCACGTGGTCGCAGCAGCCTCAGACGGGCAACTCAGATCATGGACGAACTACCCGCTGATGTGCGGGCTTTTCTGCGCCAACACCCCAGCCTGAAGCTGCTGCCCAACACTCACAAGGTCCGGGGAGAACCGTGCCGGGGAGGATAGGGCCAGGAAGGAACGGGACCCGGAAGGAGCCGGGGGACCGTGCCGGGGAGAGGTGGGACCCGGGAGTACTGTGCCTGGAGAGCAGTGGGACCCCGGAGGACAGTGTAGGAGAAGGGCGGGGCTGGCGAAAACCACCTGCTGACAGGCGGCCCACCCACAGGTGCGCTGCTCCCTAACTGGCCATGAGCTACCCTGTCGTCTGCCGGAGCTTCAGGTCTACACTCGCGGCAAGAAGTACCAGCGACTGTCCAGAGCCTCCTCGGAATTCGATTACACAGCGTTCGAGCCACACATCGTGCCCAGCACAAAGAATCCGTACGTAGATGGCCGGCCAGCGCCTGGGTGCAGAGCCTGTGCCCCCTATTCCGAGCATATAATGACCTTCCACTGACACGTCACCCGAGGCCAGGCTGGACAGTACCACTTTCACCGTTTGGGGACCCCATGACTGTGTGGTTGATATATCCTCACATGGAACTCCCTGAGCCGTTTCCCCGTACACGCACCCTGGAGCAGTGTGAAACTCCGGTTTCTTTTTCTTGGGTAACAATCTGGGTCCTTAATCCCAGATGCTGAGTGGAATTGTTTGGGAAGCTGTTTTTGAAAGTATACCTGTGTGGCTGAGACTAGATGCAGAGCATCCCCAGCAAAACTTCAGGTGTTGGCAGCTTCCAGTCACGGTGGAGCCCACAAGTCTGGTCCTTGGTGGGCACTGTCCATCCATACCTGTCTATTTGCCTTGTAGGTACCAATTGTTCTGCAAACTCACCCTGAGGCACATCAACAAGTCCCCAGAGCATGTGCTGAGGCATACCCAGGGCCGGAGGTATCAGAGAGCACTTCATCAATGTAAGTCACCATGGGAGGTTCAGGTTTTAGGATGCACGTCCCCTGCCCCCCAAAAGCCAGAAAGATGTCTTGATCATCCTTCGTTGCCCATTGCTGGTTGGCCTTGCAGTGAGGAGAGGGCCGGTGGCTCCTGACCTTGCCACTATAAAGCCAGAAGTGGGCCGAGGAGTTACGGTGAACGGCGTGGAGGCCTGCTGTTGCACAGCCACCTCCAGGTGGCTCTCAGGCTGAGGCTGTAGTGCCAGAACTCCAGGACAGGTCCATAGTCATCTGATACTGCAGGAGAGCCTTGGGGTCTGTTTCCAGGATCTGGATTGGTGCAAACAGTCCTCTACGCAGCAGAGGATGAGGGGACTCACAGACCTCAGGTGTCGATGGGTAGAGCCAGGGGTGGGAAGGCATCCCAAGTGGTTTAGAGTAGGACTTCTGTGGAACTTCCAGGTAGGTTAGGGAGGGTAGTGCCAGGCCAGGAGAATTGAGGCCAGCTTAAGGACAAGGGAGGTGAAGGAAGGTCTCCCATGTCACCACAAAATGATGAGGGTAAGAAAGTGACTGAGATTAGGTAACTTGGAGGCTACTGGGGTGAAGGAGTTAGGCAGAGCCAGGCCTTAGCAAGGACTTGGGGGGGCGGGGGGGAATGTTACAGAGACTGGGGATGAGTGGGAGGCTTCAAGGATTGCACTACCTCTGTCCAGCCCCACAGGCAGATTTCAGAGAATGGGAAGGTAAGGAATGTGCAGGCTGTATCCTATACAGCACAACCAGTTCCTCCCACACATCTTGGAGCTCCTGGAGTTGGTACCTGGGCTGCACTGACACGTGGCAGCTAAGACTTGGATGTGCCCTTGTTAGCTTTGTCATCTCCTGGGTTGTGACAGGGAGGCACTGGGCAGGGATCCCCATGAGAGAGAATTATAAAGATGTATCAAAGAGCTAAGATGGAGCCAGAAAGCAGTGAGACCACTGCAGGGTGATGGGCTGGAAGTCACCGGCTGAGTGGCCTGCTCGGGACACTGAGAGGAGACTTCGTGCTGGTACTCATTAAGGAGGCCACAGTGGTCCTGGGAGGAGATGGCAGAGATGAAGTGGGGAAAAGGCCTCAGATGCCAGGTTCCAGTTAGACTGGCACCCCAAGAGCAGTGATGGCTAGAGCTGGTGTCGCCCGCCCAAGGAGATGGTGCTGAACCACGTGGGAAGTCTAAGCTCAGACCCCTTAATATCCGAGGACAGCAGTGGGGACCCTAGTAAGGCCTTCCTTCTCTTAAGTCTCATTCCAGCTGCAAGCTCAGGAGAGCTGAGACAGGGAGCTTCCCCTGAGCTCCATCCATAGCCTCCAGGTTGTCCATGCATGTCCAGTAGGATAAAGGAATAGAGCCCTACCACGGTACAGCCCATAGCATAACTGCACCAAAAGGGCACCAGTGTAAGTTTGCTGGTCTCTTAGATGAGGAGTGTCAGAAACAAGGTGTGGAGTATGTCCCTGCCTGCCTCCTGCACAAGAAGAGGAAGAGGGACGGAGATGGGCTACCTAACCAGAGAACAGCTTTCTGGGAGCCAGCTTCCAGTGACGAGGGAGGATCCTTGAGTGATGACAGCATGACAGATCTATACCCACGTAAGTAGGTACAACCTGGTTCCTGCCCTCATGTTTGTCTCTTGCTAGGTTTCTTGTGGTCCTGCTCTGTTAGCCGTTTCCCATTTCCTGGTGCTTTTACCTATGGCGTAGTTCAGCCAGGCTGTTCGTTCCTTCCAGCTGAGCTATTCACAAAAAAAGATCTGGGCAAGCCTGAGAACACCGCTCCTGAAGACTTTCTGACAGACCAAGAGGAAGAGATGCCAAAGCAGTCCAAAGAGAAGGGCACTGGGGAAAGGAGAGAGGCCAGAGTGGACCACAAGAGGGGCCGTAAACTCAAGAAGGTGAGTGCTGTGCCTCGATGTGCTGAGGTCAGGAGGGCTACACTGCCCTGGCTGAGTGAGGCTGGACAGCTAGTGCTCCTCATGGTTTTAGCAAATTCTTCAAGTGCACTGTCAGGTAACAGCCTATAAATATGGAAGCCAAGGCCACTTCAGGTGTCTAGGAGCAGGTCCTCACCAATGGCTTCTCAGCTCTGAGCTGGGTGCCCTACACACAGGAGTCAGGGAACTTAGCTGCTGGGCACTTCTCTATGAGGCAGAAATGAAGATTCTGTCAGAGAAGCAGGGTGGACGGTCTAGTGAACTGTGCTGCCCTCTCCCTGGCCCCACACTGACCCAGCAGAGAAGGGGAACCTTGTCGAGAAAGCAGGCCTTAGACACACAGCACCTTCCCTGTGGTCTTGCAAAGGCCCTAGTCACTATTTTCTGCTTTCACAGAAGCAGTTCACCTCGTTGACCAAGAAGTTCAAGAGCCATCATCACCACAAGCCCAAGAACTTCAGTTCTTCTAAGCAGCTGGGGAAATGAAGTGTACAGAGAAAGCCTCTGGGTGTCCTTGGAACTGACCACTGATGTCCTGACATTGCCTGTTGCCTAGAGTGGGCTTGGAGGTTCTGTTCAGAAGATGGCCGCAGCAGGGACTTGACTTCTCTCTCTGCATGGCTTTTCTGTGGTCTTCAGTGACCCTTGCTGATGTAGCTCACTGTAGCACCCTGAGCTTGGCCAGGCCCCCACCCTGGCTGGTCACCACATAGGATCACACTATATACCACAAATGCCATTATTTATTTTGATGTTTCCAAAGATCAAAACATTTTCAAACACAACTAAGATATAAAATACAGCATAAAAATGAGGTTTATACCTATTCCCACATAAAGCTAAAGCATTTTCAGAAACCGTTTTTGCCAAACCAATGTGTAGGTTTTTTTTTCTCCCATCCCAGGCATAGCCCACAGAAAGCTGGTGGATGGGCCCAGGGCACCCTTGGGATGGGGGCCACTGCCGAGAGGCATGCACCTGCCTCCTAGAGTCTGCGCCCTATTCCACAAACTGGAATATCATGGAGCTGCCACTGCAAGTAACGGAGCAGGTGGGTGTACAGAGGCAGCTCTGCTTGTCAAGGGACTGGTTGGTAAGGAAATGTCATGGCCTGAGCCGCTGCTGGAACTCACAAAGGGAGGAATAGGCAGGCCGTAAGGCTGCGGAACACGGGCTGGGTGGTGAGAATGTAGATTCAGACTGCAGAGCCAGTGAGGCAAGGGGAAGAGGCAGGATTGAGCAAAGATGACTCAGAGGACACAGTCCTGCCTACCCAGCTGATGCCAGAAAGGACCTCCAGGACTGCAGCCAAGGGTGAGGTGAGCTGCCAGCTCCCCTCCAGGGGTTCTAAGCCTGTCTACCTGTTCTCTCCAATAGACCTGGGGGAAGTCCAGGAGGAGCCCAACTACCCTCATGGCACTACCATGCAAATGAGCAGGACCACAGCATTAAACATCCCCCCCAAACCCCCAAAAAGAGAAACACGGTGTAAGGCAATGTTAGAAAACTTTAAATACAGGACTGAGATCAAATTGGTAAGGCATCACAAATTGTAAAAAGTATCTTGGCTGCATCCAGCAGAGCAAGTTGACAAAAATCTGAGCAAGCAACAGCCTTAGGGAAATGGTGGCATCAGGGCTGTCGATGGGGTAAACTCAGCCTGGAACAGGGAGTTAAGCTGGGGTGAACATGACCTGTGGGGTCCAGGTCTTGCTCTGAGAAGGTCAAGTGTGAGGTAACCGGGTTAAGCCTGGGTGTCTTCAGTACTGGAGCTCCTCACTTGGGCCCCATGGCATTACTGCTCCCCAGGCTGGTTCCATGGTGGGCCATCCCATGAGCAGCTTGCTCTCCTGCCCTTCCCACCACCAGGCTTGAGGGGATAGCAGTATCCAAACCAGCAGCTTTCCAAGAACTTCCTGCCCCTGACCCCAGCCCTGCTTGGAGACATCAAAACTCCCAGGGTACCTTTCACCCAGTAAAGAGCATTCAGTCAGCTTGACATCAAGGACCTGGGCCAGCAGTAGCAGCCACCTCTCCAATACTGTACTGTTCTCTAGGCTTGGGGTTCCTCTATCATTTTCACTGATCCTATAAAATACCTGGGGCCACTGGTAGGATTCTGAACTGGAGGTTTTAGCTGTTTGGTGTTTGGCTGGACCATCCTAAGTCATTTAGTAATTTGAGCTAAGGATGTAAACGTAAAACTAAAAGGGAAACTGCTCTGAATGATAAAGTACATCTCAGTACAACCTGAAGGTCCTCAACCTCCAAAAGAAACTCAAAGACAGGACTGAGGCCATAGCCCACCAAACTGTCTATTCGAAGCCTTGGCTAAGGAATGACCATCCAGCTGGCCAGCCCTGGTCAGTCAGACTCCAGACTGTTTCCAAAGCAGATTTTACCTTCAATTTTCAGGTGTCTGCAAATAAAGTTCTCAAAACATCTGTGCCTTTACCAAGGGAAGGGAAGGGAAGAGGACACATAAACGCTGGCAGTTTGTTGATTCTACCCTGAACCAGTCCAGGGCCTTGTGCCTCAGGCAGGGAGGGGAGGGGTCTGTCTGTTACCACTCTTTCTTCTTCTCATCCATGGAGACACCCCCTGGGCCAAGAGCCACCACCAGGAGCAGGCCTCCAATCACTGACATGGTCTGGAAGAAGTCATATTTCAGGAAGTCATGCATGGGTTTATAGACTGGGATTGTCCAGAAGGCGTTGAAATACACGTTGATGGCAAACAGCCAGACGACAAGAGTCAAAGCTGCCAGCTTGGTTTTAAAACCAATGGCTACTAAGATCATCAGAGCTGTGCCCACAATGTTCTGGATGATCTGCACAGATTCAAAGGAAAAACATTCAGATTAAAGGTCAGGAAGAAAGCTGTGCACACTTGTATAACTCTCACCAGGACATGATGAGAATTGAAAACTATAGGCAGAGGGAGCACAAAAACCCTAAAACATACTAAACACTGAACTTCCAAAACTTCTATATTAAAGATGCTATGGCTTTACATGTACTCCCCAAGTACCATGTGTTGGAAAACCCCCCAAGTCCTGTCAGTGTTGTTTGCCAGTTAGGACTTTGGTGAGTAATTAGGCTGTGAATGAAGGCTTGTTCCTTAGTCTCACCGTATGATACCCTGTATTGTGCCAGTACTCTATAGAGTTCTTACAAGACCCTCACCAGATACCTTGGACTTCCCTGCCTCCAGAGCCGTAACTAAATAAAACATCCTTCTCTGTAAATTGCCCCTTCTGTGGCATTCAGTTACAGCAACAGAGAATGAACTTGGGAAACTGGTGTCAAGAAGTGAGGCTGTTGCTAAAGTAGCACCAAACTGTGGAACAAGGTAATGGTCAGAAACTGGAGACATTTAGAGGAGCATAATGCCATAAATGGAGCAACAACAGCCACTCTGGGAGGAGCTGAGAAGGCAAAGGAAAGACTGGGACTTCGCTGGTAGTGTTCAGTAGCCTTGGCGAGCATCCTGTTGCAGTATGAACAGTAAACATGAAACAAGGGTTTGTAAAACAGCAAAGGCCATTCTTGTTAGAAAACTGAAGTGAAGGTCTGGTGGTGTGGCGCACACCTTTAATCTCAGCACTCAGGAGGCAGAAGCAGGTGGATTTCTGTGAGTTCTAAGCCAGCCTGGTCTACATAGTAAGTTCTAAGACAGCCAGGGCTGCACAGAGAAAACTTGTCTTGAAAAACCATAATAATGAAAGAAAGAAGTTGCCGTGAACTCAGCTGCACTGTGCCCATGCCTAGGACCTTACAGAAAGAATACAGAACTTCTGTCTGGCAGAAGAAACCTATCAGCAGCAAAACATTCAGGCTGATACATGGCTACTTTTGATCCTGATTGTTTACAGTAAAACAAGGGTGCAAAGACTGAATTTATAACAAGGAAAATGTGGGAACATGTGAAAAGTTCTCTGGCCATGTGGTAGAGAATGAAAGATAATTTTTCAGGGTCTCTATGTAACCCCAACTAGCCTTGAACTTATAATCCTCCTGCCTCTGCTTCTCAGGCACTAGGATTTCAGGTCTGTGCCACATCTGGCCAAGCAACATTAAAGAAAAAAGATTTGTTTGTATTTGTGTTTGAGTATATGTGCGGGAGGATGGAGGCCAGAAGAGGGTGTTGGATATCCTCTATCACTCTCCAGCTATTCCTTTTTGAAGAAGGGTCTCTCTCTGAATCTGGGGCTCATTTCAGCTCATTACAGTCTTTGCTGGATGCCTGACCAGTTACTCTCGTGCTAAGATTTGAACTCTGGTCCTAACTGGTCACAGAGAAACCACTCTTAGCCACTGAGCCATCTCTCAGCCCCCAAACACCATATTTCAGTGTAAAATATTTGGGGAAGATGAGTAAAAGCTGAAGTGCTACCCTGGTCTCTACCATAACTCTGAGAGTTCAGTTCATCTATACCCACCCGGACACCCATGCTGGAAAACACTCCTCCCCTTCCTCCAACAATGTCCTTCTGCCAACTTCTAAGGTGTGACATAAAAACCAGAATGTACTGGCCAACAGTGTGAAGTGAACTCTGAAGTAGGGAAGTCAGGAGTCTGCAGAGAGGACACTGGCTGGGGAGGCTCATTTACAAGCATGGGTTCATCTCAGGCTGGCTGAAAGGTAGCACATGGCTTGGGGTACTCACAGAAAAGAAGCTGGCATCAAAATGAAGGAGGGTCATGAACATCAGGACCAGCAGGACCCGTCCTCCAAGCTGCATGTACTGCTTGGGGGAGCTCTCACGCATGGTGGGAACACCAGCAAACATGCTCTTCCCTTCTGAGCGGGACTCTGCCAAGAGCAGCAGCAAACCTCCTCCTAACGCCAGGTTCCTGAGGAACAGAAATGTCACCTACATTTACCAGGCATCTGTCCACCAAGCCAGAGCACACCAAAGCCCACCCTTCCCTTTCTCTAAAACAAACCACCACTCAATGGGACCAGACTGGTCTGAGTACAAAGGACTCAAGTTAAACCAACACGTTGAACCTGGATGCACATGGAACCAAGCTCTGGTCTCTACCACTTCTACTCAGCCCTCAGTCCACACACCCATGCAATGTAGAAGACAGGACCCCTCACTATCAAGCCAGGATTCCAGCTGTGGGGGAAAGCCCTGCTGTGCCCATTGAAACCCTGCTTCTCAGAGGCACAGTGGGGACTACAGAAGGTGGCACTCGCCTACAGGTGCTCAGGTGAGAGGGCCAAGGACTCTACTCTTACCACCCAAAATGCACCTACCTCATCAGAAACTTCAAGTCCCACAAAATGCTGTAGGCAATTGTCTGAAGGAACAGAGAGAAAACAATTAGCATGTTCACACTAATATCTATAGATTTCATAACAGTATGAGGCAGGGTCATCCAATGGAATAAGAACATAAGATGTACAAACTATTTAAGACACTGAAGGCAGATCACTGGGACAACTTGGCTCAGTATTTCTAACAGAGCACAGTGTGACCTCTGAACCTGTTTGACTATCAAAGTTGTGCTGTAATGTCCTAGAACACAAAGCGACTGTAAGACCACCAGTACTGCTGAACTACCCTGCTTAAGCATGCCACTCTGGGTAATTAGGCATTCTTACTTGTCAAATGCAGGGACTCCGGTTCATGTACATACAGCTGCAGCTAATCTGTGGCCTATGTCTCTGTCACAGCAGCTCAGGAAAAAGGGAATGATGGCCCAGTACCTATGGCTAGCACCTGTTTGAGACCATCTGCTCCTAAAAGGAAAGGTGCTCTGGACAGCCAAATACACAGGAAGGGGAAGATGCCAGACACAATACACAGCTCCACCAAAGCAAAGCAAGACCTATCCCACGCCCCATGTACCCAAAGTGAGAACCATTAGGTGTCTGTGTACCTGCAGTGCGATGATTCCGAACAGCCCAAAGCAGGCATACTGCACGAAGTTCCTGCTCAGCACCAAAACACAGCCAGCTAGAAAGAGGACAGAGTTAGGGGCTGCAGTGTATCCAGGGCAACAAGACACCTTCTGTTCCAGTGCTGCTGAGCTGCAGCACCCCAAGCAAAGCACCTTCCCAGAGCCTTCACGGCAGGCAAGGCCCATGCCCTGGAGCCTGCCCAGCTTCTGAAGAACACTAGTCCAAACCATACTTTGTTGTGGAGAGCACATCCAACAATGCTTAAAAGCCCAAGTCCTTTCTCACCTCCAAACATGCAAAGGTAAGAAAGCTGCCACCAGAAGATGGGCTGTCAGAAGATCGATGTGAATCCAAATGCCTTGGTTCTCTGCTGACTAAAACCTTTCATCCTTTCTGGGCACCTCCTTCTGTGATTGCCTTAACTGCCTAGGCTCTAGCATCTCCTAGCATCTAACACTTACAAAGCAGGGGCTATGTCCAGCTTTTTTGTTTATTTATAGACAGAGTCTCACAATATAGACCCAGCTGCCCTGGAACTTGCTTTATTACATAGGCGAGGTTGGCCTTGAACTCAAAAGAGGCAGTCCCTACCTGCCTCTGCCTCCTGAATGCTGGCATTAAAGGTGTGAGTCACCACACCAGGCTTGTGTCTATAGCAAAAGAAATGAGCACAAGACTGGGGAAGGACCATTCATCCAAAAGCTCAGAAGGGCTGGAGAGATGGCTCAGAGGTTAAGAGCAGTGGCTGCTCTTCCAGAGGTCCTGAGTTCAATTCCCAGCAACCACATGATGGCTCACAACCATCTGTAATGAAATCTGGTGCCCTCTTCTGGCCTGCAGGCATACATGTAGGCAGATCACTGTATACCTAGTAAATAAATAAATCTTAATGGAAAAAAAAAAAAAAAAAAAAAAAAAAAAAGCTCACAGAAATAAACCATGGCTATCATGCTTCAAAGCCCAGGGCATGGCTTAAGCTGTAATCTCAGATGACAAGCACCCGAGTATTCATCACCATCAGTCTTCAGCCTGAGAAGGAGGTACCCAGGCCTCAAGTTCACACACAGCTTCTCAATGCCAACAACCACAAGTTTGGAGAGTATCATTCCAGGGAACAGGATGCCCCAGAGGTGTACTAGAGAGGCTCAGAGCCACTTACTCAACTGTCCCAGGAGGTTGAGGAATACGAAGGACGAGGCCAGCAGGTAGCCACAGCTCCACGTGGTGTCAATATAGTCCCGTTGCTCACTCCACTGGAACCACATGCGAATGCCATCCTCCAAGAAGGTGCTAATCAGACAGAGGCGTGCCACATGAGGCAAGTACTGCTTGGTGACTCGCAGGAACTGCAGGATCACAGAACACACTGGTGAGGTGGCTGCAGCCTCATTATGTGGGCAGCAGGGCAGGGAGACAAGCCAGCTCTCAGCAGCTCCAGTGCCTTCCCAGGGCAGATGCAGTACTCGGCACCTGTTCTAGGTGCTCACCTCTTAAGTCTGGACACGTGATGATCCAACACCCAGTCCCAGAGACAAAGACATCATCACATGAATCTGGCACAGAACCATAAGGCAATGTCCAGTACTATCTACCAGCTGTGCTCCAGAGCCATCGGGAGAAATGCCACAAGACACACAGTTTCCATGCCCAGGGAGGGGCATTAACAAGTAGGAGGCACAGACACTTTCTGAAAGGCTCTCTTGAGATCTTCCAGCCCAGGGATTCTCACACCTCAGACCCTCACATCCAGGGTTCTCCCCAGCACTGAAGAATACAGATCAGCAGAGCACCCCTGACCCCCACCCACAAGATGCCACAAGCAGCGTCCCCAACTGTGGCACCAAAATAAATGCCTCTATTGTTGCCACCATTTCCCACTCCAACAAAATCCTTCCAGAAAGTTCAATATCCTATGGGGAACTGTGGTACAGATGAACAGTTGTGCTATGGGCTAGAAAGCCCTGGGATGTTCTCACAGCCTGTATGACCCAAAGCAAGGTTAAAACTGCCAATATGAGAGACTGACAATGACTGCAGTGAAACTCAAGTGTGCAAATCACCAGCAAAGGGCAGTTCTGTAACGCATACCCATGGCTCCCTTCTGTCCCTGTGAAGATGGCATTTTGATGGCTTGATCAGGAGGCCAGCATACCCTACTGAAGCTAGGTGCAAATGCCATGTAAGTGAACCCCATACTTTTTCATACTTCTCTTGAGAACTGAGCCGCAAGTGAAAGAAATCCAAGGATAGTATGGAGGCCCAGGAGAAAAGATCAAGGAGCTACCCATGGACTGACGTGTCAAGAAGAGTCTAAAGGGCAGAATCTGACCCCGCCAGGGCAGCAGAATGAACATGCACTATAAACCAGCTGCTGAAATAGATGAGGATGCATATCCGAATAAGGAGTATTTCCGAATTCTCAGCACCTTAAAAAGCTTCTTCAAAGCCCAAGACACTGCTAAAGCTGCCATCTCAGCTGCCCAGCCTTTAGCCCACGAAGGGGTTGTTCAGGTCTGGCCTGGTCAGCAGAACAGACAAGCTGCACCTGGGACAAGGAACAGCAAAAAAGTCACAGCACTGATGCCCACATCCTTCAGACACGCAGCCTGTGCCCCTGGTGTGTCTGCACGTGCTTATTCAGCCCTCCTGAGGAGACGGCAGAAGCCACACTGATGGTGCCAGAGAGACAGCCAGCAGCTCTGGGAGTCAGAGCACAGGTACTCAGGCCACTGTTTTCACCCTGTCCAACCAACCTTGTCTGACCCTGGCCAGCAATGTGCCCCAGGCACAGTGAGCCAGTGACTTTGGGAGGTTAGGTGGGGGGGTTGTTACCCTTCAACAAGTAAGGACCACACAATTACTAGCTGCTAAAATTCCTTCCCAACTTGCAGAGTGAAAAAAATCTGTAAGAGTAAAAAGAGAAGACATGCTTTAAAACAGGAAAAATAGCCAGGCATGATGACACAATGCTTGCAATGATAGCTTCTAGGGAAGCTGAGGCAGGAGGATCACTTAATTAAGCCTAGTATTTCAAGACCATGTTTGGCAACAGAGACCCAATCTCACAATAAATACAAGAAGAAAAGAGATTCCAAATGTGCTTGAGTTTTAGGGCCCTGGTAGAGAACATACAGCATCTTGTTAGGTGAAGGCCACGTGACACCATTTATCCTCCCAGTTTCTGCCTCATGGCCCTTGTGTTCCAGAAATCCGCCAGCAGTGATGCAATCACCAATATCCTATCAGAGAGGTCAACACCACCACCACCACCACAGATCTCGGAGTGCTCCTGCGCAATGACCCTCATGTTGTGAAGCACCTAACGGAAGCTGTGCAGACCACAGGAGGGTGTGCACTCTCAAGCAGCCACAGACACTGGAGGTGTTCTGACTTGCTTCCAAATGAGAACTGTTCCCCGGCACAATTACAATGGGGCTGCACCCACTGGGTGAACCAGCCCAGCCCTGCTGCAGCCTGCTCCTCCCTCAAGAACCTCACCACAGAAGCTCAATTGCTACAAACACAATCCAGCACAATCTACTAGATGTAGTTAAAACGTCCCGAAGAGTCTGCTCCTCTTAATTGGGGTGTCTGGGTCAAGAGGATTAAAGAGTAGAAGACAGTAATGAAGGGAGGGACAAGTCATAGCTCCCTTCCACACCAGCATAGTTGGGAGACCAATGCAGTGATTTGCTTCTAGGGGAAAGTGCAGAGCTGCAGGTAATATGTGCTGAACTAAGCACATCTGCTGGGCTCTGCTTTCCAAAGACAAGCGCCTGTCAGGTGGGCACAGGGCACCAGTCACCAGCCCTCCTTTGATGTGCATCTGAACCCAGGAGAAAAGCCAAGTTTAACAACAAAGACCCTTCACGTGCATGTTGTTCGCAGCTGCTGGCTCACATCATGCTGCCGCAAAGTGCTCCCGCACCCACATCCCCTCTGTGCTTGCAGGCCACTACCAGTGTCCCAGCTCATACTGGCCACGACTACCAAGAGCAAAAAACCCCATAACCACAGTTCTCACTGCAGAGCCTGGGAAAGCCAGTGGTAGATGCTGATGAGGAAAGCTTGTGGGAAGAAAGGCAGTCAAATCAACCCACCTTGACAAACAGGCTTCTCCTGAGCTTTGCAAACAGGCAGTAAAGCAGCCCAGCAGCTTAAGAAATGAGAAGAGGGGCTGGAGAAATGGCTCAGTCATGAAGAGCTCAGAAGACCCAAGCGTGGTTCCAGCACCCACATGGTGGCTTACAACCACCTGTAACTCTAGTTCCTGGGGACCCAATGCCCTCATATGGCCTCTCTGGGCATCAGGCACACAAGTGGTACACAGACATACACTCGGGCAAAATACTCAGACACATGCAAAAATTAAACAAAAATTTAAAAAAATGAGGAGGGTCAGGTCTGTCTCAGGGGGTCATCATGTGAGAGGACTGAGGGGATTTAGGACATAATCCTATCTGTCCTGAGACAGGACAGGAGACAGGTCAGGATCACAAAAGGGAGTGCTACTGCCAACTCACAGAGCAGCAACACCAACCTTCTCATGTCCAGAACGGATCCAGGGCAGCTGCTGCCCTCAGTTTGGGAGAACTTTAAGGAAACGTCACGTTAGATTCCTGCCTGTTCAAAAGACCCACAAGCTCAGGAGCTGAGAGCAGCACCAGGCAGGCAAAGTCAGCTCAACAGTTTGGTGGCTGCCCTGGACTCTAGGAGCCTAGAAAACACCAAGTACTGTATATAGGTATCCAATGCAGCACGGGCACCGGAGTTGCAAGACCACCTTCCCTTTCTAAAAACTAGAGCAGTAACAAGAGGGCCAAAGACAGTGAGGGCTGGGCCTCATCTTCCAGGCACTACCAAGTCTCCCATGTTTCTACCACACTTCCCCAGAAGGGGGCACTGTTCAACCTCCAGTCAAGACCAGCACGCAGAGCCATGAGTCAGCTACCCCAATCCTTAAGGTCTCAGAGGTACAAGAAGACAAAGCACTGGGAAAGGTAAGGTTCAGGCGCTGCCCGCCCCATCACCCCCACCAGGCCCTACCCAGGCCATCTGGTGTTAATCACAAGTAAACAAGTACATGAGGTGCAAGGAACCTCATCAGGCCCACTCTGGCACTACTTCAACAAAGGCCCACATCAGCTCCGTGCTCTAGTTCTGCCACCCTTAAGGATAGGTCAACACACCAAAGTCCACACTGGGAATGGAAGGCCCCCCAGTGTAGCCTTCCTGTCACCCTGGTAACAGCCATGAGGCAGAATCCATTAAGCACTAATGTTCCTGGTGTAGATTCACTTGGAAGCTACAATCTGTCTAGCTTGAATCAAGCAGCAGCCACAGGACACGGGTCTGACTTTGAGTTCCCAGCTCTTTCCCACCTGGTTTCTTATGACTTCTGAAGGCCTACCTCCTGGCTCTCAGCACTTTCTTCAGGGTCTGGCTTCCTGGGAGCAAGAGAACACCTTCCCTGGCTGCCAAGGGCAAGGAGCTCAATGCCAGGGCAGAGGTGTAGCTCACAGGAGCCTGCCAGCAGAGCCCCGGCTGTGTATATCCCAAGGGACCAGCCTCCACCACACTAAAAGGAAAGGACGAGTTCTACCAACATATGTGGATGCTGAGACCAGAACTGTGCAGATCACGACAAACCTCTGTGGCCCTGGGAAGATGGAGCCTTGATGGCCTCCCAGGAAGGTAGGGATGCCCATTTAATGGCTCATTGTTATCATCGCTGTCAGGAACACTTTTCCAAGTCTCAGATGAGAAGCCTGATTTTCTGGGCGAATCTGTTTTTGCAAAGTCAGTTCTACTTTTGTCTTTTAAAGACAAGGCTAGCTAACATGGATGTGCGATACTTATCTGACAACACATCAGAGTTAACACCTGATTCCTAACACATTAGATCCTTTCATTTAAAAAGCAGGACCATCAGCACCTTCCTCTATGTGACAGATGAATATTCAACACAAAGGCTCCCAGGACTGGTCACACTGAGGCCACAGGGAAGCCTGTGGAAGGATCCCTGTTGCCTGATCACTGGCAACACAGGTCCTGACACTGGTTCAGAAGAGCAGGAGTCACATCTCCCAGCAGCCTCACTGACGCTCCTGTGGTGTCCTCTGCTATCTTCCAGGTGGACTCTGAGGCTAATCCCTGCCAGCTTCTGTGGACATTCATTGGGAATTCTGGTTTTAAGCAACAGGCAATCTGCAGCACTGGCATCTTCACACTGATGTGTAGCTGAAACGTAACTCCAGGCCTGGGATGCAAGCTGCCCTGAACACCAGGCTTGCAGTAGGAGACCCAGAGTTTCTTCCTGGGTGGTGGCCACTGCCAAGTCCAAGAACCTAAACCAAACACTTGATGGAGGTGGACACTGTGTTCCCCACAAAAGTGTCCAGTCTCAAAATTTGGCTTCTTTCACTTAAATAAAACAAAATGCATGGGGGACTTCATTAAAGATGAACTTTTCCTCTAGTTGAAATCTATCATTCGATAGTTGGCAGCTGCTTGGAGATATTTTATCTGGGTCAGGTTGTGAAATCCACTTGCAAAATGGAGGGTTTTCCAGCAGAAGATTGTGAGGTGAGCAGCTCACAAACTTCCCCTGGCCATGCAGCCGTCTTCTTAGAGAGCGGCTACTCGGGGAGATAAAACTGGGTCACTGACAATTATGTCAATGGAACCCAGCACATGAGGAAGACACTTTTGTGTCTTTGTGATGATGAATACAATCTTAAGGTTGTGTCTTTAATGCAAAATCACGACATTTAAAAAAAAAAAAAAAAAACACTTTTCCAAAGGGGGTGAAAATGACTTAAAAAATATCAGTTCACAGGAAAGTAGTTCAACAGAACCGAATGCATGAGAGATGACTCCCCTCCGAAGGAGGGGTAGAGAAGCCTATTTGACCCACAGCTCATTTGAAGATGCTCACACACACTCAAGCCTTCTAGTAGTCTAGGCCACAAAATGCTTCCTCGTTTCACCGACAGCCACGAACACACTAGGTGAACCAGAACAGGCTGGCGGATGGGCCCGGCACCACTCAGCCTACAGTGAGTGCCAGTTCAGGCTCCATTATTACTTCGCAGACCTAACGGTGTAATTTCAGGAGTTAAAGGCTCACACCTACACAACTCCCACCCCATTCCTGTCGAACTTAATTTTAAAAAGTGGGTGCCACCTGCGCCTCTTTCGGGCTCTAATCCGGCCCGGCTAATCGCTCGGGCCCCAGCTCGTCCCAGGCCTTCCCTGGGGTTCACTCGCCACCTGTACACTAGGGAAGGAGAGCCGAGGGGCAGGCTCCTGTCCTCCGGCGTCGTGGACCCAGGCCGGGCAACCAGGGCAGAGTCCACGAGAAGAGGGAGGGGCAGCATGGTCCCGGACGGAGGGCAGCGGGGCGCGCACAGAGTATCCCCATCCCCAGGAGTCCCCAAGGGGCTGCCGTGGTTCAGAGGGCAGAGGGCAGAGCGCAGCACCGCGGGCCCTGGGAGCCTCCCCGGCCGACCCCCGCCCAGACGCCCGCGGATCTCTCCGTGGAGCTAAGCAGGACGGCGAGGGCGAGCGTCCGTAGGGCCCTACGGGCTGGAGGGCTGTGGGGCGGGCCGCACCTGGTCGGCGAAGTCCTCGGCCGTGCCCATCAGGTCGTTCTGGCCCATGGCGGCGGCGGCGGCGGGCTCAGCTGGCTGGTCCTCGGCGCTCGCGCCTGCTGCGGCCTCCACAGGAAGTGCCCGGCGGCCGGCCTCGCTGCGCCGCGGCGGCTCTAGCGGCTGCCACGTAGGCCAAGCCTTAAAGGGGCCGCGCCGCCCGCCGCGCCCCGCCCCGCCTGCCGCGCGCCTTCACGCTCCAGACCCCGCCCTCCACGCTCAAGGGGCCGCCCGCCGGCGCCCCGCCCTTCATGGACATGCCCCGCCCCCTCCGCTCCAGGCCCCGCCCCTATGGCCCCTGCGGGCCACCTCCAGCCCTATCTCCGGTAGAACCCGAAGCCCTGCCCACTTTACACGCTCACGGTCGAGCAGGCCCCGCCTACCGCGCTAGACTTCCTGCCACCCACAGCTCCCGCCTGTGGAGCTCGAGGCCCCGCCTACCCTTGTCGTCACAGTACATGCCCCGCCCTCCACCCGACCCAACACACCGGGCCCCGCCCTTCGTCCCGTTCGTGGCACCCTATTCTCTGCGGCTTCTTTAAGGGGCGGAGTACGAAGACGCCGTGTGCGTGCCAAAGGGCTAGGCAGACACGCCCAGAGTCATCGAAGTCAGATAGTGGGGCTGAGGGGGGTTGGGTGGGCACACGGGGTAGTTACTACTGAGCATGCTCAGTTGAGGGTCCGACTACCGGCCTGGCTCGAGGGGATTGACTGTCTTCCGTGTACAGAGGGACAGCGAGGCATAGAGTGTCTCCTCGAGATACCATGGAAAAGTATCAGGTGCTGCCCAGGGTCCGTGGGCAGCGGGGACAGGTTGAGGGCCACACAGTCTGACCCCATAGTCCCTCAAGTGACTTTCTCTGAGCCCTTCTCACAGGGCCTCAGTTTCCCTCTCTAAAATGATGAGCAACCCCCAGTCTGACCTCTGGTTGGAGAATGGTGCGTGTGCCCTTCGCTCCGTGTGTCGGTATGCTGAGGTCTAGCGGCAGAACACTGAGAACAAAAACTGAATGTTTTTTTTAAACTGCCGTTTACCTAAAGTGTCAGCCTCATTAAATGTTAGACTCAGCTATAAAAGCTTTGCTTTCATGGGTTAGAGTTTCCTCCCTTTTGCAGTATTCTCTGAGAAGGCTTAGAGGCATTAGCCAAGCAGATGCACTTCTGGTAGCCAGAAACTTTTAAAGTTTAGAAATTTTTAAAAATAATAATAAAATAGTTTTTATGCTGTGGTCTGATCCACTGCCTACAGCCTGGGCTGGTCTCCAAGGACTTCCTGATTCTATCTGTCCTTCCTGTACTGCCTCTAGGTATCTTGTCCCCTTCCCCCACCCTGATAACTGTCTCAGCACTCAGAGAGCTCAGCCACCTATACCCCACAGCCCTGACCTTCGCAGAGTCCTGGCTCTGAGGGTGTGGCTTCCACCAAAGGCTCTGGCTCAGACCCCAGAGTGCTGTACTCAGGCAAGGACCTTGCTCCCTAGGCCTCAGTATCTCTCCTGTAAATTGTAGGTAGTGAGCACCAGTCCAGGCCCCAGAGGGTGGCTGCGCAGTACCTTCTGTGGGGCTGAGCCCTGAGGGAGGCTGTGACCGCCCCAGCTTCACCAGTTACAGGGCCTTGTTGGGATGCTCTCCTTGGAGAAGGATGCTGGAAGGTGGTGTCACTGTGGTTTAGGACCACTAAATCCCTTGTCCCAGGGCAGCTTGCTCTTACTGTCAGGCTGTCCCTGCAGTCTGAGAGAGAGTCATGAGGCTATAAAATAAGCGTTCCAGAATGGGTTTCGAGGGAGATTGTATTGGCTCCACCACCATGGAGGGCTTCTCGGTCACCTGCGGCCATTTCCTCCACAGCAAAACTGAGGGAAGATGCTTGCTTTGGGGGCCCAGTGTGCAGTCAGCACATGCGGGAAATACAGAGCAGTGTGCACTTGCTCAAAGTCTCTCTCTTCCTTGAGGGTAGATTTTGCAAGAGTGCAGTCCCGGGGCCTTGGGAGTGAACCTGGTGGTGGAGGAAATGGAAACCGACACCAAGTACGTGGTAAAACAGGTAAGGAACAGAGCCCCAGGAGCCATGGGGACAGTCTGTAACAGTGGCTCTCCCAAATCCAAGCTCACCATCCCAGCTTAGAGAGGTCTGCAGACTCCCAGAAGGCCCCCAGACAAGCCTGGTGGGCTAGGCCGTACCATGAGACTTCCTGGAATTCCCTCTTTGTCCCCCCCCCCCGCCCCCGCCCCACATACACACACCTCGGGGAGGAGAAATGCTGAGTTTTACTCCACTAACCACGATGCTTGTCTGCGTGCCCGCTGTCATCTCACTGGACCTACCAATCCTGCCAACCCAGAACAACTGCCCCCATTCCACAGCCAGAAACAGTGAAACTCAGGAGCCCCATCCTCACCAGGGTTGCAGTTTCTGAGAGGATTTGAATTTGATAAGCAATAACACAGTTCTGCCTAGGACAGGGCCAGTGGTCTTACCAAGGGGGGGGGGGGGGGGGGTGTAGAGGATCACAGAGACTGAGCAAAGGGCACATAACTAGCACAGCTGGGTGGGATGTAGGCCCCCAGGAGCACCCTAGAGAGGAGTGGCTGCTGTATAAGTCTCTTGTACACCTTCCTCTGGGGTGGTGACAGGAACCTTGTGGGTGGGGGCCTGACCATATTCTGCCAGGCCTCCCAGCAGCTTCAGCCCCAGGGGGCTGGGGCTGAAGTGTTTATGTACCTCTCTCTATTGCTAGTTAGCTGTGGGGTCAGCTGCCTTGTCTCACACGCCAGTGGCCAAAGTGGCTGCCTGTCTTCTGAGCATTTACAAGAGTTTTTTAAAAGCTAGCCACACCAGACATGATGGCACACTACTATACTCTCAGCATTTGGGGGGGGGGGGGACTAGTAGAGCTGGAGTTCAAAGCCAGCTTGGGCTACACAGTAAAACCTTTTCTCAACAAACACACAAGTAAAACTAGCTGCCTGGTTTTTCTAAATAAAAATCAGGCCAGGGGTTATAGGCAGGAATCTGCGTGTCTTTCCAGTCTCTTATATGATTGTAAGAACGGTACTGAGGTTGATAACATCTCACACAGTGACACTGTCTCATGTCACCACAGCTTCCTCCTCTCTATCTGATAGCTGTGTCTCCTCCCAACTAGTCCTGCTTCGTGTGCTGTAGTTGGCCCGGCCTGTCCCCTCATACGGCTTTAGCTTGCCTTGTGTTTTCCCAGTATAAACCTCTGTGATAAACATCTTCAGAGATCTTTATAGGGTCTTCCCCTCTTGAGCACATATAACTTCCTTAGGGAAAAAATCCATGGAGTAGGACTTCAGGAAGTATTGAAAGATTTTACTGGTTTAATTTGTTTTGTTTTGTTTGAGGGCCTCTCTATGTAGCCCTAGCTGTTCTGGAAATCACTGTGTAGACCAGGCTGGCTTCAAATTCACAGGGATCCATCTGCCTGCCTCTTCCCTCCAGAGTGCTGGGATTAAAAGCGTGCAGCACTACATCACTGAGCTAAATCCTGTCCCCAACATCACTGGTTCAATTTGTTCTTTACGTTGTTTTAGAATAAGTGTTTCAGGGTTTTTGTTTCATTTCAGTTTGGTTTGGTTTGGTTTGGTTTGGTTTGGTTTGGTTTTGAGGCAGGACTGGACTAGGTTTTTTATGAGCCTCAAGCTCACAGAGATCCTCCTGCCTCTGCCTCCTAAGCACTGGGATTATAAGCACATGCCACCGTGTCCAGTGAATGATTTTACTATGTTTGATTAACTTTCCTAGAAATGGCAGTGGTGGCAATGATGCTACTAGTGTGGGAGCCGGTAGTTGATGTGGCGGTGGAGAAGGAGGTCAAAGCTAAGGCAGAAGTGGTAGAGCTGGTGGTAGTAGGGGTGGTGGCGAAGGTCGGGGTGGTGGCTGTAGATATGGCGATGGTGGTAGTGGGGGTGAGGTGGTGGTGGCTTGATAATGACAGTGACAGTGATCACACAGCAGTGGTAGTAGCAGCCATTGTTCACCACACACTCACATTGAGCTTGTCTTCCTCTGCCCTGCAGGTGGAGTGTATTGATGAGCACCACGCCAACGAGGCCCTGGAGGAGGTAATAATCAGTGGTTCCCCGGAGAGGATCAGGACTCAGCAAACACAGGAACTGCATTTGGTGCTCACTTGCTGAGTGACAGGGTGAAGGGAAGCCTGCAGTGGCCAGAAAGGGAGTCCATGCTCAGGACAACCACCTCTTAATTGCCCGTTGGGACACCCTTCCCCTAATGGCTGCTCTACCACTAACCATCTTTTCACATTGTGTTTATTTATGATTGTTGTTGGAGGGGACAAAAAGCACATGTACAGCCATGTGTGGAGGTCAGAGGACAACTCTGTGGACTCACTTCTCCCTCCACCTGTGTGTGGGTTCTGGGGGCTGAACTCAGATTGTCATGCTTTCTTTTTGTTTTGTTTTTGAGACAGGATCTCACTATGTAGCCCTGGCTGTCCTGGAACTCACCATGTAAATCAGGCTGGCCTCAGACTCACAGTGATCCTCCTGCCTCTGCTTTCTCCTGAGTGCTGGGATTAAAAGCATGCACCACCACACCTGGCTTGATTGTCAAGTTTTCAAAGTAAGCATTTTAACTTGCTGAACCATCTTGACGATCCCCAGTAACCATCTTTTTAAAAAATCTTCTTTTTGGACAGTAGTGGCACATGCTTTTAATCCCAGCACTCAGGAGGCAGCAACAGGCAGATCTCTGAGCTCAAGGCCAGTCTGTTCTACAGAGCGAGTTCCAGGACCACCAAAGCTACACAAAGAAACCCTGTCTGGAAAAAAATAATTCTTGTTTTCTTTACATCTGTTTAGTGTGTGTGTGCATGTGCATATGTGTGACTCATAGCACACTCGAGCAATTCAAAAGACATGGTTGGGGAGTTGGTTCTCTCCTGGTCCTTTACTCACTGAGCCATCTCACAGTTCCTGAAGACGTTTTCTGTAGGGTTGGGGCTGTAGTTCAGTGGTGGGGCACGCGCCTCAATTGCTCAGAGCCCTGGGTACTATCCCCAGCACTGGGAAAAAATGTTTTTTCTTCTAGTTATAAAAGAAGAACAGTACCAATTTGGGAGACACACGGAGAAAATGTTTACAAAGAAAATGTCACCTAGCTAATGAATTGGGTGTGCTAGTGCACACCCACAGTCCTGGCACTGACTGGATCTTGAGGGCAGCCTGGACTGCACTGTGAGGCTCCAGCCCAAGGGCTGAGATGTGACTCTGTGGTAAAGCACCAGCCTCAAATATGCAAGGCAGGGAAAGAGGAAGGAGTCAGGGAAGGGTGAGAGGATGATTAATTACCCTCACACAGCCACAGGTGAGGCAGTTACCAGCTTTATGGATAGCACCTATGAGCAGTTCCTTGGAGCCTTTCTAGAAATCTCACCCGAGGTGAGAGGTGTCTCCTCCTCCATGACGGTCACTTGTGAGTTGGTTTCCTTCTGGAGTTGCCTGCCCTTGCACGTTGCCAGTCAACATCTCGTGTGTCACACACGGTGTCAGTGGGGCAGGGAAGGACCTGGTCACATTCTGACATGTGGAAAGAGCATGGGAGGTTCTACCATCACACTGCCATGTTGTCCATTCCCATTCCCATCTGCCAGGCCGGGTGCTTTCCCATCCAGCTTCCAGGCAAAGCTATTGCCCATCTGGCAATATGTCTAGGAGGCCATTTCTGCTGCCTGATTGGGTTTGTTTCCTAAGTACTTTTCTCACTGTGACTTTGCACAGCACCTTCTCCAGGCCACCCTAGCTGTTTCCTCTCCTGGCACTCCTCTGGGTCTGCACCAGTTCATTGGTGGTTGGGGTTGTGCTGGGTATCAAATCTAGGGCTCTATGCATGCTAGAGAAGGGCTCTATTCCTGAACTTACACCCCAGCCTGTCACCATTTGTATATGTACTTACGAGGCTCAGAAAGGTTGAAGAACAAGTCTTGGTCACATAGCACGATCACCCCATTCTGGAGACCCACATCAGCCTCCTGGCCTCTCTCCAGCAGGCTGCACAGCTTCCTTGCATCCACATCATGCCCCCCGCCCCAAGCTGGTGGCCCATCTCTTGGTTGAAATATGTAGCAGAGCTTGAAATATGTAGCAGAGCAGTACTGGCTGAGACACTCTGTTCCCTCTCTGTACAGCTGATGCCCCTGCTGAAGCTCCAGCACCCCAACATCTCTCTGTACCATGAGATGTTCATCATGTGGAACAGTGAGGTGGGTTGGAACACCTACAGCCCCGCAGCTGACAGCATGGAACACACTGAGAGGCTGGCGTTGCCTGAGTCCTGTCGGTGATATCAAATGATCCCCTAACAACCTCATCATAGGAGACCTGTCAGCCCATTTCACAAAACAGGAAGCTGAGGCTAAGAGCAACTGCTTCTGGGTCCCCCGGGTAGAAGACAGCTAAAGCTGGAGGTCAGGTGTTAGGCTCCCCACTGCATCTTTAATGGTGGGGTTTTGGCTTCTGTAGAAGGGGCTGAAACTAGGAAGCTGCTTTTCTGCCTCCTCCCCCAGTTGTCCCAAAGCTGGGGACTCCTTACTCCCATGGCTCCAGACAGGTTACTAGATAGGAGAGCAGGGTGGGAACACCACTTTCATTTCATGATGGGGTCTGAAGCCCCAGTGCCTCAGTTAGTGGATCCTGAGTGGGGCTTCCCAGACCTGTGCCCTATGGGCAACAGGACTTTTTGTCTTTGCAATGAGTAGGGTTCTCCTAAATCACACCTCCAGAAGGATCAGAGGGGACTGAGGGGCCTCTACTGTGGCCCATCTCCATCAGTTTCCTTGCTAGGCTGACAACTCGGGGCTAGGGATGGCACTCACTGCATGAATCCTCCAGAGTCTCCCAAGGACCCTGAAGCTTTCAGAGACGATATTTCACTGGAGGAAACAGAGCTGGCCATTGGCCACATACTGGGCCCTGAGCAGGGTAGGATACTCAGTCTTAAGAGAGGAACTATCCTGCAATCGAGCAGTAAAGACCGTTCCACAAAGGGCTCTGCATGTGCAGAGGCCAGGAACAATTGCAACATTCAGGAAAGGTCAACTAACAAGGCCTGATGTGGTACGGCACAGGAATGGGAGCAAGAGAGTAATGGGTCCCTACTGGGCAGTGCTACCATTGCCACCACAGATGATGGCCATTGGAAGATGTCCTGGAGCAAGAGGTCCTACACAACCCCCAGGCCCAGACTTTGGGCAGCTGGTTATGGGGCCTTATGTTCTGACAGATCTCCTCTCTGTTCCTCTGCCTGGTGATGGACTATACCACCCAAGGAACCTTCCAGACTATCATGGAAAGTAAGAGGAGGTTGAGCGAGAATATTGACTCTGAGGTAAGAGACACTCTGGGCCACCAGGTCTGCAGGCCACCTAAACCTATACCCCTTAAGGCCCCTTTAGTGGGAGACAGAGGAACTGAAGGGTCTGGCCTAGGTTTCTCTTACATGTGCAGAGGCATTATACCACTATATGCACATATCTCAAGTGCATATCTTGATGCACTGCAAATGTGCGCACACCACTAGCAGCCGCAGCCACCCCCCTGTGCTAAGGGTTAGACATCCTTAGGACCCAGAAGCTTCTAAGGCAGAAGCAACTGATGGGGCTCTGCCTCCAAAGACTGTAATGCACTTCCTAAAATTATCAAGATGAGTTCAGTGTGTGGCTCAAAACCGCATACTCGTTGTTCACTCAGCCCCATGCCTCTGAGGTCTAGCCATGCCCTGATTCCCCCTGTGGTCAGCTAGACACCTTTGTCCATGGCAAGGCAGTGCTCAGTGGGTCTGCCTCTCCTGCACTGATGAGCCTTTGATCACCCCCAGTTCAGGGCTGTAGAGTAAGGCTGCCAGGAGCATCGTGGAAGGGCTAGTGTTTCTTGTCTAATCGTCTAGGACTGGGTCGCTGGGTCAGACAGCAGGGGTGTGGCTTCAGGACGTTCTAGCAGAAGCTGGTGGGTCAGGGTTTACTTTCCCCAGAAGCAGAGAGGGTGCCCCTTCCATATGGCCCTCTGGCCAGTCATCATTGGGCCTGTCTTTTCCCTGTCAAGAATTCAGGGGTTAGTGACATTTTGTTATGACTTTAATTTGCACCTCCCTATCAGTAGACCTGGCAAGCACATTTTAGATATGTGTTTTTGTTTGTTATGTTGTGTTTTTTTTAATAATTATTAGTTTTTCTTTTCTTTCTTTCTTTCTTTCTTTTTTTTTTTTTTTTTTTTTTTTTTTTTTTTTTTTTTTTTGGTTTTTCGAGACAGGGTTTCTCTGTGTAGCTTTGTGCCTTTTCTGGGACTCACTTCGTAGCCCAGGCTGGCCTCGAACTCACAGAGATCCGCCTGGCTCTGCCTCCCGAGTGCTGGGATTAAAGGCATGCACCACCACTGCCCGGCTTTTGTTTTGTTTTTGAGATGACCATGGACTCACTAGTTAAGGATGATCATGAACTGATACTCCTGACTCCACATTCTCAGTGCTGGGATTGTAGGCCTCCTTCACCATATCCAGCAACATGTTGGCCATTCAGAGTTCTTCTTCTGTGCCTGTTTGAATCCTCTGTCCATTCAAATTGGGTTTTTTCTTACTGATTTGTAGACATTCTTTTACATATGGTAGATATCAGTGTCCATATATCCCTACCCAGTCTGGGGCTTGCCAGTTCATTTGTTTGCTATCACCTTGTGAAAGGCAGTTCTCAGTGTAATGGAGGCCAGTTGGTGGATATCCTCCCTGTGGTCAGGACCTTCTGGTCCTGGCTTAGACAGCCTTCCCTACCCCAGGTCATGGGGCTTTCCTTAGTTTTCTTCTAAAAGCTCATAAACTTTCACTTTTACCTTTGGGTCTAGTGCCCTCCCAAGATGATATGAGCACACTTTACTGAGAGTTTCTGTGCTCCTGCGGGCCAGACACCATCTCCCCGAGAGACTCATAGGAGGCATGTAGCTCTCTGCATTGCCTGCGCCTCGGGGGAAGGCTCTGGAATGGGCTTGCACCTTTGAAATTGGTGGGAATCTGGGAAACAGAAATGTTCACAGAACCATCAAGTGAGCTCCTCTATCAGGATAGGGGCCACAGCGGGAGGATGTGGGCTTCCTGCTACCCAGCCAGTCTCTGGCACCTCAGGGTGTCTCTGAATCCTAATGTGGGACTCTGGAGTCCTAGGTACATTGTTTGAAAGTGGTAGCCCCAAGCGCTAGGTGCACTTTGTTACTCCCATGATGTTCTCACAGGCTCTTTTCACTCTGACGGCATAAAGTGCAAGCTCTGACAGGCACTGAGGCTTCAGCAGATGTAGTACCCACAGGGGGCACCTTCCATGAGCAGCATGGCCCACAGAGTGGCCACTGGCAGCCCCACAGCACCCAGCATCTCCAGCACTGTCACTGTCCCACTGACTGTATGATCATACAAAGCTCTGCAGAGACCTCCCCTTAGGGAGTTCCCAGGCCCCTTCCAATGCCACATCCCCGACTTCTTCCTCAGTGGATGCATACCATGCTGAGCCAGGTGTTGGACGCGGTGGAGTACCTACACCAGCTGAACATCATTCATAGGTGATGGGGCCTCCTCTGGAGACTGACCAAACCCCCAGGTCCAGATGCCAAAGCCCGGGGGACAGATCTGGGCAGGATGGAGCATCTTCTGTGAGCTCCCCTTTTTTCTGAGAGAACAGGGCACCTCCCCAGGAAGCCTCTGAGTGTCTGACTCACCCCAAAGGCACAGGGCTATGGGAGTGTGGGGGCCAGGCAGGGTGGTTCTAAAGGGCAAGGAAACAGAGATAAGATGCCAAGGAGGAGAGGTGAGGTTGCCTGCAATGGCACAGCCTCTGGACAGGCCAGTATAAGTTGCTGCAATCCAGGTCCAGCCTTTGACCCCTGAACCCAGCTTCAGGCCCAAGATCTATGGTGGGAAGATCTGGGAAATAGCTTCCCCCTACATGGGCCATGTGTGCAAAAAGAATGAGTTCCCATGTTAATGTCACCAGATGTACAGAAAAAATGGATACCTTCTCTAGTGAGGAACTTCAGTGTTTGTACTTACAGTGCGGGGGGGGGGGGGGGAGGTGTTCTTCCCTAATGTATAGAAACTGAGTAGAAGTCATGTTTTAAGAAATAATTATTTAATAAGTGGGCTGAGCAGGGCATTTTCTTGAAGAGTGAAAAGGGCTAGAACTGGCTTGGGAGAGCAGGCTTAAGGCTCAGGTTTGTGCCAGTCCTACCCAGGCAGCTACATGGCACCAGGGGTCCCTGCTTTTGGTTGCAGGAACCTGAAGCCTTCCAACATCGCCCTTATCAATGACAACTACTGTAAACTGCAGGACTTGAGCTCCCAGGCACTGATGACCCACGAAGCCAAGTGGAATGTCCGAGCAGAAGAAGGTGGCTGGGGGGACGGGGGAACTAGGAATGAGTGGCAAGGGAGGTGGTGGCTCTTGGCACCCAGGGGCAGTGGCTACCCTTGGGCTGGGTTCTTTGGCTCAGAAGGTCCAGAGACTTCCTATCAAGGGCATAACACAACAGACATGCCTCTGTGGGTAAGGTGCAGGGTCCAAAGGACACCAACATGTGAGAGAGAGCCCTGGGGAACAAAGCTATGGTTGTGGTCCTCCAAAGATGTTGATTCTTGTGGGGAAGAGAGCACCCAAGAAGGACAAAAGCTGTATTTGGGGGTACAGAAGTCCTCAGGGATATAGGCACTGACCATGCATGTTACACAGAGGCCTGAAGTAGCCCAGGGGATGAAAAGATGGTAGGGTAAAAGGGGTACAGTATCAAGTCTGTAACAGCTGTCCCAGATAGACAGAGCAACACTGGAAGGGAATTCCGAGTCCTGCGGTGGCAGTGGTTGTCCTTGGCACACAGAGTGTGGGTGGGTGAGTAGATGAATGGGCAGGCAGATGGGTGGGTGGGTTGGTGGTTAGGTAGGTACATGGAAGGGTTGTTTGGAGGTGTCAATGGTGTGTGTCCTTGGAGTCTGGCCCTTTGCTGTTTGGCTGGGAAACGGAGTGACTACCCAAGTCCAGGCACGCTGATAGGACAGGGCAAGGGCGCTGTACTTTCGGTTCTTTCTGCAGGGTTTATGTTTAGGAAGAAGGCAGGGCAGCCAGAACTTTGCCCCGAAGTCCTGACATTTAGAGGGGATAAGCTGTTCAAAGAGGGCCACGCTTTAGTTTTTCTGGAACATGGCTCTCTCATCTCCTGCCTGTTGCCACACAGACAGGCAGGCCCTCGGGCGAGCCTGGCAGACACTTGCCCGGACGAACAAGCCTCCTTGGTAAGGTTAAGGTCTGTCATAACAGTGGCCTCAACTGCCTGCAGCTTGCACTTCTCATCTTACCCAAGGAGGGTGACTGCCAGGCTCCTGACTTAAGTCCTTGCAAAGGACCATTAAAATGGGGACAATATAGCTGCGTGTGATAGAGCAAGCCTGAAGTCTCAGCACTGGGAAGTGAAGGCAGGAAGATCAGGAGTTCACGGCCAATCTGGGGTACAGGCGATCCTCTCTCAAAACACTAAAAAGGGGGGTGGTAGTGCTGGGGCAGGTTTGCTCTGCTCTCTTCCCTGTCCCCAGGGAGCAAGCATAGGACTCAATGGTTCTCCCACCTTGGTCCTGCCCACAGACCCCTGCCAGAAGTCCTGGATGGCTCCTGAAGCTCTCAAATTCTCCTTCACCTGCAAATCTGACATCTGGTCCCTGGGCTGCATCTTTCTAGACATGGCCACCTGCTCCTTCCTGAACGTGAGCTTCCCATGGAGAAGCCACCTGCCCTCACCCTACTAACCATGCCACCCTGACCTTCCCTCTGTCCCATGTGGGCTACAGTATGCTCACTTTCCCCAGACCCCTGCCTCAGCTCTTGCTCAGCCTGGTGAGGGAACATTGACAGCCCAGCCTTCTTCATGGCTAAGGAAAGTCCAAGTCAGATGCCCTCTTTCCTCAAAGGACACAGAAGCCATGCATCTGAGGAAGGGCATTCGCCATCACCCAGGCAGCCTGAAGCCCATCCTGAAGACCATGGAGGAGAAGCAGATCCCCGGAGCAGAGATCTTCTGTTTGCTTCTGCCCTTCATGCTGCACATTAAACCCTCGGATCGACTAGCCATCAAGTAAGCTCAGGGCTGGGTCTTTTTTTAACCCATCAGTGTACCTTTGAGCATCTCCCCACCTTCACACACAGGAAGTTGTCTTGATTCGTCCACTCACATTCCTCAGCTACCTGGCAGCCCCTAATCTTGAACAGATATATGCTGGGGATTTGGGTTTTGGTTTTGAAATTGGGTCTCACTCTGTGGTCCAGGCTAGCTTTGAATCCATAGTGATCCTCCTGCCTCAGCTTCCTGACTACTAGAATTAAGATGTGAGCACCTGTCTTGAATATGTCTCTGAAAAAAAGATACAAGCAGCCCTACTTTCCCAGTGGGTACCGGAGAACAACCTCAAGGACACATATCACTTTCAGGAGCCCAGGGAAAGTTTCTAATAATGTCAATCAGAAAACCTGTTCATGTTGTTGTTGTTGGTTTGGTTTGGTTTTTGGGTTTTTGAGACAGTTTCTCTGTGTAACAGCCCTAGCTGTCTTGGAACTCCCTTTGTAGACCAGGCTGGCCTAGAACTCAGAGATTCACTTGCCTCTGTCTCCTGAGTGAAGGGATTAAAGTCCTGTGCCACCACCGCCCAATGTTCATATGTTTTTAAGGAAGAAGGGGGTATGAAGGCAAAAGTGCTAGACCCAGGACCATCCTTGGGGACCCTTCCACAGAAGGAGTCCTATGACTTCACAGAGTAGGTCCCTAGAAGTGGAACTACAAAGGTGGTTACTAGATACACATAGGACAGAGAGCCCCCACCCACCAGGAAGGCTGGTGTTCAGTATCTGCCACTATGGGTCACCCATAGCCCAAGGCAGAGGGAAGCTCCTGTGGAAAGCCACCTGTCTTCTGTCCCTCTGCCAGGGATGTGATCCGAATCACCTTCATGAGCACCTCCTTCAGAAACTCCTGTGTTGCTCTGAACATGCACCGGCAGGCGGTTCCCATTTTCATCACTGATGTGCTACTAGAAGGCAACATGGCCAACGTCTTAGGTGACAGTGGGGACATGGGACAGTGCTGGGAGCTGCTGTGGCCTTGGCATTAGTTTTAGAGGCTTAGTGTCTCTTTCCCACAACTTGGTCTTAGACCTGCTGCTTATGCATGATTAGTGGGTGGGAACAGTTTCCAGGTTCCTCCTGGAATGCTCTATACCCTCCCTGGCTCTCAGTATCCTGGACCTGCCTGTGCCCTGCCCCCTGCTCTCATCGGACATGTCCCCTGTGTAGTGAGGACCTGTCCACTGCCCATGTTCTCCAGAGTCCCTTTGGCTCCATGCCCTGGACACCAGGTGTCTTCATCACTCAGGCTGTGTGCTTCCTATGTGCCAGCGTGTATGGCAGCAGGCACTATGGCTCTGAGATAGGCTCCCAAAGACTTGGATTTGATTTGGGGTGAGTTCCTGGGCCTGAGCACCCTCCTCTGAAAAGTGACAATAGGAGTGCTGCCTTGTAGCCTAACTGAGGCAAGGCTAGGGACCGCACCCCATGGCTTGGCCTCAGTAGGGTCTCCTGTATCCTCTTGTTCCTGCAGATGTCATGCAGAACTTCTCCACCCGACCAGAGGTCCAGCTCAGGGCCCTTAACAAGCTTCTGACAATGCCAGAGGAAGACCTAGGTAAAGGTCCTGCACCTTCCCCAGAGGCTCCCAGGAAAGGCTGGGAGGTAGAAATGGAGCATTGTGGATGGAGGTGGGAACTGCCAGCCTTTCACTGCAGGCTCTTCTGGCCAGTGCTGCTAACTGGAATTCTTCCTGATCCCGTGCTTACTAGCAGAGGAGGGTAGGAGAGAGGCTGGCTTCTATGCATGATTTCAAAAGGTCAACAGGAAATCCATCTAGCATTAGGAAGGCTGAGGCAAGAGGATGGAGACACCTGGTCAGCTTGACCTATAAGGAGACAAAGCTTTGTTTAAAAAAAAAAAAAAAAGGACCACTTTTGAAGGTTTGTAGAGGTACTAGAGACTGAGACTGTACAATGCTGGTTAACCATTTCAATGCTGAACTACCTCTCCAGCTCTTTGGGGGGTTTTGTTGTTGTTGTTTGTTTTTGAAGTTTAAGAAAGAGTCTTACAAAGTTGCCCATGCTGGTCTCAAACTCACTGTGTAGTCCAAAAAGTCACTGAACTTGTGATCCTTCCACCTCTGCCCCCAGAGTGCCTACAACTACAAGTGTGCACCATCACACCTGGTTGAAGAGCCTCATCCATCTGTCCCACCATCTCTACAGTGGGCATCTGAGTTGCTTCTCGTTTTCCACTTTTATAAACAGCACCATGATTGATCACTTGGCATACTAGTCACTTGGCATATCTGGCCGTACGTGCTTGTCAGATGTAGCTCTGAATAACAGAGACATCCCCCTTAAGCACACCAACTTGCCTTCCTACCAGAATGCTTGAGAACAGCTCTTTATCAGCATCACCTTTGATGGGTATTAAGCTTCTTGGGAAATTTTGAATGTCCGAAGACATGCTTTCCTGTCTCTCCTGCTCAAATATCATACTTGTATGCCATCCATATGCCCTTCCCTCTAGCTAGTTCACCACTTCCTCCATCCTTTCCTTCCTGTAACCTTCCATCTGTTCACCCACCCATCTTATCCATTCCTACTTGTCTTTCTATCCACAAAACACATCCAAAGGACACCAAAGATCTGTTTCGGTGGTTAGGACAGTGGAGGTTACATGAGGCTGAGGTGTGACTCCTAGTGAGTTAACAGACCCTTCATATTAGCCATCACTCTCCTAACGTCCCTTTTGTAGCTGAACTGTGACCAAGATGAAGCCCAGGATAAGGTAGATTTTGCTTTTCTGGAAAACAGGGGCTATTATCCCCACAGTGGGCCTCACCCACCACCTCAGAGCTGCCTCTTCCTCAGCCTTGTCAGAGTGGACTTCCTGTAGCTTTTTCCTGGGCATCAGTGTTCCTGAATCTGATGTCCTCATCACAAGCCAAGTCTCAAGACAGTTACGGCCACAGGCGCTGGGGTCAGACAGGCTAGGTTTACACAGCCATGTAATGCCAAATGCTCACCACTGACTCTCAGCTCTGCTGTCTGAAAGTGAGGGCTGAGAAGACCTGCTTCATGAAGCTGCTCCAAGTGCATGGCTTGGCAGAGCTGGGCATGGTGTTACTCTGCCTGTGGTCTTTCACTCAGGAGGCTGAGGCAGGAGAACTGCTAGAGCCCAGGAACTCCAGGTTAGCTTGGACAACCCAGAATGTGGACCTGGGCAGATGGTGTGCTTCCCGAACTCTGTGAACACGTGGGCTGGTCGTCCTTCTCTGCCTTTGCGTTCACTCCCCTGGACCCTCTGTATTCACTAGTGGGCTCCCAGCAGCCCCTGGGCATCAGGTCTGGGTCACACAGCCCAGCTGTTCCCACACTTCACCTGTGCTGCGTGCTCCACAGACCTGCCGTGGCCCACAGAGCTGGTGGAGGAGTTGATCAGCATCATGAAACAGCACCAGAGGATCCTGGACATTCTGGTCAGCACCTGCTCCCTGCTGCTGCGTATTCTGGGCCAAGGTGGGCACCAGACTGGATGGAGAAGCCCCACCCTCCTGGGTCCTCAGCCTCAGCAGCTCCTCCAACTTCCCACCTATCCCCAACATCTGCCTTTCCAGTCTGTTGTTCCCTTCTGTGCCTCTGTGACTCATCTCAGTGATAGAGGGCACAATGAATGTCTGCCTACACCAGGTCTACATGGGGCCTGGCCCAGCCTGCCGGGACCTCTCGACTGTACTCCAGCCATGTCCCAGGAGCTGGACAGGATGGTCTAGTGCTCTTTCCTAGCCAGGAGAGGCTTGCCAGCAGGGGACAGCACTGCACTAAAGTCCTTAGTAGAAGCCTCCCCAGCTCTCAGGAACAGGAAGAAAACTAGCTACTTCTTTAAGCCCAGAGCATCTAGTTACCCCTTTACCTTTCTAGTCTTAATACTGAAGGCCTAGCCACCAGATTGTATCTTTTTTTAGGGGTGGGGGGGCAATCAAATCCAGGCCTTCTTGCATACAAGGTAAGCACTCTACCACTGGGCAAGAGCCCACAAATACTTTATACTAAATGTTCACACCCAGTCATTGGGAAGGACCCAGGAAGATCTTGAAGGCCGGAACTGGAACACCACATCCTTGGCGAGCAAGGTCCCATGTTTACAAAGACCTGCCCAGTGCCTAGAGAATAGGCAGATCTGTTTCTTTAATACAAAGAGGTGATGCTGTCCCCACTAGGGAGGGAGGACACTTGTCTACCTTAGAGTCTTAACTGTGCGGTTAACCCATGTTCTTTCTCTGGCTCAATCAGCACTGGCACAAGACTCAGAAGCGGAGATCCCGAGGGGCAGTTTTATTATCTCTTTCCTGATGAATGCCTTGAGGAGCCACCCCAACTCTGAGAGGCTTATCACACTGGTCTACAACCTGCTCACTATCATCTCCAGCCAAGGTGAGTAGGCGGGCCTTCTGCCCTTCCTTTCTGCTCTGAAAGTCCAGGGACAGAACAGAGGCATCCCTCAGGAGAGGGGCAGGAGAGGGGCTCGTTCCCAAGATGGGATAGCCATACTGTTCTCTGCTCTCAATGGCAGCCATGGGCACTACTTGAAGGCTGAGGACAGTGGCCAAGAATCAAACGGCTGGCTAATAGGTCAGGTCAAGACTAGCTAGGCACTGGGCCACTCCAGGTCTCTGACTTCTCACCCACACTAAGCACACTTGAGTGAGAAGGGTATTAGAGGTAGGCATAAAATAGACCAGCCAGGCAGACCAGGTGTTGCATCCGCCCATTGGGAAAAGGCAGTGTTGGGGAAAGCTTCTTGGATACCTTTCCTCCAAGTGCTTGTGGCTGTCCACAGGGTTGATGTCTGAAGAGCTGGAGGAACAGGGTTTGTTTCAGATTGCCCAAGAGCAACTGTACCACTTCCAGGACGACAGGGACATCTGTCTCGCTATCCTAAGCCTGCTCTGGTCCCTTCTGATAGATGGTAAGGCCCTCCCTCCACAAGCCCCTCTGCATGAGACCTGCTGAAGTAGTAACTCTCAACCTGTGGGTCACGACCTCTTTGGGGGTCAAACAACCCTTTCACAGAGGTCACCTAAGACCATCAGAAAACAGGTATTACATTATGATCGTAACAGTGGCAAAATTAGTTATGAAGTAACAACACAAAAATTTTATGGTTGGGAGTCACCACAAGGAACTGTATCAAACAGTCGCAGCATTAGGAAGGTTGAGAACCGCTGTGCTAGAGCCTCTCTATCAGCAGTTCTCAGTCTGTTGCAAGCCACAGGTTGAGAGCTGCTGCTCTATATCTTATCCCTTAAGCACAGGAGGGCAACCCCAGCCCCTTGGGGGCTCTTCTGAGAGTCTAGCACATAGGCACAGTGAGACACAAGTGAGGTAAGAGAAGAAGGCCTTCAGGACACCCTGTGCAATGAGTAGGCAGCCCCTGGCTTTAGAGGTCAGCCAGAACTTGATGCCCTGTTCTGGTTTTTGGTTTAGGATGGAGGTTCCGAGGTCTGCCCTTCCCCCTCTTCTAGATACTGTCTTACCCTAGGAAAGAGGGCTCTAAGCCATGGCAACCCCAGAAAAGTGCAGAAGCCACAAATGCAAAAAGTCCTCATCTCTACTGATGAGTCTACTGCAGACTCTGGCATTGCAAGCCCCAGTTTCCATCTCTGAGGACATCTGTCCCCTCGAGTCTCCTGTTGTTCTTGGTGGGAGGGAGCGGTGTGGAGGGGTACATAGACAGCAGGTACTTCTGCTCATACCTGGCCTGTTGTCTCCCATCCTCGTCCTGGTTCTAGCTGCTACTGTGGACAAAGAGCCCTTGTACAAATTCTCACCTGTGGTCATCTCGGTGCTGGCCAAGCATGCCGAGGATGTGGAAGTAGCTGAGGCTGGCTGTGCAGTGCTCTGGCTGCTGTCATTGTTGGGTGAGCAGCCTGAGGTCTTGGTAACAGGGAGGGTGACCCTGGACACATAAGGCAACAAGGCTTGTGCTCTGTAGGCTGCATAAAGGAGACTCAGTTTGAGAAGGTGGTAGAGCTGTTTCTGAGAAGCATCCAGCTGTGCCCTGACAGAGTACTACTGGTGAACAATGTTTGTCGTGGCCTGGCCAGCCTCGCAAAGGTATCTGGTAAGTCTGGGACAAGACAGGTTGCCACCATGGAGGTGGGACAAAAGCTGGCTCCCTCCAGTGATATCTACCTAGTGACCCCAAACTGGAACAGGAGAAAACAGCTTTCAGGAAATACCACTGGGACTTTTCGATTTTGATGTCTTGGGACCACATCTCTGCCTATACACCTCCCACAGCTGCATGGATTTCCTATATCTAGGTCCGTCTTCAAGTGCAGGCTTATGCCAGGCCCCACGCTAAGCACTGGCACGCTAAGCACTGGCACAGTGGCACAGCTATCCTTTGTAGAGATCCCTGGGCCCAGGAACGGGTCATGGTCACCAGTGGTGAATGGCAGGGATGCTCTCACCCTTGGTTGGTAACGACTTACCTCCCTTGCTCCAAGAGCTGTCTCCTTGGTTTCACTCCTGCTGGGTTCTACTCACACCAGTCTACTAAACTACCCAAGCTGGTGGGGGCCCCTGGAAGCCGTTAGGATCTTAGCTCCCCCTGACTTATCCTGACACCCCTGCACAAAGCAGCACCCTGTGGGGGAAGGTCAGCCCCTCTGAACTGTGTTAACTGCTGCAGGGCAGGAGGGCCACCTGCCCCAGAGCTCTTCTCCAGAGTGCCACACCGGAGCCTCCATTTCCGTGACGGGAAGAGGAACACAAGTGCTGTGTTTCCCTTGGGCATGGGGCTCGCTGCCAACAGGTGCAGAGCTGTGCTGCCGAGAGGCAAAGTGGTGCAGTCACCTCTTCCGGCATTTTCCACAGAGCAGGGGGCAGCCCTGACCTCAGGAGCTGCCTCCACAGAAGGCTGGGGTTCCTGGCCCAAGAGGGCTCTCCCAGCAAACCGAGGACCATAGTCATGCTCCTTTCCAGGGACACTGGGCACAGGGGGCTGAGAAGTAAGGGCAGCTGCAAAGGAGCTATGCTAGACTAGACTAAAAGCCCCAATTCCTTGCTTCCCTCCCCAGAACTGGTGGCCTTCAAAGTGGCAGTACTGGAAGAAGGCAGCAGCGGCCTCTACCTCCTCCAAGATATCTACGAGCTCTACAAGGACGACCCTGAGGTGGTGGAGAACCTCTGCATGCTGTTGGCCCACCTGGCTTCCTACAGTGAGGACCCTTTCCTTGTCCTTTCGCTGCCAGGAAGGGAGGGAGCCCTAGAGCCTGGTCTCAAACCCCTGTGACTCCCCACTCATTCATTCCAAGCAAAAGTAGCACCCGACTGACCTTATCTGGCTGGTGGGCAGGGATCCTGAACCTCATCACCTACTCTGCTCCTGCAGAGGAGATCCTGCCAGAGCTGGAGTCTGGAGGCATCAAGGACCTAGTGCGGGTGATCCGGGGACGTTTTACTTCTAGCCTGGTAAGTCATGGTGACACCTCTATCAAGCCAGAACACTTACATGGCACTGACCCAGAGCTCCACGTGATCTTTTCTACTACTCTCTTCCTGTGGCTGGGCTGAATCCAATCCCAAGGGGGAAGGGTAGTTAGACCACCTCAAAGATTCCATCAAGTCAGGGGGTGTCATCAAAGTAATTGCTCCTGGATCCTGAAGCCACTGTAACAAATGGTTCACTTGTTTCCTCCTTCCAGGAGCTGATTTCTTATGCTGACATAGTACTTCAGGCACTAGAAGCGGCTGCACACCCCAACCCCCAGGAGCAGCAGCTTGAACCTGCTTCAGGGCCGGAAGCCAAGGTCTCCTCCCCACCTATCTTCCAGCCCTGAAATGCTGCCCTTCTGGTCCTGGAAAGTATCACCAGGACCAGTGCTGTATTTTGCACTCTGTGGTGACTAATAAAGAAGCCTCAAGCTGTTCATGGCATGCCTGGCTGTGGTGTCAGCAGTCCTGCACTGCAGGGCTTCGGAAAATCCTAGATGATGGGAAGAAACTAAGCTTCACGAGCTTCATTTACCCATCCATTTATTTTTGACAGTGCTGGGAATGGGAGCCAGGGTCTTGCACACAGTGGACGAGTGCTCTCTGAGTCACACCTCAGTTCACAGCGCCATTCTAGGAGTTGTCAGGTAGGTCCATAGAGTTCGCTGGTCACTCTGTACTTGTTGCTAGCAGGCAGATGGCCTTTCTGTTAGCAGTGCCCCAAGCAGTAGGATCTTACACCTCTGGGGTACCTGTGCCCCAAGTCTCACCCCAAGGACTGTGTGGGAAACACCGTACTGTACCGGATGTTGGCATTTTAGATGACTCTGGGCCAAGGGACACAGGAGTGAGAAAGTACCCCCAGCCTAGTAGCTTTGATCAAGTCGTCATGGAGCTGCTGTGCTGGCCAGAGGGTTGGCAGCAGACTGAAGGCCCTTAGCCTGGATCCCTTAGGTCCACCAGCTTAGCTCCTTGCTTCTTAGGGGAAGGCACTGAGTGCCCTCCCTGGCTGAATCCAGCTGTGCTCACTGTGAAGTGGTAGCACAGGTGGTCAGTAGATGTAGACACTGCAGCACACTCATCCATTCCAGTGCTCTTTCCTCTGAACCTACATCAGACCCCTGACTTCTGTCTTGGTATCTGACTAGTCTACCTCGACACACAGGTGCAGGACCAGGTTCTGGTAGCAGAGTCCAGGAGGAGGAAGTTCCAGCAGCTCACACGCCACACCCCTGCAGCCATAGCTCTGAAAATGCTCACCAGAGTAGGTCCCTGCTATGCAGAGACCTGATGGGCCTCCATTACCCCATCCCAACTGCCACTGGACTGAGGAGTCACTGAAGGACAGAGGGACGGTGACAGCAGTAGGTTGGTGCTAAGCGTACTCGCTGCAGTGGTTTGAGGTGGTGGCTGGGGGGCGCCGGTCTGCAGTAATGCTCTCCCACTCCCGTTTTGCCATGATGTAAAGCCTCATCGCTGCCTGGGCATCCTGGACCTGGGTGACACACAACAATGTTGACTACTCAGCTAGTGAGAACACATGGCCGCAGGCCACAGAAGCCACCCTATGACTCCTGGGTCTTCATGATAGCCACAGCACTGCTGTGGGATGGTCTGTATGTCAAATGTGTTGCTCTGATTGGTCAATAAATAAAACACTGATTGGCCAGTGGCCAGGCAGGAAGTATAGGCGGGACTAACAGAGAGGAGAATTGAGAGAACAGGAAGGCGGAGGGAGACACTGCCAGCCGCTGCCATGACAAGCAGCATGTGAAGATGCCAGTAAGCCACGAGCCACGTGGCAAGGTATAGATTTATAGAAATGGATTAATTTAAGATGTAAGAACTAGATAGTTAGAAGTCTGAGCCATTAGGCCAAACAGTTTAAATAATATAAGCGTCTGTGTGTTTATTTTATAAGTGGGCTGTTGGACGGCCAGGGCCTGGTGGGACCCGGAGAGAAAACTCTCCAGCTACACAGCACTGAGACTGCAAGGCTAAAAGAGGCGCACACCTCATGGGGGACTACGGAAGTAAGGCAGTGAAGGAGAGAACTATGAAGAAGTGGCCGGGACACCAGAGTACAGGTTAGTTCCTGTGCTTCAGACTCGGCCACTCTGTTTACAGGGCAGAAAGGGAAACCCTGCAGCAGCAGGCAGCTGGAGCTTTACAGCAGGCACAGTGGAGAGAGGCACAGGGCTCAGAGTTAGAGGCTGCACCGCAGGAGAACTGCGTGGTGTGCGGCGGGGGGTGGGGAGGGTGGGGATGGGGACGATGACGGGATGACAGACGGGACAGACAACTGTTGGCACAGGAGAGCCCAGAGCCATAAGGTGCTAAAGCACCTTGGTTACGGTTTGGACAGGCTCTATTCCCCAGGGCTCAGGTGCCGGAGCCTAAGTCATCATCATCAGCATGGCAGTATAGGGGTAAAGGGACCTTTCAGAGTTGGGGCCTAGTGGGGGGTCAGAGTGTGCTAGAAACACATGAGGTAATTCTTGAGACACCGGTCAGTTCCTCCAAGAGTGAAGTGTTGCTCTTCCCTCCTTGGCATCTCTCTGATCAGCTAAGCCTCATTACCATGAAGTCCCCAACCTCAGGTTTTTAGTAAAAAACTGTAAATATACTAACAGCCTTCAATTAGACTGGTGAATTTTGTTCCAAATTCTTACAGTATATTATTCTAGGTATTGAGTTCAAGCTAAATGTAAATATTTAAGATATAATCAACATTTCATAAGCCTGAACTGCTTAGGATCCTCTTCTGTGTCTACTGTCAAGGGATACATGCCTAGGTATTAAGGTCAGGGGCTGTTTCCCAATGATACTTACTGAACAATGCTCTGCCTGCTGGACCTTGATCCCCAGAATTTTCTCAGAAAGTTGTTTCAGAGATGGTCTTCCACTCTGTAGAGAAAAGGTGCATACCACTGAATATGCTGCTTTCACAGGCTCTGCCCAGCTGGCTACTGAGCACACCTAAGTTACTGAGTTTCCCTTTCACCAGGAGGTCTGTGGCATGTAGGGCTGCAACCATTAGCCTGCTGTGGCTTATGACACTGCTTATCAGCCAATAGAGGAGTCAGGGGCTGGAGCTCTACCAAGTGGTGGAGTGCTTTTAATTTTTAAATTTTTATTAGTGATTCATAGGTATGTCTATCTGCATGTGGGTATGTGCATATAAGTGCAGGGCCTGAAAAGGCTAGAGGTGTCAGGTCCCCTGGAACTAGAGTTATAGATGGCTGTGAATCACGTGACATGGGTGCTGAGAATTTAACTCATGTTCTCCGCAAGAGCAGAAAGTGCCCTTAACCATGGAGCCACAGCCGAGGAAACCTTGTGGAGCCAGTTCTCTCCCGCCTTCACATGGGTCCCAGAGATCAAACTTATGCAGCAAACACTCTTAAAGGTAAAATGAGAAACCAAAACAAACTAAATCCCTTTAGCCACAGGGTCAGTGGCAGGGACCAACATGGGTTGAAGACTCATTCATTACGTACCCTTACGCGACTCTTGAAAGGTTTGAATTTTTGGGTGTCCCTGATTTTCTTTTTTGGATGATCAAGGAACAGTACCTAGAGGAAAATGATGACAAGTATCTTCATTTCAGTCTGCAGCAGTGGAGCCCTCTTTTCCAAAGAGCATCTCACAGGGCACCAGAGGGTATAACACTCAGAAAAAAGGGAGAGCTTCTCAAATTAATCACTCTCACTTAAGGTGATGCCCAAAATTAAGAACCATGTTAATAAAAATAAATCTTGGCCAGGTATGGTGCACACTTTTAATCCTAGCACTCTAGGGGTGGAGGCAAGTGGATCAAAAAGTAAATAGAATAGAATCTTGATGTCAAGATGTTGGGGAAAAGTCAATTTACCTGCAACTGCCTTCTCTATCTGAGCTGAGTCTGTTCATGAGGAAGCAAAAAATGACATTGAACAGCTTACCCTGCAACCTGGCAGACTTCTGGACTCACACAGGCCAAAAAAGTAACCCACTAGAGGAAGCATGTATGGCCCTGGTGACAATCTTCTTTAAGGTGACTCAACGTATCAGTAGGTCTTGTATAGCAGGAGACTTTAGTTAATTTTTAATTGTTAAACATTTGTTATTTTTATTTCTTTGGTGCTGGGATGAGACCCGGGGCCTATACACACAAAGCATGCATTCTGCCACCGAGCTACACCCCTAGTCCCATACATTAGAATGGGAATTGAACTCCCATCTAAAGGTTCCTGAGACACATGAATGGTGACAGCACAGTACATACCCAGGAAAGACAATGTCCACTGTTTAATCAGCAGGCGTCTAAAAAGGCAGAAGCTGGAGGTCAGATGCCCCAGCACCAGGTAGAGTTCTCTGAGCTCAATCACCTAACTGGCTGATGTGTGGCCAGCCTTTGAAGGAGGTGACTAGCTAGAATGACACCCTGAGGAAACACATGCCCATCCAGTTCCTCACCTCTAGGGACAGCTGAAGTAGCAGCAGCAACAGTCAGCTCTGCCAGCTTGGGATGCTGAGCAGCAGTGGGGGAGGTATCTTGGTGCATACCCACTGCTCTCCTGGAGCCTTCTCTCCATACCCTAAACCTCAGCTCTGTCACCCATAGCCTGATCCCTATCTTCAAAGGATTAAACAAGACCTGTCTACACTGTATGATTGCTGGTGACACCTAGTAAGGCTCTGATGTCTGGCATTAGAAGTCCACCACACCAGATGGCCACAGAGGTGTCCCTTCTGCCAAGTAGACTATGCTCCCGTTTTCCTGCTCCACCCTCAAATGGACCAGACTGCAGTTTGCTTGTGAACTTAAAGTGACCCATGTAATAAACCCAGGCTAGGTCTTCCTCAGATGCCAGAGAACAGGAGGCTGGGCTTCCAGCATCACAACAATGCCTAGATATAAACTGGGTACACAAGAGCCCCAGGGCTTTGACAGTGTAGAGAAATTTGTCTCTGGACATGGGGCACACAGTTAGACATCAGGCCATCTGCCAGATCAGACAGGTGACACTCAAAGCCCCCTACACAGAGCTGTCAGCACTCTGGCACCGGAACCACAGTGTAGTCAGAACTCTAAAAACAAGTACCTAATGTGGTCTCTTGAACACAGCCAGAGCTCAGATACCTGACACTATTCCTAGACAATTTCCAAGTCAAGATAAAAATTCAAAATGAGAAGTCCCCCACAGTAGTGCTTCTAGAGACAGGCATGTGAGGCTGTGTGTGTGTGTAGCTCACACAAAGAGATACGGCCCCAGGCCCAGTACCTTTAAGTCACTGTGCAGTGCGTGCCCCACCAGGATCCTGCCCTTCAACATCTCTGCCACTTCCTTCTTCACAACCTCAAATTCTTCCCCTGAAAACCAGACAAAGAAGTGGTTAACAACACATAACTCACCAAGATTCTAAGAGAAGTCCCTCCCATTCCCGGGCCAGCCTGATGACAACAGGCCAGGCTCTTAATGATACACAAAGCTTCGATAGGAGGGAGGCCCCTAGAAGTGTCACACTGGACCCCAGGAAAGTGCAAAGACAGGCGGGACCCGCTGGGCCTTGTGCTCTGCTCCCACTTCTGGGACAGCTAAAAAAAAAAAAAAAAAAAAAAGACAAGCTCTACTCAAAGCCAATCGCTGTCAGTGGACTGGCACCAGTCAGCAAACCCCAGAAGCACAAGAGCACTTAAAACTAAGCCAGGAACACCTAACAATATGCTTCCCACTCAATACAACTCATACTTAGGACTTCCCAAGTGGATTCAGACCGGATCTCTCCCAGACAGCGCAAGGAGGGTGCATGGACCCTAGAATCTGCTCTGCTGCTCTCTCCCAGCAGACATCCTTTGGGGACCACCCTGGCCCCACTCCTACCAAAACCACTTCACTTCCCAACTCTGTTCAGAGCTAATAGGACCAGCCTCCCTTCTGAAACAGAAAGCAAGAGCTGCTGGTCAACCTATGGTTCAAGGAGCAACAGAGCCACCTTGTTGGCCATGGATACCAAGAGAAGCAAACAGGCAGTGTGGTGAGTGAGGAGTTGGGGAGACATTACAAGGCTGAATCTCTAGTGGTATCCAGGTCTCTCTAGGAGGCAGGCTCAGAACATCCTAGGTGTCCTCTCCTATTACAAATCAGACCTAGCCTCTGCTTTGTTAGGTCACTTCTTCCAGCCACCTCCCTATCCAACCCCCACCTCAAAACAGTCTTCTGATCTCTATCCTGTTCTCAATGTCATGATCAAAGGATCTTGTTGTAGGCCTCACTGCTAACACCGCACTAGAGTTTCCCAAACAGACCCTGTGATCTGTCCCCCAGCTCCCATCATGTAGCCTACTCGCCCTTCACGGCCTCCCTCCTGGTCCCTAACACACTCCATTTTATTCCCCACCGCCATACAACAGAAAGCAATCTAAGAGCACTGTCCTGGGCAGGAGGCAGAGAAGCACAGGACACAGACAGCACAACAGCCAGGTACCTTTTGTATCTGCAAAGTATGCTACTCTGAGGAAGAGGTAAGACGTGCCAGGACCCCTGTCCTGCCTTGTTCCGGAACACAAAAGGGAAGGTAGGAGAGAAATGAGTCCTGCCACCATCTCCATGGCTACACTCCTATGGGCATCATACCCTGCTTCAGGTTCTCAGGCCGTATCCCACTGACTGCTGTCCTGTAGTCTGTCACGGGCTCAGTTGGCTTGACGTACTTGTCATAAACACACTTCCCATACTGGTTCACGATGGACACACGGGCTGCGATGCTTTCTTCCCCTTTGGGGCCCACGCCTACCATCTCACAATCCAGGGCCAAGGCTTTTGTTAGGCTGAAGGGAACCAAAGGCCCCGGTGTAATAAATATCACAGGCTGGGATTCTAGGCCAGTGAGCCAAGCCCATTCATCACCATTTTGCACCCTTAAGACCTGCTGGGCAGTCATGGCTCAGTGCTTGCTCCTCCTCCCCGAGAAATTCCAGCCCCAGAAGGCAGAACATTCCCAGCAGCCATTGCTCGAGCCCAGCTTACCCGCCGAAGGCCTGTTCCTTCACCAGGGAGATGGTTTTCTTGCTCTGCCCTAGCCGCTTCCGTGCCAGCATGGCTGCCTCTGGGCCTATGGCAGCCTCAATATCATCTGGATCCACATCATCAAACCAGATGTCTTCCCTATGAGGCAAAGATGAGAGTATGCAGCTGGCTGTGAAAAGACATGGGCACTGGATGCCTGTTGAAAGACTGACTCTCTCTGGCCAGCTGGTAGGCTGTGAGGAGCAGAAGGGCTGTCAGTGAGGGGCGGCACCATGAGGGCTGGCAGGGCACTCAGTCCAGCTGGGCCTGCTGTTGTCCTTTCCCTTCACTGCTGTTCTCTCTTTCCTTACTTTTTATCTATACAGGTATTTTGCCTGCAAGTATCACTTGCATGCCTGGTGCCTGTGATGGCCAGAAGAGGGCATGCATGGGATCCCCTGGAACTGGAGTTTCAGAAGGTTGTGCGCTTCCATGTGGGAATCCATGCCTCTGAAAGAGCAGCCGGTGCTCTTAACCACTGAGCCATCTTTCCAGCCCCTCACTGTCGTTCTTTTAAATCTGCAAATATACCTATTATCTAAGACTTAGGAACTACACATAAAACACCAAGAATGTAAAACAGAAACATGACCCACTTCAGTAGAATGACCACTGACATTTTCTAATTAAACAACAGATGCATTATCAACCAGGACACACAGGTAGGAGGACTGCATGACAGACAGGGACCTATGCACTGTCTCCACATTTTGGAAGAGTGAGGAAGACAAGAGTTGATATTGGATGCTCCATGGCTATCTGCTGAACTCTAGCTTTTCAGCCTGATTTCAATGTCATTACTCAAAAAAGGGCTCAACTGACAGACGTCTTGTTTTGTGTTCCTTTGCCTTCTTTACTAGGCTACCCTGACCACCCCACCCCCATACAAATGCTAATGTAAACATCTATGTGTCTCCCCTGCTTACATCAGCCTTAGGAAGGAGGGGCCCTGTTGCCCCTCTAGTCCAGCCTGCCTGTACGACTCAGAAGAGGCAGCCAAACCCACACTTTACCCTTCAGCACTGTGTGCTATAGTCTGTCATGGGCTGTTTAGCTTGACTTGACAAAGCTGTCGTAAACACATTTCCCATACTGGTTCCCAGGGAGATGTTCTCTTTCCCCACACTCCAGAGCCAAGCTTTTCTTTAGGCTAAAGGGAAGGAAAGGCTCAGCTAGCAGGAGCCAGCCTGCCTTTTAAACATATCCCTTCCAGGAGAAGTGTCACCACAGTGCTCAGTAAGCAGCCAAAAGACACTAAGCAGCACATACTGCACCTCAGTCCCCCTAATTATACAGCTCGCCACACTGAGGAAGAAAGGATGCAGAAACCTGCCCAAAGCCATCAACTGGTAAGAGGCAGGACTGGGTTTCACAGGCTCCTTCTGGTTCCAGCACACATTATGCCAAAGTTTTTGTTGGCATTTACCTTGTGCCAAGCTCTGTGTTGGGGCCCAAAGACACAGCACTGACTGTACAAAAGGGTCTGCCTTCAGCAACCCACTCTAGGGGAAACAAGTGACAGGCATCATAGGGTCAGGTGAGGAAGACCGCACCAGGGCCAAATGCTCATTTCCTCTTGGTGGTGAAGACAGTGGAGGCTAGATACCCAGTAAGGACCATCTGTATCTGTGGCCCCAGCAGCAAAGAACATACCAGTCACCACAGCAGAGTTGGTACTCACTCAGTAGGTGTGGACTGATTCAAGACAGCTGCCTCCTTAGCTTTCCACTTATGCTTGATGTCCCCTTGATGAGAAGAGATGTCACTATATGTCCTCTTCTTGGCTCCTTTCTTCTGTTCTGTTCCAGAGCTATTTGTGGGAGGTTCCAGTTTCTTCCTGTCCTTAGATGTAGATGTAACAGCACCCCTAGTGGTCTGGTCTTTTTCTGTCCTCTTCTTCTCTCCCTCTGATTTACCTGCAGTCTCTTTTTTGTTCTGCTGGATTATTTGGGGATGCACTTTGTCATCCATCTGAGAGACAAGAGGTTTTTCTGGGGCCTGTGTCTTTTGTTTCAGCAGCTAATGGGATCAAAATTAAATACATGCCACATTTAAATTTTGAACTGACATACCACAGATTAAAGAAACTTGTACGTAAATGTATGTGCAAACATGTATCTACCATCCACACACACTTCCAGTCACCATCACTGAGAGAAAATTATTTGAAAAGCCCTTTTTTTTTAATTTTTAAAATTTATGTATATGGGTGTTTTGCTTGCACGTGTGTTTGTGCACCACATGCATGCCTGGTGCCTACAGAGGACAGAAAGACATTGGATCCCCTGCAACTAGAGTTAGAGACAGTTGTGAGCCACCATGTGGGTGCCAGGAATTAAAGCAGGGTCCTCTGGAAGAGCATCCACACTCCGGGTGACTGAGTCATCTCTCCAGCCCCTGAAAAAGCCTTATGTATGCTCCTAAATCACTGGTATTGAGATTCTTTTCCTTTGCTTATTACAATGCATAATCTGGCAATGCTTCTTCACTCTGCATTTCAAACTCTATACCACGTGTACCCGAGTGACTTAACACCTCAGGGCACTTCATTAAGCCTGGGGCAGGAGCATCACTTTGACTTCTTTAATTGAGAGTTGCATTAAGAGTGACTTCCATGGTCAACCCAATGATCACTTTCTTTATCCTATCTCTGGAGGTTGGCTACAGCTCAGGGTCTGAGGAATACCCAAGGGAAGGTCGTTCAATGAAAAGAAAAAAATCCTGTCAACCCAGAGATGGTTGATGAGAAGAGCCACAGCTTTGATCTTATCCAGGCAGAGGCAGAGGTCCAGGAGAGCAATTTCTTCCTTGTATTCAAATCCCCAGTTAAGACCTCAGCAAGATGTCAACTAACTGAGAGATGATGTAGTGGGTTTCGACTTACCCACTCCCCCAATAGTCAAGAGACCTGAAGCGTTTAGATTCTTGTGGAAACCAGAGCCAACTCCAAGTTCCCTATGGTAAATATGCAACCCATGCATTTAATTTTACTTTACTATCATGGGAGAAAGAACAAGAGCTGGCTTACAGAGCTGGAGCTGTCCACAGGGTTTGGTTGGTCCTGGGTGTCCAGACAGGAAAATCCACACTAAGGAACAAGGTGGAGTATTATGGAGTTCAAGAAATTCTATACTCTCGGGGTTGGGGATTTAGCTCAGTGGTAGAGTGCTTGCCTAGCAAGGACAAGGCCTTCAGCTCCAGAAAAAGAAAGAAAGAAATTCTATACTCTCTTTCTTACTGAGGCTCCATGGCATACACTCCTGGAGGTCAACAGATCAAAAAGCATGGTCAGTATCCCAGTTCTGCTGTTTATAGGCTATGTGACCATCCTTAAACCAAACACCTTAAGCTCTGTTTCTCAATTTCCTCATCTAAGAAACAAGGACAGTAAAAGCGCCCAATTAGAATGTAAAAATGAGGGTGGGTATCGTGGCTCACACCCATAATCCCAGCATTCGGAAGGCTACCTAAGGTAGGAAGACTACCACTAGTGCGGAGGAGACCCTGAGCTACACGAGTTCTAAACAGCCTGGGGCAGAGTTCTGGGACATAGTTTAAGACGTTGTCGGGATTGCAACCGAAATATGGGATTTATGGTATGTGAGTAAAGCAGAGAGAAACCTCTGTGGTTTATAGAAGCGTTGGTTACTACTAAAATTGGCAAAAGGCCAGACAGTCACAACTGCATTACTGCCTACAGGCCAAGTTCCTGTGAAGGAGTCCGTGCAGTGTTGACTGGCCCTTCCACGTTTTGGAACCACCAGTAGTCCTCCTTCGTGGTCTGTGGCTACCTGACCAAAAGTCCGGGGTGAAGGTAGCCTGTCGCCAGTCTCACCTCTTGCAGCGCCTTCCAATTCTGAGAAAAGTTCTCCGGGACCTTCGGCGGTCTGCCTGCGACAGCTGCCGGGGGGCTTCCCGGAGCCCGGCCTCCTCCCTGCGCTTTGCTCTTCCTGACCCTCTTCCTGGCTTTCTTCCGAGCGAGCTTCTTGATAGGCCCTGCTTGGGGCACCGGCGTGGTGGCCTTCGCCTTCATCTTCTCGCTCTCAGCAGCCCGACCCTGGAAGGAAGAGACTCGGGCTCACTGGCAACGGCGGAAGCGGCCCCTAGGAAGCGAGCGTGCCTCCACAGTGCTAGAGGCAACCTGGGTGGCGCTTCTCTTCGCGGCCTGGTGGAAACCGAGTCTGCACCTTTGGTTCCGCACGTATGCGAACTCGGCAGCCGGACCGCTAGTTAACACTACACAGGCTGCTTGCCCTGGTGAGCAGCGCCGCAGCTGATGACCTAGAGTTTGACAGAAGGAACCCCAGGCCTTCATCAAGATGAGGAGTCATGACAGGGCGGGAATGAAGAGAAGCAGGGACACCGGAAAAGGCTTGGGGGACCACTCTCTATGTGGCACTCTGCGGGAGACCGGAAGGAGCTCGGGCGGAGCTTGTGCGGGTTACCCTGTGCGCAACCAGACGCTGCAGAAACTGAGGCTTTTCTCAAGCTTGCTGTTCCTGTTTTACCCAGTCTTAGGGGTGCAAAGGCGCGCCAGCTATTTCTGATAATAATGATAAAACAAGACTTTTAGTTGTAATAATATGCATATATTTTTCTTAACCGCCGTGTTAAATGACAGGCAATCTATGCTTGACCCTGATGGTGCGATATTTAATTAAGCCAAATGAGGCCTCCACAATCGTATAGTTCACTTTTGGTTTTCAATGCAAGCCCACAGGCCACTTAGGAAGGTCAGGGAGCCACTTGGTGGTGGTGGTGAGGGTCCATGTGCCAAACCCGTTTGGCATCCCTCTTCCCCTTTAAGTTAAAGACCCAAGGAATCCAGATGACTTCAATGACTAGGAGAGAAATGAAGTTTTGTAAATTGCAGTTAGCACTTACATAGTTATCCGTGGTAGTCTGAAGTCTAGAATCGAAGCAAGTATTTTTCCCCCCTCAAGGTACTATATGTCTAGAACACAATCACATTTCATGATTACTCATTTCTCAATACAGAATGCCCTGTGGGTATTTCCTCTTGGTAGTGACCAAACCTTTCTTTTATTGAACATTTTACTGTATGACAGCTGCTTTTACATGCTTTGATTTATGTAATCTCAGCAATACATGAAGTGGTTTTGTTTTGTTTTGTTTTGAGACAAGGTCTCACCATGTAGCTCGGCTGGCCTGGAACTTAGTAGACCAGGTTAGCTAAAAGTTTGTTGATTTTTATCAAAGAACCAACTCTTTGCTTTATGATTCTTTGAATTGTTTCATTTATTTGTATTTTGTTGATTTCAACCTGAGTTTGATTATTTCTTCCAATCTATTCCCCCACCACCCCCCCACCCCCCACCCCCCCGTCAGGGTTTGTCCTGGAACTCTCTTTTGTACACCAGGCTGGCCTTGAACTCACTGAGATCCACCCGCCTCTGCCTCCCAAGTGCTGGGATTAAAGGTGTGCACCCTACTCCCCCACCCCCACTATTCTTTTGGTTATTATTTCTTCCTCTTGTTCTTGTTTTTCTTTTTTTTCTTCTTCTTCTTCTTCTTCCTCCTCCTCCTTCTTGTTTGTTTGTTTTTTGTTTTTCCGAGACAGGGTTTCTCTGTGTAGTTTTGGTGCCTGTCCTGGATCTTGCTCTTTAGACCAGGCTGGCCTCAAACTCACAGAGATCTGGCTCTGCCTCCTGAGTGATGGGATTAAAGGATTGCACCACCGCCGCCCGGCATTTGTTTGGTTTTTTGAAACAGGGTTATTTTGAATAGGCCTGGCTATCCTGGAACTCACTCTGTAAACCAGGCTGGCCTTGAACTCAGAGATCCGCCTGCCCCTGCCTCCTGAGTGCTGTGATTAAAGGCATGCATGACCACTGCCTGGCAGTTATTTCTTCTTGTTTTGGGGAGTTTTCAGGTGTGGCATTAAGTTACTAATATGAGACACCTCCAGTTATTTTATGTAGGCACTTAGCACTATGAGCTTGCCTCTTAGCACCACCTTCATGTGTTCCTCAGGTTTGGGTATGTTGTGCTTTCATTTTCATTCAGTTCTAAAAAGTTTTAAATTTTCTTCTTGGTTTCTGTCTTGACCCAGTTTTCATTCTGTAGTGAGTTGCTCAACTTCCTTGAGTTTGTATACTCTCTGTCACTTCTTTTGTTGTTGATATCTAGCTTTAATCTTTATGGTCAGTTAGAATGCAAGGTGTTATTTAGGTTCTTTTATGTATGCTGTATGGTATGTGTATCTGATTACTTTGCTGTTGATTCTCTTCCCCAAGCAGCCAAAGTGGTTCTCTGATTGGCTCATAGCTGCTTTTCTGGAGTCTGGTACAGTGCCTTTCTTACCCGTTGCAGGAGCTCAGATAAACGTATGTCATATGGAAGAATGAGCGGGCGAGTCTAGTGGAGGGGCAGAGGCAAGATGCAAGTGGGGAAGAGGAGTGCCGAAGGGGTACAACACCGGAGAGAGGGACTGAAAACATGGCTCATCGGCTTAGAATGCGTCCTGCACTGCACTCACACGCACACCCCCACACAGTGATCACACACACACATGATTCAAAAGTGAACATTAAAAGTCTAGGAGTTGGAGAAGTGATTCAGTAGTCAAGAGCTCTTGCTGCTCTTGCATAGGATTAGCATTTGGGTCCCAGCACCTACACTGGGGATTCAACGCGCTCTTTGGGCCTCTGTGGACACCTGCACTCACATGGTGGTACACATTCAAACAAGCAGGCACATGTACACACATAAATAAAAATAAACTAAAATTTTTTCATTAAAATATATACCTCAAGGAAGCAAGAAGGTAGGAAAGGACCCGGAGGCAGTCTGACCCAGCACAGGTGGGTGCATATCTTCCCTGTACAGTGGTTAAGAGAGGCTGCAGATTTAGCTGAGGAGACAAAAGTAATCATCCTTGGGAGGTGCTAGTCAGTTTCCTATCACTGTGACAAAATATCTGAGATAATCAACTTCGTAAGGAGGGAAGGTTAATTTTAGCCTATGGTTTCAGTCACAGTTGTTTAGAACCTGTAGTGAGGCAGAGTATCATGGCAGAGAAAAGCTACTTACCTCATGACCATTGAAAGTCCACAAGCTGGAGAGGAAAGAACCAGTAATCTTCAAAGGCCATGTCTCGATGACTTAACTTCTTCCCACGAGGTCCCATCTCTAAAAGGTTCCACCAGCTCCTACAGGCTGGTGATCAAGCTTTCAATTGATGAGCCTTCAAGGAACATTTGAGAGCTATGTGGTCAGGGTTCTCTAGAGGAAGAGAACAGGTGGCATGATTATATATCACAAAGGTCATTTAGTAGATTGGCTTACATGATGTGGGCTAGTGTATTAGTCAGGGCTCTCTAGAACTGATGGAATGAGTCTATCCATCTGTCTGTCATCTGTCTATCTATCTATTTACTAGAATGGTTCACAGGCTGTTGTCTAGCCAGTTCAACAATGGCTATCTCCTAACAGTAAGTCAAAGAATCCAGTAGTTGTTCAGCCATGAGGCTGGATGTCTCAGCCAGTCTTGATCTTCAGTATACACCATCAAAATCTAGAGAATATAGAGCAATAACACACAGGTAAAGAGCAAAAACTTCTTTCTTCCTTGTCCTTTATATAGGCTGCCATGAGAAGGCATGACCCAATTTTAGGGTCTTCCTACCTCAAATGATCCAGTTAACCAAAGCCCCTCACAGGAGTGCCCAGCAACTCGGGTTTTTAGTTAATCCCAGATGTAGTCAAGTTGACAACCAAGAATAGCCACCACAGTTAGGTAGTTCAACCACGGTTGTCTGTGTACTCAGGAGGCTGAGAACCTGGTAACTGCTCAGGCCATGAGGTTGGATGAGTCATCAGATCTAGTTGGCATTGAAAGTCTGGGGGATTTCTGGAGAGCCATTGGTCTTCATTCTGTGTGGGCTCGAGAGATGGCTCAGTGGTTAAGAGCACTGACTGCTCTTCCAGAGGGCCCAGGTTCAATTCCCAGTGCCCATATGGCAGCTAACAACTGTCCAAGATCTGACACTCTCACACAGATATACATGCAGGCAAAACACCAATGTACATTAAATAAGAGTAAATAAGATATATATATTTTAAAAAGGCCAAAGCAGCTGATTCTGATGTCATCGAAGGATGGTGGTGGTGGTAGCAGTAGCAACAGGATGCCTGTGCTCGTGATCAAGCAGTGGAAGTGGCAGGCAAAATCAGCTCTGCTTTTTCCTTGGACTTCTTTATACCAGGACTGCTGCCAGGAAGTGCTGCCCACTCTGGAGAAGGGTCTTCTCTCAGTTAATCGTCCCAGAAAGTACCCTCAGATCCATCCAGAGGTTTGTCTCTTAGTCTACTCCAGATCCAATCTTGTTGACAGCTAAGATTAACTCCCCCAAAGACCCAAACTGTAATAGAGAACTGGCAGGATGCAGGGTATGCAAGAGTGTTTTGGAGCGAGTGAATGAGAGGTTCCCAGGAGGTGCAGTGGGATGCCAGGCAGTTCGTGACAGTACTTGCAGAGATGTGGGGCCACTCGCCTGCTCCATGACTCTCCCACCAGGTGCAGGTGCAGGTGCAGACCAGGTGGACAGTGTCAAAATGGTAGGGATGAGGGCAGAGAAATGGGGTGAGGGCACAGGGTGTACGGTGCAGTGCAGTGCAGTGAGAGGCACAAACTCTGCAAAGGTGAAGGGACAGGAGATCTAGAGAGAGCCTGGGAATGAGGTGCCAGAGGAAAGGCAGGCTGACCTGCCAGGACCAGAGCTGCCATGTCTTTAGTGCGTCCTCTCATTGGTCAGTCAGAGGGTCCAGTCATCTAGGACCTGTCATTTCACATGAGCCCGACCCTCCCACCCAGAGCTTGCTCCTTGTTCAGACTGAACTGCTAGACCAGACCCTCCCAGGAGGCTAGGTGTGCACAGCAGGAGGACTTTCCCGGTGCAGGACATAGTTGGGGTGCTCTGCACAGGGAGCCATCCTAGGCAAGTTCCTAGCAGAAGAAGCTGCTTGCTGCCCCCTCCCCCCCTCAGCCCTGCCCTGGGAGGAAGATCCCAAGAGTAAACACTGCCTGATGTCCCGCCCAGGCAGCAAGTGAAGCCTGTCACATTCCACACTAACCAGACTCCCAGTCACCAGGGTTCCTGTCCAGCCATCGCCTGCCTTTTCTAAGGATGAGCCAGCTTTACCTATGGGTGACATGCCAACCTGTTCATGCTGCCAGTATCAGAGGAGTCCTCACTGGTGCCTTCTTCATTCTAGGCTGCTGGGGGCTCCCTGATTTCCAGAAGGTGGGACTTGTGTTGAGTATTCCTGCCACCTGGGAGAGGGGACCGCCAAAGCTCTTGGGTAGAGTGGCTGTGGTCCTTCTGCTGGCAGAAAAGGAGATTTGTTTACTCTGGTGAAGGTGACAGACTCCATTTTGTTGCAGACCTGTGTGGACCGCTCTCCTCGGCTCCCTGACTAGACATGGCCCCTCATTCTCTGTCCCTGTATCTCCCATCGTCCTCTCTTCCTTGGCCTCGTCTCCTTCCTCCTTCCTCTATGTCTTTTTGTTTTGCAGGGTTTTCTTCAAGGTCTGGAACCCAAGGAGGTATCCTCTTACTTTGGCCACCACGCTGCTGCACTCACAGGTAGCTGATGTGCTCTGAGGCAGGGGAATTTCTTGAGCCCTGGGTGGGGGACTGAGGGAGTTCCCACTGAGTCAGTGAGTGTTCTGGTGGCCATGGAAGGAAGAGGTCAAAGAAACTTTGAGTCTCTCTGTTAATTAGCTTCACTGCTTCCTGCCAACTTGATAAAAGCCGTTCTGGGTGTTCTGGCTGCACTGGAGTCCTGACTCCAGGCTTCTGTTCAGTATCTCAAGGGAGGGGGCATTCATTGGCTGGCCTCTTGGGCCTGTGGATGGCCTTTGTGGGGCTGGCTGATTTTCAGGAACTTGTCGCTTCTGGCCATAGCTGTAAATATTTATTCCTTCCATGGGAACAAGGTAGGTGTCAGGTCAAGCAACTCTGGCTCCTGTCCTGTAGATCTCCTCATGGTGAAGGCTTTCCCATGACCTGTGGTCCTGGCTCTCAGGATGGCATCCCTTTTCCCAGAAGAGCAGTTGGTGATTTTGATTAAAACCGTGGTTGGGGGATGGACTGGGGAGCTAGCTCACTCGGCAAAGTGCTTCTGTGGAAACATGAGGACCTGAGTTCTAATCCTAGCATCCATATAGAAAAGCTGGCCATGGTAGTACACATTTCTAATTCCAGTGCTGAGTAGAGGCAGAACGCAGTGTGCATCCTTTCAAGACCACAGAAAAACTGGTCACAAATGGTATATCTCCTAATCCTTTCTATCCTGACCACTGTCAGGAAAATCCTTGGGGTTTGCTGGCCAGCCAACCTAGCCTAATTGATGAGCCCCAGGTCTCAGTGAGAGATCTTGTCTTAAAAAACAAGATGGATGGCTCCCGAGGAACAACTTGTGAAGTTGACTTCTGGCCTCCATCATACACCACAGACACTGGCAAGGTCCAGAGATGAATGGGGCTAGCAGTCAGGATACTGAGGGTTAGGGGATGTTCTTCCACTTACAACCAGTTTTTCTGTGCCCTGGGTGGGATACACAATGTCTGGGTCATCCGGCCCTCCTACCGCTGGACTCCTGAAGAGCTAGGACACTGTTAACCTGGGCCACTAGTCCTGTGCTCCAGAAGACAGTGAGCACTGATCTGGACCCCTATAGTCCAGGACCAGAGGTGTTCTTTCTACTGGCTTGTGGCTTGTTTATGGAACACCTGTTTCAAGGCTGAGACTACTTTGCCAAGAACTGATCCAGCCCCTAGGCAAGGCTCAAAGACAGTAGGCAACTTGCAGTCTGCTCACTCTGGAGCCTGTTTCCAGGCCTGTATTCCTCCCTGCCTCTCACGAAAGAAAGAATCCTGGACTGCTCCTCCTTAGCAGGAGGGGCCCAGATGGGAGGAACAAGGGAAAGGGAGGTGGATCCTGTCTCCTCTGTGCATCAATTAACTGAGGCCTTGCTCCCCTTTGTCAATGAGAACAGGCTTGGGGAGCCACGTTGTGGGGCCCTAGAACTCTTCACCTTCTCTTTCCAGCCTGAGCTGGGCCTCCTGCCCACTCCCTCACCACCTCCTTCAGGCTGAGAACTGGGCCCTGGGAGTGGACATGAAATCGACCTTTTGACTTCAGGGACTGGCCGCCCCCTCTCTGTTAGCTCACCAGCATCTGTTTTTAAAAACCTTTGTCCTCAGCCTTCTCCTCCCCCTCTAGGCCATCCTTCCTCTCACCTCCGGAGACTGAGATGGAGAAGGACTTTGGGGGACATTCTGCATCTGGAACTGCTGGTAGCTGTGGGTCCCGATGTCTACCAGGCTCACCAGGAGGACACAGAGCGCTACGTGCTCACCAACCTCAACATCGTGAGTGGCGGTGGGCTGGCAATGGCTGGTACAGGAAGGTGGGCTCAGGCCCCTGGTGGGTCTGTGGGCTTTCCCTCTGAGCCTCTGGACATAGTGCCCCACCCTCAGGGCTGGTGACCCAAAGTCAGTACATTTGAACTCAGTGTGTTGAACTGTCCCACAGAAACTGAGGGTCTGCTGGAGCTCATGGCCCTGAAGAGAAAGAAAGGTCACAGCTGCCCTACCCCCATCCCTGTCTCCACCCCAGCAGAGGTGGACAAAGTCAGGGAATCCCTCTCAATACCGGAATCCTCCCCATTGCCTCTCAGTTCATTTGGCCAGCAGTGGGTGCAGTCTGTGCACACTGCTCTCTCTTCAGGTCTCTTAGGGAGGCACAGGGCAGATGAGCATGCTAGGTGTGAACAGATGCTATTCTGGCTGAAGATATGAGGCTCCCTTTCTTTCTTTCTTTCTTTCTTTCTTTCTTTCTTTCTTTCTTTCTTTCTTTCTTTCTTTCTTTCTTTCTTTCTTTCTTTCTCTCTCTCTCTCTCTCTTTCTTTTTTTTTGGTTTTTCGAGACAGGGTTTCTCTGTGTAGCTTTGCGCCTTTCCCGGAACTCACTTGGTAGCCCAGGCTGGCCTTGAACTCATGGAGATCCGCCTGGCTCTGCCTCCCTAGTGCTGGGATTAAAGGCATGTGCCACCACCGCCCAGCTGAGGCTCCCTTTCTTATGGACACCTCCTCCCTGAACCTAATGGTTGGGAGAGCAGAGGTGCCTCACACCATTAACCCTTATGTCAGAAAGGTAATTTGTCACCCAAGACCCAAGTAATATCAAGTTTCTCTTGGAGAGGACATGAAACACTGTACCAACATCCATATAGTACATATAGGTCACATGTGAGATATGGCTGTTCCAGGCCTTCAGGAATTCACACTGTACAAATGGCATTTATGAGCATTCATATGGTGTCCCTAGACCCAATATAAAGAAAGTGATTGAGTCCATTTGCTGGAGCAGTGTCTTCAAAATATTGATGAACTAAGTTGGGTGTGGTAGCACACACCTATATGCTCAGTATCCAGAAGACTGAGACAAGAACGTCACAAGTTTGAGACCAGCTTGGTCTTGTTGGGCTGTCTGAAAAAGAAAGAATGGAAGAAAGAAAGGAAGGAGGGAAGGAAGGAGGGAGGGAGGGAAGGAAGGAAGGAAGGAGGGAGGGAGGGAGGGAGGAAGGAGGTGTCTCATTAGGTGAAGGTGCCTGCCACCAAGCATGACAACTTGAATTCAACCCCAGAACCACAGGTGGAAGGAGACAGCCAATTCCTGCAAGCTGTCCCTTGACCTCCATATGTGTGCACATACACTAAAAAAAAAAAAAAAAAATGTAAAACAATTTCTAAAAAATCTAGGGAAACCCTGTCTCGAAAAACCAAAAAAAAAAAAAAAAATTAGAATTAAAAAAAAATTTTTTTTTAAATCTAGGACTCTAGAAACTAGTTTTACCCAGTGACTGACAGCTCCAGTCTCCTCCTCTCAGGTCTGCTGCAGAGATGGGGGTGGGGATGGGGTCATGAAGAGATCCTGGTTGTGGCTCTGGGGCAGCATTTGGTCCCAGTCACTGTTGCTTTCTCTAGAATGGCTTCAGTATCAGCCTGGTCACCCTTTTCAGGTGAAAGGAAAAGTCCTCTGCATCCACCTCGGCAGTCTCAGGGCCAAAGGTCCCCTGCCACCACGCTGTTTACCCCAGCATGTCCCTCCCATTTACAGGTGTGGTCTAAGTCCAGACAAACCTGTGTAGGCTTTTTGTCGACAAGCCCCTGAGGTGATGTTTTCTCGGTGAAATGATTACCTCTGCCAATTAGAAACCATTGTCTTTAAATTTTGGGATCCCTCCCTCCAATTATAAGTTGCCAAAAACCCAGGCTCCCTTGAGTTATTCACATGCCATTAGGACAGTGGTTTTCAACCTGTGGGTCATGACCCCTCTGGGAGGGGACCAAATGACCCTTTCACAGGGATTGCCTAAGACCATCAGAAAACACAGATATTTACTTTATGATTAATCGCAGTTGCAAAATTACAGTTATGAAGTAGCAATGAAAATAATTTTATGATTGGGGGGTCACGACCGCATGAGGACCTGCATTAAAGAGTCACAGCGTTAGGAATGTTGAGAACCACTGTCTTAGGAGAGCTGGTCAGGTGGTACCCGAACCAGAGTATCTGGTTTTATTCTCTGAATCTGCTAACCAGTCAAGGCTTGATCTCCCTCTTATAAAACAGAAGGCTTATAAGGAAACTGAGACTTAGTGATTAGTAACCAGAGCCCACAGCTAGGAAGAGGCAGAGTTTAGATGCAAACTCAGGCCAGCAATCAGCTCTTTTTTTTTTTTTTTTTTTTTTTTTTTTTTTGGTTTTGGTTTTCGGAGACAGGGTTTCTCTATGTAGCTTTGCGCCTTTCCTGGAACTCTCTTTGTAGACCAGGCTGGCCTCGAATTCACAGAGATCCACTTGCCTCTGCCTCCTGAGTGCTGGGATTAAAGGCATGTGCCACCTCCGCCCGGCTGCAATCAGCCTGCCACTGGGGCTCCTAGACCCACTCTCAATATATGTGTTGCTTCACCCCCTCCCCTGTGGCCTTCTGCAGGGGTCAGGACTGCTGAGGGACCCATCCCTGGGGGTTCAGTTCCAGGTGCACCTGGTGAAGCTTATCATTCTCTCTGACTCAGAGGTGGGTACGAACCCTGACTCTATTCCCTTCGTCCTTTCCTGAAGAACTGGAAACTGGGTGGTAACTGTGGGGCTGAGCTGGACAGACAGCTCTCCTGAAGCTTTTCAGAGCTTTGGTTTCTCCGTCTGTAATGTGGGGGGTAGCAATAAGATTGTTGTAATATGGACCAACTGAGACGCATGCTGGCAACAGTCAGCACCATCCTTGGTACCACTTCCATAGAAATCGGCTCTTTGGTTGTTCCCTAGAGTACTCCAAATATCACGACCAACATCACCTCATCCCTGATGAGTGTCTGTGAGTGGAGCCAGACAGTCAACCCCCACGATGACAAGGATCCAAGTCATGCTGACCTGATTCTCTATATAACTAGGTATCTGAGATCCCCACAGGGGTGCTGCTTGCTTAGGAGGACTGCACTATGACCTTCCTTGCTTCCTGCCCCAGCAACATGGCTGATGGAGCCATCCATGTGAATCTTTTTCTCTTACCAAGGTTTGACCTGGAGTTGCCTGATGGAAACAAGCAGGTTCGGGGGGTCACCCAGCTTGGAGGTGCCTGCTCCCCTTCCTGGAGCTGCCTCATCACTGAGGACACTGGCTTCGACCTAGGGGTCACCATTGCTCATGAGATTGGGCACAGGTATGTGGTCTCACCAGCTATCCCCAGACTGGTTGGAGAGCTGGTCTCAGCCCCAGGGTGGAGTATTGGTGAAAAGAAGCCCTCCAGCAACAGTGGAGGGCTGTGGCCTAGGCAGGCAGCAAACCTTTGCATAGCCTGTCAGAAGCCTGTACCTACAGCCCAAGTGTCTTGGTAGGGGAAAGCTGAGGCAGGGGTAAGCTGCTACTTCTTGATGTTACTGAGTGATTAACATAAACTCTTTTTTTAAAAAAAATAAACAGTAATTAGAAATTAATTTACTTTTTAAAGTTTAAAAAATGTAGTGTGTGTGTGAGTGTGTGTGTGTGTGTGTGTGTGTGTGTGTGTGTGTGTGTGTGTGAAGGTGTGGGGTGAGGGTCATGCCACAGCATGCATGTAAATGTCAGAGAACAACTTTGTGGCATTGATTCTCACTTTTACATAGGTAATAGGAATTGAACTCAGGTCCTCAGGCTTGTGTAGCAAGTGCCTTTACCCACAGAGACAGCTAGAAAATAAGTCTTGTAGGAAATTCCATTAAAAAAAAAAAAAAAAAAAAAAAAAAAAAAAAAAAAAAAAAAAAAAACAGACTGAAGATTATCCTAAGTCCTGCCATGTCTTGGTTATTGTTCTAATGCTGTGAAGAGACATCGTGACCAAGGGAACTCTTACAAAAGAAAGCATTTAACTGGGGTCTCGCTTACAGTTTCAGAGGGTTGGTTAGTCCATGATCGTTAGTCCATGCAGGGAGCATGGTGCCACACAGACAGGCATGGTGCTGGAGCAATAGCTGAGAGATTTACATCCTGATCCACAGGCAGGCAAGCAGAGAGAGGGAGACACTGGGCCTGGCATGGACTTATGGAACCTCGAAGTCCACCTCCAGACACACACACTTCCTCCAAGGACACACCTACTTTAAAGAGGCCGTACCTCCTTTTAGTTCATTAGCTAGAGATTAAACATGCAAATATATTGGGGGGGGGGAGAGATGGGCTTTCTCCTTTAAACTACCACACACCACTTATGGAAATGTCTTTTCAGATTTATATTTAATTTTGGTCATTAATACGCACACGCCAGGCTTGTGGCATACATTGTTATTTTGATTCTATTGTGGTTTCACATGGCTGCTTGGCCATCTGTCAATATGCTGGGTGGGATTACAGGTATATGTCACCAGGCCACATAACTCTTGCCTTTTTTTTTTTTTTTTTTTTTTTTTTTTTTTTTTTTTGGTTTTTCGAGACAGGGTTTCTCTGTGTAGCTTTGCACCTTTCCTGGGACTCACTTGGTAGCCCAGGGTGGCCTCAAACTCACAGAGATCCACCTGGCTCTGCCTCCCGAGTGCTGGGATTAAAGGGGTGCACCACCACCGACAGGCAACTCTTGCCTTTTAATATAACTGTATATCTCAAATGTTTCTCAGCTCACAGATCTCTTTTGTTTTTGTTTTTGTTTTGTGCATACCACAACTTAATCTCCTCTGGTTGGACAGTTAGGGTGTTTCTGAGTCCTTGCTGCTGTGTGCATTGTGTATTCTTGTGAGCAGATCTTTATTCCTGTGTACTATCATTTTGCCTAGAGAGACATGTTTTTTTTTTCTCTTTGATTTTTAGGATTTTTTTTAAGTTAGGCAAATAAAATCCACTTGTTGAGTGAAAAAATGAGTTTCCCTCCTGACAGCCCAGCAGCTCTCTGAAGTGGTGTAGGCTCCCAGGGGCTCTCCAGATCTCCCAGAGGATCTGACCCCAGCAGCTCCTGCACTGCCCCATCCCCAGCCTCTTAGGCTCCTGGGGTCTGCTCTGCTTGAAGTGTGAGGATATTCAGGCCTTGCCTGAAAGAAAAAAAACAAAAAACCCACTACCTAGGAACAGAAAGGAAAACAGCCACAGCTTCTGGGTTTCTTAACCACAGACAGCTGCAGTGTGTATAGATTTCCCAAAGCTGAACACACCCAGGCCATCAGCCATCAGAAGAGTAATCTGCTGGCCCTCAGGCCTCTACCTGGCACCCAGCTCCCACTTCTACACCCCAGACTTGTAACTATGGATTAGGTCACTTAGTCTATCATCAAAGCTTTTTAGCCAAAGGTTCACCCCGCTGAACCAGCTCTCCTCCCCTCCTCATATAGGTGGGAAACTGAGGCAGGGCCTCCAGGATGCCTGTTGGGCTGGCTTAGCTAGTAGCAGGTCCAGGGGACACAAAGGTGGCCCAGCCCCAGCTCCAGCTGGCCACTCCGAGTTTCTTCTCCCCACAGCTTTGGCCTGGACCATGATGGTACTCCAGGTAGCGGCAGCACCTGTGAGGCCAGTGGCCATGTGATGGCGTCTGATGGCGCAGTGCCTACTGGAGGGGCCCTGGAGTGGTCCACCTGCAGCCAAAGGCAGCTGCAGCACCTGCTCAGGTACAGCCTCCACCTAGACAGGGTTGGCTGTCACTCATCCTGCCCAGCAGCCTTTACCCCATCCCATTCTGCTGCCATTACTTCCTGTCCCAGAGCCCACTCTACTCCCCAATCGATTCCTCCATCCCCTCCCATCCCATCTCCATCATTCTTTTCCACTTCCCTGAACCCACTCCTCTATTCCATCCCACTCCTGGGCCCATCCCTCAATTGCCCCTGTTCTCTGCTTCCCCTACCTCCTACTCCCATCGTTCCATGCCAGGCCATTTCCTGTCCATTGGTCCATGGCCTTCTCCATCTCTCTTTCAGCCTGCTCCATTCTATGCCCATCTCTGTTGGGCCTCTACCCAGCTATCAGTCTCCAGCCCCACATCTACTCCTTCACCCTGACCCCACTGGTGTCCACTCAGGTCTTGAGCCCTGCCTGATCTGTCACAGCACAGGGCAAATGCACTGCTTCTGGGACCTGCCTGGGCTACAAGCAGGACTTTCATGGCCCCAGCTGGTGGTGCAGCCTGGCCTCTACTACAGTGCAGATGATCAGTGCCGTGTGGCTTTTGGCTCTGGGGCTGTCGCCTGCACCTTCTCCAGGGAGGGTCTGGTGAGTCCACCTTTTACCAACACCCAGCCTCACGCTACCTTACTCAGTTCCCCCTGGTACAATGGCCCCACCTGCTGGATGCCAGGCACAACTGAGAACCACACCAGGGCTCACTTGGTTTAACTCATAGTTTACAACCACCAGCTACGTGCCTGATCTTGTCTAATGCTTGTGTTTAGTTTATTGTTAAATAAGAAATGTGCACACATGCATGTGTGTGAGTGTGCCACAGTACACTAGTGAAGATAGAGGACATCTGTGCAGGGTGGACTCTTTCCTTTCATCATAGGTTATGGGGATTAAACTCAGGTCATTAGGTTTGAGTCATAATCACTTTTATCCATTTCTCTCACCCACCTCTTGGAAGTATTAAACATTTTTAAATTAAAGTCCCCACAGTTTTGTTTGACTTTACCTTACAGATTATGTAGTGGTACCTGGCACAGAGGCATCTAACCTACAGGGTGGGCTCAGCATAGAGGCCTCCAGACTCCATACAGAATATCAGTTTGGTTCACAAGAGGTGATAAATGGAAAGGCCAGGGTCCCCCAAGCCAGATTTCCTCCCTAGGAGGTGTAGGACCTCCCCTCTTTGTCCAGGTGAGTCTTTTCCTCCCTCCCTCCCTCCCTCCTTTCCTCCCTCCCTCCCTCCCTCTCTCCCTCCCTCCCTCCACAAAAGCATTAAGAATCATGTTTAGGACCCGAGGATGCAGTTTAGTAGGTAAAGTGCTTGCTCCACTGGCATATCAAAACTCCAAATTTGGTCCTCAACCACACAAACTGGGTATGGTGGCACATACTTATAATCCCAGTACTCTGGAGATGAAGGCAGGAGAATCAGAAGTCAAGGCCATCCCTGGCTACATAGGGAGTTCAAGGATATCCTGGGCTACAGACTTTACATTTAAAAAGTTATGTTTAGTATTTTTATAAAGTGCAAAATCTTTGAATTATTATGTTTATTGATTTGTGTTAGAATGCCTATTTTTCTTTTCTTTTAAAAAATAATTTATTTTTATTTTATGTGCACTGGTGTTTTGCTTGCATGTATGTCTGTATGAGGGTGTCTGATCCCCTGGAACTGGAGTTACAGACAGCTGTGAACAGCCATGTGGGTGCTGAAAACTGAACCAGGATCCTCTGGAAGAGCAGCCATCTCTCCAACTCCAGAATGCTTATTTTTTATTTAAAAGTTTATTTTTCTCTTCTGGTTTTAAATATTAAGACATTTTCATGGCTCCTAGAAGCATGATGATGGGCCCTGGCAAAATCCATCCTTGCTTCTGATGGACAAATCAGTCAGCTGTGTTTTGTTCTCCCAGACCACTCGTCAGAGCAGGGTATTGGCTGGTCTGGAAGGGACACTAAGCAGACAGCCTCTCAGTGGACCACCTGTCCATCTCTCTTAGGATGTATGCCAGGCTCTATCCTGCCACACGGACCCCCTGGACCAAAGCAGCTGCAGCCGCCTCCTTGTTCCTCTCCTGGATGGGACAGAATGTGGTGTGGAGAAGGTTAGAGCATCGGGAAGGATGGAGCTAGAGAAAGAGGGAGAAAGAAAGGGAGAGAAAGAGAGAGGAGGGAGGGAGAAGGAGAGAGAGTCTGTGCTGGGGGCGGTGGTGAGGGTGAGAGAGGGGAGAGAATACCCAGAGCCTCTGCCCATCACTCCCCGTGCTTTTCCTGAGTAGGGTCTTACTGAGCTCTCACTCCAGGGCACTGTACCATTCCTTACCCATTCCATTCTCCAGCCCTCTCTCATACACAGAGAAGAGTTTGTTGAGTGACGACAGGCATCCCCACTCAGACTGTCCTTGATTTCATTGCCTGTACCATCTCCCTAGGGTTAAGTTTCCATCTTCACTGGGTATCCAGACCCTTCCTCTATTGGAAGCCTGATGTCTTCCCTTTAGCATTTATTCCCAAACAGAATGAGGTGTGTGACTGTGTGCCCAATGTTGGAGGTCCCTCTGTGGAGGGTACCTGTGTATGAAGTCTCTGTATGCTTTGGGAGGTCTCTATGTCTATTGGAAGACACTGTGTGCAGCTCTTATTACTGGGGTTGGGGGGCGGTGTCTCTGTGTTGGGGTGCTCCCTGTCAGTGAGATCCCCGTGCGTTAGAGGTTCTAATGAGGGACATGGTCTCTGTGTTGGAAGTCTCTGTGTGTGATGGGGAACTTTGTGTTCTGGAGGATCCCTCAGGTGTTAGTGTCCCTGTGTAGGCTGGCCACATCCTCCGTGTGCTGGGTCCCTGCGGGAGAGGGAGACAAAGCTGTCTTGTTTTGCAGTGGTGCTCCAAGGGTCGCTGCTGCTCTCTAGCCCAGCTCACCCCTGTGGCGGCGGTACATGGACACTGGTCTAGCTGGGGCCCCCACAGTCCTTGCTCCCGATCCTGTGGAGGAGGGGTGGTTACCAGGAGACGGTGGTGCAACAATCCCAGGTACCTACAGAAGGTTTCCCGGCAGGGAGGGTGGTTTGCACCCCATTCTCTGGTTGCAGCAGTGGTCCCTTTTCACCCCTTTTTGTTTTGTGGGCATTTCCAGGCCTGCCTTTGGGGGACGTACATGTGTGGGTGAGGACCTCCAGGCCAAGATGTGCAACACACAGGTAGGCGGGCCTCCTAGCTGGGATGGTGGATAAGAGTTAGCCACCAGATTGGCTGACCTCCCTTTTGATGGGCTCATGCCTCCCTTTTGAAGGAAATGGTGGTTAGCAAAGCCCCCATGTCCCTGCTTCCCTCCCAGAGTCTCTATTCACCTTTGAGACGACATCTCTGTGATGAGCACTGACTCTGGCAATGAGGCCCCAGGAGTACACAGTGAGAAGTGCTTCCTTCAGACACTGATGTGAAATGCATCCTGTTTAGTCAGCCATTCCAAAGTTCACAGTGCAGAGGCACAGAGCGCCCTGGGAGTGCTGTGTAACCACTGATTATATCTGGTTCCAAACTTCACCCCAGGGGAACACCCCACACCAGTAAGCAGTCTCCCCTCCCCACCCCAGCAGCCCCAAGCTGCTTTCTGTCTTAGGCAACGACTTGTTCCGAACATCTCATGGCAGCAGCAGCATGCAAGGAGCCTGCTCCTTTGATACAGTATAACATTTTTCAGTGTTGTCCACGGTGTACCATGAGTCAGTACTTCCCTTCCTTTTCGGGGGCTGAAGAACAGTCCATGACCAGAATGCCTCTGTTTTTCTGTCATCATTTCTGTTGCCTGGGTCATTTGTACTTTTCAGCGAACCCCGCTGCTGTCAATGAGTTGGCTTTAGTTGGCTTGAGTTTTCAGTGACAAAACACCACAGACAGAGTAACTTATCGACAACAGAAATTAATTTCTTATGATCCTGGAGTCGGGAAGTCCAAGATAAGGTCCTGGCAGACTTGGTGTCCACTTCCCAGATGGTTCTTCTTGCCCTGTCCTCCAGAGGCTCGGAATACATGGTCTCACGCGCCAGAGGAGACAAAAGTGACAGAAGTCCTACAACAGAGCCCTCGGCCCTTTCTTAAGGTCCAGCCCTAATTATTCAGGCAGAGGTCTTGAGCCCTCAACACCTCTCAAGGCCACACCTCCTGGTCCTTCCTCATGGGGGCACCGAGCATCGTCATGGGTTTTGAAAACCACAGTAACGCCTAAAAATAGAGTTGCTGCTTGTGTAGAAATGCTATGCTTAACTTATACTTTTTCCTCTTTTTAAAAAGCCATGGTTAACTTTTTCAAGTGTCATGTGTGCGTGACTCTCTGTGTGTATACTCATGCGTGTGTGAGTACCTTTGAAGGCCATAACAGGCTGTGGGATCCCCTGGAGTGACAGGTAAAACCATGGGTGCTGGCTTGCAACCAAACTTGAGTCCTCTACAAGAACAGAAAGTGTGTCTAACTGCTGAGCAGGAGACTGAGGCAGACATCATTCCAGGCCACTCCCTGTTTTTTTTGAGACTGGGTTTAACTATGTAGTCTAGCTGTTCTGGAACTCACTATAGATCAGGCTGGACTTGAACTCACAGAGACCCACCTGCCTCTGCGTGCCAAGTGCTGAGATTAAAGGTGTGCACCACCACGCCTAGCTTTAAGCTCAACAAACTGTTTCTCTTTACACTGGGGTCATTTTTGCCATTTTGTATTCCCACCAACACTGTGTGAGGGTTCCCGTGTCTCCATGTCCTCTCCTGCACGTGAGTTTTCAGTCTAGCTGTCCTAGCTGTCATGAGGTGGTAGAATCTATTCTCTGCATCAGATGGCTGCCGGCTGTTGGAGCATTCAACACGTGGTAACACACCCCTGTCCTACTTCTTGCCTTCTGCTAAATACCCAAGGCCTGGCAGACCTTGAGAGGAGGGAGCTGTGGTCGTCAACTCTTCCTATCTGGTCAACTCCAGTCCTTTCCTCCCAGCACAGTGAGGCAATGTGGCACTTCAGGGTCACAGTTCCTCATTTCCTGCCCTACATGCACCTGTGAACAGAATATACAGTTCAACCACATTTCTTCAGGGTCAGGACTTGGAACCAGAGGCCCCAAGTGCCACATTATTTCCTGTTTTTTCTTCCTGCTGCTGCTGTGTCCTTTACAGATTATCTGGAGTTTTCCCACGGGCAAAGAGAGGCAGATCTGGTCAGCCACAGACTGCTGAGCGGAGATAAGGCACAACCCCGGGCTAAGTTATCCCCATCTCTTGACCCTGCGTGCAGGGTGCACACTGTCTCCCACTGGCAAGAACCCTGCCTGTACCTGTCCTCTGCCTCCTCCGGCCAGGCTTGTGAGAAGACTCAGTTGGAGTTCATGTCCGAGCAGTGTGCCCAGACTGACAGCCGGCCAGTACACCTTTCCCAAGGCAGTGCCTCCTTCTACCACTGGGACGCCGCCGTGCAGTATAGCCAAGGTGGGCTGTGGGGCCTGAGGGGGCAAGGCAGAGCTCTTGGGGTTGGCCAGTGTCTTAGTTATTTGTCCTGCTGCTGAGATAAAAGATAAACTGTCCCAACAAAGTCAACTTCCAGAAGGAAGGGCTTATTCTGACTCACAGTTCCAGGGTACAGTCCATCGTGGCAGGGAACTTGTATCAGCAGAAGACTGAGGCAGCTGGCCATATTGCACCTGACAGGAGGCAGAGAGAGACAGAGACAGAGACAGACACAGACAGACAGACACAGACACAGACACACACACACACACACACACACACACACACACACACACACAGAGAGAGACAACAGAGAGACAGAGACATACATGTGTGCGTGTGAGAGAGAGAAAGAGACACAGACAGGCAGGCAGACACACACACAAGAGAGAGACAGACAGACAGAGACAGGCACAGACACACACACACACACACACACACACACACACACATACACATGCAGAGAGAGAGAGAGAAAGAGAGAGAGAGAGAGAGAGAGAAAGCTCTGTTTTCAGCTTGCTTTCTCCTTATTTAGTAGTCCAGGACCTCAGCTTGTAAAATGATGCTGCCCATTTTTAGGATGGGTCTCCCCTCAATTAATCTAATCAAGAGAGTCCCTCACAGGTAGGACCAGAAGCTAACCTAATTCAGATCACCTCTTATGGTGACTGTAGAGCCTGTCAAGTTGGAATCAGCATCACTCCAGTGCTGGTTAGGCAGGACTTGACTCATGCTCTGGTATCCCACAGACCATGTGTTGCTCTCTGGGGTGGTCTGCCTCTCCAGATAATAAGCAGTGAAATTCTGTCTTAGAAGTGTCTTCTTCTGGGCTCATTAGAGGAATTCAGGGAGATACTTCAGGGGCAATGCCAATGCGATCCTTGGCTCATAATCCAGGAGCTATGGTTATGAGACCAGACTATAATATGGCCTTGGAGGTAGAACAGTGGTCCTGGCTACACGTGCAAAGCATGTAGTTAGCTGAGGCTGGTGGGAGGAAGCCCACTTAGACCCTTTCTGGCAGAGCTACTGAAGCAAGTCCCAGAGGAACTGCCTACCTACCTCACTGACCTCCTTGTTCACCTTTGAACACCAGACTTCCTTGTCACTCTGCCTCCTAGGGGACACTCTGTGCAGACACATGTGCTGGGCTGTCGGAGAGAGCTTCATTGTGAGCCGTGGAGACAGTTTCCTAGATGGGACCCGCTGTGTGCCAAGTGGTCCTCGGGAGGATGGGACCCTGAGCTTGTGTGTGTTGGGCAGCTGCAGGGTAGGCATGTGGACAATCCAAGTGCCCCTCTGTCCTTGTGGTCAAGGCTTTCCTGTCCCCATAGAAGGCTCTGGGGCAAGGGGAAGGGGGATGTTGGTCTATGGAGGCTAGCGCAATGGAGCTGCCCTGTGTCTGCTGGGGAGTATTGTTGGGAACAGGATGGAACTTGGAGTCAGCCTATATTACAGGCCAAACTGTGACCTTGAGCAAGTCATCATGGGAGCTCCCTAGGTGCAGTTGCTATGTAGATACCAGGAGCTATAGGGAAGCTACAGAGTTATGTCAATCTCAGAGTCCCATAGCCAGCAGGGCTGTGGCACCAGAGAAAACAGCACCCCAATAACACAGGCCTTCCAAACACCCCTCTTTGCACAGACCTTTGGCTGTGATGGCAAGATGGACTCCCAGAAGGTTTGGGATGCGTGCCAGGTGTGCGGAGGAGACAACAGCACGTGCAGTAAACAGAATGGCTCTTTCACAGCTGGGAGAGTCAGAGGTAGGCTGCCCTGCATGGAGGGTGGGTTTCCCAGCAGTCTGCAGGGACCCGGCCTCCGAAGTGTTAACCTGGGTTACTCAGGCCACAGCACCCACATGCTGGCTTAGCTCTGGGTACCTTCCTGAGTATTTCAGTTCACTCTTCCTTCTCTGATGTCTTCTCATGGCAGACTCAAACTCCAACAATATTGCCTCTGCAAACAGGATTGTAACACCCCAGTAATTCCCTCACTACAGCTGTGATGAGGGAAAAAAAAAAAAAAAACAAGAGAGAACAAGTAGCACCCTGAATAATTGTCAGGTCACTTCTTCCTTCCCACTCAGGAGTCCCAGCAGGGAGGATACAGTGGACAAAAGGGATGGAGAGAGAGGGGAGAAAAAGAGAGAGAGAGAGAGAGAGAGGGAGAGGGAGAGGGAGAGGGAGAGGGAGAGGGAGAGGGAGAGGGAGAGGGAGAGGGAGAGGGAGGGAGGGAGAGAGAGAGAGAGAGAGAGAGAGAGAGAGAGAGAGAGAGAGAGAGAGAGAGAGATTAAAAAAGTAAAAAATCAATTGACAGCACTGAGTTGCAAGATCAGCAGAGAACTTGGGCCCTGCCTCTCTGACTGTGCCTGCAGCCAAGAATCTTGGATCTGGTCTATGCTCCTGGCCTTGGCAGGGCCCTTCAGATGGTCCTCTGGCTGATGTTGACCTCTTGCCATGATGTGGATTCATTGCCACTGAAACCAGCCCTATGACACTGTTCATGTCTCTGTCCAGCTAGGATTGTCTTCGTTGGCAGTGGTATAGGTGACCATGAAGTCCAAGCAGCCCTCTTGCTCTGCTTATTCCTAGAATATGTCACATTCCTGACAGTTACTCCCAACATGACCAGCGTGCACATCGTGAACCGCAGGCCTCTCTTCACACACTTGGGTGAGATGACTGAAGGACCCTTCCCTGCACTTAGCTATCCATGTCTTAGTCTTTGAGATGCCTTCACCCCTGATACAACTGCAAGATGGAAGGGACTCCCAACCACCCAGACCCCGTCGAGAGCTGCTGCACTCACAGCTAAGCTTATCCCAGGGTGGGTGAAGGGTGGGAGGATGCAGGTTAAAGCTGCCTGAAAAGGAATATGGAAGCTAAGCATAGAGGAGACCGGGCTTGACAGCTCCAGGTCCCAGGAACTGGTGCTCTCCAGCACCTGGGCATAACATATTCCCAGAGGATGGCCATCTCAGGAATCTGACCTTTTAAGTGTCAGAATTTCCAGAGGACTCCTTTTGAAGATCCTGTCCTGGGAGACTTCAGTTTTGTCTCAGAGGCTAGCTTCTGACCTTAGACCCCATGGAAGGGATTTTGATCCTGGGTCCTAGAGCCTGAACCCTTATGTGAGCATGCTCAGTGAAGCCAGAGGTCACGACCCTCACCAGCTACCTGAAAAAGGCATGGAGCAACCACTGTGGAAAAGCCTCCTGGGTGGGTTGCTTGTGCCAGTGGTGTGCATTCCTATGGAGGGGTTTGGTTAATGAAGATGCCATCTGACTGAGACACCAGAAGGGCCAGTTCCTTAGGGGCAGGTTTGGAACCTTGGAAGGAGCTGAGGCTGTGGTTTGGGGATTAGACCCTGTGGGCAGAGATGCTCCTGCCCCTTGTCTTGCTACCATCTTTTTTTTTTTTTTTTTTTTTTTTTTTGGTTTTCCGAGACAGGGTTTCTCTGTGTAGCTTTGCGCCTTTCCTGGAGCTCACTTGGTAGCCCAGGCTGGCCTCGAACTCACAGAGATCCGCCTGGCTCTGCCTCCCGAGTGCTGGGATTAAAGGCGTGCGCCACCACCGCCCAGCTTTGCTACCATCTTGAACCCTGTCCTTTCAAGAGTGGCCCTATCCCACTAAACAGAATGCTGGCCTGTGAGGAGGGATGGTGACTACTCCACAGTGCTGATGGCCCTGTTCTCAAAGCGGTGAGGACCCAGGGGCACTACATTGTGGCAGGGAAGACCAGCATCTCACCTAGCATCATATACCCTTCCCTTCTGGAGGACTGCCGTGTGGAGTACAGAGTGACTCTCACTGAGGACCGGCTGCCCCACTTAGAAGAGATTCACATCCGGGGACCTGTCTGGGACGACATGGAGATCCAGGTCACCGATCAGCCAGGCTAGGGGGGGACAGGGTGGGGAGTCAGCAGGCCTTCAGTGGTGGCTCTGAATATCTGCTTATTTGTCTGTAATTCTTCCACTCACTCACCAATCCTTGCAGTAGTTATTTGGGGACCTACTATAAGTGGGGCTCTAAGTAAGGTGAAATGCAGCAGGAACCACTCACAGGATTAGTGTATTGCAAATCAGTATAAAATGTGCCTGTATCCAGGGCATGCAGAAGGCCACAGAGGTCTGAGAATCAAAGAAGGTAGACTTTATGCTGGAATCAGGGACTGCACTTCAACCAGAAAAGTGTGATAAAGCTGCAGGATGGGCCATGGGCAGTCCTCTGAAATGAGGAGTAGACCAAGCAAGGAGTCCCTGTCCCAGCTGGCATGTGGGGCCCTTCTTGGGATGGAGGATGGCTCTTGCTTCTTCTTTGGGAGGCAGAAGCACACGAGGCCCTGAAAGGTTTCATGTAGGGATGTCCTCAAAGAAGTGCTTCACCTGTGTGTGTTCCCTGTGTGCTCTGCTAAGACAGGCATGCAAGAGTGGACCAAAGCTAAAATGGCCTGAGCCTTCATCTTCCATCCTGGCCCGGACCCCTTCTGCTGAGCCGCTCTCTGCCCTGACACCACTCCTGACCTCCTTGGCTGAGACTGCCCCCACTTCATTAACATTCCCATAATACCCTACTCACACCTACTACCTCTTTGATATATACCTGTTCTGCTCCACATTACTCAAAGCTCCTTGACACTCAAGTTCTGTCTGCCTGCTGGAGTCTGGGAACATGGGAACTGGAGAAATGAAGTGCTGGAATGCTTCTGGGACAGGTGGGTGTGGCAGAGATCTCAGGGCGTGCCTGTTCAGGGCCTGAGCTCTCATCTGTCCTGATGTAGGTGTACAGACGATATAGAGAGGAATATGGGGATCTTACACACCCAGACATCACCTTTACCTACTTTCAACTGAAGCAGGAAGCCGTTTGGGTATGGACTGCTATACGTGGACCCTGCTCAGTGAGCTGTGGGGCAGGTGAGGCCCAGGGCAAGGCTTGCCTAAAGCTCTGCTGGCCCTCATGTGGAGGTGGTTGAGTCTTTGATCTGCCCTTCCAGGGCTGCGCTGGGTGACCTACAGCTGCCAAGATCAAGCTCAAAAGGGGGTGAATAGTACCCTGTGCCAAGGGAGCCCACAGCCACCTGCATGGCAAGAGCCCTGTGTCCCTGCCCCCTGCCCTCCATAGTAAGTACCAAGCTGGCCAGCCACCTGGTTTGTGATGACTCTTGTGACCTGAGCAGACTGGAAAGCATCTCTACGTGTTGTTTTTTTCAGTTTTAGCTATAACTCTGTGGGCTGGGCTCTGTTGGTGTCCCCATTCTGCGAGTGAGGACACCAAGACTTGAGTACACACAGTCACAGAGACAGTCTGGTCACATCTGCTGCCACCTTGTCTGGATGTCCTGAGGCCTCTCTGAGCTCAGGTTCTCAGTGCAAGATGGTGGTGACCACCCTACCAAAGAGAAGGGTGGTAGGGCCAGCACCTGACCTTTACTGACTTCTGCCAACTGGTAACAGAATTATGTTAGGACAAGGCTATCTTGCTGAGTATGGGACTATGGAGGCCCTCAGCCATCACTATAAAATACCTGACCTCAGGTTCAAAAGTATGTTAGGAGAGGTCTCCAAGGCTGGTCTCAGAACAGTGGCTTGGATACACAGGGCCTGGACCAGACCAGAGGAAATGTGTCATCAGGATCAGCAAGATAGACCTGCTTGCCTTCCATCCCATGCCCCTGAGCCAACTAGGAGACCTGGCCCCAGGCCTGATGTTCTGTCCTTTTCTTCCTTAGCTGGACAACTGGAGACTTCAGCCCATGTAGCGTGTCCTGTGGTGGGGGTCTTCGGGAGCGGTTGGTGCGCTGTGTGGAGGCTCAAGATGGTTTCTTAAGGACTCTGCCACCAGCCCGGTGCAAAGCGGTAGCCCAGCAGCCAGCAGCAGAAGTGGAAAATTGCAACTCCCAGCCCTGTCCCACCAGGTGAGCATATTGAAGCTGGTGCAGCAGGCTCCTTGGCAGGGTTTGTCCCTTCACTGAGATCCACCCTTGTGGAGGGTCCTCTCTTCCTGAGGGCTCTCGTCACACAGATGGTGGTGCCTGGTCTTGTGAACATCAGCTTCCTCACTATTCAAGAGGTGCTGGGCTGCTCATCTATTTCTAACACCTGGGTGATGTGGGGATGAGGGCTGTGATGATGGCATGACACTGTGAACGTAAAGCTCGTATCACCAATCATCACTGCCTTCTCTCCTTCAGTGACCATGTAGCTGTCTTAGATCCTCCATGTCCGAACTGATCCCGGCTTATTTGTCTGCCTGTCACCAACAGGCTAGATGACTGTCGCCTCCTTTTCTGAATTCAGGCTTGCTGTCTGTCCAATGGGAGAGCCCTAGATTATTGGTGGCCCACCTATGGCTCTGGGTCCTTCCTCTTCTCTCACACATGGCCAACATTGCAATCCTTCTCTTATCTGCTCTCTTCGGGTTTTCTTGCTGTGAAGAGACACCATGACCACGGCAATTCTTATAAAGAAAAATATTTAATTGGGTATAGACTGAAGTTTATTGGTCTCGCCCGGTCCCACCGGGGGAAGCTGCCGTTTTTATAAAATAATCACTCAGAGGTTTAATATTAATTACAAATGGTTTGGTCTGTGGCCCAGGCCTATTGCTAACTAGCTCACTCTTCTTAAATTAAGACATTTCTATTAATCTATGCATCGCCACATGTCTCATGGCTTTACCTCGTTCATTACGTCTTGCTTCTCTGGAGGCACTTGCAGCATCTCCCCTGACTCTGCCTTTCTTCTCCCTGTATCTTGGCTTGGATTTCCTGCCTGGCTATAACCCGTCTTGCCATAGGCCAAGGCAGCTTCTTTTTTAACCAATGGTAGCAACACATATTCATAGCATACAGAAAGACCATCCCACAGCAATTGGGGTTGGCTTACAGTTTCAGAGGTTTAGTCCATTATCATAATGAAGGGAAGCATGGCAGCATGCAGGTAGACATGGTGCTGGAGATGGAGGCCCTCAGCCATCACTATAAAATATCTGGCCTCAGGTTCAAAAGTATGTTAGGAGAGGTCTCCAAGGCTGGTCTCAGAACAGTGGCTTGGATACACAGGGCCTGGACCAGACCAGAGGAAATGTGTCATCAGGATCAGGATCAAGTTCTACATCTTGATCTACAATCAACAGGAAGTGAACTGTGGCACTGGGTGTAGCTTGAGCATAGGATACTTCAAAGGTCACCTCCACAGTGACATACTTCCTCCAACAAGGCCACACCTCCTAATAGTGCCACTCCCTATGGACCACATATTTAAACACACGAGTCTATGGAGGCCACTCCTATTCAAACCACCACACCCGCGAGGTATGATCCAGCCTCAGCATCCTTGACACCATGGTGCTCCAGGCAGCCACCATGCATGGGTGGCGTACGGTGAACCATTTGTCACCCCTCAACTGGTACTGTGAATGCACAGGGCACCTGTTTGTTTCTCATCCTCTGTAACCAGGCATGAAGTGTGTTGGTGGGTTGTGGAGGGGATTACTGTTGCCTATGCAAGGCAGTTGAGTAGGGCTCTGCCTTCCCATCCCCAGCCACAGGTGGAGTGTGTGGTTGGCATGCATTAAGTTATTTTTTATCTTTAAATTACAGCTCTGTGTGTGTGTATGTGTGTGTGTGTGTGTGTGTGTGTGTGTATGTGTGTGTGTGTGTGTGTGTGTGTGTGTGTGTGTGTGTGTCTGTGTGTCTGTGTGCATGCATGTGTGAGTGAGCCATGGTGCAAGAAGGACATGGAGGTCGGAGGACAACTTGCGGCAGTCAGTTTTCTCCTTCCACCCGATGGGACCCTGGGATCAGGCTGCCAGGGTTGGAGCCAGATACCTTTGCCCGCTGAGCCGTCTCACCATCCCAACATGAAGTTCTTGTTGAGGGAAACCTGAGGTGTGATGAACTGGTGCTTCAGAGAAAGCCCCTGAGCTTTGCTTTTTAATGGGGTCTATGTATTGGGACCCTAGACAACCACCCCTACCCCCCTCAGGAGTTAGGCCACACCTCCCACTAGCCAGCAGAGGCATGGCCTGATGACAGCACCATGTTATCTTCAGACCGGAGGTGTCACACCCTGGCCCTTGTGTGTCCACCTGTGAAGACCTGGCCTCAGGGAATGTGACATGTGTGCCCAGAGTGAGTGACCTGGAGAAGTCAGCAACTGCAGCTCCCTGCCTCACAGATGAGATGCCACCGACGCTGGAACCCTGTTTCAGGACCACATGTTCTCCAGGCTGGGGTCAGGTGAGTGGATGGGGAAGAAGGGTGGCTGGGACTCCCAGTCCTTTCTTAGCTGGGAGAATGAAAAATATAAGTTGTAAGCCGGGCGGTGGTGGCGCACGCCTTTAATCCCAGCACTCGGGAGGCAGAGCCAGGCGGATCTCTGTGAGTTTGAGGCCAGCCTGGGCTACCAAGTGAGTTCCAGGAAAGGCGCAAAACTACACAGAGAAACCCTGTCTCGAAAAACCAAAAATATAAATATATATATGTTGTAATCTTCCTGTAGGCCAGAATGAGGACTCCATTCTTCTCAGGGTGCTGTTTGAGGAACACCCCATCAGAGGATACACTTAGAGTGCCTCTGAAAGGGGCAAGCCAGGCTGAAAGAAAATAGAACCTGCTAGAAGCAGCTGAGTGGGGATCATTTTGAACCAAATCCAGGGCCTTCAGCATGCTAGGCAAGCATTCTACCACAGAGCTACCCCTGGTCCTTTTCTTCATATATTTAAATTTTTGAGACAGTGTCTCACTAAATTTCTGAAGTTGGCCTTGAACTCTGTCTCTAGCCCATGTAACCACTGAACTTTCAATCCTCCTGCCCAGGCCTCCCAAGTTGTAGTGATCACAGGCCTGTGCCCCCAAGCACAGCAACGGAAGAGTTCTTCCAGCTGCTATGAGAGTAATTCTTCCATCTTTTGCCCACTACCCAGGGCCCTCGGGCTGATGGTGTTGCTCTCAGGCTGGAAGGCCCTGGATTCATATGGGCTAGGGACTGCAGAGCCAAGCATGCTTGCAAATCCACTCCTGCTCCTTAGCTTCCAGCCCCCTCCCACAGAGAATACTTGGAATGATAAGGAGCCTGCACAGGCCAAAGTGAGGCGCATGCCGAGGGCCTCGCGAGGGGCAGGACACAGGCCTCCTTAGAGAACAGGAAGGAGGCAGCCCTGGGGTGTTTGGAATATTCCCTCTCCCCTCCTGTAAAGGAGAGGAGCAGGCGGCTGAGAGCTCAGAGGCAGAAGTGAGAATGCCAGACTCACCTGCTCATTGCTCTTTTCAGCTGGACACCACGGCTCTGGGAGAGGAGGCTCCAACCCCTGCGGGCAGCGCCAAGCCAGAGGCTCAGGCTGCACATGTGTGGACTCCTCTGGTGGGACTGTGCTCCACCTCCTGTGGGCGAGGTGAGACCCTGAGGACATTCACCAGACCTCTCTTACTTCTCTTATCTACCCACCTTCTGCCCAGATCAGTGCTGAAGGAGGGGCTGCCAAGAGAGCCAAACTATGTGAGTACGGCACACACATGTGTTTCATGTCCTCTACATGTGTTTCATGCCCGACTGAAAGATAAAGATGAATCCTAGAAAGACTGGTGCCCAAGAGTGTGTCCCTTAAGTCCCACAGAGCTGTGTGCAAACTGACCACCAAAGCCGAAGAGTCAGTTTAAAGATATATTTTTAAAAAAAAAAGTGTCGTTTTTAAACTAAATCTCAATCATACAATTTTACCAATAAAGACTCAAGAGTCAGGTGCTAGGGTGAAAACCCGCTAGCTCAGAGAGGCCAAGGAGCAACCAGCTGACCTTCTACTTAGTCAATGTCCCAAAAAACAGAGCTTCTCTTCCATAGTCCCAAATCAAAAAGGCCACCAAACTCAAAGCCCCTCCCTACTACTTCCTGTGCATTTCTCTATGTTTTCCTGACTCCCTCTTACTCTCTGTGGCTACTTCCTGCCAACTAGTTGCTGGCTCCACCTCTTGACCCAGGGTTGATTTTATTTAATTAATGCAATCTCGGGCTTCGTAGTGTGACTAAATATCCTACAACAAAAAAGTGTTCTGTCTTCTCTGTTGTGGAAAACACCCACATACCTCTTAGTCATTTAAAAATATTTGTGTGTGTACCTGTATGTATGTCTGTGTGTGCAGCCACGAGGCCAAAAGAAGCATCAGATCGATCCCCTAGAACTGGAGTTACAGATGGCTGTGGCTGCCATGTGGGTTCTGGAACCAAACTCATGTCCGCTGCAAGAGCAATAAGTACACTTAACCACTGAACCGTCTCACCAGGCCCGGCTCTCAAACATTTTAAATGTTTCATCCAGTGGCATTAATCATATCCACCTTGTAAAGCCATTGTCACCATCCATCTCCAGAACATTCCACGCTTCCAAACCAGACCCTGTCTTCATTAAACACCAACATTCATCACTAACACTTTAGTTTCATTCTCTATGGATTTGACTCTTACCTCATCTATGTGGAATGTGTCACTCTGTGACCGGATGTGTCACCTAGGTTCATACATGTTGTAATGGTGTCAGAATCCCGTCTTGACCCCAAAAAGTGTTCCACTGTCGATCTGGACCGTGGTATTTCTGTCACCCGTGAGTAGACACACACCAGCGCCCTCCTTCCAGCTTCTGTTAGCAGCACTGCTCTGAACACGTGCCTATGTCCCCCAGCCTGGCTTTGGGTTCTCCTGGTGTGCACGGGAAGAGGAATTGCAGAGCCATGTGGCCAAGCTATGATTAACTTTTGCAGGCTCCTCTGCACTTTCAGAATGGAATTTTACATCCCTACCAGCAGGGCACAGGGTTCCAGTTCCTCCACATCCTTATTAATATTTGCTGTTTTCTGAGTTTTCAATAGCCATTCTACGGGACTGAGAAGGGTATAAGGAGACTCACAATGTCCTTAAACAGCCCTAACCACTTGCTTACCCAAACCTACACCTGTTTAGCACTGACCAGAAGAGATTCCTAAGGGATGGAGAAAACCAACCCTAATAAAAACCTTTTTGAGGGATACAGCAGCAGGATCTCATGTAGTTCAGGCTGGTCTCTAACTATGTAGCCAAAGATGACCTGGAATTCCTAATCTTTCTGCCTCCATCTCTTGAGTGTTGGGATTGTAGACTTATGCCAACATACACAGTACTTATTTTTTTATGAATGTTTAGTTATGTGTGTGTATATGTGTAAGGATTTGTGCACTTGAGTGCAGGTGCAGGAGAGGCCAGAAGAAGACATCAGATTCCCTGGGGCTGGAGTTACAGGCCGGTATGAGCTGCCTGACCTGAGTGTTGAGAACTGAATGTCGGTCCTCTGAGAGGGCAGTATGAGCTCTCAACCACAGAACCGTCTTCTCTCCTGCCCATGAACAGCTTTTGTGCTGTGCCAGGGGTTGGATCCAGGCCTTTGTGTATGACAGGCAAGCCAGCGCTCTACCAACTGAGCTACACCCCTGCCCTCAAGGGGCAGTCTTTAAAAAAATTATTTCTTCTTCTTCCTTTTTTTTCCAGATAGGGTTTCCCTGTGTAGCCTTGGCTGTCCTGGAACTAGCTTTGTAGACCAGGCTGGCCAGAGATCTGCCTGCCTCTGCCTCCCAAGTGCTGGAATTAAAGGCATGTGCTGCCGCCACTTGGCTTTTATTCTTCTTATTCTTCCACTTCACACACACACACACACACACACACACACACACACACACACACACGTTATTTTCTCCACAGCAAGCCCCCTCCTACTTTTATATCTTGTTTGTTTGTTTGTTTGTTTTTTGTGGCTACCACATATAAGCAGGATTGCTCACACGAGCATGGATAGAGGTCAGGAGACACTGTTACAGCAATTTCCACCATATGCTTCGCAGAAACCACAGCAGCTTCGGGCAGCAGGCATCTCACACTTTTCATTATTCAGCCTCTATAAATGATTCTGCTAGGTAGATACCATGATATGGAAACCAGGGGATCAGAGAGGTTAATTCAGCTATTCACATGCACACAGCTGGAAAGTTGCAGATGGACCTTGGCTTTGGAGCTGACCAGGGAACAAAGGCTGTGGTCCTTGCTAAGCTGGCCTACTGGGTCAACAGCATCCCTGCTTTTTCCGGACAGGTCTGATGGAGTTGCGTTTTCTGTGCATGGATTCTGTCCTCAAGGTGCCTGTCCAGGAAGAGCTGTGTGACTTGGCCAGCAAGCCCTCGAGCCGGTGGGAGGTCTGCTGGGCTGGCCCATGTCCTGCTCGGTGAGTTGGGGAAGGAGAGTGCAGAGAAAGGAGTCTGACCCCAGGGTCGGTCTCCTATCAAACCTTGGCCTTCTCCTTCAGGTGGGAGACTCAAGTCTTGGCACCATGCCCCGTGTCCTGTGGAGGGGGACGAGTGCCACTAGCTGTTCGTTGCATGCAGCTGGACCATGGCCGACCTGTGTTTCTACCTCACTCCAAGTGCTGGCCAGTGCCTAGGCCATTCCCCTTCAAGGACTGCAATCCTGAGCCCTGTCCTGCTAGGTGAGCACCTTGCCTGGGAGAGAGGCAGCCCTGGGTATGCATTTAGCTCTGCCACCAGATGATGTACATTTGTAGGATCTGGGATGGTGATGACATGGGCACTTTTTTTTTTTTTAAATCTACTTAATTTTTATGAAACAGGGTCTCACTATGTGGCCCTGGCTGTCCTAGAATTTGCTATGTAGACTAGGCTGGCCTCGAACTCACAGAGATCTACTTACCTTTGCCTCAAAGGTGTGTGCTACCACTCCTGTCCACTTTTTTTTTTTTTTTTAATACTGGGGCTTTGTACATCTAGACAAGCACTCTACCACTGAGCTATATTCCCGCCCCCTCCCCTTTACCTTTATGTCAAGACAGGGTCTCCCAAAGCTGCTCACTAACTTCATTATGTAGCCCAGGTACGCCTTTAACTTATGGCCCTTCTGCCTCAGCTTCCCAAGGCTTGTCTTACCTGGCGCAGCCAGGCACATAAGTTGATGGAACATTTATTCACTGCTCGTTCTTTACTGAACAACTGCTATGCCCAGGCGCTAGCTGCAGTCAGAGGACACAGTAATGACAAAGTAAAAAGATGTCCCAGCCCTCCTGGAACTGACATTGGGGGTGATGGACAATGAATGAGACAGTGTGATAAGCAGTGTCTGGGGCAATGGAGCCAACCATGGTGGGTAGGGAAGTTGGCAGGGCTGGTGGCAGGTTCCAGGGTGAGGCCAGTGCTAGGACTCCCACTACAGACAGACAGACAGATACCTTTGCAGATTCCTTTTGGTACCCTGACTTTCCCCCTCCAGCCTTTTGGACCCAACCTCTGTTTACCCTCAGCTTCCCCTTCTGTGAAGTGGGCTGGTTTGAATACTCTGTCCGCTGTACTGAGCCTCCCGGTGGGGCAAAAGCTCTCCGTGCCCTTTCCAACCTACTTCTTCCCGTTGGAGAAATGAGAGGAAGGTATGTTGCCCTTTGGGTCCCTCTAACTTCAGTTTTTCCCAGGTGGCGTTACAAGCTGGCGGCCTGTAGTGTGAGCTGTGGGGGAGGGCTCGCCCGGAGAATCCTGTACTGTGCCCAGGCTCGTGGTGAGGATGACGACGAAGAGATTCTGCCTGACACTCAGTGCCAGGGATTGCCTCGCCCCGAGTCCCATGAAGCCTGCAGCCCAGAGCCCTGTCCTCCCAGGTAAGGGAGGTGGGTAGTGGTGGGGGCATGCCTAGTGCACAAACTCCAGGCAGGACCCCTGGAGATCTCAAGGCCAAGCAGGAGCTCAGAGACACTGTAGAGAAACAGGGCTGCTTGGCAGGCCGGGCTGGGTGTGGGAGATGAGGTTCAACCACAATGGCCGGTGGGTTGTCAGTTCTAGGTGCACAGCTGTCGGCCCGCAGGCGCTGTGTATGGGAAGCAGGGATGCCACTGCCCGCAGAAACGGGAGCGCTACCACCACAGACTGTCGGGCTTTTCATCAGGTTGTTTGACTTTTCCTTCAGTATATGTAACGATTTTAAGTTTTGTAGCTTAGAATCTACTTGACACCCACAGCACATGTGTCTTGTCCTCTTCATTTTCGCTAAAGTTCCCGGTCTAGGTGTCTGTTTTTTCTGCATGTCATATTTATGAATGACCTAGGGTTGTTTCTTCTTCTTCTTCTTCTTCTTCTTCTTCTTCTTCTTCTTCTTCTTCTTCTTCTTCTTCTTCTTCTTCTCCTTCTTTTTGTTTTTTTGTTTTATGTAGGCCAGGCTAGCCTCAAACTCTATGCTGCTGAAGATAGCCTTGAATTCTTGAACCTCAGTCCTTCACCTCCCAAGTGTTGGGATTGTAGGCATGTACCACCACACCCAGCCAAATCAATCAATCAATCAATCTCTCTCTCTCTCTCTCTCTCTCTCTCTCTCTCTCTCTCTCTCTCTCTCTCCTTTGTCTTTTAAATGGGGACAGCATGCACACATGAGTTCTGGTTACCACTGGGGTGTTGTGTGGCCACCCTGTAATCAGCATCTATGGTCTCTTTCCTTTCTAGGGCTCTAGTTTCTCAGCCAGGTATGATTCTGTCTCGAAGGCAGCTTCAGTTTAATTGTCACAATTAGGGACATTTGCTATTGGCTCCTAGTGGGCAGAAGCTAGTCATGCCTGTCTGGCAGTGCACAGGATAGGCTCCCCCAGGACAAAGGGTTGTGCAGGGTCAGGAAACAATACACCCTTGAGGTCCCAGGGTCCCAGAGCAGCACTGGGCCAACCAGTGACATGGGCGTGAGGGGCAACATTGCAGCTCGTGAGGTCAGTGGAAACCCAGGGCCAGGGAGGGACTTCAGTGGCCAGGGAATGTGTGCAGACCATTGTTGAGGGAGATGAGGGTCCTTCAAGAGTCCCCCACAGTGACCCAGCCTTCACAGAGGCCCAGCTGTCATTGGGATCTTCTGTTACTGCAGATGGAAAATCCTGTCCCTTGGCCCATGCTCAGCCAGCTGTGGCCTTGGCATTGCCACACGAACAGTGGCCTGCATGCAGCTTGACCAAGGCCATGACAGTGAAGTGGATGAAACTTTCTGCAAGGCTCTGGTGCGGCCCCAGGCCAGGGTCCCCTGCCTCATTGCTGACTGTGCCTACCGGTGGCACATCAGCACCTGGACAGAGGTAAGGGTGATCTGATACTGATGCCGGGACTTCTAGCTGGGGCTAAGGAAAGCATCAGCTTTGTGCAGGAAAGGGCCTGTGGTCCTGATTCACTATGACCCTTGGAAAGAGGGGAGAGTCTGCTATGGTGTATGCTCAGAACCAGGGACACACAGCAAGGTGTGGAGACCCAGACAGCTGGGCTGAGAGAAGCCTGGCGTCTGCAGATACTGGAATCCTCGCTACCACAGAGACCAATGTCACCTTGTGACAAGCACCCAGCAAATCACTAGAGACCAAGGGGTAGAGCTTGGTTCCCCTGGGAAGAGTTCACTCACAGGGGTAGACAGCACAGAGCCAGAACAGCTAGGATAAACTGCAGTCCTCAGAGGCCTGCCCCCCACCTCACCTCACCTTGGTCAGAAGGAATCTGGGCATCAGATGAAGATAGAAACTGCGGGAGGGCAGGACAAACATAGGTAGAGAAGGTCACCCTGGTCCCTTCTTTAGGGCTCTGAGGGGCAAAGAGGCTGAGACAGTGATGGATGGACACCGAGACCAGAATCTCAGGTCTTACACACATGTGGGCCCCCACAAAGGCATCTCTTTAGTTCCAGTCTCCTCATCTGTAAAGCAGAGATACCTGTCATTTTCCAGGGTGTGAAGGGATGACATTGCATCACATTGTCCTGTGGTCACTCTGTCCTCCCCTCTTTGGGAGGGTCACCATGATCTTCCCCTTCTTTCCTAACAGTGCTCTGTCTCCTGTGGAGATGGCATCCAGCGCCGGCATGACACCTGCCTGGGACCCCAGGCTCAAGTGCCTGTGCCAGCCAGCTTCTGCCAGCACCTACCCAAGCCAGTGACAGTGAGGGGCTGCTGGGCTGGACCCTGTGCAGGGCAGGAGACCCCCAGCTCACTGGCCCACGAGGAAGCTACTCTCCCCAGCCAGACCCAGGCTGCTGTCACTCTTGCCTCTCTGGAGTGGTCCCAGCCCCAAGGCCAAGCCCGCACCCTCTTCCCAGCCTCCCGGTCTCTGGGGCTCCAGGAAAACCTGGAAGAGTCTGGTTAGGTTTATTCCTGCTTCCTCTTGGGGAGGTTGGCATCTCGATCTGGGCATGCCCGGACAAGCACTCAGGACTAGACCCTGTGCCACTGGGCTCAGGGCCTCCTTCCCATGGGGCAAAGGGAAGGCAAATGTTTGAATGTGCATGCGCGCGCGCGCGTGTGTGTGTGTGTGTGTGTGTGTGTGTGTGTGTGTGTGTGTGTGTAGACCAGAGGACAACCTTGGGTATCATTCCTCAGGAGCTATCGATCTTGTTTTAGACAGGGTGTGTGTGTGTGTGTGTGTGTGTGTGTTTGTGTGTGTGTGTGTGTGTGTGTGTGTGTGTGTGTGTAGACCAGAGGACAACCTTGGGTATCATTCCTCAGGAGCTATCGATCTTGTTTTAGACAGGGTGTGTGTGTGTGTGTGTGTGTGTGTGTTTGTGTGTGTGTGTGTGTGTGTGTGTGTGTGTGTGTGTAGACCAGAGGACAACCTTGGGTATCATTCCTCTGGAGCTATTGATCTTGTTCTAGACAAGGTTGTTCTCTCATTGGCTTGCAGCTTGCCCAAGTAGGTTAGGCTGACTGGCTGAGTCCCAGGGGTCCACCTGTCTCTGCCTCCCCAGCGCTGGGACTAGATGCACGCTCCATCCCATCCTTTAAAATGTAGGTTCTGGAGGTTGAACTCAGGTCCCCAAGCTTGCAAGGAAGCACTTTACCGACTGAGCCATCGCTCCAGTTAAGAGGCCACACTTTTACTTCTGTCCCCTTCAAATAACCTGAAGGTTGCAGGGTCAGGAGCTCAGACCCATGCAGCCCCGAGCCCACACACCACCCCGCCTCCCTTTCCCCGAAGCATGTAAAAGTGGCCTAGTGCCTCGGATGTCCCTTTCTCACCCTTTGCCAGCCCTGGCTATCAGCCCTGCTCTGCTCTGGTCACACCTCACTCCTCGTCCATCCTCTGTAGGTGCTTGCGGAAGGCAGTACCTGGATCCCACAGGAACAATTGACTTGCGAGGTCAAGGGCAGGGAGACTGCGTGGTGGCCATTGGGCGGCCTCTAGGTGAAGTGGTGACCCTCCAAATCCTCGAGAGCACCCTCAAGTGTAGTGCAGGTACATCCAGAGGCGCTTGGGGGCCCGAGGCACAACTCCACTGTACCCCATTTCTGGCAGGATGCCCCTGCTTGGCATTTTTTAAGGCTGTTTCATGTCTGGAGTGTGGGAATCTCTTCTAAGATAGGAAACTGGGGGGATGAGAGCTTTCGTCACAAGCCCCCACTTAGTCACATTCGCCAGCAAGAGTGGTTATTTGAACTCAGCCCTGAGCCACTGCGGCTGACTTGGAGTGGGGGGGTGCTGGCTCCTCACTGCCTCACCCTTTCTAGGGGAGCTGTTGCTGCTCTGGGGTAGGTTCACATGGAGGAAGACGTGCTGGAAGATGTCTGGCATGACTTTCAGCACCAAAACCAACACACTGGTGGTGAGGCAGCACCGTGTGCTGCCAGGAGGAGGAGGAGGAGTCCTGCTACTGTACCGGAGCCAACCTGCCCCAGGGACCTTCTACAGAGGTATGGCCAGCTGCCTGGCCAGCCCCCGCCTCCTCACTGGGTGGCTATGCCTGTGCTGCTGTGGGCAGGGCATTTTCAACAGCGTCGTGGGCAGGCCAGGAGAGAGCTGGCCAAGATGGAAACTGGGAGCAGGCCATGTCTTCCGCATGGTCAGGATGGGGTTCCTCTGTGGCCATGAAGCTGGATGGGTGGACACAGATATGGTCCATGTCCCTGCCCCATCCCTCAGGCCACTGCCCCATTCCCTTGACCTTGGTTCTTAGCTCTTTCAAGGTCCTCTCAGGTCTGTGAGCCGCTTCTGGTGACTTATATGGATATGCTGGCACTCACAAGCCCTCCTTTCCTTTAAAAAAATTTTCTGTCTGTGTGTGTGTGTGTGTGTGTGTGTGTGTGTGTGTGTGTGTGTGTGTGTGTACTGTCAGGCAGGGGTGGTGTCAGAGGTTCTCCCCCACATGTGGGTCCTGGGAATCAGACTCAAGCTGTCAGGCTTGTACAAAGCACTTCCTCTGCTGAGCCATCCCCACTTGCTCCTTTCGGCTCACTGCCTGCAGCTAGTCTATTAGAAGTGGTCAGCGTGAAGGCTCAGCAGGAGGGAGGGGAGAGCCTGCCAGGGACCACTCTGGTATCAGTCGTCTCCCTGAGGCGGCCCACAGCCAGTCAGTCCATTTGTTCTTGCCCGTAGAATGTGACAGACAGCTCTTCGGACCTCGGGGTGAAATTGTGAGTCCCCCAGGGAGCCCGGATGGGAGGAATGCAAAGAGCTGCCGGGTCTTCATCAGTGTGGCCCCACAGGCCCGCATTGCCATCCGTGCCCTGGCCAGTGACGTGGGCACTGCCTCCGAGAGGACCAACGCCAACTATGTCTCGGTGAGGTCACCAGGATGGGGACAGGAGTGGGGTGATTTTTAATATGATTCTGGAGAGCTGTCCCTAGGAAGGAGGATGGGGGTGCCGGGTTTAGGGGGCCCTTTCAGTTTTTCACCCCAAACTTCAAAATTATTTGAAAGAATGGGAAGGAGGGTTTCCTCCACTAACTCACCAGCAACTGCTTGCTGCTCTACCTGCAAGAAGGAAAAGGGGAACCCTTTCCTGGGGGTAGATTGCCTGTTGACCCAGGGTGAAAGCATCATGTGCATGCCTGGCTTTTTTTTTTTTTTATTTCTTCCCCAGAAGAGCATAGGTAGAGTTGAGGTTTGTGTGTTCCACAAGGCATCAGATCACCCCAGAATCAGACCTGAGCAGGATTCCTCAGGGGAAGGGGCCCAAAGTCTCTGAGCTTCAGTTTCTTGGACAGAATAGTGTCCCTCGTGGGGGCTCCTGTGAGACTCAAACATGACTCTAAGTAGCCAGGAGTCTATAAATTCTAGATAATGATCACTCATAGCCTGTCCTGGCTACTTGCTTCTCCCCAGATCAGGGATATCCACAGTCTGAGGACCACAACATTTTGGGGGCAGCAGGCACTCTACTGGGAGTCGGAAGGCAGCGAGGCTGAACTGGAGTTTAGCCCTGGTTTCCTGGAGGCGCATGCCAACCTCCAGGGTCAGTACTGGACCATCCCACTGAGGACACCAGAACAGGACAACAGCCTGGCTCTGTCTTAGATTTCTCTCCAACCGCCGGAAAGAGAGGCAATCCTACACTTACGTGACCAGTCTTGGAGGGTTCAACACTAGCCTCTTGAGAGGTTCTAACGCCTGCGGGTCTTGGGGAACCTCTTTTAGGGACCTTTTCCAGGTGCAGAAGGGCTAGGGCTGCTGGGAGGTGGAGATCGGACAAGCAGTCCCAGCCCCAGTTGCTAATAAAGGATACAGGAAACCCGACTGGCGTTTTCCTCCCATAACCTGTCCCGGCTGGGCTTGAAAGCTCATTCTACTGCAAGGCGGGGTTCTCTGGCCATCTGAGCAGGGCCTTCGCCACTTCTAGACAACGTCCTCAGAGAAAAGGCCAGTCCGAATGCAGATCATAGGCTGGATCTCGGCGGCGAGGAGAGCTGAACGAATTGCAAACACGCCCCTTATGCTAATATACGCCAGTTCCCCCCGGCCCACCCGCCCGCCGCCTTCCCCCACCCGCCGCTACTGGCCTGCGGGTCCGCCCCTATGCTAATCGCCGCCTCTCCCACAAGGCCGCGCGCGGGTGGACACGTCCCTTTGTGCGCGCCTGGGGCTGCGCGCTTCCTAAAGCGTAGCGTCCCGGCAGCATGAGTGGCTCGGGGGCAGCCGGAGCGGCCGCCCCTGCCCCGCCGGCACAGGATGAGGGCATGACGTGGTGGTACCGCTGGCTGTGCCGCCTGGCGGGCGTGCTGGGGGCCGTGTGTGAGTACCGCGGCCTGGGAGTGGGCGTCCCCGGGGTTGCCATGGCTCCTGGCCTCGGGCCTGCGTTCTGCCTCCCGGAGCGAGGTGACCAGAGGCGGAGCTGACCTGGCCTTGTCCGGAGGAGCCGAGACTCACGGAGGACGCGCGTCTGCCTCTTCCTGGTCCTCCCCGTCCTGGTGATGCTCACCTGGGCTGGGGTGGGACTGCCTAATTCCCAGCCTTTGGGCAAAGCTTATTCATAAGTGGGGGCGGGGGCAGGTCGCCACAGGCTGGGAAGTTTGCTTGAGGGTCAGATGGTGCCAGGGGGTGAGGGAGAGGCGGCTTCTCATCGGTTTCTCACTGTCTATTTAGACTTCGCCTCTTTAGCTGTACACGCTTTGTTAATGCTTCTCACCGGCCTGGTATCTTTCACACCAATCCCTAGTTCACACTCCCTAAGTTTAGCTTCCAGAGAACTCCAAAAGGATAAAAGAGGAAGAGGCAGGCTCACTCTTACGTGCAGACCTTTGAACCGACTGTGTTTCCTAAATCCTGTCTGTCCCTTTCATTGTGAATTCCTAGAAGCCCAGGGAGAATGCTGGTCTCAGGAAAGGAAGGTCCGAGGATCCCATTGCCTACCTGGTACAGGAGCAGAAACTGTGGGGGTGGGCAGACCCATCTTCTCTCCTGCCTGAAGGAGTACCTTGGAGTCCCATCTGTCCAGAGGATCTAGCTGAAAGTTCAGGTGGATAGGGTGGGGTTAGATATGTGCTGCCCTGGTAAGGCAGCTCTGGAGAGAATTTGCTGAGCTTGAGTTCCAGTCCTCTCCAGTGCAGTTAGCTATTTCAAGGTAGTATTAAGGGGTGCAGGAGCAAGGAAGATCCTGACCGTGACCTACATGCTACCACCCTCCATTTTGGTGATGCCATCAGTGACCCAGGTGACTTCTAGATTGACTTTGGAAATCCCACCCAGTCCCGTGCTTCCTAAAGTGGGTGTCTATGCCACCCTAAAAGGCCTCCCCAACCCTCCTTCTGGGTTGAGCCATAGTTGAAACCTTAGAGAAGACCCATGGCATTAACTCCAATTGTCCCCTGAGACTTCAGATTTGGGGACATCAAGGATTTGAGTACTGGCATACGGGGGTTGGGGGGAGAAAAAGTGTGTTTACTTTAGAAATTCAATAGGTTTTGACAAGAGCTGTGTCTCAGCCAGTCACTCTGACATAGGGTTGTCTTCTCTTAGAATGAGGGGCCTTGGAGGGATTTATTCTGGTCCCAAAGGCATCGGTAGACACTAGCTATAAAGAAGAAAGGATTGTATAGTGACATCTCCCTTTTATGGAGGATATAGCACTCCAAGTGGATGTATTTGAGTCCTTGGTTGTCAAAGGACTTCCGTCTGTCTGGGTTGTGACCTGGTCCTCCCCAAAGCTGTCTGTGGAGGGCAGCCTGGGCTGAGTGGAGCTGTAGCTGGAATGCTGAGGGCAGCAGCACAGGCCCCTCAGGTGAGACCAGGCCCAGCTACACACAGGCAGGAGTAGTCCCTCACTTCTGTGGCCCCAGAAGTTTCTCTGCCAGAGCCACACGTGGATGCGTGCTGCTTAGTTCTTTATCGGAGGAGGAGGTTTTATGGCACAGGAGCTGTGCCACTCAGAGTCAGTCATTTGGTCCATTCTCCTGCCTCAGCCTCCATTTGCATAGTGTAACACTGGAAGGAGGAAAACGGTGGAATCCCAGGCCCAGTGGAGGGATCAGGTGCCATGGGACTGCTGCAAGTTTAATGAGTTGGTTGCTAATTGCAGCCTCAGAGGGCAAACACTCTGCCCCTCCCTGGCGACAACCTGGACATGTGTCCTGCCAGGCTGGGCAGCTCCCAGGAATGTACTCAAGAGGCTCCCAGAGTTCCTGGTGAGGGACTTCCTGGTGAAGCCAGCTGCAGGTTGTGAGTGGGTGTGCATCCCTGGGGTGCAGTCGGGAGAGGAGCCTCAGGCTGCACACTGGAGTGAAGTTATATTATGGGGAGGAAGAGGACACACTGTCTCCTCGTGGTGTCTTGCTGTTCTAGTATTGGGACGCAACATGCCCATGTGTAGGAGAGAAAATGAGCTTAGAAGGCTACATGCCCAGGGTCACTTGGCTGGTGTTTTAGATGTGGAACTGTCATTTGGATCTTACCTGGTACCCATCAGTGTATCAGGAGAGGCATCTCTATCCTGACCCAAATTCAAGCTGTAGCCAGACATAGTGGCACATGTCTGTAATCCCAGCCCCCAGGAGGCTGAAGAAGCAGGACAGTTTTTGAGGTCAGTTTGGGCTACAGAATAGGACTCTGTCTCAAACAAAACAGAACAAAACAAAACCCCTAACCAAGCAAGCATAAACAACAACAACAACCTCAAATAACTCTGAATCGAGTTTTCCAAGTCAGAGAGCTTTTTGAGCAGCCTACTTTGTGGATGACGATCAGTGGCCCTTGCTGAGGTTCTTGTTGAAGGCAGAACAGGCCTGACCTCTTGAGGGGGTTTTGATAATAGCTTGGAACCCAGGGCTGGCCCATCAGAGCCTTAGGTGTGAAAGTAGCTAGATTTGAGGTTGAGAAGTAGGCTTATTGAGTTACTCTCAGCTGTCTCAGGTGATGGTGGGATGCTGAGGGAAACCCTAGTGCTGAGCATCTAAAGGGAGCCCCATGAGTTCTCAGTGCCTGCCCAAGCAGCATTCTGCACGCTCTACCACATACTCCACTAACTCCTGCCCATGTCTTTTGCTTTGAAGCCTGTGCTATCTCTGGACTCTTCAACTGCGTCACCATCCACCCTCTGAATATCGCAGCTGGCGTGTGGATGATGTGAGTAGCTGCGAATGGTCTGGCCCGGTGGGGTCGGAGGGCTGTGATGCAGGTCAAATCCCCCTTCCTGCTCCCACAGCATTTATGGGCCAGGGGGACAGCCAGCTGAGCCTTTGTTGGGTATAAGGTCCCAGATACAGTTGCTGAGCACCTGCCTAGACAGACACTGTAGACCCTTTTGTCTACTACAACGGACCCTTCCCTCTGGGAACTGCAGAGCCATGATATGTAAGGTCAGAGTTGAGTGTCTAGGAGGGAGAGAAGAGGATGGTCAGCGGTAAGGCGGTGAGCAGGCCTTGTTAGTGGGGCAGATGCAGATGGAACTGGTGGCCGTAGCATCCACAGGTGAGCTCCTTATCACCCAGCTGGATCCCAGGAAAAGGGCGCCAGAGTAAGGGCTGCTCAAGGCACATGGGAAGCACTGTGCGCTAGCATTTGTTAGTGCCTACAAGGGGCTACACAGTCATTTAGGGGGAAGGTACAGGTACTGCCTTAGACCTCAGACCAGGGTGATTTGGGTCTTGTGGTGATGTGTACAGAAGCCTGTGCTGGCCCAAGGTGGCAAGAATGGGGACTGTAGAGGTTGTGTACAGATTGGTGGAACAGTGAGCTGGTATTTGGAAGATTGGCAGCGGTGGTGGGTTGGGGAGGTAGGCAGTGGTCAAGAGCTGTGTCTGTTAATCAGACTGTCATTGGCACTTCCCTTCCAAATGTGGGGCCTGGCAAAGGCCCAGCTCTCTGATCATGACCATTACCCACCTCTGGGAGCAAAGGCCTTCAGCAGCAGCAACTTAGCTGCTCCCAGGAACCGGGCAAGGATCGAAAGCACCTGAGTGGAAGCTTCCGGCATGGGCTGCCCACTACCTTGCCTGACCCACATGGTCCCAGGCCTCAGGCCATGAGTGGTCCTCAGCAACTGGGTGCAGCCAGCCCTTGCACTTCTGCTGAGAACAGCCTGCCCTCAATGACAGTGTTGGTGACTATGATGATACCACTGGCACCTGGCAGTGTGGCTGAGTTCTGTGGATGAACATGCTGCTGGCTCAGGACAATATGGAGGCAAGGGTCTTAGTTCTTCATTGCATAGTTGGAAGGATCTTCCTGCAGGATGCTTGGGCAGTTAGGGATGCTGCTGCAGCAGTGGGATGGGGTGGGGTGCCGAACTGCTTGGCAGAAACCGGCACCTTGTGGTATCGAGGTGCTTCCGGAAGCGGAGGGCCTATGGGAGGGTGGTGTTCCTTGAGCACTGGCATGAAGGCTTTTGCAGCCCCAGGTTGTCAGCTGTCATTGTCCTTTCTGCCTTTGCCCCGCAGCATGAACGCCTTCATCCTGTTGCTGTGTGAGGCGCCCTTCTGCTGCCAGTTTGTGGAGTTTGCAAACACCGTGGCTGAGAAGGTGGACCGGCTGCGCTCCTGGCAGAAGGCCGTTTTCTACTGCGGGTGAGGGGCTGCTGGGCAGGCCTATGGCGCGGTTCTCCAAACTCTTGCTGATTAAAGCAGGCATTGGCGAGGCGGGTGGGGCAGGAACCTTTCTTTCCTGCAGAAGTTTTTCTTTGATAGCTGTGGACACAGCCACTGGCCCATCCAGTGGCAGCTGCTAAAGAACGGGACCCAGGAGCTGCCTTCTTGAGCTCAGATGGCAGCTACAGCCATACAAGTATTCCAAGATCTGTAGTGCTGGCAGCAGTGCATGGGTGGGGGGTGGGGGGTGGGGGTGGGGGACGGGACAGGGAAGCAGCTGGGAGTTGCCAGAGAGGTCATAGTAGATCTGTGTGGATATTGTGCAGGCTTGAAAGGAATGTGGCCAACCTATATGCCATGAGATTGCAGAACAGAAAACACCATTTTCCTCTAAATATGCTTTTTCTCCTTCTGGTTCAGACAAGTACAGTGTGTCATAAGACTGCACCACTTCCGAGATAAATGGAATACACAGAAACCTCTAGAGAAGGGCTTTTGCATGAGAGCTCAGAGAGCCAGTGATATTTATCACGATTACCAGTATTATCTTTAAGATCAGGTTAGACCAAAGCTTGGTGGAGGCTCAGCGGCTTTGGCAGTGCGAATGTACAATGAGCATGTGCTTGCTGGCGTTTTTCTGATGTGTTTAAATCTAAAGGGATCATAGGGTCACAGAGTTCTAATCAGTGTAGCACGGTGTCCTTTGATTTGTGTGTATATGCACACACACACACAGGCACATGTGCATACATACCTTTATGTAGGTGCACATGCATGTGGAAGCTGGATGTGGACATTTTCCTCAGTCACTTTCCACTTGTTTTTAAAGACTGGGTCTCTTACTGAACCTGGAGCTCACAAATGTGGCTAGACTGCCTGGCCAGTGAGTTCTAGGAATCCCCCTGTCTCTACCTCATCAGCCCTGAAGTACTTGGGTTTTTATGGAGATCCAAACAGGCCCTTATGCATGTGTAGCAGGCATTTACCAACTAAGCCATCTCCTCCTCCCCCTCCTCTCCCCCCCTTTGTATTTGAGAGTCTCATTATGTAGACCAGGCTGGCCTTGATCTCACAGAGATTCATGTCTCTCTGTCTCTTGAGTGCTGTGATTAAAGGCGTGAGTTACCATACCTGGCTTTCTTGAGTTTTTAAGATGTGTTGTCATGATGCTCACGGTAATGTATGTTTATCAAAAGTCATTGTAAAATAGAAAATGGTCACTCCAGACCTCACCACCTATTAATTCTTTGGCACGTGTCCGTCTAGTCTGAATCCAGACACTTTTGAAGCTCATCTTTAACATGCTAATAACTGCTATACCTGCTCATAAGGTTTGTACCTGCTTTTTTGGCTTGCTGTGGTATCAACATTTTCAGTGTTATCACAAAGACTATGACATTCTTTTTAATGTTAAACACATTTATTCTGCTGGACATACTGCCTTTGTCTTAATTTGTTAGCTGATGTCACTCAAGTCTGGTGAACATCTGTCTGCCAAAACTACCATCTCCTTAGGAGATGTTTCCAGGTGTGGAATTACCAGACCAAAGGTTTATGGACATTCAAAAGATCTTAACATACGTGACTCAGTTTCTTTCCCGAGAGACCATCTGGGTGTCCTGTCCCTCCCCTCTCCACCCAGTCAGTGCCTAGTGCCACTTCCACGTTTATATTCATTGTTGAAGAAGTAAAATACCCTCTTGTGTATTCACATTCATTTTCTTTCTCAAAAGGTTTCTGGTCCTGCTCTTATGAGAGCTTTAATGTCTGACTTTGCAGGCTGTGTGTTTTCAGTATTAAAGACCTCAGATTCCTTTGCAGTGTTTCCCATTCTGGTTTTCCAGCCTGCTATTTGCCTGTAATGTTAATGGTTTTCCTCCTGTGGTCTTTTCCCTCGAGATTTCTATTATTTTATTATAGAGGATCCTTAACTTAAGACGGGTTTCCACTTTGATAAAACAGATATCCTATTGAAAACACGGTAGCACACCTCACCTACCTACCAAACACAGCTGTTGCCAACCTTCATCATGCTTAAAGCCCTGACGCTGGGCATTGTGACTTGGCATGGCACCTCATAAGGTCGCCCACAGAGCTTGGGACTCAGAACCACAAGTACAACCATCTAAGTCAAGGACCCTCCGTACTTTGAAGCACTTCTGCTATAATGAAATCTACACTGGAAATCCAAGGAGTGCAGTTGGCTCTCAGTGTCATCCTCCTGCTCCAGGTGCCTCCTCTCCAGAGTCTTCCTGGGTCAGCCTGTCTGGGAGTCACCTCTTGTTGGAAAATTCCATCCCTCAAAACAGAGCTGCAGAGGGTCTTAGGTGGAACGGATCCACCACCAGGTGGCGCTGGCCTGCTACTGAAGCCCCGGCTAGAGCTGCACTGGGTCCAGTGTTTCCCCTGGGTGTGGGTGGGGGGTGGGGTGGAGAGGCTGCTTGTTGAGGTACAGCTGGCCCAGGATTGCTGTACTGATGAGAGTGACCATTCAGTGCTTGTGATGTGGGTGTGGGATAAGTGGCCAGCAGCCTTCGTACTGACATCAGGATCTCAGGTTTGACCCCACTATACAGTGGAGGTGGAGCCCTGGGAAGCTAACTTGGTCACAGGACTGCACACATGGACTATACCCTGATCCTCTGGGCCCAGCCTCTCTGTTTTAATGAATAATGGGGTCATATAGACCCAGCCTTTTTTTTTTTTTTTTTCTTTTTTCCCCTTGTGGGTTACAGATCTTGCCACAAAGACCTGATATGGTTTTAAACTCTGTCTCTGGAAGGGAAGTTTGAGGACCACACAGGGGCAACACATGGGGTGGGAGTGCACCCTTGACCTCTGTTCTCTCCTAGGATGGCCATCGTCCCCATCATCATGAGCCTGACCCTGACCACACTGCTGGGCAACGCCATCGCCTTTGCCACCGGAGTGCTGTACGGACTCTCTGCCCTGGGCAAAAAGTGCGTCTGCACCCCAGCCCCAGGGTGGGGTCTCCTTTGCTGCCTCTGCTACCCCATCTCAAGTGGGAAAGGTCTGAGTGGGACCCTTTGTCTAGTTATGCACAGTAGCCACAAGTGACTTACCTGTGCTCTCAGGAGCAGAGGCAAGAACTCAGGGGACAACCTAGGTGGGCCCTCTAGCCTGGCTTGCACACTATGAGGTGTGCGCCAGACACTGTAGCCAACTGCCACTTCTCCCCTTTAGTTCAGTCAGTGCCAGGCAACACGTGCCCCTGTCAGAGTAACAAGGCCTCTGTCCCCTGACAGTGGCCTCTGGGGAGCACAGTCTGGGGGAATTTGCCTGCAGGTCATACCTGGGTTGCAACCCGGGAGTTGGTGGCGGGAGGGCTGTGCCTATGAAATACCTACTTTTCTCTCCCTAGGGGTGATGCCATTTCTTATGCTCGGATCCAGCAGCAGAGGCAGCAGGCAGATGAGGAGAGGCTGGCTGAGACTCTGGAGGGAGAGCTGTGAAGTGAGGCAGGGGCATTGCCTACTGTCATTGGGTTTTGTGTGAAGTCTGGAGAAGGCTGAGTGTCAACTCCGTTAAATGGCCTGGAAGCAGAGTCCCTGCAAGTCCCCATGCCTCAAGTCTTCTGGGCCTACCCTCTTCTCTGGACCTACTGAGCCTGGAGCTCCTGCCCCGCTGGTACTGAAGACCTGGGCCATAGGATGGATGGGATGAACTCAGTCCTGTCAGCCTGTGGTGCAGACTCCTGTGCTGGTTGCCCTTCGCAGACCTAAGAGCAGCCACTCGTGAACATTCTGCTCCTCACTTGGTTAAGAGGCTGATCCCCAGGCTCCTGCCACTTCAGGCTTCATCCTTTTTAGATCTGTGCTCGCTGGCAGGTGATGCTCCAGTTCTGCCCATGCACCTGTCCTCAGCGCGGAGGATGAGTACAGCATTGTCCTGAGGAGCAGGAGAGATGGCTGGTCCTTTGAGAATCTACAGCTTCCAGGATGCAGCTTCCTGGCCAGAAGAGTAGCCTTGGCAGAGGCCAGAGGGTTGGGTGGAAGTTCCCTGGTGCCTTGGACAGGCTATTTCAGGACACCTTGCTGTTCCATCTCCCACGGGCCTTACCCTGACCTCCAGGTTCTGCCTCTCCCCCAGCTCAGGTTTTGGTGCTAGGAAGTGTGTGTGTTTGTGTGTGTCTGTGTGGGTGTGTTGGGTGTGTACTGCTAGCCTGCAGTGAAAACTTCTTTGTCAGTGGTTACAGGCTCACTATTAATAGGGATTGACCTCAGGTATTCCTCCCAACCTGCCTCTGGCATCCTGTAGCCTTTGACGAACTGGGCAGAGACCATCTCTCACACAGAGCTGTCTCAGGTACCAGACCATGACGAGTAAGCCTGCGTGGCTAGGGTTTGGAGAGCTGCTACCCTGAACATGGCATACCCTGGCTGTCCCTCATCCTTCCTCTGCACTGCGGTCTTTCCCTACCGTCCTGTGATACTGGCACTAGTGGCTAATTAGATGGATCCTTAGCTGTTAGGCGGCACATGCGTGGTGGCCTGGCTGAGGATGACGTGGAAAATGCTAAGCCTTGCCTCCCTCCTGCACTAGACCTTCAACTGGGCCTGCTCCATGGGACCCAGCCCCGGAGTTGTCCAGTTTCTAGGGACTCTAGGTCACCAGTGTTTGGGGCCAGGAGTAGTGGGTATTCTATTTAGGGTAGAGGCGCTTTGAGCTGTGGGCTCTGGGGGCAGCAGTAGTTTTCCAGAGAGCCTGGCCATGCTGAACCCCAGAGGAGCAGAGATGTCACAGTGTAGCTGGCGTGGTGGAACATATATCTCCAGGATTCATCCGAGGCTATTTTTCTCAAGCAGGAGTGGGCTTCAAGGGCTCTGTGTGTGTGTGTGTGTGTGTGTGTGTGTGTCGGGGCCTGTGTTCACAGTTAAGACCTGTCTACCTCCCAGGAGGAGCAAGGCCCTACCTGCCCCTCTGGTTACGTGTATCGGCATGAGATTCAGGTCCCTTCTGCCCCTGGCAGTGGAACTCGCTGGCTACATCTATACTAAGATTGTACCCCACTGGAGAAACCCATTTTGTACTGGGTGGGCATGGGGTGGGGTGTAAAGGTAGAGGCCCTCAGACATAGACCAGAGTGGGACAGTCACTTACATTCTGAGGTTCCTGGAAGCACAGTGGCTCTGGAGCCCATTGCCTTGCCTCTGAACATGGGCACTGTCTTGCCCAGACTAGGCCCCATTCTTGCCTGTGTATGGCTATCTTCTGTGACTTCCTTTGCCCCCCATCCCCTGGTTTGTTTGTTAGTTAGCTTACATTTGGAGTAAAGCAAGGCTGTAGTTGGTATGCACCGTCTACCTGTCATCTGTCTTCAGTGCCTGTGACTGGCAAGGAGAACCTGTCTGTCAGCTGGGCCAAGCCTGGCCTGAGCCTGCTCACAGGGTCTCAAAGAAAGTAGCCTATCCGTAGAGGGTGAGCTGGCACTCAACCCCACGGTGTCTGCTGCTTTCTCTGCACTATGATCATCCAGAGTTCCCTGGCAGTCCGGGCTGAGTGTGAGGGTAGCCTGGCCGCTGGGGTAGGGAGCTTCTCCCTGGAACAGATCCCACTCCCCTTGTCTCCCTGAGGCTGCAGGCCCAATTCCTTTTATTTTGAAAAACAGTGAACAGTTTGCAGACTAGAGGTATCCCAAGGTTGGATTGGGTCCTGTACTCTGGCCTTGGGAAGTCCAGTGTTCCCCAAGATGCCCTGACCCATGTGGGTGCAGGACCTTGTCCTCATGGCCAGTTGGTCAGAACGGCATGATGTAACGATGTCCCTGTACGGAGCCACTTTGCCACCTCCATCCCCGTTCTCTGTCCTCAACATGGCCTTGCTTGGGAAGTGTCCCTTGTAGGGGTGAGGAACTAAACCCCAGGTCCCCTGACCGCCTTGTCCTTGGGCACAGCCTTTACTCAGTCTGGGGCTGGGCCGCCTGCGCCCCCTGCAGGTCTCAGCTGGGGTACTGCAGGCTGCCTGAGCTGGGGCCTGCCAGCCCCAGAGTTGGTGAGCTGCCTGTCCCAAGGTGGAAATGTGTTCTGGCTGATGGCAGGGCTGCTGCTGCTCCTGGCTGCAGGCGTGAGTCTGTGGCCAGTGCATAGGCCTGGCCTGGGTGGTTTGGCCCCTTACAGGCAAGCCCCGACTAGGGCCTGAAGGACATCCTGCGCGTGTGGAAGAAGGCCTCGATCTGCTCCAGTGAGCGGCCTTTGGTCTCAGGCACACAGCAGCCTGTGAAGAGCAGGCTGAGCAGGCAGATGGCGGAGAAGAAGAAGAAAGGCACCTGGAGGCCGAAGGCATTCTGCAGTGGGGAGTTGGGGAGGGAATCACTAAACACACAGCCCCCAGCCAGAATGTCATGGGCTCAGCCAGTACTGGCAGCCTGTGGGGCCAGCATCTGGCCACTGCTCTGCTCTGAAACCTCCCAGCCTTCCCGACTACTCCCAAGCTGCCCCTCAGCCATCCTGCCCGGAGACTCCACTCTCTTAGGTACCACACCCAAGCTCCAGGCTGCCTACAGCGCCTGGTGGGCAGCATGTTGTGTCAGCCCTTCTCTTAACCTCAATCACTGAGTCGGGCGAGGTGGGGGGTGCAGGTTCTGGCATGGCACTAACCCAGCTGGATTCCCCTGGTAGAGTCTGGAGCTGGCCCAGCATTCAGGTGTCTTTAGGGCCTGCTGGCTTGCAGGGCTGGGAGCTAGGTGTGTTTAGGAGGGACCTCACACCATGCTCTAGTCGGGTAGCAAGGTTACACTGAAGAAGCATCCAGGAGGTCAAGAGACAACACCGCTGATCTGGGCTGTGTCCTTGGGCTGGGAGGTAACCTGGTTTCCCCAAGCATCCCTCCTCCCCCCAGTGTGTCCCTGTAATGGCCTGGGTTGGCTGTGCTTGGCCATTCTTAGCCTGTAAAGGGCCTGGGCTCTTCTCCACCCTGAGGGGAGATGTTAATGGAGAGGGAACTCTAGCTGGGAGTCCTGGGGCCAAACACTCACCACTGCCAGCAGGAAGTACTTGGTGAGGACGAAGGCTGTGAGCCAGCTGACCAGCACGCAGAGCCCCGAGGCAACACCGCGGGCACGCAGGGGCAGGACCTCAGACATGAGGAGCCAGGTGATGGGCCCCCAGCCCATAGCATAGCCTGCCCAGAAGAGGGGAGCAGTTGGGCTCAGGCCCTGGGGACCCTCAAGCTGCCTTGCCTGTGTCTCCTGGGTTGTAAGGAGGCCCAGTTTTCCAGCTCCCCCACCTCTTAGGCAAACCAAGACAGTAATGGAACCCTTGTCCCTCCCTGCCCCGCAACAGCCCATCCCAGGTGTTACCACTGCCAGGGTGTTCCTACCCATAATGAAGAGCATGGTGGCCAGCAGGGGTATCAGAGTAAGATAATTGAAGGATGTAGCTGGGGACTGCTCTGTGTCCCCCAGGGTCATGATCTCCAGTCCCACAGTACCGTTGGGGGTCAGAGACCTTGGTCCAAACTGGACGTACAGCCCCAGTGTCAGGTTGGCAACAAACATGATGGACGCTGTGGACACACGGACACCTCAGGACCAAGACCCTCCAAGCTCGAGGCCCTTTCCAAGCCCCACAGCACCTCTTGTTGGGTGGCAAGGCTGGCCTGTGAAAGGGGCAAGCCCCCACCCCCAACACAGAATGGCAAGCTCAGGTTCTCTTGCCACCTCCTGAGCTAGGGGGGTGGGGTCCTTTGCTCTTGGAGTTCTAGCAGACCTGTCTGGAGCAGCTGCCATGCGCTAGGCCCTGGACCATGTGCGAGGGAAGCTTGGGTATGGCCCGAAGATTCCAGTCCACACACTGGCTGTAGGAGTAAAAGGCACACGTCACAGTGGGGACACTCACCTGACACATAGAGCAGGACTTTCCGGCCCGCCAGGTCCATGGTGAGAGCAGCGATCAGCACAGACACGAGCCTCACGGCACCCACTATGGCTGCGTCCTGCTGGGAGGGCTGTGGGGCAGGGCACTGGGCTGAGAGATCTGGCCCCGTGTCCTGCCCTGACCCTAATGCACTCCAGGGTCCTCGGACCTAAGTCCAGGGCCACTGTCTTTTTTTGCCATGAGCCATCACATGTACCGAGCCCGAGGTACTCTCTGCAGCCAACCCTTTTCTGTGGGGTTTCCCAGCACAGACCTCTCTACTATGCCTGCTACTAGTCCTGGTGGGCACAGACTCTGGTTGGACACTGATGGTAGACCTGAGCCATCCGCATCTTTAAACCTCGTTGCAGGAAGAACCTGGGGGGGTGGAACTGGGCTCTCAGGGACTTCACAGGCCCCACTTGGGACCTGAGCCTGGGGCCATGGTCCCAAGAGTTCCACATTCTATTAAATTGCTTTCCTTTGTTATTCTGTATATTTTAAAAACACTTAAACTTCACTTGAGGAAAATGTTCATTGAGGCAGGGTGTGAATCAGAGGTGTCTGGGTCTCAGCCACCTAACTCCCTGGCTGCTCTGCTTGTATTCTCCTCAGCAGCCTCCTGGGACTCTGGGCATTGCTGGCCAGGTGGGTTCTCACCAGCAGCACGGACGTGCTGTCGAAGATGGTCTGCAGGTACACGAGGATGGGCGTGATGCCTGTCAGCTGCTGCAGGAAGCGCATCAGTACCGCGATGAGAATAGGCCGGTACACGCGGGGGTCTTGGGCCTCTGCCCATGACACTCGGCTACTCTGGAACACAAAGCTGCTGCTGAGGGGCTATGCCAGGCTCTCCAGCCCTGGCCACCCTCTCTTGGCACCTGTGGGTCTAAGGGAGACCTCCCTCTCCCCTCTTCTAAGAGAGACCCAGCCTCTGGAGGCTGCCTAGGCTCTGCCCACTAGCAAGGACCACTCTGTTTGAGGAAAGGCAGCCAAGGCCCAAACAGGCCTAGTGAATGTCCAAGGCCACCCACACAGAGCCTGGTGTGTCGGGGCCTGACCGGCCAGTCCCACCCATACTGCACCTGTCTCCGCACGTTGTCCTGTATCTGCTCAAACTCCCAGTGGACCTCAGAGTCAGCTCGCAGCCAGGTCAGCGCCTGCAGTGCCTCCTCATCCCGGCCCTTTGAGAGCAGGAAGCGCGGTGAGTTGGGCATGAAGCTAAGCAGCAGGATCATGATGAGAACAGGCCCTTCCCCGGCCACAGCAAGCCATCTCCAAGGCAGCAAAAGACCTGGTGAGAGAAGCTTTGGTGAAGGGCTGGGGCCTCTGAGTAACCTCACTGCTCTCCCAGCCTAGCCTTCCCTGACTGCCCAAGTCTCTGTAGAAGACAGAGGCAATGTGGATGCTGCAGGGCTTGCCTGGACCCTGGTACTAGAGTGATATTCTTAAATGGTCTCAGTATAATGGGAGACTGTAGAGCAGGCTGGGCACAGGGCTCTCACCCTCCCCCGTGCCCCACACCATCATCCGGCAGGCAAGCTCCTGTATGGGTTTCTCTCATGGACTAACTTTTAGACGTGGTACCCATGGAGGCTAGGAAGCCGGGTGTCCTGCCTATTAGTGCTGGGTTCCTTCGGGGAGAGTTCCATTCCCCCAAACCCTTAATCTCCAGAACCTGCATGCTGGATTGCAGGATGGTACTTGCCGAGGGCATAGAGAGACAGGGATCCAAACACGGCCATGAGCTGCGGTGTGGCACCCAGGGCCCCACGAACACCAGGGGGTGCGATCTCAGACACATACACCTGCAAGACACAGGCCCCCCGCTTGCGGCATCAGTGGGAATGCATGTTTCTGGGCCCACTAGGGTGAGAGAGGGGCCTGGGAGCCTAGAGAAGCTGACAGGGGTCTTGTTCTGACCACAGCTCTGACCTTCCCTTCCCTAGCAGAAAAGTATGCAGAAGCACTCAGCTCTGATGGGGTGGGGGTGGGGAGGGAGACACACAGATGGACTATGACATTGGGACCCAACCAAGCCCTGGGTAGTCAGGCCAGGTGCCTGTATTTCTCCTAGTGACCCCTTTTCCCTCTGGGTTTGGCCAGAGGACAGGTTTTTGTATGGAGTACTGCATGAGGCAAGCAGCGTGGGGGCTGGCGGGGGGGGGGGGGACGACTTCCCTTCACATCCCTTGCTCAATGCAGATTTTCTTCTGTTGAGCAATACATCGAACTGAGGTCAAAACACAGGATAGGAAGCTTTTGGTGACAATGATGTCAGCTTCTTTGGTGGAGGGAGCTGAGGTTCTCTGGGCAATGTAGGGGACCCCACACACTCTCACTGAGCAAAGGCTCGGAGGCAGGGGTGGCCTCGACCACCCCTGAGGCGGTGGAGACATCCGGCCTTACCGGGATGCAGGCAGCAGTGAGTCCCCCGGCAAAGCCTGTCAGCGTCCTCCCCAGCAGGAGCATCCAAAGGCCATGGGCACCAGCCATGAGTGCATAGCCAATGACTGAGGGGACGGCCGAGAACATGATGCTGAGCTTCCGACCCAGGAGGTCATTGAGCACCATAGCACTGAGGCCCCCAGCGGCGGCACCCAAGGTGAACACGGACTGCAGGGGTGCAAGAAGATACAGTGGCCTTAAGCGTTCTCACCCTCATCAGAGCCTTAGAGACAGTTTTCCCAGGGCTGACCCAGAGGCCCGGCATTCATTGGTAGAGAGCCCCCTGTCCACAGAAGCCTGTGGACAATGATATGTGAGGGTGCCAGGACTACTGTTCTGTTCTAGAGGTGTGGTGGGGCCGCCTGTACACAGTGGCTCTGCCCAGAAATGTCCATTATTTTTCTGAGCTCGAGCAGGCCTCAAAATCATGATCATCCTGCCTCTGCCTCCCAAGTGCTGAGATTAAAGGCATTCTCCATGGCTCCCATTCTACCCAATAGAACTCTGTGACTTGAAGGCCCAGGACCGTAAGATTTGGGGGGATGGGGAGGGGTCATTGGATTTGCTGTAGAATAAAGGATTTGCCTGGACTCTGTTACTCATGAGCAGTGGGACCAGGACACACAGCTTGGCTTGTCTAAGCCTCAGTTTCTTAGCTGTGCAACAGGGAGAGCTCAGGTTGATCCAGGAGTGAAAATGTTTCACCAAGTATCTGGCATGTGCTGTGTGGGCCCTGCATGTGCCTGCCCCATTTGAAATGCTCAGGAAACCCTAAATCTGTCCAGCGTGGTTGTCAAGTGGCAGTTCTAACTCAGGGTCTACTGACATTCTAACGCTACAGTGTTGGTTGGGCTCCTGGGCTCTTCTCTGTTTAGCCACACTCTGTCCTCCAGAGGACACCTCTCATCCCTCCGGCCCCCTGGTGTTCCCGCCTCCAGATACCCAGGAGGATGCCAGCTCTGCTGTGGCAGCCTGGCTTTGGGTATGCGGTTGGGAAATCTTCCTGTCAGCCCCTCCCCACATCTCTGCAGGATGCCACTTCCTCCTGGGTCTTGCCATCACCACTAGCAGACAGGAGTGTGTCGGGGAGGGGCACCGGGGCTCTAGGGGAGGTGCCAAGGCTGAGTGATTTTTAGTCCCCTGTGGTAAACAGGCTGAATGGGTTCATGCTCCCCTACTACCCCACCTGGCTTAGAGAACAGGCCTCACCCCAAACCAGGATGCCTGGATTTTGTTCAGGTGTAGTGCTGGGTCGGAAGAAAGCTTCAGCGCAGGAATGACTGGGGACGTGTAGACCAGGGCATACCCAAAGCTGAAATTGCCCAGCACAGCAGCAAAGGTGGCCAGGAACACCCTTCTGTTTTGCAAGGCCCTGGTGGGGGATGGGGTGGAACCAAAGGACCAGGGTCAAGTCCTCTAACTGGATCCTGGGTTCCCAGACTGCTGCCTTCCCTGAGCCCCGTGGCCATCCAGCTCAGCAGACAGCAGGGAGAAACCTGGGTCCAGGGCCAGTCAAGTTGGTACCTCCTTGAGGCCTGAGCAGCGGCTCTGGGAAATCCCCAGGGTGTCAGCTGGGGATGGGGCCCTTTTTCCTCCAGAAAAGGAATCGTAGGTTCTCCGCCCTGCTGTGCTGCTCAAAGCTTGTTCTGTGATCTTCGGCAAGACCCTCATCCTATCCCTATCTGTGACAGGCGGGGACTCCACCCAGTATTCCTTTAGAAGAGTCTCTTCTCTATGGTGGGCCAGCTCTTGAAATAAGACTTGCGAGCATGCGGCAAGAAAGAGCCAGATGACTCTTGGTGGTCACTCACCAGAAGTCAGTGACGGCCCAAGATGTGTGCCTGCTGGAGATAAGGCCACCCCGATCTCCCACCCCCCCACGCCCCGTGACTCTCACCCGGCCCGCGTGCTCTCTCTCGGCGACGCGGGCGCCTCGGGGAAGGTGTCATAGTCCAGACCCTCGGCTCCTAGCAGGGGCTCCTGCATGGTCAGCGCGGACGCTCGAGTAGAAGCTGGACTCCGCCGCCGCAGCGCTTATAGCATCCGCCCGAGCCCCCAGCGCGCGGCAGGCAAGACTCCGCCCTACGGCCGCGATTGGCTGCAGGGCCGCCCTGCAGGGCCGTACTGTCCAATGGGACGGCCGCACGCCTCGGATGCAGGATGCGGTCGGGCTCTGGGGTGCGTCTGTCCGCGTGCGTGCGCTTTGAGGCCCCGGGTTCTGCCGGGGAAACCCGCTCCAAAGGCAGGGCGCAGGGCGGCCGGGCACGAGCGGACACATGTCCGTGTGGCCTGAGACCAGCGACCAAGGCCGCCGAGCCCCACTCTGCCAGGCTTGTGTCAAGGGCGTGGACCGCTCCGTGGCTGGGTCCAGCTTTAAGGAGGAAACAAACCCACAGAGGCGATGCTCGCCAAGGTCACACGGAGGGTTTTATCTCACGGTCTTATTCTGTGCCCTCTCCTGTCATATAGATGTCGCTTCTTTATCTGCCACTCCACTGCTTCCCTCTTGACCTTGGTTGAACCTGGACATCTTTGGGTGGGTGTGGTAGGGGGAGGAGGCCTGAGCAGAGACAATTAGGGGCAACTCCAGCAGGCGAGCTGGGGCAGAACTTGGGCCTCTCTCTCTCCTAGCAAACAGTCTATCTCTGAGCGACAATACCCAGCCCCTGGGATTTCCTAGTTGTCGAAATAGCCTGGGACTGTTCAAAACCATTCCAGTAATGGTATAAAAATGACAAAGTAAAGGAAAATTGAAACAGAAACTTATCTGGATGCCCATGCCAGGGGATGGAAAAAAAGTCACAGTCATGATGCCTATTTCCCCCTTGGACTTTTTCAGGCATGGGAGGGGACTCACTTCCTGGTCACGTTTATAAGCTGACCCTTTGTGATCGGGCTATTAAAACAGTAAAGGGCATTGTACAGGTCTCAGTTCCTCTTTACTACAATAGAAACACCACTACAGAGGACAGCAGAGGCCAGGAAACCACCCGGCTCCCACAGCCCACCTGGCCAGACCTCTTTGCTTCCTGTGTCTTCCTTGAGTGTCTGTGACTTAACAGGGGAGTGTAGATTTTCAGTGGCATTTCATTGCATATCCAAGCTCAGAATATGTTTCTTTGTATTTTATTTTAGGGGTTGGAGAGATGACTCAGTGGTTGAGAGCACTGGCTGGGTTTTGTTTGTTTGTTTGTTTGGTTTTGGTTTTTGTTTGTTTGTTTTGAGTCAATGACATTCCATCTTTTTAAAACTTATTTAACTTTATTTGATGTGCATTGGTGTGAAGGTGTCAGGATCCCCTGAAACTGGAGTTACAGACAGTTGTGAGCCGCCATGTGGGTGCTGGGACCGCCATTCTGGTCCTCTGGAAGAACAGCCAGTGCTCTTAATCACTGAGCCATCTCTCCAGCCCCAGCACTGGCCGTTCTTGCAGAGGACGCAGGTTTGATCCCCAGTACCACACGTGGCACACCACATGTGGCACACAGCTCTCCTCTGTCCCTCCATTCCCGGGTCACTGGTGCCCCTTTCTGGCTTCAGCTCTTGTGTGATGCAGACACACATGGAGACAAAACACTCACACACATAAAAAAATTTAAGATATGTAAATTTATTTTTATTTGATATTTATCTGTTTGTGAGTATGTGCTCCCGAGGCTAGAAGTGCTGGACTTCGAAGAGCAGGAGCTACAGGCAGGTGGGAGTCACCTCATGTTGATGGGGACCAAACACGGGTCCTATGGAAAAACAGTCTGTTCTTTGAACCACTGAACCAGCTCTTCAGCTCCCCACCCCCCCCCCTCCATTTTTTTTTTTTTAGAAAGAGTCTTATGTATCCAGGCTGGCATCAAACTTGCTAGTTAGCCAACCACTTTAATTTTATCCCCCTGCCTCCACCGTTAGTTGGTCCTTCAGGCCTGGTTTCATTCTGTGCTAGGGATCGAACTCGGGCAAGTACTACACCAGCTGAGCTATACATCCCAGCCCCTGTTGAGATAACTTTCACCAAGTTGCCCAGGCTGGCCTTTCAATACCCCTGCCTCAGACTGTTAAGTAGGTAGTCAGACATCAGCAAGCTTGGTGATCTTTGAGGACATCTCTTCCTGGACCCCACTTCCTGTATCTTGGCAATGCAGTTTTTAAAGGATGTATCATAGTTGCTCCTAAAAAATAAAAAATAAAAATGAGCCAAGCTCTCTCTATCTATGGCTGGCTCGGAATTCGCTATATAGACCAGTGTGGGATTGAACTCACAGAAACATGTCTGCCTCTGCCTTCTGAATGCTGGGATTAAAGGTGTGAAGCACTCTTAGTTTAGCTGTCTCTTTTTAAGATTGAAAATATTTAGTGGCTTGTCAGGGATTATTTAAGGACCTTCTTTCAAAATATTTTTCCTTCATCCTCTCTCTCTCTCTCTCTCTCTCTCTCTCTCTCTCTGTCTCTCTCTCTGTATGCACATGTGCCATAGAGAGAGAAGAGATCAAAGAACAACTTGGAGGTAGTTGGTTCTCTCCTTCCACCATGTGGGTCCCAAGGGTTGAACTCAGGTCGTCTGGTTTAGCAGAAAGCATCTTTATCCACTGAGCCATCTCAGGATAAGGCAGGCTATTGTATTCTACTGGAAGACAAGCTCTCTAATCATTTTCCTTTCCAATACTCCTTTGTGATCGGTGGCTGTGCGGTGTGATATGGATAGGTGAAGCGGTTAGCTCCCTCTCTCCTCTCCTGGCTCACTGGAATGCCTTCTTCCTCCCCTCATCCACCATTCCCATGACTTAGCATGGTCCTGGCTCAAATTTAGGGTAGGAAAGGGTCAAGCAGAGTGGCTGGAGCCTGCCCCAATTTAGCACTGTAGGTTGGGCGCTGAGACCCATGACAAAAAATGGAGGTACTGTGCTGCCTTGACCATGTGTGCTGGTGTATGATTCTAGGCCTCAGGACAGTTGAGTTGCCTTTAGATTAAAACACACACACACACACACACACACACACACACACACGACAAATGTGTGTGTGTGTGCACGCGCACACGCGCACATGTGTTTGTGATGATACATATGTGAAGGTCAGTGGACCACTTGCAAGAGTTGGTTCTCTCTTTCTACTGCATGGGTCCCAGGGATTAAACTCAGACCCTCATGCTTGCCACCCAGTGCCTTTACCCATCTCATTGGCCCCAGTTGCTTTTCTAATTGAGCACATTTCACATATAAGGCAGCTGAGACTAAGCCATGGTTTAGTGTTTTATTTGTTTTTGCTTTTTGCTTTTGTTTTTGTGTTGTTGTTTTTTGTTGTTTTGTTTTTTTTGAGACAGGGTTTCTCTGTATAGCCTTGGCTGTCCTGGAACTTGCTTTGTAGACCAGGCTGTCCTCAGATTCACAGAGATTTGCCTGCCTCTTTTTCCCAAGTGCTGGGATTAAAGATGTGCGCCACCACTGCCTGGCAGTGGTTAAGTGTCTTTTGTCCCTTTACTTATGGGAACTTGACTGCTTCACCAACAAGAAGAGGGTCACCTCTGCCTACTTTTTTCTTAGTTCCTTCATGTATTCCCAAAACAAGAGTGAAGTCACAAAGAGGGCACACTTCCCCGTTCTTTCCCTGTTCTTCTGTGGGTTCCTGCCCATTGGTAGTTTGTAAAACCAAGGATTGGGAGCCAAGGCAAAGCCAAAGCAAGTACTGGTGACATTTTTGTGATCCTGTGATTACATCTCCTTCTCCATCATGGCAAGGTGTGGACTCCTCTCCCTCAGGCTGCTTCCTGCTTACAGCTTCCCTCCATGTTAGCAGTCTCTGCTGGCTCTGGGATTTCCCTTACTTTCCTGTTGGCAGGAGGACTCATCTCCAACCACTTCCTCTTGTCTCCAGTGTCCTCCTGGCTCCTGCTGTACCCATACAACCTGACTCACACCTGGCTTTTCCAAAAGGGGTGTGTCTGTACCCCATGACATTTCCTGGCTGTTCCTACTGCCATGGGACAAGTTTCTTTTTTTCCTTTGGTATGTATTCCAGGCTAGCTGACTCATGGACTTACATATGAAATAAATATATGTATTTAAAGGTGTGTGTATATATACATATTTAAAGGTAAAGCCAGTGTGCCCATACACACAAAGCAAACAAATTCTGTTTCTGTCATCTAGGTCTAGAGAAGGAACAGAGGAGACAAGAGGAAGCTAAAGCTATTGGAGAAAGATGGAGAGAAAACAGTCAACACAAGATGGCCACTGACTCCTCTCGAGGAACTGAGGAGACATACAGGTCACTGGAAGGACATTGCCTGATATAGAGAACCTTCTTAAGGCACTTTCCGCTCCCCTGAATCAAAGAATACTTAGCCAGAGCTCCAACATCACCTCCTCTAGTTGTTTTTTCTTTTTCCCTCCTCCTCCTCCTCCTCCTCCTCCTCCTCCTCCTCCTCCTCCTCCTCCTCCTCCTCCTCCTTCTTTTCTCCCCCACCCCTCTCTCTTTGTTTTGGCAGTCTCCTTTATCTCAGGTTGGGCTCAAAGTCACTACATTGTCCAGATCAAGCATGGGCGATCATCACTCCTGCCTACCGGTGCTGGCTGGTTTTATGTCAACTTGTCACAAGCTAGAGTCATCAGAGAGGAGGGGGCCTCAGTTGAGAAAATGCTTCCAAAAGATCGGGCTGTAGACAAGTTTGTAGGGTGTTTTCTTAATTAGTGTTGATGGAGGAGGACCCAGCCCATGTTGGGTGGTGCCATCCCTGGGCTGATGGTCCTGGCTTCTATAAGAAGGCAGAGTGAGCAAGCCATGAGAAACAAGCCAAGAAACAGCACCCCTCCATGGCCTCTGCATCAGCTCCTGCCTCCAGGTTCCTGTCCTGTTTGAGTTTCTGCCCTGACTTCCTTCAATGACAAACAGTGATGTGGAAGTGAAAGCCAAATAAACCCTTTCTTCCCCAAGTTGCTTTTGGTCATGGTGTTTCATCAGAGCAATAGTCACCCTAACTAGGACATTCACCCTCCTAAGTGCTGGGACTGAAGGCCATACTTGTTTTTTGGTAAATTTATTTATTTAAATCTAGTGTGTGTGTGTGTGTGTGTGTGTGTGTGTGTGTGTGTGTGTGTGTCTGTGTCTGTGTCTCTGTGTGTGTGTGTCTGTCTGTCTGTCTGTCTCTGTGTGTGTCTGTGTGTCTGTGCATCTGGGTTTTTCTTGCATGCATACCAGTGCACTATCTGCATGCCTGGTGCCCAGAAAAGGAGCTCAAATTTCCCAAGTCTGGAGTTACAGATGGTTGTCAGCCACCATGTGGGATCCTCTGGAAGAGCAGCCAGTGCTCTTAACCACTGAACAACTTTCTAGCCTTTGGGTAAACTTTAAAGTTCTCTCGTTGATAGCACCCCCTCTAGTCAGTTCTTATCTCCTCTTCAGGACACTGGCCTTTGACTCTTGGAGATGGCCATCAGTGGCGCTCAGTGACAGACACTCTGATCCTTCTGTGAACAGGCCTCCCCCAACAAATCCTGATTATGGGCTGCTAACATGGTAGCCACTCCAGCTGTAAGGATAAGGGTCTGAGAAAACGCTGAAGGAAGACCCCGGACTCAAATAGTATGCAAAAGCGAAGAGCATTTACTCTGCAGAAACAGCCAGCGTATGCCAAGTCAGCCACTTGTACAACCTGATGATGAGCCCGAGAGCAGTGTACAGGCTCCTTTTAAACACAGCTAGGGGAATTTCAGGGCCGGTTAGGTCAGCTCAGCCATAATTGGTCAAGCAAGCAGCAGTTACATTAATGTACTTTCAATTGACTGAGGTTTTATCTTTGGACATACTTGGATAAGTTTTAAGGGGGGGTTCAGGAACTGTCCTTGAGACATTGTGGGGCTGACTCAGACCTTGTTCGTGCTCTTCCTCTTCCCTGAATATAATTTGTTGGTAAATGGCCCTTTGTTGGGAGAGACACCTGTTTGTCCCTCATAGAACTGAAACCTAAATTCAGTTGTAAAGGTGGGAAAGTTTAAACCCTTCATAAGCAGACTGAAGGGCTTGAATGTGTTTCTCTGGCCTGGACTCTGAGTAGTACGTTACCTCCAGATCAGTAAATTCCTCTGTTATGGGCTTTTAACTGGTACTCACCCTGCAATACCCCAATGCTGGTCATTAAAATCATCCCTGGATTTGATCTCCTGAGATCTCCTGTGATGGCTTTGTTTCCTAGGTCACTCAGCCTATAGATAAATCTGTGGAATTAGATATGATTACTCTTGAAGACCCCAGTTCTCTGGAAAGTTTGAAACAGGTTCTGTCTACTGTAATATTGTACCGATCTTATTTGCCTCTGAATCTGTGTCATTCAGTGCCACTTTATGCCATGTTCAGAGCTGATCTAACCTCAGGTGGTCCTATGAGAACCTAAGTCCATCCATATGGGTCCCCTGATCTTCCTCCAAGGCCTGAAGTTCAGCGGCACTGAAGACCTAGACCCTTCACCCTGTTTCAGCCTGAAGTAGCCAGATCAACTCACTAGGTGATTTTAGTGTCTACCTCTTGAGGGGGGCTGTTAGGCAGCTGTTAAAAGTCAGGCATTAGCAGCCTTGGTCATTGAGGCTTGGACTCTACCTCCTGTTACCCTGGCAACACACTGATTTTTTTTTTTTTAAGGATGGAGAAGTATCTTGATTGTGCTCCTTAAGAGTGAAGATGCTGTGTGAAAGGGAGGTGGGCTGAGGAAGCAGGGTTTTGTTTCCCACTATGGAGAACTATTTCCTTCTTGTCAAGCAGGGCTGGTCTATAGATTTATTTATTATTACATGTATTCAGTTTGTGTGTACAAGCATGTATGGTGACAGTGAGTAGAGGGTAGATGACAACTTGTGGGAGTCAGTTCTTTTCTTTCACTATGTGGGTCCTGGGGATTGAACTCAAGTTATAAGGCTTGGCAGCAGGTGTCTTAACCTACTGAGTCATCTTACTGTCCTTAGATTTTCCCCCCTCCCTTCCTCCCTCTCTTCCTCCCTCCATCCTTTCCTTTCCTCTCAATCTACTTGGTTACATGGTTTAGTTAGTTAGTTTGTTTGTTTTTTGGTCAAAAGAATGGGATCTAGGAAGGAAGGAAGGAGAGAGAAAGAAAAGGAAAGAAAGGAAGGAAGGAAGGAAGGAGAGAGAAAGAAAAGGAAAGAAAGAAAGAGAGAGAGAAAGAAGGAAAGAAAGAAAGACAAAGGAATGGGCTCTGATCTGTCTCTTGCGGAGAAATAATGTTCTAAACCTCATAAAAAAATATAAGATTGGGTCAGGTGTGGTGGCACATGCCTTTAATTTCAGCATTTAGGAGGCAGAAGCAGGCAGATTTCTTGAGTTTGAGGCTAGCCTGATCTACAGGGAGTTTTTAGGCTAGCCAGGGCTACATAGTAAGACCCTGTCTCAAAACAAACCAAACTAATCCTCCAAGATGCCAACTTTATTAAGGTGTAATTTATAGACATCAAAAAGAGCTCACGTTCAGTTCTAACTCAAGAGTTTTGACAACTTGGAGAAACTTCCAGCCACGACACGCATTACTACTGCCTTAGAAGGTCCTTTTGGGTGGCTGTACCCTCTCCCCACCAGCCCTCCCCTAGACTGTGTGCTGTGATTCAGATTAGGCAATCTTCATAGACTTGCAACTGTCCAGTACCCGACAGCCCGGTCTTCTTGTGGGTGGGGTGGGGGAAGGTGAAAGGGCACACTTCTGTGTTGTGGTTTTGAGGTTTGTCGCGTTTGCTCGTGGCATAGTGGTGGTGCCTTTAGGTGGACAGGTGTTTCTGGTTTGGGACAAACAAGAAGCTGATAAGCTGTCGAGGGGTCCCAGTCTGCCTGCCTCTCCTGAGTAATGAAGCCTGGTCTGCTAATGGTCTTCTGTTGTGAGCATCTGTGTGGCTTCAACACTTCATTCTTTTAAACATTTTTTTTATTGATTCTTTGGGAACTTCACCTCATGAACCCCAATCCTGATCATTTCCCAGTCCCTCCGTACCTGTCCTTCACCCCTGTATCATCTCCCATAAAATAACATTTAAAAAATATTAATTTACAACAAAACAAAACAAACAAAAAAACCACTTCTCTCCTCTGTCCTACCTCTCCAACACCTCTGCATTCATCTTAGTGGCCTTGGGAGCTACAGTGTGTCTGGAAACACAGACCCTGGGTGGGGTAGGACCATGGACTCAGCCCAGGCCCGGACATCACCAGGGTTCTGGGTGGCGATCTTTTGCCCAATCAATTTTACTTGCAAATGTTCATCGCAATGAGTTGTTGGTCTGGTTCAAGGTCTCTGGCTTCTGGTACACTGCCAATACTGGATCCTCACCAAAACTCTTCTCAGAAATCCTGCCACTGGCCTGAGTCTTGGAGATCCTGCGGCTGTGGTTCTGCAGGACCCGTCCCTTCACACACACTCTGGCAGGTCATGGAAAGGGTAGATGCTGGGGTGGGCCAACTCAAAGCCCTGGATGTGGGTTTGGGTGGTAGCTGATTTGGTCAGTCCAGGCTGTTGGGACACTCCCCTCAGGCAAGGGGCAGAGCAGCTCTTCTATACCCATGCCATCAGGGCGGGATCTCCCACACCTGTGGTGAGGGGTGGGGTCAGATCTCCCATGAGGGGCAGGACCAGTCTTCTACTGCAGCAAGTGCTGGCATTTCAACATGTTCCTATGTTCCTATGGCCCCCTGTGGTAACACAGACCCTAGCTGCAGCAGGATCACGGACCCAGACATAGCCCTTGGCTACAGCTCAGGCCTGGATGTCACCATGGGCCCAGGTGGCAGTGCAGGCCACTCAGATCTGTGTGATACCAGGTGTAGCATGACCTTCAGATACCAACATGGCCCCAGGTGGCAGCCCAGACCCCAGACATCAACTCAGACCCTGGCTGCTGGAGGGCCATGGACCCAGATGCAGCCCTTGGCTTCAGCTAGGGCCGGGATGACACCATGGCCCGGGGTGGGGGGGGGCAGCACAGGTCACTCAGATCAGTATGGCACAGCTGCAGCGTGACGTTTGGATGCCAACGTGGCCTCAGGTGGTGGGCCAGACCCTGGGCATCTGCACAGCCTTAAATGGTAACAAGAGCAACAGACACCAATGCAGACCCTCAGCTGCAGCCTGGGCCCAGATGTCACCATGGCCCCGGGTGGCAGCTCAGGCCACTCAGATCAGCATGGCCCCTGTAGTGGCACACAGCCCTCGGACAACAATAAACCAAAGGTGGTGGCCCAGACCCGGGCATCCGTGTGGCCTTTCATGGCAACATGGGCCACGGATGTCAACACAGACCTTGGGTGGGGTAGGACCATGGACTCAGCCCAGGCCCGGACATCACCAGGGTCCCAGGTGGCAAGCAGGCCACCCACCTCAGCCTGTTCCTCACCACCTTAGCTTCTTCAGTTCTGCCTCTCTCCGCAGCACACGAGAACCTGTCCTCTTCTCTTTCTCTACCATTTCTCCACCACGTATTTGCTCATCACAGTGGCGCCTCCTCTCCTGGCACCACAGGGTGCCTGCCCTGCCCGGCAGGCCTGTGAATCCAACACTTCCCTTTTTTAAGTTAACAATTTGAGGAACGTCTATCTTGAAGGTTATTGACCTCTACAAGGATCTTTAGGGCTGTCCCAAGCCTCCTGCTGTGGCCTTGCTGCAGTCTCTTGCCTGGGTCTGACTCAGCCAGGTGTCTGGGGGAACCTAGGTTAGGTGTGAAGGTCTCCTTCCCTCTGCTTGCCTTGCACAGTGCTGGGCACCACAGCATCTGGAAACCCCTGGCTGACTTGAACCCATCATCTCCTTCCTTTCCTATGCCTGCGCTCCCCAATGCAGGACTCTGGGTTACAGGCAGTGGAGGAAGGCTAGCGTGGGAGGGGTCCCAGCTCTGTCGGAGACACTGGCTTTTCCTCCCTGCGGACACACCCACAAGGCATAGAGCTCACTTGACTGGGCCTCTCAGTTTTCTTGTAGCCCAGCTCCATCTAGCTCCTCCCCACAGATGCTCCTCCCAGGTGCGTTCTGCTGAGCAAAGGCTTCCACTGGATCCATTCAGAGGAGGCTGTAGAGGGGTGAGCTCTCCCGGGATATGAGACCCTTATGGCTGGAAGGTGAGTGCTCTGGGAGCTTGCAGTACTGGAAGGTAGATACCACACAGGGCTCATGTGGGTGGAGAGAAGAGCCTGGAAATCTAGCTTGAAATAGATCCCAAGCCGGCGGTGGTGGCGCAAGCACACTTTTAATCCCAGCACTCGGGAGGCAGAGCCAGGTGGATCTCTGTGAGTTCGAGGCCAGCCTGGGCTACAGAGTGGGTATCAGGAAAGGCGCAAAGCTACACAGAGAAACCCTGTCTCAAAAAACCAAACCAAAACTAAACAAAAAAGAAATAGATCCCAAAATGGAAACACCTCCTCTTCCTGCCTCCCGCACTGGCCACCCCAGGGCACTAGATCTCAACAGTCTTGCCATGTGAGGCTCTACCTTGCCCAGAGGAGGGCCTCTTCCAGTTGCCCAAAAGCTACTTGCCATAATCCAAGTCTCTGGTGGCCACAGATGCCTTTGTAGACTCTTGGAGCTTCTTGCTTCTCATCTATAAGGTGGGTGTAAACCTGGAAGCCTTACCTGTGTGTGGAGGTGTAGCTGCCTCCCAGGCTTCACCAAGGTCCTTCCAGACCAGACTGACAACCTCTAAGTGCCTGGGGAACTGGCAGAGTGGCATTCCGGGACTCTGACGCTGGGGCTAAGGTCTCCAGCACCTCCAGGGGAGGTAAAGAGATAAGGACTGAAGCCGTGAAGCCGTGGGGGGTGGGGGGAGGAGATTCACTTGACGCTTGCTCTCCCAGGGGCTGTTAACAGTCTCCTTACAAAGGAGAGAACAGGTACAGCATCACCGCCCAGGGCCATGGTGGGGTACCAGAGGGAAAGTGGTAAGTGGGCAAGCAGCGGGCGTCTACCTAGATGAAGTCCAACCCCTCACCCTAACTCCTTCCCACACACAGATGGGCCGCCCAGGACCCCCAGAGGAGAAGGTCTCCGACACCCAGCTGTCCGGGGCTCCTGGTGGCCCTGGAGATGCGCTTGGTGACGACATCGATGGTACAGAGGATTCAGACTTGGTGCCCTCTGTCACCCTGGCCACGGCCCTCATCCTACTGTTCCTCCTAGTGTCAATCTGGCTGGCTTGGCCACTCTGCCAAGCCTCCTACTAAGCGGATTCCTGAGTGGAGGGCAGCAGGACCGTTGGGCTTCTAGGCCCACTCTGGGTCAACGACTCTCAATGCTGTGGGAAAGGGTGGCAGCTCATGCTCACCCGGTCCACTTCCCTTGATGCCTGGCTTTACTCATGTCTCTCATCTTTATGAAGCCGTGCTGCGGGCTTCAGATAAAGCTGAACAACTTCAGTCACTTGTGTCAATGAGTGGGGATACTTGTGTGGTCAGCTCCTCCATTCTGGGGCCTCAGTTTCTCCAGTCTTCAAGGTAGGGTGGCAGTGCCTGCTTCTGGGTATTTTGAGGAAGATGCCCAGTGGGAGGGCCTCCTGTGGTCATCTTTGCGATATATACTCCTCCATTACGCCAGCCTCTGCTTCTACAGCACTCAAGCAGAAGATTCATAGGCATAGGTGATACCTCCAAAAGATGTACTGGTCTTAGCTGCCACCTGGTGGTAAAAGATAGGATTGCACCTGCATAGAGGTTCCCTTGGGGTGTTCCAGAAATGGGCAGTTTTCTTTTTCTTTTACTGTTCTTTCTTCCTTCCTTCCTTCCTTCCTTCCTTCCTTCCTTCCTTCCTTCCTTCCTTCCTTCCTCCCTCCCTCCCTCCCTCCTCCCTCCCTCTCTCTTTCCTTCTTTCTCTCTCTCCCTTCCTTCCTTCCTCCTCCTCCCTCCCTCCCTCCCTCCCTCCCTCCCTCCCTCCCTCCCTCTCTCTCTCTCTTTCTTTCTTTCTTTCTTTCTTCTTTCTCTCTCTCTCCCTCCCCCTCCCTTCCTCCTCCTCCCTCCCTCCCTCTCTCTCTCTCTCTCTCTCCTTCCTTCCCTCCTTCCTTCTTCCTTTCTTTCTTTCTGAGGTGTAAAATTTTGAGATTTTTGTACGAGCACAGATCCCATTACCTGGTGAGAATTGCTTTGACGTTTGCTACTGATGTCTGTTCCCCATCTCTGTCTCCGTGACGGTTCTAAAAGCCACTCGAGGCTTTTCTAGAGAGGGGGCAAGTCTATCTTGAGGTATGTGTGGCGGAGATAGCTGGTGGCTTCCTTTTCAAGACACTGTGCCTTCCTGCCTTAGGCAGCCTGACTTCAGGGACCTTCCTCTCGGGACTGATGGGCAGTTCTGGTTTCTGAACCGCTCTTTGCCCATGTCAGGGTTCCAGCGTAGGGTGCTGCTCCTTCCTGGGAACATAAAGCACGTGGCTGTGTGACCCACTGGGGGCAAACTCCTGGTCCATCATGACATCAGTCTTAGTCCAACATTTGGACCACGTCTGTCAGGGCAAGGTGAGAAGTGGACAGGGGCTTTAGGAGAGTTTTGGAAGAGTGGAGATGTAGTCCTTGAAGCAACGGGGAAAGGCACTTCAGGTGATAGACTGAGGGCAAAGGCTGGGAGCTGGGCGAAGTCTTTTCACTAGCAGGATAAGAGGTGGCGTGCTGAGGAGGGGAGTTCAGGGGAAGGGGGCAGTGGGACTCTCAAGGGGCCACTGTGGGACTGACCTCCACTGTGAAGCTCTGAGTGTGAGAAGTAACAGAGCCTCAAGTGTGGCTCCCAAACCACTGGCCATCTTCTCTCTCACCCCTATCCCTGCTGGAGGAGAGAGGCTACAGCAAGACACTTGGTCCCTCCTGCTCTCTGGGCTGTCACCCTTGTCCCTCGGGTGCAGCTGGTTAGACAGCACTCTGATCCCTTTGGACCTTAGCACAGGCTGTCGCTTTCTGTCAGGTGTGATCCCAGTCCCCTCACCCATCTTGACACCACCCGGCAGGCACAGAGCTAGAACGTCTGCATCTTTTCTCTTGATGGCTGAGATCACTGTTGCGGCACTGTGTCAGCATCATACCGGACGTCGTGAAGACCTCAGGCTCAGGAGAGTTGGGAAGTGGGCAAAACTCCGCCAGGCCTGTCTGCCTGAAGTCTAGGCTCTACCCACAGGCGCAGTGCCAACAAGCTACCTGTGCAGGCCAGGGCATGTGCATGCATTGTTGAGCAGGACTCATGAAAATGTCCTGTGGTTTTCATGTTTCCAGTGGCCAGCTTGCTCCATCTGGCCCCATTCCTGAACTCTTGCATGCCCAGGCCATCACCACAAGTACCTGGGAGAGTGCAGGCCAGGAAGAAATTGCAACTTCAAGGAAAATATTGTTTTGTATAATTCAGTGGCCCATTCTGTAAACATTGTGGTTCTGCCTCAGGGTTTTTCCTGCCTGTCTCCTGCCTCCCGCTCTTCCAGGGAGCACCAGGCAGCCAGATGCCCAAGGTTAGGAAAATATGTACTTTTGGTGGATTGGCTGTTGTAAAGAGTGACAGGATAGGCTTGGGGACTTTACCAGGTGTGTCAGAGAGCCCAGGAGTAGGGCTGATTAGAGTCTTCTTCCAGAGATTTGCAGAGAAACTGAGTGTGTGGATGCACACGTGCATTTCTGTGTGTTTGTGGATATTCATGCATGAGTATGCATGTGTCCATGTGGTGGCAGGAGCAGGGGTGGGTGGAATGGGGTAAAAGGTGGGAGTGAGTGTGGGTGAAGGGCATGTGCAGCTCTCTTCAGGAGCTAGATATGAAGTGAAATTGATATACTGTCTACCAGCCAGGTCAAACAGCTGAACATTTACAGGGAGGGTCCAAGGGGCTCACAGAGGGGCAAGACCAATGCCTCCACGGGGCAGAGGTGGCCTTCTGCTCTTCAGGGGAGTAGCTGGAGGCAGGCTGACACTCAATACTGCTGTCAACGTGCTTTTCCAGTTATGAAGTGGAGGTTGGGTTCTTGGGCAGGGTTGGCTCTAGGCCTTTAATGGAAACATCCTGGGGTTTTTCTATCTGATAGACTAGGACTGTGGACTTGGGATAAAGGACGTGGACACTGTAAGGTGCATGTGGTGTGCTCCAGAGCTGGTAACCTTCCCAGAGGCAGGCAGAGGTGACTCAGGACAGTCTGACTGTGCTACCTGACTGCCTCTCTAGAGGGGCCAGCGGTCACCTGAGAGGAGACAGACAGGGAGGAGGAGGAGGAGGAGGAGGAGGAGGAGGAGGAGGAGGAAGGCAGCCCAAGGAAGGAAGCTGAATCCCTGTAGAGGTGGTGAGCAATGCCAGGTCATCGACCCAAGTGATACCAAGCACCATCTACAGCCCTGGAGCCCCAGGCCGGTCCCCATCTTTTTTCTAGCCTCATCATCCCCTGTAAGACCCATTTATGGTGCTGGAGGATCACAGGGCTGTAGGGAGATAGAGATGGGGTGACAGATGGGGAAGGATAGGGGATCAGCACACAGACTGCAGATGGGCAATTGTACAGAGGCAGGAGCCAGGGGTGAAAGACTATTGTCATCCTTGAAAGGCAGAGACCGGCTTGGGAGTCCTGTCCTGGGAGATCCCTGTTTTATTGTATGACCCCTCCACATTGGACACTCCAGACACCTTTATGGTACTCCAACCCACTCATAGGTCTTAGGCACATCCTGCATAGGGTCAGGAAGAGGGGACAGGAGAAGCCTCTCTGTCACCTCCACTGTCCCATCCATTACTGTACCTGGGACCCCGGGGGCAGCTCCTGTTTGCTCCTGGGGTCCCTGCTAAGTGATCCAGGATTGAGCTCTCACAGTGTGATATTCCTTCTACAATTGTTATGACCAGATCGCAGGGACCCCCAAAAGACCACCATGGAGACTGACTTCCGTATGTAAAAGCAAAGAGCCTTTATTTTCAAGCTTGGAGCTTGGACTCTCTGCCTGACACAGCAGTGAGAGCAGAGCCCTGAGCCTAGGCAGGGTGGGGTTTTTATCATAGCAGAGGTTGGGGTGAGGGGATTTTCCAGGGTTCAGGACCCTGATTGGCTGACACTTGTCTAGGGGTACGGGGAATGTTTGGAATGTCAGGTATTTCTACTTAGATGCAGGCCCCACGGGGTGGGGTCAGCTTATGGCTCTTCCTGGGTCCAGGTGTTGCCTGCCAGAAGCTGTGTCTGGGCCTCTAAGCCTGTCATGGCAGCTGTGTGGTCCAGCTGTTTTGGGCCCTCCCACACATCCTCTGTTTCCTTGTCTGTAAGATGGGACTGGGCAAGCCTGCAGAGTTCCAAAGGGCGCAAAGTCAGCGAACCACGGTCATGCCCACCTGGCACCTGCCCACCTGGCACCTGCCTACCTGGCACCTGCCCACCTGAAGCCTTCCTTCTTGTAGCCTCAGTTGATACCCTCTCCTGGGTGTGGCAACTCTTTGTGGCCACTAAGGAGCAGGGCAGCTGCTTTTTTTTGTCCCTTCCTTCCTTCCTTCCTTCCTTCCTTCCTTCCTTCCTTCCTTCCTTCCTTTCTTTCTTTCTTCCTTCCAGACAGTGTTGTGGCACAGGTGTGTGGGTTCACAAGTGTCCGTTGAATGAAGACTCAGAGGCACCTTAAGAATGAGTTTAGCTTTTCCTGGCTGCAGGGGGATCCAGCCTCTAAGGACTGAAGCACTTTCCCTTCATCCAGGACATTTTCGTTTTTTCTCCATATTTACACTTTAGCCAGTTGATTTCCCTATGTTTAAAACAACCTGAAAGAAGTTCCCAAAAATACAATGTCAAGTGCAAATTTCTCAATTCATCAGGTTTTTCAGGTTTCCTGAACCTAGTTTTGCATAGACTTTGTATCCTTGGGAGACTCTCAGACAAGATTAGCATAGGGCGACAAGAGAAACAAAGGGTGTCTGCTGAACAAAAGATGGGTTAGGGCTAGGTGCTGCTACTCTCTGGAGCCAGGCCAGGTGTAGCCCATTGGGAATGCTGCCACAAGACAGGGTTTCTCGATGTAGCTCTGGCTGTCGTGGAACTCACTCTGTAGACCAAGCTGGCCTCTAACTCAGAGGTCCACTTGCCTCTGCTTCCCGAGTGCTGGGATTAAAGGAGTGTGCCACCACCACCCAGCTGCAGCCTCTCTTCTTGCTCAAGATGACACTACATTTTTTGGATGGCTGGATACTTCCTGGCCGGAAGTGGACCAAGCAACGGCCTCACTGCCCTGCTCTGCCTTTTCCCTGAATATTCAACCTATCTCCTGCTGTCTTTTCCAGCCAATGTCAGGGTCAGGCCAACACCCTCTGGCTCCTTCTTCAGACTGAGGCCAAATGGAACCTCTGGGGCCACAGGTGGCCTGAGATACTTCCTTTGAATTATTTTTGGCTGGAGCTGGCCTATGAATTCCTAGCCAAGAGCAATTACTAAATTTTCATCTTGTTTTGCCGACAATTTAGATTACGCCAAAAAATGTTCTGCCGGGAGGCCTGAGGGCACTTCAGGGGAGCAGAAGTGGGCACTCTAGCTCCCCCTAAAGGGACCTCTCGTGGTTGATAAAATGGAGATGGTCAGGGCAACTGAGGTCTGTTTATTTATAACTGTGCTGTGACCTTTCTGCCTAATCTGCCGGTACACGCTTCCTCTCCTTTGTCCGGTACCAGCAGGGGGCATTGCCTCCCACCTAAAGCCGAGGAACCTGGGGTGGCCAGGGTTTGTCCACGCTCCTGGAAGCCGGTTAGCAGGGAGGCCAGGCTATGCCGCAGGAGCTTTGGGTTGGATTGACCCTACTGCGGGTAAACTAGGTGGGGCCTTGACAACTCCAGAATCCAGACAGGATGTGCCCCAAGCCTTCTTTCTTACCCAGGACCCAGGCAGCTTCCATCCCCACAGCTTCCCCTTTAACCAGCAAACTGAGATGGCAGACGGACATCTCCTTCTAAGTGTCGACACTGCTGGATCCCACTGCCTCCTTACACCTTTTGAAAGCTGCTGGGGGTGGAGGTGGGGGCGAATTCCATGGTCTGAAAGGACAGCACACCCTAGCTGGCTAGTGGTGGGAGGGAGGCTGCCCTAGGGGCTCATATTGTTCCACAGGGACCCACTAGTGAGCATCCTTAACCCCTGGAACCCAGGCTCTGGGAGGCTGGGAACTGATCTGTGACCTGACACACTGGGTGGTGGTAGCCCTGAGGTTGGTACTGGGACACAGTGCTTAGCATCACTGGCTGGCCCCACCAGGCTGGTCCAGGTCCGGGAGAGCCTACGTTGCAGTACACATACTTACTGTTGGGCATTCCTTACATTTGGCCTCATGGGTGCACTCCACACAGGAGCCCCTTCCCACCTCATCTTCTCGCCTCTTTCTGTCTCCTCCGTCCAGTCACAGACCTCACTGTGAGCAGTGTCAGGGGACTAGAGAGCTGGGAATCCTGTCTCCACAGTGAAGCGTAGCCCAGCCTTGCATTTACCAGGCCAGCAGTCTGATACACAGCTGCCTGGCATTCTCCCTTCAGCCACAGTCCTCCAGGGTGCTGTGGGTGGTGCCCGCGTGAACATACTATCCCAGTATCAAAGATGAGCTGGCCACACTAATGCAGCATGTCATGGAGATCCCCCATGGAGACACTGCCCGGGCTTTGTCTGTTTTCTTGAGTCCCCTTCAACTAGATATAGAGTAAGACAAAAATCACAGGCTATCTTGTACTGTCAAGGAAGAGCCTTGCCCATCAAGGAGGCCCTAGTGTACAGGGGCTGGTGAGTTGTATGCTTGAGTATGCAGTGCTGGGGCCTGTACCCCTATGACCACGTGTAATGCAGGGCCCTATAGAAGGAGCCGTGGCCAGCAGGGGGCGCCTCTGTGTTGGGCCTGGAGCTCTGCTGCAGGCTGATCACAGGGCCCACTGAGATATGGTGCTCCCAGGCTGAGCAGTATTGCTGAGCACCCAGGGAGGGACCAGTACCTCCTGCCCCTCTCTTCTCTTCTCTCTAGGTAGCACTATGGGTCCTTCTCCATACTGCCCCTTCCAGGCTCTTGTCCCTCCTGTTTAGAAGTCTAGATGACATACTACATTAAATCCTCCAGGCCCTACGGGCTGGGCTGCGGAATGGCTACATTGGGTGGCCTGCAGCTTAGTGGTGCTCTGGCTTGAAAGTCGATCCCAGCTATACTTGGAATGTGGGGCTCCTGTAAAAGACACCCTCTTTCCCAGATCTAGATGTAGAAAGACCCACACACTTATCTGGGTAGCTGATACTCCAAAACTTGTAGGTTCTCAGATGAAGGCTAGCCCCATATCAAGTAGCCATTTCGAAAAGCAGGAGATACTCCCTTGGATAACTAGGGTCCCCAGCTCCAAGACCCAGTGCTCCATCTAATCTGTATGAAGTGTCACATGCTTCTGTTTGCTCACACTGCTGCTCAGGACTGGCATCTGCAGAATTTCTCCTCCCCCACCCCATCCCCCAAACTGGCTGGCCTGTGCAGACTTGATGACCTGGAACAGGCTCCTGGCCTCTGGGGAGCCCAGCTGCAGCTGACTTGGCCTTCCCCCCAGCGGGAGCTGAAACCCTTGACTCCTCCAGTCTCTGGCCAGCAGCAGCCAGGCCTCCGGGAATGATTCCTGGGGTGTGGTGGCGGCTGGCTGGCCACAGTACAGGGCATGCATCCCTGCAAGACAGGCCCCCTCCTGGGAACTCCTGTCTGCCCATCCTGCTTTGGCTGACCCGGTGGTCTGGGAGGGGACAGATGGGAAGCAAGCACTCATGGGAGATCACACTGCAGGGACACAGGGTGTTTTAGGGACCATGCTGAAACAGGACACCGGTGTGCACCGGGAAGCCTGTGGTGGTCAGAACAAAGTCAGGGCTAAGGTCATTTTCCATTGACCTTGAACACAACACCCAACTTCCCTGCCTTTTAGAAGCCTCCCCTGCAGAACCGGGGTGGCAAGATGGGCCGTCTCAGAAGATAGATGGGCCATTTCCTGCAGTGGATTGGGAACAGCAGTGACCAAAAAGACAGACATCTGAGTCAGCAGGCTGCTGTAATGGTCTTTTGTTTATCGATGTGCCTGAAGTTTTCTACCACACATGGGCGACGGAGCAAGTTTCTGAACTCACCCCGAATCGTCATTGACTGTATTGCTTGTGAGTTGGAAGGGGGTACACCTTGAGACCTGAATGACAAAGCAAGTGAAGCTGCCTGTCCTGTTCAATTTTTGTGAACTTGAAACAAACCTAGACGTGCCCGGGAAGAAGGAACCTCACCTGAAGAATTGCTCCATCAGATCGGCCTGTGGGCATGTCTGTGGAGCATGTTCTTAATTTCTAATAGCTGCAACAAGAAAGGTCACGGAGTGAGCCATGCGGAACAAGCCAGTAAGCAGTATTCTTCTGTGGTCTCCACTTCATTTCATACCTCCAGGTTCCAGCCTTGGCTTCCTTTGATGATGGGCTGTAACCTGTAAGCCAAATAAACCCTTCCCTGCCCCAGGTTGCTCTTGGTCACAGTGTTTGACATAGCAATCGGAACCAATGAGGATTCTGCCTCTAGGAGCCATCCAGGCTTGAGTGGGCCAGCAGAGAGCTGCAGGGAAATTTCCAAGCAGCAATCAGGAGTGGAGAGTGGATGGGTATTTGGGGTGTGCCGGTGGTATGGTGGGGAGGGCAGCTTCCTCAAGCCCTGGTTCATAAGCAGAAGAAGGTTGGGCATTGTGGAACGTGTGGAACAGAATTCGGGGAGAGCTTGACGGCTTTCTTAAATTCCCACAGTGAGACTTCTAGCTACTTCCAGGCTCTCCCTAGCTATCCCCCAGCCACTCTGGGAGAATGCCAGCACCCTGACCCTGCCTCACAGTCAGCCCCAGTTTGGGAAGGCCTCAGAGAAAAGCCTGCACGTTCCTCTGTTTGGGATAGAACTGTCCGCCCACCACAGGCTGGGGGACTGCTTTGTTAAGCTGGGATAGGGCCAGGCAAGCCTGAGGACATGCCGTCCCTTGGCCTGGCTTGCTGGAGAGGGGCCCATGAAGGGAACGGTGTCTGACCCTGTGTTCCAGGCAAGGCTGGAGCAGTGTGCTTGGATACAGCTGTGCCCAGCTGTTCCCTGAATGACAGTGGGAGAAGTCTATGTCTTCCTCAGCAGCTCTGCTGGCCAAGGGGTCCCCCACCACAGGTGCTGGGTCCTTAAGGGGACCCATGACCCCTGAGTCGTAGGACATAGGCGAGGACCTTTTGGCTCGCAGAGTTTGGGGATGGCACGGGGGCTCAGAAGCTGTGTCCACAGCTCTGCATGATGGTGCCCTTCTTTCAGGCCGATGAAGTCAGTCAAAGATCTGCCACTCCCTGTCTCTACCCTCTAAGGTTGCAGCAGAGAAAAGGCACTGTGACCTTCATCCTTGCTGCTCACAGAGAGGAGTCTTCTGGCCAAAGCTTTTCCCTGAGTCTTGCTTGCAGCATCTATCTTCAGAGGCAAGAGGGAAAGTCTTTGAGTGTTCTGCGGACCCCCACAAGCAAGCCACCCCTGGGCTTTGGGTTTCCATGTGTCTGTTTCCCGGGCATCTGGGCTGTGTCTCTGGGGACTTAGTGGAGGGGAACCACCTTGAGACTGAGGCTGGGTAGCTAGTGGGTCCTCCTGAACATTGCTATGTGTTCCAGCAACAGCTCCTTCCCCAAGGAGCCTTCCATTCAACCCTGGGTCCACTCCCACAGTTATGGAAGCACAGAGGAGTGTTACTGCCATATCCAGCTGTACCTCCAGGACCAGGAGCAAGGCTGGCTGGGGGAAGAATAACTTGAATCAATCAGCTCAATAATCATTCATTTGACAACATTAATACTAAAGGCCTGAGTCAGGCTGCCCAATTTCTGATGAACTGATCATTTGCTGGCTTTTAGTGAATTAGACAATGTCCCATGCTTCTGTTTCTTCATCTATAAACTGAGAAAATCCCCTAGTCTTGAGAGTAGTTGCAGAAAACAAATTGTATTTGTGTTTATGCAGTGGATTTATAGAAGAAGAAAACTCAAAATTGAGTGGGTTGGGAGGTAAGCGTGAATATGGAATTGTGTGTGTGGTGTGTGTATGTACAAGTGTGTTATGTGTGTGTGTATGTTCACCATATGCATGCTTGGTGCCTTGGGACATTGGAAGAGGTCATTAGATCCCCTTGGTCTGGAGTTATGGATGGTGGTGAGACATATGGATGGGTACTGGGAACTGATGCAAGTCCTCTGAGAAAGCAAGTGCTCTGAACTGTTGAGCTGTCTCTCTAGCCCTGATTGATTGATTGATTGATTGATTGATTGAAATATTAATTATACACACACATGCCATAACACACATGTGGAGGTCAGAAGACAGCTTGTGGGAAGTGGTTACTGCCTTTCATCATGAGATCCTGAGGTTTGAACTCAGGTCTTCAGGTTGGCATCAAGCACCTTTATCCACTGAGTCCTCTCTCTCTCCTGCTCTACTGCAGACTCTGATGAGCGGCAGTTATGAAAATGGAAACAGTACTTCCAACTAAGAGCATGGGAGAGAGAAAACTCAACCATTGAGTGGAAAGGGAAGAAAAAGAAACAAGGCAGAATACAAAGACAAGGCAGAAGCTGGAGAGATGGCCCCAAGGGTAAGAGCATACACTGCTCTTGCAGAGGACCTGATTCACTTCCCAGCTGCCATGTTGGGCAGCTTGTGACCACCTGTAACTCCAGCTCTGGGTGATGGCCTCATTGGGCACTTGTACACACACACACACACACACACACACACACACGCACGCACGCACGCACGCACACATGTGAATGCAGTCATTTTTTAAATTGACATAATCCAAGAAGAAATTCTAAGTTCATTGTGAGAGTAGGAGATTCATTTACAAGGCAGGTTTATGGAAATACACACTACAAGCTCATCACTTTAAGATCTGTATGTTTTTATGACAATGGCTGCAATCCAGTCTCCAGACACCTCTGTCACCTCCAGGAGTCCTCTTGCATCCACGTGTAGCCCTGACACCCATTTCTCTGCTTTGGTCTCTGGAGTTCTCCTTTCATGAGAACATGGTCTTTCTGATTTTAGCTCTGCTGGGTGTGAAGCTGCATCTCTGTGCCATCCTCCAAGACTAAGGGAGCTAGAACTGAGATGTAGCTCAGGGGCAACGTGTTTACCTGGTACGTGAGAGGCTCTGGGTTCCATTCCAGTACCATAAGAACAAAATAAAAGCTCCCCACTATGTATGTACAACATCGGGCCACTTGCTAGCCTTTGGCAAAATGTCTGTTCAAACCTTTTGTCCACTTTAAAATTGAGTTTTGTATCTTTCATCATTGATTTTGAGAACTCACTTACATGTTCTGCATAGAACTCCTTTGTCCAATATGTTGTTTTTCTCTGGTGCTTATCTTTTCAAAAAGTCTTAAGTAAAAGACAGTAAGATGACTGGCTTGTGGGTAAAAGCATCTAAGGTCAATTCTGTCGACTGGAAATCTATCCCTGGGACTTTCATGGTGGAAGAAGAGAACCAGCGCTTGGAGGCTGACCTCTGACCTCCACACACCTCCTGAGGCATGTGCAAACCCAGTGCTCTCCAGCAGCTAGTTTCATGTGAACTTGACACAAGCTGGAGTCTCAGTTGAGAAAATGTTCTCACTAGATTAGTGTGAAGATGAGCCAGCCTGTGGACCATTTTCTTGATTAATGACTGATGTGGGAGAGCTCAGCCCATTGTGGATGGTGCCACCTCTGGGCAGGTAGTCCTGGGGTATGTAAGAAAACAGACTAAGCAAGTCATGAGGAGCAAGCCAGTTAACAGCATTCCTCCATGGCTTTTGCTTTAGTTCCTGTCTCCAGGTTCCTGCCTTGAGTTCCTGCCCTGACTTCCCTTCATGATGGACTACAAGTTGTAAGCTGAAATAAACTCTTTCCTTTCCATGCTTGTGGTCATGATGTTTTATCACATCATAGAAACTCTAACTAAGACACATCCCCATACCTATGCACACAAAATAAAATTTTTAAATGTTTAATAGGTTTAAAAAAATCTTGTTACAATGTATTTTGAAGGACAAACATTTTAAATCATGATACCTCAGTTTAACAGTTTTTTTTCTAGTTCACACTTGGTATCCTATCTAGGATGCTTAGCGTAACCTAAGGTCACAAAGCTCTTCGCTATGTTTTCATGTAGCGATTCTAGTTTTTAAAGTTAATTTTAGAGTTTGGTGTGAAGTAAAAGGTGAGGATTCTTTGCTTCTTTAAAATGTTTTTTAGTGTATGTGCAAAGGTGTGTATATGTGTGAGGGTGTGCACAGGTGTGTGGGTGGCTGTGGGTGTGCACAGGTGCGTGTGTGTGAGTGTTCCTGCCACAGTGCACGTGTGGGGGCCAAAAAACAAATCTGTGGATCAATTCTTTCCCTTCCACCTTTATGTCGTCTCTGGGGACTGAACTCAGGTCGTCAGGCTCGCACGGCAAGAGCCTTTCTGCACTGAGCCTCCTCACAGTCCTCTCCACCTTTCTTTCTTGTTTGTTTGTTCATTTTTTGAGACAGGGTCTCACTGTGTAGCTCTGGCTGTCTTGGAACTCACTACATAGACCAGGATGGCCTCAAACTCACTGAGATCTTCTTGACTCTGATTTCCAAGGGCTGTGTTTAAAGACACCCCTTCTTTTTGCAAAAGGACACCCACTGGTTTTGGCATCCTTTGTTTTATTTTGTTTTGTTTTGTTATTTTATTTTATTTTATTTTATTTTGAGATAGGGTCTCTCTTTGTCTAAGCTGTCCTGGAACTCTCTGTGTAGACCAGGCTGGCCTCAAACTCACAGAGATCCACCCACCTCTGCCTCCCAAGTGCTGGGATTAAAGGTGTGTGCCACCCCACCCAGCATGATATATCTTTTGTTTTAAAGCTTTTCCAGATCGGGGAGTCTTACACCCTCACCCAGTCACTGACAGAATGCTGTGGATATCACTCCGTATAAATAAAATGCTGATTGGCCAGTAGCCAGGCAGGAAGTATAGGCAAGATAAGCAGAGAAAAGAATTCTGGGAACAGGAAGGCTGAGTCAGGAGACACTGCCAGCCACCGCCATGAGTACCAACATGTAAGATACTGGTAAGCACAAGCCACGTGGCAACTTATAGACTAATAGATATGGGTTAATTTAAGATAGAAGAACTAGATCACAAGAAGCCTGCCACAGCCATACAGTTTGTAAGCAATATAAGTCTCTGTGTGTTTACTCAGTTGGGTCTGAGCAGCTGTGGGACTGGCGGATGAGAGAGATTTGTCCTGACCATGGGCCAGGCAGGACTGGAGAAAACTTCAACAACAACAGAAAGCAAGCATTTCCATGGAGGGGATACAGAAGATCTATTCTACACAAGCAAAAAGCTCAATAGGAGAGTCTCATGCAGAGTGTGGAGAACTAGAGAGAAGGTTTAGCAGCTAAAGTAGGGTGGGAAGGATGGCTCAGTGGTCAAGGGCATGTACTGCTTTTGCAGGGGACCTGAATTTAGTTCCCAGCACCCATGTTAGTCAGCCCACAGCTGATGTAACTATAGCTCTATGGGAATTGACACCCTTTTCTGGTTCTGTAGGGAACATAAATCTTCAGAGGGACTGGAGAGATGGCTCAGGGTTAAGAGCTATCACTACTTCTCCAAAGGACCTGAGTTCAATCCCCAGCATCCATATATGGGACTCATAACTGCTTGTAATTCCAACTTCAGGGGATGGATCCAACACTCACAAGGTATGCACATGCATGCATTCACACACACACACACACACACACACACACACACACACACACACCACGAAATCATCAGGGTGAAGAACAAGCCCTTCTTTTGGAATCACATTGGCAGTTAAGAGTGATGAGCTGTAGTGATGTAGCAAGGTGGCCTGTTTTGAAGGACTAGCTTCTAGGAGATGCTTCCCAGACCTCAGTCCTGGTTAGAAGTGAGTAATAACTGACATTGGTAAAATAGTTCAGGAACTGCCTTTTCTGGAAGTGAAGCAAGAAGACATTGCAGTGATATTTAAACAAGGGCCACCAGTCCCTCGAGGAGCTGGGTGACATGAGAGGCACCATTCACACAGCTCACACACCCTCAAAGGCCTGGTGAGAGCCCATGCTGGCTCGAGTTGGAGGCGCCTGTGGTCACTTCTGCTCTGCTGCTCACTGTCTAGTTTGCGCACTTTGGTTTCTGCAGAGCATTGCCCGACGTGAACAAGGCCAGAGCGGGCTATTGCAGTTCCTGTCCAGTGAGGAGAAGCTACTGCCCAGACGACGCATAGACCTCACAGCACTTCTCTGAGTGCTCACCATCCAGTAAGCAATGCTCACAGCTTAGATGATCACAACAATGCCTTCCATCTGTTACCAGAACAGGATACCAGAGGCTGGGGACAGGACCAGGACTAGAAATGTCCTCCAACTAGGGCCAATGTGGCTCTGTCAGGTTACAGTCTCAGGTACACCAAAATGGGGCAACCAAGATGGCTGAGACACCCAATGAGGTTACAAGTGTGAGTCACCTCAGGGATGTAGTCCACTGTGGACTGACCATGATGATGGGCAGGATGTGGTTCCTGGGGGCCCACTGTAGTAGAGCAGGTGTCTGTAGGAGTGATGAGCTGTAGTCGGATGATTTCTCCAGTCTTGCCTGGCCCCAAGGTCCCACAGCTGCTTACAAAATAATCATTCAGAGGCTTAATATTAATTACCAATTGCACGACCTATGGCAGGGCTCTTGTTAGCTAGCTCTTATAACTTGACCCATTTCTGTTAATTTATAAGTTGTCATGTAGCCGTGGCTTCCCCGTAGTTTTACAACTTGCTTCTCCTGGCGGTACTGGTGTCTCTCCCCCTCTGCCTTTCTTCTTCCTGTCTCTCCCTCCAGTTAGAATGCACTGCCTAACCTTATTCTGCCTCACCGTTGGCCAAACAGCTTTATTTACCCACCAATGAGAGCAACACATATTCACAGCATACAGAAAGACATCCCACAGCCATGAGCCAGACCTCCAGGGCCTCCGAGTTACCCTGGGGTGTGGGTGTCTTCTGTTCCTTCTAGCCTGTGATTTCTGGAGTCGGTTGGCTGCTTGGAGGCAGGGTGATGCTCCACAGCCTGCTTCCCTCCTCTTTTCCTCTCAATGGCTCCAGTAGCTTGGTCTGAGGCCACTGCTTTCTGGGAGTCTGGAGCTGGCGGCTGTGCTTATCAGCTGCTATTCTGTGGCTGACTGCTGCTGTGGTGTGTGTGTGTGTGTGTGACTGCTGGAACATCTTCCAGATGTAGCCACAGCCACCCGATAGCCTGGCTCCAGCTGTGGCCTGGGGTCATCAGACTCCGGTTGGCCAAGCTGTTAGGAAAACAAAACCCAGTGAAGGTGAGGGAGACTCAGCTTCTGGAAGGGAAGGGAAGAGAAAGAAAGGCCCAACCAGGCCAGCCAGCGCCGTGCTCTTTTCTCTTTCCCTAGCCACTTCCTGCCTCTGCCAGGCTGCATACTCGACTCCGAATGTGGGGTGCTCAGCTGTCTTCCAGCCGCTCCTACCAAAGGGTCTATTTTGTGGGCAGACCTGAGCTCCCATCCTTTCTATGGCCCACAATGCATGCTGACTGGGGAGGTGGAGTTCACACAAAACACAGCTGGACAGTTTGGTGCCAGCAAGATGATGTTCCACGTGTCCCTGGCCCAGAGTTGGGATGAACTCTCTGGGTGTACCGGGGTTGGGAGGGCAGGTGGCCCCTCTATCTCCACTGTCTCTTTGGGAGGCTCTGGCAAAAATAACAGGTGCTACTGATGGGGTGCTGGGGGTTGTGGAGTGGCCCCTTCAGAGCTGGGAGGAGCACACGGGTCAAGACGGGCCAAAGGCAAGGCCTCTGCGGCCAGTGACTCTTTTGCTGAGAGTGGACTCAGCACACAGGCAGAAGCCCACCCTGAGCAAGGCAGAGCGAGACGCTCTCTCTCCATCACCCTATCGTCTATGTCTGACATGTCACTCCAGAGCCTGGGACCATACTGCAAGAGGTGACGTCCTCACAGCAGCCAAGCTTCCAGATATCCCCAGGTCTCAAATGTCCTCTGGCCTGGTGGTGGGCTGAGTGCGTCATTCATGCTCTGTGTTGGACTGTCCCTTCCCTCTCCCTCCCATTCCATAATGGTGCGGGGAAGCAAGATGCTAAAGAGACAGAGCAGCCACTGTGCTTTGTAAAACAAGTCGGCCTCAAAATTGTGCCTCAAAAACTCGGGGCACAATTGGCTTCAACAATACTCTCAGTAGCGGACAGCCCTGGAAGGTTGGGGCCAAGGCTGGGAGACACGGTGTGGATGCATCCCTTAGTGGGTCACCCCCAACAAGGACCGACTGGGCTTTGCAGCACACGCAGGTCAGAGGGCAACCAGGAAGCCTTCTTATCCCTCCTCCTCTCTGCCCTCGTGGGCTTCCTTTTGCTTGGAGGCTTCCGACCACACCCTTTTCTGGCCACCCTTTGCCCATATCTCCACTCAGGCCAGAGCCCTCCTGAAACTTCAGACTCTGGGACCGAGTTCATTCACTATCTCCGGCTGCCATTTTGTTTTTCCAGCTTTAGTCTCAAATCTGCCCCTTCCTAGCAGGCTTCCAGAGTTGTTCAGTCTACAATTCTTAATTTAGAGCATGTTGAGTCTGTGGGAACGGGGCATTTCGTATCTCCACTGGGGTGATATCTCCCAGTGGGAAGAATCCTCTATTTTAAATTCTAAAAAAACCTCCAAAACCCCTGTTTTGTCTTTGACGATTTTACCAGTTATTTTTCTGTCGGTGTGATAACAACACCCTGACCACAGGCAACCTGAAGAAGAGGGAGTTTATTTTGGCTTATGGTTCCAGAGGGGCGAGAGTCCACCATGGTGAGGCAGAGACACAGCAGCACATGGGAAGGCATGGTGTCAGGAGTAGGGAGCTGAGAGGTCGTGTCCTTAGCAGGGAACACAAAGTAGAGGGAGTGAACTGAAAACAGGGTGACATTACTCTCAATCCCTGCCTCCAGTGATGTGCTTCCTCCAGCGAGGCCACACCCCCTAAACCTCTCCAAACAGTGCCACCAACTGGAGGCCAAGCATTCAAATGCCTGAACCTACAGGGGATGGATTTCTCATTCAAACCACCACCACGATGGTGAAAAGGGCAATGGTCACCACTGAAAAGTGTCCTCAAAGGACTACGGAAATGATGTAGTGGGCGAAATGTCGGCCGCATCTGAATTCAGATCCCTGGAACTCACTGTAAAGCTGGACGTGGTGGTGCCTGTGAGACTCTGTGAAGTGGGGATTGAGAAACCCTGCAAGTTCATAGGCCAGAGAGCCTGGTAGAAGGAGCAACCAACAAAGACGCCCTGTCTCAAGCGAGGCGGAAGCTGAGGGTTGACGCCTGAGGTCGTCCTCTGACCTCCAAATGGCCTCCAGTGATATACTTCCTTCGGCAAGGACACGGACACACACACACACACACACACACACACACACACACACACAGAGAGAGAGAGAGAGAGAGAGAGAGAGAGAGAGAGAGAGACTTAAAACAATTTGCAAAGTGTCATTAAAAACATTGTGCTGGGACCGCATGGATCAGTGGGTAAAGTGTTCGTCCTGCAAGTCCTAATGGCCTAAGATTAATCCCTGAAATCCCTGGAACACACGTCCTCTGACCTCTGTACCTGTGCCATGACATGTGTGCTCCTACACTTTCACCTCTCTCTCTCTCTCTCTCTCTCTCTCTCTCTCTCTCACACACACACACACACACACACACACACACACACACAAAATTAAAAAAAAAAATCTAAAAAATGGAAAAAAATACTGCACCTGAGCCCACTGAACTATTTTCCAGCCTTGAGATCTTGAGAAGATTTGAAAGGTGTCAGGTTCTGTTAAAATGGGGAAACTGAGGCTAAGAGGACCTATGAAGTTTGCCTGAGGTTGTAGAGAGAGGGCTGGAGCCTGACCTGCCTGGATCAGTCCACATCCTATGCCCATCTGCCTAGCCTTCTCCGCTCTGATTCTTTTTAATTTCCTAACACTTTTCCAAGTGGGCTTGTTTCTCACTTAACTCTCTCCAAGGGACGGCAGGCCGAGGCTGCTGATCCTGTTTTTATAGGTAGACAAACGGTTTGCGGAGGTAGCCAAGGGGGCTGAGGTCAGCTAAGGTGTTAGGGTATGTGGTCCTGGGTCCCCATGCTTGTGCCTGACCAGCTCACCAGCCAGCAGGATAGACACATGGAGGAGCAGTTAGCCCGGTCCAGCTATCCTGAGCCACTCTAGCTCCCCAGCCCCCCCCCCCTTTCCTTCTGGTCCTCCGCAGCCAAGACCCTGTGGTTGGCCTGCCCACAGAGACCCAGTGCCCAGCATGCTGCCCCTAACTACAATCCCAGCTCTTCGAGCAGGACAAGTCTGGGAAGCGGGTGGGGAGCTGTAAAGCCCTTTTAAAGGAGCAATAAAAGTTTTGGGTTTCAGATCTCTTCCTGAAGAAGAGAATAACAGAGACAGGAAATTTCAGTAGCAGACTGACAGAGGCAGGCGGCTGTATGCAGACGCCTCAGACAAAAACACCTCTGCGCGCAGGTCCTGGCGGCTGCCCAGGCGCTCTCCTGCTCCCCAACAGCCTCTCCCCTGCTGGGGGAAGCCAGGCTGCTGCCACAATGGACTGTTGTGTCTACCTTGCTGTAAATGTTTATACTATCCCTCTCCGTTTGCCTTGCTGTCCAAGGTAGGGCACTCTCTCCCCCTGAGTGGGGCCCCAAGGGGGTGTGCCAGGAGGGTATGTGTGCGCATTGACGGTGGGACCAAGGCCAAGGTGCATTTGCGCTGGACACTTAAGATGAATGTGGCCATGCCCAGGCCCAGGATGGCTGTCATGGGTCTGCGCCTACTCATCTTCCCAGATTTGGATGTGATAGATTGGGAGGAGGGACCCACCCTCCCAACCATATCCTGTCAGGGAAGCCCCAGCCAGATCTGGGGCTCCCAGCCTCTTTGCTTCTGCCTCTTGTCTTAACTTGGGATTTCCCAAACCTGAACATCCAGAGAACTTAGAAACAGGACTGGGGGGTGGGGGGAAGAGGACACTAGATTCAAGCTGAGTTTCCAAAGCACAGTGTTTGATTTTGAATTTAAGCGTGTCTTCTGTAAGTGTGCTGGAGACAGGGACATGCACAGGGACCAAGGGCAAGTGCAGGGCTGAGGCATTAACTCAGGGAAGGCTACCCAGTGAGGGCACAGGGTGTTCACGCTACACTGTCCTTAGCAGCCACAGCAGCCCTTTCTTATTACATGCCAAGTGTTCACTGTGGAGCCAGTGCTTCTGCTGCCCAGTTAAGCTGGATGCCCTTCCTCATGCCATGCCCAGGATCCACCCCTTGTCCACATTAGCCCACCCTCGCACATAAATAAGAATCTTTGTCAGGGGCCGGCTTGATGTCTCTCAGAGCTGGCTGCCCAACTCCTCCATCTGAATGTCCCCCTTAGAACTTGGCCTGTTCAGTCTGTGCTTTCGCCTCCATTATCACTGAGACAGAGGGTCCCATATCATGTCCTTGACCCTCTCTCTCTCTCTCCGTGTGTGCGTGTGCGTGCGTGCGTGCGTGTGTGTGTGTGTGTGTGTGTGTGTGTGTGTGTGTGGTCTAATTCTCTACCATCTCTACCATGTACCTGGAGTTCAGATGCACCCTGGGGTCTACAGTGCTACTCATGGCTAATTCAACTTGAAATTGCTACTCACAGTTCTGACTCAGCTTACCAACAACCACCGTGCCCACGATCAGCTGCCCCAAGAGGGGACCCTACATCCATACAGCAGGTTCCCTCAGGCAGTGTGGCTCTTCAACTCCTAGGAGCACCTAATGGAGCTTTCCTAAGCACTCTACAGATGGGGGTATCAGGTTGAATGCTTTTGGGTCTCCCCATCATGCAAGATAGGAGAAGAAGTTCTGTCTAGCATCTTAAGTGGCTGGATGACCTTGGAAGCCCTCTTTGGCTCCACATGCCATGATTCCCAAATTCCAGGGACACAAGACCCTGGGCTGGACAGCAGCAGGGTTCAGAGTCATTGACATCTAAGGTCTGGTCCTTTCTTGCTAGTTTTTTTTTTTTTTTTTTTTTTTTTTTTTTTTTTGGTTTTTCGAGACAGGGTTTCTCTGTGTAGCTTTGCGCCTTTCCTGGAACTCGCTTTGGAGACCAGGCTGGCCTTGAACTCACAGAGATCCGCCTGCCTCTGCCTCCCGAGTGCTGGGATTAAAGGCGTGCGCCACCACCGCCTGGCTTTTCTTGCTAGTTTTGAAGTGCCAGTGGCCACTGGGGAGCACGGTGGCTCATCTCTTCCTGTCTTCCCCTCCTGGCCACAGGGGGAGTGACTGAGGAAAGCCCTAAGTGTCAATGCCAGGTCTTTAGTCACTGTCCTGTGTTACTAGTATCCATGGTCCTCAGTGTTCTCATCTGCAAACTGGGCTCAGGATTGTGCCCAGGGCCCCTACAAGCAGCCGTGGGAGCTGAGATGCTTGGAGAGTAAGGCTACATCGGGAGTCCTATAGGCCAGGCACGGGCTGCAGAGGCCGGGCTGAGGGCTTGAGTGCGCCTCCTAATCTTCCGTGACTTACAGACTTGGCCTGGTGCCCAGAAGACTCTCATAAATCAGCAGCGCCACCAGGGAGAGCCTGTCGGTATGGCCCTTTGGCTAGGCTGTCTGTGGTCCTCCCTGCTCAAGGACATCTTGTTGCCTCCAGTTTTCCAAAAGTGGCTGCCGAGCTGGAGGCAGGCAGGGTTGCTTGCTCGGGGTTGGGGTAAGACAGAGACATGATGCGCTGGGGACACCCTGCAGACACCTGCTTGCAGAGGGGCCCTGGCACCTTTCACCTCCGCCCCTCACTTGGGGTGAGCAGCTCTGACTCAGCAGTTATTGCTATGGAAATAAGAGGGGACCCAAAGGAAGACTGGGCTCCAGGACACCCTGTGTCTCCCTGGTGTGTGAGCTCATGTGATATGTGCTTAAGGTACATATGTGTATGTCACGTGCAGGCGTGTGTTTACAGCGGCCTGTGTGGTGTGTGACTGTACGTGACTGGAGGCCAGAGGAGGGCACAACAGCGAGGCGAGTGAGGCCTCCATACCTCAGGGCCCTTGTCCTACTCTGTTCCTGTTCTTCCCCTTCTGAGTTTTTTCCTTGATTTGTTATCTAGATTTATTTATTTTTACATTTTGTGCTTGGGTGTTTCCTTCCAAGTACGTGTGTGCACCACATGTGTGCCTTGTCCCTTCGAGGCCAGAAGAGGGATCTTATGGTGATCATATCCTCTAGAACTGGAGTTACAGACGGCCGTGATCTGCTGGGTGGGTTCTGGGAATTGAACCTGGGTCCTCTGGAAGAGCAGCTAGTGCTCTCAGCCACTGAGCCATCTCTCCAGCCCTCTGCTCCTTTTCTAAGGAGCCTCAGAGCCCAGACTATGTGTCTTGGCTTCCTTACCTGATAAATGAGGCCTAGTCCCTAGGTGCCAGATTTGAACATTCTGAGGTGCCCTGTGGCATCCTGGGCTGCTCTATCATTAAGAATCTCTGGGGCCAGAGATGGGACAAGACCCATGGGTAACCTTTGTCTACGACCAGGACCTGGGGATATGAGGGCAGGCAAGGGGCAGGTAGAGATGGCCGAGATACAGAGTTGTGGGTGTTCACGGGGGTAGGCACCCAGAAGGCTAGGCTGAGGGGGTAAGCTGGGAAGAGAGGGACATTCAAGCCAAGCGGTGGAGCTGGCTTCCTTAGGAGGTACAGGAGATGACTTAGGAGAGATTGCCAGCTGCCTAGTGGGTGGGGACCGGATGTGGGTAGCTGCTGCCTTGAAGTGGCACCATCTGGAGACATTAATAAGTCCCAGACAGGTGTAGGTAACTTCCTGCTGACAGCTGGGCCTTGGGTCACTAGGAAAGGGGATGGCTTGGGGTGCTGGGGAGATGCAGGCTTGTGAGGTGATGTCTGAAGGCTGCTGTGATGGCTGCCATGCCCTGCCACGCCCTGACCCCCAGTCTGTTACAGACAGGACTGCTCACAGTATGGCGCAATCCCAGCAAGGCCTGGCCCAGGGGTGTCTCCTGCACTTGCCTTTTCTTCAGGGCCCCAGAGTGAGCTTCAGGCCAGTGTAGAGTAAACTGAAGATCAACAGTCTACCCCGCCTCCAGCCCAGGTACCCAGGCTAGCAGCAGATTTAGCTCTGTGTCTACCAGCACCTGGACTTAGGCTGAAGTCCTAAGGCTGATCCTTAGGCCAGTTGCCGATCCTGAACTCAGGCACTCCCTCAAGACCAGAACTGTAACACTCAGCGCAGAGACTTTTTCTAGGAACCGGATGTATATAAGGTGTTCTTGGAGGCTAATGACTAGTGGCCGATCAGGAGTTTACTCTGCATGGCTTGATCTAAGACCTGGCTAAAGGGATGGGGCCCAGACAGGGGCATGCAAGCTTGGGTCCAGGCCAAAGCTGGTTTCACTGGCTCCAGCTTCCTAAGTGGGGGAGGGGGACTTTCAGAGCCTGGGCAGGGGGCAGAAGTGGCAATACCAGTTTTCTAGAGAAAGCAGACAATCCAGGCAGGCAGGACTTAGGAACCCTGTTGTGCACACTGCCGGGCTGGGACTTGTGGCCAGTATCTTCTGGTCTAGAGCTCTGCCAGGCACACCTATGGTTATGAAGTCTTAGAGGAGAAAATTCTTTTTTTTTTCCCTTCTGCAACTGGTGAACGTGAAGCTAGTGGGTCCCTAAGCATCGTTTAGCAGAGTGTAGCAGGTCTGCTGGTCTCTTGGGGTGCAGAAGAGACCATTTCTCATTGACACACCACTTGGGAAGCAGAGAAGGTATCTTGGGAGAGATGGTGGGACTGCCAGACAGGAGGGCAGGGGCCTAGGACAGGGGCTGTGGTCAGACGCAAGCGCAGCAGAGGGTGGAGAAGGTCAGCTTGGCGGGGGGCCCTGTGTTCCCAGCCTTCTTGTTGACCTTGGGCAGCAGCAGGACGAAGGACATGGCCAGGGCACAGTGGTAGAAGCTGTGGACATAGGTGTAATCCCATTCCTGTGGAGGAGAGCGAGTCAGTCCCGAGCCTCAGCCCCTTCCCTGGACTAAGTCCTTCTAGCCATCTGGTGCCTCTGCAGGCCATCCCACTCTGAGAATATGGCAGAAAGGCTTTCTGCCTTCCTCTGTCCCCTGTCCTCTGGGTTCTGTCCATCAGCCCCTGGCCTCTTCCAGGACATGCATCAAGCTTCCTGAAGTCAGCCTGGTTGACTCCCTGTGACCCTCAGGTCCACGCAGGCTGTGGTGCGGGCACACTGGGGATGGAGAGTACCGACTTCAAGTCCCACCACAACAGAATGCATGACTTGGAGCCTCCCTGTGAAAACAGCCTGCTACCCTGTCTGTTAAGTCAAGCCATTTCCAGAGGGCTCTGGAGGGCTCAATCCCCTCCCCACAGGCCTGATACCTCAAAGAAGAAGCGAAGCATCAGGGCCAGTGCCCCAAAGCAGAGGCCGGGGCCTATCTGCTGAGTGTAGATGCTCTTGTCAGGGTACAGGCCCTTCTTCTCCTTCATCTTCTTGAGCTGCGGGGGCAAGGTGGGAACATTAAGGATTTTGGGATGCAGTACAGGGAAGGGCCCTTTCCTGAGTTGTCTGGGCATGATCCCACTGCCATCCCCTACCCCCCTACCATCTTCAGGTAGGAGAAGCGCCCCACCCCCATTCCTCTGCATGCCCGAGCACCTCTGTCAGTTCTGCAAGCACTGCCCCCCCCCCCAAGCAAAACTGGCAGAGATCTTTGCCTGAGTGGTAGGGTTGAGAATCTCTGGGTCAGTTTTCCCTGGGTCCCCACTGCCCTTGTTGCCTCTCTGGGAAGGAGCAAGGCCACGGATGCACTCCTATCCCCCAACTAGAGAGAGGGCATGCCCCCGGAGATCGTGAACAGTGAAAGGAGGCCAGCTTATCTGGGACCTATGAGCCCTGCACTCCCTCCCTCTCCAGGCGGTTTGTGTGGTGGTCTGTGGGACTTCAGTGGCACACAGACTAATATGATCAGCTTTACCAGCCAAGTCTTGGTCCTTTTCCATTAACCTTGATTTCTCAGGCCCTGATGGGTTACAAGCTTGGTAAGATGAGGTATGACATAGAAGAGATGAGATACCTGTGGTTCCTCAGTGGAATGCAGACCCTTGGGTCCCAGAGGTATTTTAGACTCAGGGTGGTTCAGGCTTCAGTGGGGTAGACCATTACACACACCACTGTCAGATGCACACTGTGGGCATGGGACAGCAGCCCTGACCGCGCACATCACTGAATACATTGGAAACACAAAGGCCATCAACAGCTGGTCAGAGCTGGCTTTACCACCAAATGAGTGGTGATAAGGTGCTGTTTCCAGTCTTCTGGAACTTCTAAAACTTGCCATTATTAGCAGGAGTTGAGGACCTGGTGAATGGTGTCAGTGCTGTGGGTGCAGGTTCTGGCGGCCTGGGAAGCCCTCGTGTGGTCAATTTCACAATTGTAACACTGGGGTCCCAGAGAGGGGAAGAATATCCAAGGTCACCCAGGGGTCTTCTTTGTCCTAGGAACCCTATTTTCCATTTAACTCAGTTTCTGCTCCCCAAGTGTTGTTTCCATACGTCTTCCCCCAAAGGGTGAGACATGGGAAAGAACGCTATGCCCATTCTAAGAAGCAAGTCCAAACCACCTGCTTATTTAGTGGTCCAGGAGATGGGATCTGTGCCCCAGACGTGGACGGCTGCAGCCTTTCTCACTCCCATTTCCTCCAGAGACCTGGGAAGCCTGGCATTTACTGAGGGATACTAATACATGTATGCTGTCCTGGTTAATTAAAATCCTGTCAGTATGGGAGTGCTGGACTTTAATCCCAGCATGCAGGAGGCAGAGGCAGGAGGAGCTCTGTGAGTTGGAGGTCAGCCAAGGATATAAAGTGAGGCCCTGTCTTAAAAAAAAAAAAAGATTCAGTCAGATCCAGATCCAGCCAAAGGCAGCAAGGGGGCCATGATGGACAGGATGAGGAAGCAACATCAGAAGGAGCCTTCATGTTTATGCATTCCAGCTTGCTAATTAACCGTGCAGAACCCTAGCGCCTCTGCCACAAAAGAGGCTCTGGTCTTCAGGGTCAGCCAGGGCCAGCTTCACCCCAGTTAGAGTGAGACAGAATCTCGTTCTTGCCCCCTGAACAGCCAAGTCCAGCAGCTACTGCCTACTGAGGCTGTAGGTTTGCCTGCTGACCCCTGGGCACCCCAGCTTCACCCTTAATTAAAAAGCAGAATAAGTTTGGGTTCCTTGGAGCCCACAGGAGTAGCAGGTGCTTGGAAGCTTCCTGCCTGCTTTTACCTGTCCTCCCTGCCCGGTGGATGGATCAGAGCCTCCATCACCTCCGCCCCCGCTCCCTCCCCCACAAAGCACTGCCTGGCCTGCTCTGCACTGCTGAGGTTCTACTCAGGGGAACCCCAAGATCCAAAGTGGTGCTGCATGCAAAATGCAGAGGAGCGGTGTGAACTTGGGGCCTGGGCTGCCACCTGCTTGGCATGAAGCCTGCTGGCCTTCCAGGTCTGTGTTTGGGCCTGACTGCTCGGAGAGGGGTCCAGGAGACACCCCTGGGTCTAGTCTGCTATTGGCACCCTTGTTCATGTTGGCTAGCTTAGGTGGGCTCTAGACCTTGCAGCCAGGAGGGCCTTGGGACTGTAGAGGACAGAGTAAGTGTCAGGTACCAGGCCCTCCTCTGCTTCAGCCACACCTCAAACCTTCCTTCCTCACGAGAACTATATCCAAAGCTTGCTTCCTTCAGGCAGGCTCTCCAGATTAACCTAGCTGCTCTCCAACTGGTGCTGTAAGCAGCCATTGTCTCTCAGAATGGTAAAGATGGGGATAATGACGTTGATGGAAATAATGACAGTGATGGTCATGATGATGAGTGGCCTCCTCATCTCTGGGTACATTAAAAGCCATGTATGTGCCCGTGCTTAGAAGCCTTCTTTATGAGTATTTGGACACATAGCAGGGGAAAAAAGGAGTTTTGGCTTTACACAGGACCAGTAATTACTGATGAGCCAGCAGCGAATAGGGTTCAAGCATGAGTCACCATTTCTAAGGATTCTAGGAGTTTGGGCTCAATTCTTAGGTTAGTTTGCCTGCATATAAGGGTAGGAGGTATAGGACCCCCATATAGGAGAACCAAGGTCAGGGGAGAGCTGCAGAGTCCCTGGGCCCTGCCAGCTGAGATACCCACAGTACTCACCCACTTCATAGCAATGATGAGGATGGCTGTGCCTATGGGGCCCGAGTACACCCCATAGCCCCAGCGGTCATGGAAAGTCCGAACCGCGATGGTAAGCACACCGAGCATCGTGAAGGTTGACCTCTGGGGTTCATCAAAATCGGCCAGTGCTGGAGAGAGGCGCGGCAATGGTGAGTTGCTTCCCTCCCCTTGGCTGTCCCCCACCCTCGGGAACCCTTTGGGATGTCCTCCCAGTCTGTAGGATCCAAAGGCCCAACTTGGTCCCCACAGGGTCTGAATTTCGGTTATTTGGAAGAAACAGGGGATGCTGCTTCCCGGGATCAGTGTGGCTGTAATTAAATGGTAGACTGAGTGATCAGTATTTCCTGGGAATCCTCGGATGAAAGTATTAAGACTAGAGATATGTGAGCGGGTGAGTGGTGCATAGGGCGGGGTCTCAGGAGGGACCCTCAGGTAACATGGCCCACCTGTGACAACATCCCTGAGAAACAAGGTTAAGTTGATTTGGCTTCTCCCTTTCCTTTATTTTCTTTCCCCCTCCCTCCCTCCCTCCCTCCCTCCCTCCCTCCCTCCCTCCCTCCCTCCCTTCCTTCCTTCTTTCCTTCCTTCCTTTTCTTCTTTCCTTCATCCTTCCTGCTTTCTTACTATCTCCATCCCTTCTGTGGTGCTTTGAAAGAAAATGTTCCCCACAGTCTCACAGGGAGTGGCACTATTAGGAGGTGTGGCCTTGTTGGTGTGGGTGTGGTCTTGTTGGAGGAAGTGTGTCACTCTGGGTGGGCTTTGAGGTCTCAGATGCTCAAGCCAGGCCTAGTGTGTCTCATTCTCTTCCTGCTGCCTGTGGATCCAGATGTAGGACTCTTAGCTCCTTCTGCAGCACCATGTCTGCCTGCATGCCGACATGCTTCCCACCATGACAATAATGAAACCTCTGAAGCTGTAAGCCACCCCAATTAAATGTTTTCCTTTATAAGAGTTGCTGTGATCACAGTGTCTCTTCAATAGCCATAGAAACTCTAACTAAGACACCTTCCTTCCTTCTTTCTTTCTCTTTCAAATTTTCACAGTGCTGGAGATGGAACCAATGGATGGAACCTATTGCTCACCAGGCCAGTGATGGACTACTGAGCTGTACTCCAGGCCCAAAGCGAGGATTTTTGAATGGCCTACCTTCTTAAAACCCAGAGCTGAAGATGACCCATAAGAGCAAATATTCCCTTGAGCCTGGAGTATGTTCTGGGAGGCTAAGTCCTTGACCTGAGGGCAATGGCGGTGTCTGTAGGGCTGAGTACGGGAACACTTTTGTCCTCTCCTTTGTGTGCCTTTTTTTGCTCTTTAAATGTCACAAGTGCTTATTACAGGAATCACTTAAGGATGTGAAAAGTCAGAGTGCAGGCATCTAAGAAATGTGTGTGTTTCTTTTAGTAGATTAAGCCGCTGGCTCTGCAAAGCAGAGAGGGAGAGGATCTCAGAGATGGGCTGGGTGCTGGCTGGTGTTGGGGAATGGCTCCCCGCCCCTCCCCTCCCCCCGCGCCCCCTCGCCCCCCCCCGACTGGCAGAGATAGCCACTCACCCATTAGTGAGACCCACATGCTCAGGGCCGTCCCATAGATGCTGAAGTACTCCAGGATGTCACGGCGCATGAAACACAGCATGGACAAGCCAGGCCCATCGCAGGCATGGGAGAACTGGGGGAAAACACAAGAGGTCAGCGGGCCGTGGGCATCGGCGATGGGTGAGAACTGGTCCCAAGCCACAGGCCCCTCACTAGCGTGAGGCCTTGATGGCTTCCTGCAGCAGTTTCCCCATGTTATCAGGGCACACAATTGGACACTCCCTCTGACGAGGTCTTGTGGAGATTAAACAGGTGAGTCCATCAGGACTGGAAGTAAATATCACTTTCAGACCCTCTTACCACTGGCCCAAGGCTGGTCGTCACTCAGATGAAGCCTGTTGAGAAGGGGACCCTAAAATACCACTCATACACACCCTTTGCCCTGGGCTGATTGCAAGGGCACACATGTTCTCACGTCAATCTTTGGATGTGAGTCTTTTATCCTGGACCCCCTGCTCTTCACAAAGGAGGAAGACTTCAGACTCCTCCATGCAGGGGCTCATCCTGCCACCCTCTTTTCTACACCTCTCCCCCATACTCCAGCAGGCGTGTTCTTGACGTGTAGCTGAACAGATTTACGTTTAAGCAAAAAGCCCTATATGAAATATTTCCAAGCAGTCAACTTATTTCTTACGGAAAACAACTCTCTCTCCTTTTGCTCCACATTTCATCATTTTAAGTAATATTTAATTACATGACATAATTATTTTGACAAGTAAGACTGGCACAAACAAGCCCGGGAGCCAGCACAATCGGCTCTTGGTAAACCCAGCTCAGCAGGAGGGAGCAGGCAAGCTGGAAAACAGCCCTGTCTGGAGGCAGCAGGGGCACCATAGGGGGCCAGGACCCTGCCTGATGGATGTGTCAGTCAAGCACGTGGGGCCTGACTTAGAAGCTTAGAGACCTCCTGCTGATCACAGTTGCATGTGGACTGTCAGTCAACTGAGAGCATCCAGGGGAAGGGAGGGGGTGGTCCAGCTTCTGTGTTGGACCTGCCCCACCCAGAGCTTTGATGCTGCCCTGAGCTTTGGGTACTGCCCCTTTTAAAGGGACATTGGCGAGGAGGAGGTTCCCCAGCTAGGTGTGAGCTCTAACTGTTTAGCTTCGGGGAGGACAAGCTTCAGGTGGGGCCAGATCAAGGCTCTCAAGCCGAGAAGGAAAGAGACTCAGCTCTGGGAGGGGCCCCTGCTCTTCCAGTCCTTATAATAAAGCCACATCATTCAACCCCACCTGGGCCCACTGTCTGTAACATCTGTGCTCCCTTTGTTGTATAGGCCCGAATGGATGAGTAAAACTCACCCACTGTGAGATTCTGAAACATCAGTACCTTCCCCAAGAGGAGCGGAAGAGCCTCGTTAGGCTGGATCCCAGCATAGAATACTTGCCTGTGTGTGAGGGCCAGAGGAGGAGGCTTTACAGCGGGAGAGGGGACTGTCCCCAGGCCCTGAGGTTCTTTTGGGATCTGTGTGACTGTGAACTTCCCTGGGGCACCTCCCTACCCAAGGAGGCAAGGGCAAGGCAGTGATGAGTACACTTCCTCCCCAGAGGCAGGTGGATTTGGCCCAACTGGGGCTGGGCTAGGACATAGCTGGGTGTGGCAGGAGCTCCAACCCTGCTGTTAGCCCAGCAGATCTGGCAGAGGGGTCCAAGAAAGAGGCCGGTCTCTCAGGGCCTCCTCTGTCCACTGGAGTGAGAGCACCTCTTCTATGTGGCTTGCAAGGGGACCCTTCATGATAACTCCATAGCATGGTGCTCCACACGGTGGGAATGATTTTTCTGGGAAATGCTGTTTAAAGTTTGCCTTTACAAATGAAACTTTCACCCAATCTGAAACCAAGTTAATATTGTCCTTTGAGATCATCTAGAACGCTGTACTCACCCTGGTCATAATTAACTCAACCTCTGAGAAAAACAGTGCAATCAGTCTTTGAATTTCTAGTGTAACCGAGTCCTACAGGCTCAGATGCATGCATAAACTTTTGATTGTTATGTAGTCTCTATTTCTCCTTTGTGACTTTTTTATGCCCCTGACTCAGAACAGTATATGTTTGTGTGAGATGTGGTGACCAGGGCTAAGACCATGTGTTAAAATCAGCAAGGCACTGAAAACATGTGCCCCCCACCACCTGCCCCCCCCAAAAAAAACACATGTTGAAAGCAACATGTGGGTATAGGCTGAGAATATCTGCATGTGGCTTTGTATGCTGTTGAGTCAACAGGGCCAGAGAAACAACTGTCTTGTGAGACTCCTGCAGAAGATTAAGACTCATATTACCCACTCTTTTTAGCCTGTTTGCTGTGCTGTTCAGCATGTGGAGAGGATGAGGTTGTCCAAGATTCTTAGATTAAAATCTGCTGTTAGATTACATGGCTATAAGATTAGCTAGACCAAGGGAGAGCAGAACTCTTTGGGATAAATCAGGCCCACTCTTGGGTAACTGACACCAAGAGTCATTCTTGTATTCGGCATCAGCACACCATACAACGGGTGGTTGCCATGGAGGGTCCTAGAGGAGCCACATGGAAGGCAGAAGAGGCACAGACTGTGGCTTTGAGGCCAGGGGACATTTGTCATAGGAGACAGCTGGCCCTGCCACTCTGGGTGGGGTGGGGCAGGGTGGGTCTCTGAGGCTGGTGCAGAGGCAGCTGTAGGCCAGCCCAGGCCCAGGGCAGGCAGGGGTGACCTAACTGGGGCCTGTGAGTTGCTGGGCTATGTCTAACACGGGCCTTGGGCACAAGAACCTGGCTTTTGTCCCTGACCTTGGGGTCTCATCCTGGCTCTGACCTTGGCTAGGTTTCACGAGGAATGAATGACAGTGTGGGAAAGCACTGTAGGTAGACCAGGATCTCAGAGTGCTGTGCATGGTGACATCGGTGGCCCAGCTTCTCTGAGACTCCCGTTCCTCTTCTATCAAATGCAAATCACTACCCTAGGCTCATGGGTGATGCTGAGCCCCTCCCGACCCTGGTTGCTGCCTGTGGCTGTCAGTGGTCTAATGTCCTCCTCTCCTAACGTCAACTCAGAGCCCTAAAGCTTCCAGTTCCTTGGAGAAACTCACTGTTACCCACGGGACCTCCACAACCAGGAGGGAGACATGTGCCAACCCCTCCCCGACTGTTGTCAGCCCACGAGCGCTGGTGGCTTCTCCCACCGCTAGAAATCACTCTGGCTTGAGCACACACACACACACACACACACACACACACACACACACACACACGCATGCTCGTGGCCTCACTCACTCAGAGCAGCTGAGAACCCTCGCATACTCCATGCTCTTGTCCACTGCTGCTGGGAGAGGCGGGCCTAGGGACAGGATACTGTTTTCCAAAGGTTTGGCTCTGCCTTAAGAAGGAGACTAAGAGGCTGCTTGCCAACCCCGAGCATGCATCCTGCCAGTGTGTGGGTCACACACCATACAAACTGTTGAGGGACAGGTGTGATGAGAGAGAATAGAAGGTTATAGAGCGAGCAATGAGGGAGATGGTGTGACCCCTGGTTAGAGGACAGCAGTGAGGACCAGTGTGAGGGGGACTCAGGAGGACTCAGGGGCACAGTGATCCCCCTTAAGACAGAAGGAAGAGAAATGAGCAGGTGCATGGACAGGGTGAGATGGTTGGCTAGACAGATGATAGATAGATGATGAATAGATACACTAGAACAAGACAAGTGGTAAGTGAATAGATGGTAGATAAACATATAATTAGATAGACGATAGATTAGATAGACAGACAGACAGAAGCAAGTTGGATGGACAGGTAGACAAAACCAGAGAGACACAGAGGGTCAGGAGAAGAAACGAGAGACAGACAGAGCAGGGAGAAGAGGAGGGCGAACTCCGTGGGGGTGTAATTCTAGAAATCAAAAGAGCTGGATACAGACAGAAAGAAAGGAGGGACAGGCAGAGAAGAAACTAGATGCAGGACTAGTGAGAGAAGGGGAGGGAGGGACACACAGAGCGGGTGAGGAGGAGCAGAGGCCCTGACAGAGGCTTCAGCAAAGCCAGCCGTGCCAGACAGGCCCTGAAAGACAGAAGACTCACTCCAGGACACTACCTGGGAACAGAGCGGCAGAGGGAACTCAGAGGCAGCCAGCCTGCCAGACACACAATGGAAGAGAAAGAAAGCTCAGAGAGAGGCTGGTCCTTCTCAATGAGGGTAGTTCTGAATTCTGGAGCCAGATCCACCTAGGCCCTCTTCCTTCCCTGAACCTAGTAGGTCCATTAGGCTTGCTCACTCACCCCCTGTCCTCCCCGGCTCGGCAACTCCCAGGACAAAGTTGGTAGAGAGGAGGGTGTGGGGAGCACAAGAAGAAGCAACCTGCAAAGGCTGTCCTTAGCTAACTGACATGGGGCCGTCCCAGGCTTGGCTTTAGTCACATGCGTCAGCCACTGCCCCCTCCCAAATCCTGGCACAGATGGAGAAACTGAGGTCCATAGAGGAAGACAGACTCCAAACCCTCTCTTTCCAGTCACCAGGACACCCTCACACACACCTTTCTCTTCCAAATCATGTCTCTCCGTCACCTGGCACAGGACAGGGGTGGTGGCCCTCCCCAGGAGGTCTTCCTCCTAGGTCCCCACTTACCGCCACAAAGAACATGGTGAAGAGGTAGACCATGGCCTCCATGTAAAACTGCCTCTTGGCAGCGATGCTCACTGTGGGCAGGAAGGCCAGGCTGCTGAGGGTAGGCAGGAGCAATTTGGCCACAACTGCCCCCATGGACCAGGAGGAAGGCACTGCCTGGGGAGAAGGTAGTGAAGGCCTTCTTGGTCTCCAGGGCAGGAAGAAGAAGAGCCCCCTTCTTTACTTCATCGGCAGCCCTGACAGCAGCTGCGGCAGCGCCCACAAGGAGGCCTTAAGTGCTTCAAGCCAGCTGCATGTGTCCAGTGACACATGGGGAAGGTCCGACAGCTGATGCGCCATGCCATGTGGTATGCACTTGCCTGCCTCTCCCTCCCTCTCTCTCTCTCTCTCTCTCTCTCTCTCTCTCTCTCTCTCTCTCTCTCTCTCTGTGTGTGTGTGTGTGTGTGTATGTCTTTCTGTCTCTGTCTCTCTGAGGAATTCTTTCAATGAAGTCGTATTTCTTCCCTTGGAGGTAATGCTTTGGAGGGGGAACAAGTTCCTATAAATGAGATCCTCCACCTTCTTGTTATTTTCCATCCAGGTCTTTGTCCCACAATGAACATGTCAAGGGTGCTGCTATTTGGGTCACAAGGGGTGCAGGAGGTGAGAAAACTTAAAATTTAGCCAACTGTCTTCAAAGGACCAGCAGACAAGTTTCACGGTTCACGGCCTACTGGCCCTTGTTACTCACAGGTTTACGCCGCCTTCTCTGCTTAGTTACATTGTTTCTTTCCTTAAGTTAGCAGACAGAACCCTCTCCACTCTCAAGCTGTTGTCTGGCCTTTAAGCTCTCATTCCCTCTTTTACCAACAGCTCCTTGGCCTGACTTCAGGAAATCACCTTCTCCTGTTGCAAAATGTCTTAGGGGAACTGTCTGGCAGGGACCCCTCAGCCCCCAGCCAAGGAACAACGGGTGTGTGGTCTGAGCTTCTCAGGCCAGCTCTTTCTCGGTTTATTTGCGATCAGCTTCTACTGCCAGTTGTCACTGAGCACGGGGTTTAATCCCATAGGCTAAAGGGTTCTGGCAGGTGCACACACCTGTGTGACCCTCAGTGTTCACTCCCAGGGCTCCGGGAGAGGACAATCCTTTATGCCCTTTCTGGTAAGCTGCTCCCTGCTCCCTGCTCGTCAGGGGCAGCCACTGTTACTGATTTCTGCCTGGGCCTGACTTCATTAGAACTTAATAGTGGATCGCACAGTGTGTGTTCTTCAGGGTTTGGTTCCTTTTGTTTCACCTGCACAATGACCCTGAGCTCTGTCCATGCTGTTCCACTCCAGTTCCTTAGGTGGCTAAATGGGCCAGAAAGTTATCCCCTGCTTCCCTTTCCCCTGGTACCTAGACCTTGGGGTATAGCAGGCTCAAGGACCCATACACTCACGGGGCAGTGGTGGTGCACGCCTTTAATCCCAGCACTTGGGAGGCAGAGCCAGGTGGATCTCTGTGAGTTCGAGGCCAGCCTGGTCTCTAGTACGAGTTCCAGGACAGGCACCAAAGCTGCATAGAGAAACCCCGTCTCAGAAAAACCAAACCAAACCAAACCAACCAAACAAACAAACAAAAAGATCAATGCACCCTCAGTGGCCTTCTCTAGGAGAGGTTGTGGGCTTCCCGTCTCTGTGAGGCCCGGCTGCTCCACCCCTACTCAACTGCCAGCTCCCACATCCCTTTCTGGAAGCCCCTTGTCTGATGTCTGAGGTCCATTTCTCCTGCTCACAATGAAATAGCTAACTTGAGGCACCTGGTTCTGTTATTCTCCTGCTTAAGACTTTTCCAAGGTTCTCTCAGTCCCTGGAGGAAGCTTAACTACTCAAAGAGATCCCAAGCTGTCCATATCCATACCTAGATGCACACCCCAGCCCTTGCACATGCTCGACTCGCCTGTCTCAGATACACTTCTCCCCCAGCTTCCGCTGCAGGACAGCACTTCCTGTCCCCTGTTCCAGCTAAGGCCAGGTTTACTCCCAGCCTGGACAGTGCGTCTGAGATGAAGGCTTCTGTGATTGACAGACAGTGAGACAAGAGGCTCCTTCACTCTTCCTCTGCCCCTCCCCCAACCCCACATCCTTCCTATCCTGGCACTCACCACTCTGATAGAGATGCCGGTGTTGAACTGCTTGGGTCTCGAGCATGGGATCTGTCTGCCTGGCTCTCTGCCATAACCCCTTCAGGCCCAACCTAGTATTTTGTGGGTCTTCAACAAATACCAGAGGAATGAATGGCTGTTAAAAGAATGAATGAAAATCCAGGGAGGCGGGGCTGGTTTCAGTCTGGCTTTCTAGGGGCCAGTTCCCTTTCCAAATGGGAAAACCAGTCCCTGCTATAGGAACGTTGGCGATGGGGGCTGGGGAGGGTCCTGGTTGCCCCTGAGCAACTCAGGTGGGGTCTTTCACGACTCTCTCTTCTCCCCTCACTGGTCCACCGTTCCAACTCAGCCTCGGCTCCCCACAAGAGTTCCAAGGGAGGGAAGGAATAGACTAGATGTCAGGTACTTGGGGAGGTGGCAAGGAGCGCATGCCCCAGAGCCATAAACCCCAGAAGCAGGAAAACATTCCACAGCTGTGTGTGTGCGCGCGCGCATGTGTGGGTATGTGCATGAGTGTGTGTGTGTTGCAGCTATGAACTCCAAGCCAGGCTGTAAGCTTCAGGAAGAGAGAGAGAGAGAGAGAGGGGTGGGGGTGGGGCGAAGGGAGTGGAGCCGTACATATGTTATAGCCATTAAAGAGGAAGGGGCTGAGGAGAAGATGTCCCAAAGCAGGGAGACAGGTGGCTGGGCCTGGGCAGCAGGAGAGCCCCCACATAAAGGCTGGACTGCAAGCTGCCCTCCGAGGGGGTGGACGTGTGTGGCTCCCGTCCCAGCCTGGCTGCCTGGCCGCAGACCAGCTGACTCTGGAGAAGGCATCCAGTCTTGAACAGGACTGAAATGACCCTTGGGTCTCTCTGTAGCAAGGGAAGTTATTTGCCTGGGGGCTGGGGTTGAGGTAAGTAGAGTGGAACAGACAGGACGCTGCTCTGGGAGTAGGTGCTCCCCTGGAGACACAGGGAAAGGGTCAAGGGTCCTCCGCCTGGGCAGGTTCAAGGCCAACAGATAGAGGAGCTAGTTACCCTGGTCCTTCTCACCTTTGAAGCCCCCACCTGCCAGCCCCTTACCTGCTCTGTGCTTCCGCCCAGCAGACCCCAACAGCTGTGCCTCCAAACCATGAGTGTCCTTCAAGACACAGCCTGGTTCAGAGTGTGGCTGTTTCCCCATGGCACTGCATGTGCACATAGGTCTTGAAAAATCACACATACATGCAGGGTTTGTCCAGAGCTAGCCATATGCAGACAGGTCTTCATGCTGTGCCTCATGGGTCTTCTGGCACCTAGCAAGTGCAAACCTCTGCTTTCTCCATTTTTACAAGGAGAAGACTGAGGCCCAGGAAAGAACAAGGTCTGACTCAATGTTACCCAGCCATACCAGGCTGCCTGGTCTTGCCACTTCTTTTCCTTTGTCCTGTCAGGACTGAGGGGCCAGGGCTGTTGCCTTCATGTCTTGGTTCATGAGTGGGCTCAGTGGACTCTTGGCATGCCCTGGCTTCAGTGCCCAAGGGTCCCAGGTGGCATCCCCTCTCTGCCCAGCAGGTGGCATGGTCCCAGTGGGACCATGTAAGGGTCAGCCTCTAGGCCATAAAGGCTGGAGTGAGGGCTGACCAGTTGGTCCCCCCTTCCCTAGCCCCTCAGCTGAGGGAGTGGCTGGGTTTTATAGAGGTGCTGACATGCATGGAATGCTGAGCTCTCAGCCTTCAGGACAGCTGTCTGTCTGCCCAGCCCAGGAGTGCTGTGCCAGCTGCTATACTGGGCCTCCTCCAAACTTTGAACACCCAGCCCACAAGAGTGGGTCACCCCAGAGCACAGAGGCCTTGTTCCTGTCTGGGGTCTACTGTAGTTACCTGGAGGAAAGGAACAAGCTTCAAGTCTCTCTAATTCTGTCTTTGAGCTCTGTGCCTAGGCAGCCATTTGGGGCTCGGTCTGTGGGCAGCGCAGGGATTGTGATTGGCAGCTGTCACCAGTACAAGTACCTCAGGACATTGTGGCCCCTTAACGTGCCAGAAGGTCATGCAAAGGTCTGGCATGGAAACCTCAGCTGCTTTATGTCCCCATGAACTTCTGCTGGCAACTGCGTAAGACCGAGGGGCTCAGGGCAGGCCAGCCCCCTAGTAAGAATTGTGTGGTCTGCTCCATACATTGGTGGGTTCTCACCCTGGGAAGACCCTGGCTACCTTCTGGAGCTGGGTGCTAGAGCAGAGCTGGGGTTCAACTCTGGATTCCCTGCTGTTACCTAACCCCCAGACTATCTGGCAAATGGCATTCACTGTATGTGGCCAGAGGAGACAGCCACATGCCAGGTTTTTCTGTGGACCCAGGAACTTGCCCATAGCTCTGTAAATCTTCCCTACCCCCCAAAAAAAATCTAACTCTAGGTCTTAATATAGCACTCCAGCTTCTAGATGTAATCTGGCTTGAAAAAGCTATTCCCAAAACACTTTCAACCATTCAGGTTTCAACCTCAAAGCCCTAACTACCCAAGAAGGCCTAATCAAACTTTTTATCATTCTTTAGTATGCTTCTCTTAATCCCTGGATAAGAAGATACAGGCCAGTGGTAGAGAAGTTGGTTGGGATGCCCATGGGTCCCTTGGGCAGGAGACCTTCTCCTGGATTTGCTGGTCCCCTGGGATGTCCCTGGCTTTTGCTGCTGTGTACAGACCAACCGCGGGCAAGCTGTGATGTCCCAGGAGCAGTGAAGGTGCAGTACCAGCATTCCCTGGCTAGCATTGGCCTGGGTGTCCAGCTCCTCAGCAGCAGCTCACTTCCAGCCACCTTAGGACTTCTAACCCTGTCCTTGCTTAGATCTGGAGAGAAAGGAACCCCTCTTCTTGTGGAATCTCAGACCACAAGGAAGGACCTTGGAGTCTTCCCTAGCCACAGGCCTGGGTTCCTCAACTTGAACTTCCTGTGTAGACTTAGCAGAAAAGCCAGTATTCCTGGGTGAGATAGGCGGGGAACCCAGAAGTCGTGTGGTGGTCCAGCCCAGGACATTCTCACCTTCTTGTCACCCCGGAGTCTGCAGCCCCCTTCTTGGGCAGCCTGCAGTGGGTGGAGGGGCAGTGACTCAAGACTGTCCTTCCTTCAGCTTCGAGCTAGCTGTACCTCAGAGGGAGTCCCAGCCTCCAGTCAGAGAAGCCATTCCAGCCAAATAAAGTTGTGGGTTCTTGGGGGGAGCTCCCCAGAACAAGAAGCCTTAGAGGAGCACGTTGAGGGTCTCAGCATGTGGGGAAGAGTGATGAGGCAGGGTCTTGAGGTAGTCGGACAGGAGCCAGACCAGTGGTCTGGAGCTGCTGGCTCCTTTGGCGACCCTGGGCTACCTCGGGCCCCAGAAACTTGGTAAGTGGAATCGAGAACATGGATACAGTGGCTCCCTGGACTACATGGACAGATTATTTATGGGACTCAGAGCAAAATGTCCTCATTCAGAAAGCTGGACAAGACTTTCTCCTCCTCAGTGCACCTCTCCTGGAACATCATGACATTTTTATCACTTGTTTAACGCTGTACTTCTTTGGCTCAGGGCATTTGACAGTTAAGTAGCTACCCTCACAGGTGTGAGGGAACCCACTGAGGATAGAGAGTAGCAGCCATCTTTGTGTGGAGGAAGAACTTGGGGGCGGGGGTGGCACTTTGAATCTGTTTCTGTCTCTGAAATCCTCAGCCCAATGTGGACCAGGTAGTTATGTTATGGCTGCCACAGAGTCTTGAATCTAGAAGCTCCAAAGAGTCAGGTGCAGGGAAATGAAAGCACAGCTAATGCAGGGAGCCAGGGTCTGGAGGGTCACACCCTGGTGGAGGTCACAATGCCAGCCGGATACTGGCCCCATGGGTCTGTCTTCCAGGTGGCCAAGCTATGGCCTGTGCATTGATTACCAGGCCAAGGGAAGATGCTGGATGGTTGTGTCAGTTGGCTGTGGGGTCCCTCCCAAGGGAAACTGTTAGTCACCCTGGCACTGGGGCATGTGGAGCCAGAAGTGCCAGAAGAGCTTGGTTCTGTTCCAGGCTGTGCAGGGCCTGATAGTCAGCCAGAATGGAGGAGAATAGTGGTAGAGGCTTCCAGAATAAGAGAGATCTGATCTGTGTCTGTGAGATCCTGTGCACACGTGCATTCACATGTATGTGCTTTATGACAGGTAATAGAATGCCTGTGCTTCAACTCGCTGGCCCCAGGGGGCAGTGTGGGCCTGGGTAAGGGTCAGGGGAGGTCAGGTAACCAAAGAGCAGAAACTGAATACCCTTAGGTCAGCTGCCACAGAACATGCAGAGAGTAAGACCCGATTGCTTGGCCCCCATTAGGGTCTAAGTTGGAAGAGCCAGCCAGCAACTTTGAAGAACCAGGCAGAAAGAGAGGGTGTGTGACAGAGAAGAACAGCAACCTATACTTGTCCCAACTTTGATGTGTGGCCTCAGGCAGGTCACTCCACTTCTCAGCCTCAGTTTCTCATCTGTAAAGTACAGATAACGAAGATGCTTGTTACCTAACACAAGCCTTACAAGGCTGGGTGTTTGTTGTTACCATTGATTGCTTTGTTTCTGGACTCTGTCTGGTGGTCAAACACAGTATGTCCACAGGGTACAATGCTTAGCAGCCCAAAGAGGCAGCTGAAGAAGTTCACCATCCAGCACAGAGGGAGGGAGAGAGAAGGGACAGGGGGAGGAAGAGGACGTCCGGTCCCTACATTGTAGAGGCAGGAGCATGGATGAAATGGCTCAGGCATCTTATGAGATATTTTAGTATCATTTGCCCTTTGAAGGTGCCTGTTTTCCAGGATGGAGTGCTCTGGAGGGCCAGATATGTCAGAGCAGACATGTCATCATTCGAAGTCTGCTAGAATCCACAGGTAGGACGGAAGCTGTACACCCTTCAGCTCCAGCTCAGCAGGACCAGAACCCTGGAGTCCAGCTTGCTTGCCAGTAGCTGACCAGCTGGTGTGGGATCCAGCCAGACTGATACCAAGCATCTGCAGAATACCCCATGCCCACCCTCAACCTGATCCTCCTCGGCATCTGGTCAGCAGGCTGTAGCTGCCTCTTCTTCTCCCTGGAGCCATTGGTTGGTTTATCTCTGATGCCCCCCAACTCTTCAGTTGTTCAGATCTCTTTTCCAAGGATGGGGGGGGTGGCCTGGTCACACACAACCTCCAGACCTCTGAGCCTCCGGGGGAACAGGAGCTGGCAGCCTGGACAGCACACGGTTCCCAGCCTCCTATGGACGCTGAAGTTAGATGGGGGGGCCGGGGACTCTGCTCCACTCCTGCCAGTGTCCCTCCCCGTGACCTCAGGCTAGTTTCTCCACGAGGGTCAGTCACTCCGGACCCAGGGAAGCCAGTCTCAGGCTCACTCCCTGCTTCTGGACTGTGGCGGCAGCAGCCAGCAGGCAGCTGGACAGCCTGGCCGTGCTCCAGAGGCGCAGAGCGGGTTAAAGTGTGCGCCCGGCCAGCCGCCAGCAGGCTGGGCGGGGGAGCAGCGGTGGGAAGTGTGAGTTCCTCCCCGTCTGCCTGACAGCTATAAAGGCAGCTGCGGCCACAGAGCAGCCACTGGGCTGAGCGCCCCTCCTGGGAACCCCCTCCCTTGAATGCTCTTTGAAGTGGGAGAGGGAGGCAGCTGGGGAAGCAGGACGAGAGACAGGCAGAGCCCGCACATCTCTGCCCTCATCTGCCTGCACGGTGCACCTGGCAGCTAACTCTCACCCCTTTCTCTGGGAGGACAACCTGCTGACCCTGGGTGAGGTAGGCCACCACATACTTGTCCCAGCTCATGCTGTGCTCTCTGGGAGGTGTGAGATGCAGCCCACTCCAGGCCAGACAGCTATTCAGAATGGGGCTGGGGGAGATCCTAGCCCCTGGGGAGGGTATTCAACCCTAGGGGAAGGGGGAGCAACCTGCACCACACTGTGGCTGGGTGGCCCCCAAGGCTGGCTACAGCCTTGGTACTAGCAGTTGCTGTCTGTGATGCAAACCCCTGCTGCGGGCCTATTGAAGGTTTTGGACCCTAGGGAGAGATGGATTCTGTTTGAGCTGGACTTGGCTGGAATCCAGCAGTGTCTAGGATCCTTAATGAAAACCAAGTGTGAGGCTGACTGGGCACCTGTCTTTGGCGGGCAGGCGGCAGGGACTGGGGAACCATGGAGGCCAGTGGGACTATGTGGGATGGGGGCTCTGAGCTGGAGTAAAAATGGTGATGTAGATAGAGACCTGCAGGGGAGGAGCAGGCAGATGGGAGAGGGGAGGTGGTGGACCGCTGGTGGGATGCAGGGGTCTCAAGGATGAAGCTCCACATTTCAGGATTTTCAGTACCATTGCATAGTCTGTCTGGGTGTAAGGGTGTTGCTGGCTTAGCTCCCACACACCTGCAGGTGCTTTGGGAGGGAGGGATGAGGAGAAAGGGAGGAAAGAGGGAGAGAGAAAAGGAGAAAAGGAGGGAGGGAGGAAGGGAGAGGGAGAGAGAGAGAGAGAGAGAGAGAGAGAGAGAGAGAGAGAGAGAGAGAGAGAGAAGTTGGTGTCAGTGTTTCTAGGGTGCAGACAATCTCTAGACTTTCTTCCCCTGGAATTATCGGGTGCTGGACTGGGCCCCTAAGTTTGCTGTGAGGTGTGGGGACAGTAAGCTGCCTTGCTGTGTGGCTTTGGGCAAGTTGACTTTTCTCTCTGGGCTTGGTATTTCCTGAAGCCCATTGTCTAACTCCCGGGCCAGCCGATGACACCCACCTGAGACAAACTCTAGCTAGAGGCCATTAGCTCCCTTTCTAAGACAAGGTTTATGCTGAGACTCAGGGGAGCGGTTCTGGGAGTTGAAGCAGCAGAACTGGAAGCTCTCTCTCATTTACTTCACCTTAACCCTTGGTGGGTGTTTGGGCTTCAGGTGCCCCGGGCCGGCCGTTTACACACAGGCACAAGCTGTACCTCCTACTGCACCTCCTGCAATTCCATGTTCTCTCTGGAGAGCAGGGCCCAGACTCCCGATTTGTGCCCCCACCTGAGGACCAGATTGCTGAATACTCAGCTATGAGGATGTTCCTCTGATAAGGGGAGGCTGCCATTTCCTGAGGACCACTGGGCGGGGCAACAAGTGAAGGCAGGGAGCAAAGGGAGGACACTCCTTCTACAGCTCGCTCATGAACTCTACGGGGTGGCCATTCGCTCAAGCTGGCCTGCCAGTGTTAAGCAGGTAAAACTCCCAAGGTGCTCTGGACAAGACAGTGGGCTGAGCCCGGTTGCTATCCCTCTTCATAATGAGCTCTCTACCAGGCTGGGCCTCCAACCTCCTAGGCCATCCGTCTCTGTTCTTCACAGCCGTTCTCCAGGGGCAAAGCTTGGCAGAAGATCTCAGATGAAGGGTGGCTCAGACTTGGCGCTCATACCATCCCTTTGTGCCTAAGCCGGGCAGACATCTGTAATCACTTACCAAGCCTCTTGCTGAGCCCAGATGGATGGCTCAGTCTCTCTCAGATGGCAGCCACTAACATAGGATCCCAGATAACCTTACCACCTGGGGCACTGGGAGGACCCTGAGAGTTTTTCTCCACAGCAGGGCCTGATCTGGTAGTGACGGTGGTCTTGCTTCATAGGATGGACGGCAGATGGCAAAATTCACACTGGGCTTGGTCTTTGCTGGCCATGGCAGTTGTGGCTGGGGGTACGGCATCTACTGAGGCCTCGGTGAGTAGCACTGTCCGGTGGCCCCCCCCCCAAACCCCAGCTTCTCAGCCAGGTGTTGGGCTCACTCTCAAGTAGGCTGAGTTTGGAGGATTGTGTAGTAAGAGTGGGCATATGCCATGCATGCCCAGGGGTCTCGGTGTTCCCTTAGGCTCCAGAAACTTGCTCAGAGAGCCATTTAGACTAGTCCCCGATCTGGGAATCTGACCATCCTGTAGTCCCTGACCAGCTAGCCAGAGAGTGAGGTATGTCTGGTATTTCTCTTTCCAGCAAGGGGCTAGAGTCAAACATATAGATGGGAGTTATGTGTGGGGTGAGCCTGCAGATGCTGGGGTAGTGTGAGGTGTGAGGGAGAAAGCACAGTAGGGTAAGACACGTTTCAGGCCCTCGCCAAATCTCAAGATGCTCAGCCCTTAAGACGTGGGGCACATGTGGTCACCAATGGAATTCTCTTCAGGCCATCTGAGAGACTTGAACACAGGTTTCTGAGAGACCCAGCCAGCAGCCCTTTAGGAGGATGCATCATCCTTTTCCCCCTCAGCTGCCAGTGATGCCCGGTGGTGTTTGGGGTGCAGGTTCGCCTGTGTTGTGATTGAGCCTTCTGCTCACTGTTGGGGGGCTTTTCACCCAGGACAACAGCCCCACATCCAACAGCCTGGAGGGGGGTGCTGATGCCACTGCCTACTGGTGGGGGGAGTGGACCAAGTGGACGGCCTGCTCCCGAAGCTGCGGGGGCGGGGTGACATCCCAGGAGCGCCACTGCCTGCAACAGAGGTGAGTTTGTTGAAACCTCCAAGGGTGGGTGGGCAGGGGCAGCCTGGTCCATGGCTTGGCGGCTTTTCTTCCGGGCTTGCATTTGATATATGCAGTCTCCTCTTCCCATTGACTTCCACTGGGCATGGGGCTTCTGAGAGATCCTTGGCAACAGTGTTCTGGGGTGCCAGAGAGGGAATGTCAGAAAGCAAAGTCTGTTGTTTTAGGGCTCTGTCACTGAGATCCCCCCTGTCTTCTGAAGCATGAGCTACAGAAGCAGGGAAGAGCACAGGCAAGTTATTAAGAGCCTTTGCTCTCAGAGGTACCTGGGTTTGAGTCTTATCTCTGCTACTTCTAAGCTTTGTGACCTTGGACAGGGCACTTAATCTCTGAGCATCAATTTCCTCATCTGTGGCATCATTGGGGTAAACATGATAAAGCCAGCTCATGTTTCTGGGCATACATGATACCACATGTGTTTGCATGTTTGCACAGGCCTCAGCAAACTTGGTTGTTACTCAGCACAGTTCTGTACAGTACAGCTCTGTTGCTGGTGCTGGGAATATAGAGGAGAATCAGATGTTGTCCTAGGAGTCTGGGAAGCTACTGGAAGCTAATACATGCATGACAGAACAGGTGTCAGGACCCATAGCTATCACTCCAATCCTGGCTTGGTACCACGTTTTCCCACCAGGAGGAAGTCTGTTCCAGGAGCAGGGAACAGGACCTGTGTGGGCACATCCAAACGGTACCAGCTCTGCAGAGTGCAGGTGAGGACAGATGCCCAAAGCTCCGAGGTCTTGGTCTTGCCCCTAGACCACGGACATCCTGTTGCTGACACTATCCTCTCAGGGAGAGTCCCACGTAGGCTGGTTGATGCCCAGGCTCACACCGAGCCCTTCCTGCCTCAGATGCTGCATGTTCTGTTCCCTGCATGTTGGATGTGGTAGGATGGCTTGGGTTCCCACCTGATCCTGGAAATCTAAGTGCAGCTCCAGAAGCTGGGGTTTCCCACCACAGTCCAATCTGCCTTGCACATTTGCACACCAGGAAAGCCACAACAGCCATCCCATCTTCCCACCTATGAAGCAGTCTTGCCGGGCAGCCACCCCGGGCTTCTCACCTCAGCTCTTAGGTGCGCCTGTGTGCACTGTTTCGTTAGCCTTGGCTGGACACCAAGGTGGCAGAGGCTTGGGAGGAGGCATTGATTCTGCTCCGGGGCTCTGAGGAGCACTCTCTGTGGGACCAGGGTGTGGTGGTGGAGGTGCCAGCTCTGCCAGTCTTACTTGGCTTGTTCATCTGAGCTGTTGGAAGTCTGTCTTTGTGAGTGCCCATGTGGGGTGTGAGAGCTGAAGGAAAGTTAGCAGCCACAGCCAGTCATGGAGTCAGGATTTGGTGGACATTCGGGAGCTCCTGAAGGAGGCAGACACTAACCTAGCTTGGACTCCAGCTCCACCATGGGCAATTGCCTCCTGTACCCCCAAGGTTCTTCTTATAGAGTCCCCTCCTTCTGATTCAGTCCCTATGCGTAGCTATCAAGTGCACTGGATTAGTTGCAGGCACTTTGTGCACATGTGTGTACACGTGTGCAGATATACACATGCTGCCAGAGTCTGCCAGAGGATGGGGGTGTGGGCAGAGCCGCCAGTGTCCCATCTATTCCACAGTATGGCTGAAAAGTTCAGGGTGATATCCAGAGTATTAGGAAGGCTGATACCCAGCGGTATTGGAAGGATCGTCACTGGCCCTTCTGAGTAGTTGGAAGTGAAGGGAATGGAGGCTGGAGCAGGGGCGACATGGACTATGGCCCCCAAGGGTCATCTGCCTGTAGCCCCTTCCTGCTCAGCTCCTCCTGGAGCTTCTGTGCCTTCTTCTTCCAGGAGTGTCCACCGGATGGGAGGAGCTTCCGTGAAGAGCAGTGTGTCTCCTTCAACTCCCGTGTGTATGATGGCCGGGCATACCAATGGAAGCCTCTCTACCCGGGTGGGTACCTGAGCCTCAGGAATAAGCTCTATGGGTGGGCATATGGGGAAACTAAGGCCTAGAGCCAGGTCTTGCTGAAGGCTGTGGTGGTCATCTACAGAGCTTGGAGCAGATCCCACTTCTCGAGAAGGGGGCCTGGAGGTCTGTTCCCTCCCTCCCCCATGACATCACCGGTAACAGATTATAGAGCTCAGTTTCCTGCAGGGCTGCCCTCTGAGATCAGGACTCTCCCACTGTCCCCAGGGCTTAGACAGGAACCAGCCCAGACAACCCCAAATGGGGACCGGCCAAGGTCTCATGGGACTGTGGACATGCCTGCTGTTCCGTGCCCACTGTTCTCACCCCCTCTCCCCATGGGAGAAGAAACAGATTGTTTGGGCACGGTGTAAATGAGCTATATTCTTCTTCCTCCCCCCTGTGGAAGTGCTGAGGTGTCCAGTCCCCCTGCCCCGGGAAACCCTTCTGTGGATCTCAGGTGTGACACCCTCTCACAAGGAGGCAGAATTTGGAGCTCAGAGCTTGGACTGGGCTCACTTCATTTCTGCTACCCACACTTTGTCAGGTCCCTTCTTTTCAAGCCTCAGTTTCCCCATTTTTTGTAATGGGAAGGGTGCTATGTCAGTAGGAGGAGGGTGTGTGTGTGTGAATCCAGCACCCTCTCCCCTGAGACTCTCTGCCTCATCCCCCAGATGACTACGTCCACATCTCCAGTAAGCCCTGCGATCTGCACTGCACCACTGTGGATGGCCAGAGGCAGCTCATGGTGCCCGCCCGCGATGGCACTTCCTGCAAGCTCACTGACCTGAGAGGGGTTTGCGTGTCTGGAAAATGTGAGGTTGTTAAACATTGTACCAAAAGTATGGCCGTCCTCACTGTGCTGGCCACCTGCCTGCCAGAGGCGGTGGCGCCCCAGTGCCAGCCACAGCGCCTCAGCAGCCTCTCTCCTTGCTTCTTGCAGCCCATTGGCTGTGACGGAGTGCTCTTCTCCACCCACACACTGGACAAGTGCGGCGTCTGCCAGGGGGACGGGAGCAGCTGCACCCACGTGACAGGAAACTACCGAAAGGGCAACAATCATCTTGGTAAGGGCGGGTGTGGCTGGGTGGGCGTGTCCATCTGTCTCACCTGCCAGGTAGGTGTCCAGGATCAGCTGCTTCCTATCATAGGCCCTCTCCTTCTCCACCCAGGCCCAGGCAGAGGTGTAAGACTCCTTCCGACAGGCAATAAAAAGGGGCCCTTCACATCATCTGAACACCAGAGGACACAGCATGGGGATCACATTTGGCCTGTGAGGCAGTCTTCAGGGAGGGCTGAATGGGGAAACTGAGACATTAGTCTTAGAGTGTGTGAGACTTGACTCTGGACACGCTGGATTCTGGGCTCATCCTGAGACTCCCCTCTCTCGTGCTGTGTTTAATGACCTTGTGTTTGCGTCTGGCACTGGCCTGACCCGACTCGTGTTTGGGATCCGTGCATGAGACAGACCTTCATCCATCACTTGTGACAGCCAATGCTCAACCAAATGCATTGCTGTGTCCCAAGAACTGTGTGTGGAGTCAAACTAAGTTATTATAGAGGGAGGAGGGCGACTTGAAATCCACTTAGCAGATGGGGAAACCGAGGCCCAGTGTGGGATTTGAAGGCTCCAGTTCTCCTAGGGAGGCAAGGGAGTCGTAGTGAGACCACCGGAGGGCCCAGAAAGCCAAGAAATCTTGCTTGCCCTCACAGGAGAGGCGATCACAGAATCAGTGTGGGCTCCAAGAGTCCCCATAGGAAGTCACCGAGAATGAAGCACTGCTGTGTCTTTCTCGTGTGGTGGGCAGAGGCTCTTTCTTTGGAGGCCTGCCAAAGGTGGGGTGAGGCAAAGCTGGTCTGTTTGCTTGTCCCTCCCTTCTTCCACGCACCTGCCTGCACAACTTTCCGCTGGATTCAAGGTGGAGCTAGAGTCAGGGGTCAGAGGTCAGAGGTCAGGCAGTGCCTCTCCTTTAGAGCACTCAGCTTCGTGTCAGATACCACACGCTATAGCAAGGCCCACCAGACAGGGCCTGAGCTCTTGGTGATGCCCCCTCTGGGCAGGCTGGGGCTGAAGTGAGACGATCCCTCTGATTCCGCCGAGTGTTTCCCAACCAGGCACAGAGCCAGGTCTGGCCAGCACTAACTCATCCACATCTGGGGACGTTGCTGTTACGGCAGTGGCTGCTACTGTTGCTGAAGGCTGCAGTGAGAGCAGAGGGTTAAGGTGACCTGAGCTTCTAAGGCCTTGGGTCTCACCCTGGGCAGCAGGCCCTGGGTCCTAGCTGCAGAGCGACATATCTGCCCGGAAAGATCTGTGCTCCCTAACCATGCTCAAGACCAGACCATGTCCTGAAGCTCATGGGAGTCGAGCTCAAGGAGTTTTGTGAACCACTTGCTAGTTTGAAAATTAAAGCCAGCTGTGGTGATGCACGCCTTTAATCCCAGCGCTTGGGAGGCAGAGGCAGGAGGATCTCTGTGAGTTTGAAGCCACCTTGGTCTACATAGCAAATTCTAGACCAGCCAGGGTTTCACACAGAGAGAGCATGTCTTAGCAAAGGGACCATTTCCTGGTCTTGAAGCCTCAATCAGTATTTCGTCTTATGGCCATGCTATCAGAATCTCTTCCCTGCTTTCTGCCCAGAGACACCAACCACATGGACAGTTTGCCCTCCGTCAGATGCAATGGGGCAGTGGGCACCACACAAATAGCTCAGCGCTACAGATCAGAGCCTCTCACCCCTGCTTCTCAAGGAGCTCAATGCGAGACACAGTCAGGGCAGGCTCTTCAGGGACCTGTAAGGTGAGGGTGGGGTCAGGGACGAGGCAGGAACATCTGGCCATCGATGGCTTGAGTGTGGACCCTGCTGCCTTCTACAGAGAATTCAGGACAGAAACACCAACTCTACCAAACCCTCCCCCGAGACCCCTCTCTTTTCCTAGGAGATGACTCTGTTATTATTAACTCTTCCTGCCAGAGCCCTCTCCACTAGCAGCTAGTGGCTCTTTTTTTTCCCTGCCCCAGTTCCTGCTCCCTGTTGTGTTTGGAATTGTCTGTGGCTATCTCCTCACTATACCAAGGCCTGGGTGGTGGGGTCTGAAATGACAGGCAGTACCTCTCACAGTCCAGGCATGTAGACAGTAGCCCTTGTAGGGTGGTCAGTTTCGATTTGAAGAGTCGACATCCACTCTCTTTGTGTGGAGGCGTCAAGCCTTGGCCATCAGCAAGATGTTCTGATAAGATGGAAATTGAGAATACCATGTGTCAACATAGTGCTGGTGTTGATGTTTCTGGACTAGATGAGAAAACTGAGACCAGGGTCTCTCAAGTGATAAAGCAGGGCATGACCTGAATCTGTGGGCTTCAGCATGTTTAAAGTCCCTGAAGTCCACTGTGTCCCTTGTGGGGGGCTGGGGCAGGCCAATGTTCTTGATGGGAAAGGGTGTGTGTACTTGGGCAAGGGCCCTGGAAGAGGGTCAGCTTCCTGGACAACATGAACCGTTCAACAGGACTAGGTGAAATCACACACGGACATCTGGGACAACCTCTAGGCAGGTGCCCCTTTCCTATCTGGAGCTCAGAGATGGCATTGACACCCAGGAGTGGCTTTTCAGGGGACAAATGGCAGTCCCTTCTGTGTCCTGCCTTCCCTGGCTTTTCTCACAGATGCTCCTATTCTCCAGGTTACTCTTTGGTGACCCATATCCCAGCTGGTGCCCGAGACATCCAGATTGTGGAGAGGAAGAAGTCAGCAGACGTGCTGGGTACGTGTGGAACTGGGGTGTGTGTGTGTATGGATGGAGAAGGGCACCTGAACTTGGATCTATATTTTGAGAAGTGGGATAAGCCAGGTAACAGGGCACAGTTGTGGAAGCCAGAGATGTACCTAACTGTTGGGGAGGAGGATGCTGACTTCACCCCCTGTCCTTAGAGGTGCTGAACAAGAGACAGGTAGTGAGCTCCCCATCACTAGAGAACCTGGCCCAGGTAGAATCCAGGGAGCCAGAAGTAGGGTCTATTCAAGGATGAGTCACAGAGCTGAGAGGTAGGTGGCAAGTCCAAGGTCATGAGCTGCTGAGGAAGGATTTGGTCACAGGTCTATCTGTGATGCCATGCTGACCATGTCCAGTTTCCTGCAGGAGGTGGCCCTCTAGAGTAGAAATGGCTACCTTGGACATCCTGGAGATATTACCCAGTGATGAGGCCCCATCTTGACGACAGTCTTTGGATGGGTAGAAGCTGGAGAGCTGACAAGGTGGAAGCTCCATATGGGCAGGTACCAATGCCTATGAGTCATTCTGCCCTTGGCTCTGTGCTGTGTGGGACAGACCCAGGGCCTAGGCTAGATTAAGGAGCAGCTCTCCAAAATGAACTCAGTCTTGACACCATGTCCCATCACCCACCTGACTTCCCATCCCACACCTCAGGTTGTTGAGCGTGGCAGAGCTCTACTCTAGGGATGTAGAAAAGAGGAGGGTGTGTACTGAAGATTGTCAGTTTGAGCCCAGCACCAGACTCTCCTGTCCCCTGCCAGGCTCCCAGAGCATTTGAAGGCCCAACCCCAGCAAGTTTGCACATGGCTGGCCCCAGGCCTACACTGCTGGGGACATCTGTGGATTGAGCATGGAGAGCCGGGCCTCCAGCCAGGCCGGTGGCTCTGCTGTCTGCTAGCTTACTAGGGCTGCAGGGAGGCCCGGAGACGTTGTGTTCTCCGAGCTGGCTGCAAAGCTCTCATTCTTGAAGCAGACACTGGAAATACCAAGGGCTGGGAAAGCCGCAGGAAGGAAGGTCCTCGCTGTCAGGAAACAGGTTTTGGATGTGGGCCTTGAGCTGAGCCCTGGGCGCAGAGCTGGAAGCTGAGCCGGGACAACCAGGCCCCAGCCGGACTTGGACTTGACGCTATGTTCTGACGTTATTACGTTAAGGGTATTTTTCAGACACGTCCTGCTTGTTGCGTCTGTCTGATAATAAATTAATTGCCCCGGCTCCTCTGCTTGGATTGCATCAGGGCCTTTGGAAACGGCACTCGCTCCTCTGGCGGGCCAGTTCCTGGAACCGGCTTTAAGGACACCCTCTGGAAGACAAAATGTCCCCCAGTGCTGAGACTGCCTCCTCCCTTTCTTCCCCAGCCCTGGAGGCTCAGAGGACCTTTGCTTAGTCCCCATAGCTTCCGGAAAGGCCAGCTTCCAGGCTGGTGTTTGGCCCTTGGCAGCTGGGAGATGGGCTGTTGGGGTGCCATGGGCATATTCCTTTCTGATCCTGGCTTTCAATTGCCTCCAGCCAAGTCCTCAAAGTATCCAGTCATACCTGCCCAAAGGAAATGGTGATAGCTGTGTCCAAACTCTGCTCTTGCCTGATTGGGTCCCCAGTAGGTGTTAAGCCCAGCAGGATGGACAGATTAATTGGGTAACAGTGAAGTCAGACGACTCTTTGCCATTGTTTCTAATAAGAAGGGCAGAGCTGGTCATCTTAGGGTGGTCCCAGGAAAACCCTTCTGGACAGCACTCCACACCAGCCAGGCCAGGCTACAGTGTCACTCACTGTGGGCCCTGGATGAGGCACTGAGGCCCCTTCCTCAGCTGGGGGAGCTGGAGCTGGTACCACAACCAGGGTCACGTCAGGTTGTTCTGTCTAGTCTAGTATCTGGCTGGTACCTGTTGTTCACGGCTACAGACCCTCCTGGTCCAGACTGGCTGCTTGGCTATGGTGCTAGCTCATTACCTTGCAATCCCTTTGGCCCATGTGAGGCAGCCAGAAGGGCAGGGCCAGCCTTCCCTGTTGGCTCTTCCAACCACCCAGACTGGCCTGTGGTTGTTTGTTTTAGACTGATAGGAAAGTGTGTTTGTGTCTCTTAGGCCCTCACTGGCCAGGGCCACATGCTGGCCCCAGGCACAGTGTCTGTCTGATTCCCTGTGACATTGAATTTCCTGTCTTTGGGTCATTTTGGAGAGGGAAGGCAAGGCTGGCCACCATTCTTGGAACCTGTACGCTGGCTCCGCCCTGTGTCTCTCTCCTTTCTGCTCAGCCGGTCTGGCCCATGTGACTCAGTGATTTTTACTCTTTCAGCTCTCGCAGATGAAGCTGGCTTCTACTTCTTCAATGGCAACTACAAGGTGGACAGCCCCAAGAACTTCAACATTGCTGGTACAGTGGTCAAGTACCGCCGGCCCATGGATGTCTATGAGACTGGCATTGAGTACATTGTGGCACAGGGACCCACCAACCAGGGCCTGAATGTCATGGTGCGTGTGCCACAGGCTTTGGGGACAGTAAGGGTTGTGGGCACTGGCTCTCCAGAATCCAGCTATAGGTTGGGGCTTGAGTGCCCTGAACACACACAGCAGTATTGTTGCAATCTAGGGTGGTGGTAGTGTGCCTCGGGGGTGGGGAGGGCTTGTTCATTCATCTATTCACTGGTCACTTTCTCATTTATTTATTCACTCAGGTTTTAGTTCATTAACTTCATTTCCCATTGATTCATTAATTCATCTATCCATTCACTTGCTTCCTCTCTCTCATTCATCTTTTCATTCATTCATTCAATCAGTACCACCTGTTCTGTGTCAGCCCATTCTGTGACCATTGGGAACCTCATGGGAAGCTAAGGAGAGGTGGCGGACCCACTGCCCATGTTTCAGATGGGTCTTTATGTCCCTCAGGTCCATACTGCCTCCAATGGTACTGCAATGTTTTCGTAGCTTGTGGCCCCTGCCTCCCCTGGATTCTCAGTGCTGTGAGCAGCTGGCAGGGCAGGCTTGGGACCTGTTCTGTGGCTAGTGTTTTTTTTCACAGCTAGCATCAGGAAATGAAAGCTACTGTAGCTTCTCACCCCAGATCCATGGATACACAGAATGATTGTCCCTGAAATCAGGGCCATCACCATGAGCAGTTCTGGCATTCTCTGAGACCTGCCAGTTGTCTTCTGGCCTTCTAGATCCCACCACAGTGAGCTCTATAGCCTCACATTGTAGGCGCAGAACCTGGAGGGGGTTGTGTAGTTACTCACCTGTAAGTTGCAGGATATTGAAGGCAGGTCTGCCTGGGCAGGGTCCATTTGTCTGCCTCCTTGTTGTCCTGGAGACAGCTCTGGAACATGCAGAAATTCCACGACTTCTTTCACAGCCCACCCACACAGGCATCCCCGCTGCTGCTACTGCCCAGGGGCAGGCTGTTTGTACCCCAGCTGGGTCTGCCCAGAACCTTCTCTGCTGTGTTCCACAAAGCATAGGCAACATTTTAAGTTGCCTGCTGTGTAGACGAGACTGATGTTACTGGATATGGAATGAGTCATTCCAAGACTTCCTGCTCATGGTAGAGGCCTCAAGCTGTAGTACCAGCACAGCGTCCTGCTGTTTTATTCCTCGGTGACCGGATCACAGCTGTGTACATTTGCTATGATTCACCCAGGTAGATGGAACCTGCTCTTGGAGGAATAGAAGGAGACTATTTACCACATCTGGGCCAAATATGCTCAACCTAAGGCCATGTTAATTTGCTCTAGAAAAGTCACCACACCTGTCACAAGGCTCAGTAAGGGTAACTGCCTGGTTGAGCTTACAGCACTCAGTTCTACTCTGATGGCAGATCACTGAAGTCATTTTAGTACTGTCAGGGCACCATGAGCGATGGGGCTGAATGTGGGCGATGTTTCCTACTCCTTTGTCCTTGAGGTCATGATGCATGGCACTGACATTTGTGGTACCCAGGAAGCAATGGTATCTCAGATTTGCTCGCTTGGATATGTCAGGTGTGTGCACTTAGCACCGTCAATAGAGGGCTGTGACCATCACTTACACACTTGAGGATGAGGGGCCCAATAGACACACTACTAGCCAGACCTAGGCCACCCCTCTGGTCATTACTCATCCAAATGTTTGCAATGAGGACATCAATCAATGGTGGTCAGGGTCCACAGCCAACAGTGATAACTCAGACCTGCCTCCAGAATGTCCAGCCTTCTCTCCAGGCAACAGTTGAGTGAGTAGACAGCGGTCGGCTTTTTAGAGGAGAACTGTGGGTCCCTCCCTTGTTCAGTGGATTCTGAGTCTAGAAACTGGTTCAAGAAATGGAGGCAAGGGTCATCACCTTGCCCGGACAGCTACTTCTGCCTCCTCCTCTAGCTTGGCCGGTGCCAATTCAGAAGGGTCTTTTTGGCCCATTTGTCCATTCCCAAGGTGTGAGTTCGGTGTTCTGTCTTCTGTTAGCGATGTCTCTGAGTCTTGTCACTCTTACTGCCTGCCACTGAGATGGTGACTCTGCCTTGTGATTGGTGTGTGTGTGTGTGTGTGTGTGTGTGTGAGAGAGAGAGAGAGAGAGAGAGAGACAGAGACAGAGACAGAGACAGAGAGACAGAGACAGAGAGACAGAGACAGAGAGACAGAGAGACAGAGAAGGGGGCATGAATGCACTGGAAGGTCACAGGAAGACTTCAGGTGGCCTCTTCATCCGTCGCATTCTCTTGAGACAGGTTCTCACTGAACCTGAAGCTCATTCCTTCCACTAGGCTGGGTGGTGAGCGAGCTCCAGGGGTCTGCCTCTCTCCGTTCTTCAGCGGTGGTACGGAAGTGCTCGGCTCTCACATGGGTGTTGAGGGTTTTAACTCATGTCCTCATGTCCACAGCGAGTACACTTACCTACCGAGCCATCCTGCCAGCCTCTGCCACTCTTTTTTGCTGCTCACCTTTATTAATTCAGGGCCTTCTCATATCTACAGCTGCTGGGGGAGTCCAGAGCCTGCCACCACATCTTGCCACCAGCCCTGTCATGTGAGAGTGTCCCACACTGTCCCTCTAAATGACATTGGCGTCACTTGGCCACCCCTGAGTGAGCAGAATGTTCTGGGCTTTCCAGGAGAAGTGGTCACCCAGGGAATTGCCTGCCCTCAAATCTCTCCTCTTGCATCTGCACTGTGTGGGCCTCACCCACTCTACCCTCCCTGTTAGCAGGCCAGCATGTTATTCCAGAGAGTAAGAATACTCCTAGAGGGCTGTGCTGGTCCCGAAGGCCCAGGAGGAACAGTCTATTCTCTAGGACTTCCCTAGTGGGTGAAGGAGATGACTTTACCAGACCCTTTGGTCTGGTGCCCGGGAGAGACCAGGCAAGGCCCAGAGGAAAGACAAGGTTAGGAAGGGAAGCTTTTCACACCATCTCTCCTAAGACAGCATTAACTGCTGAGGGAAGAACAGTCCCTTCCCAGTCCCAGAGCATTCAGGACAATTGAGATTTCACCATTTAAAGCATCTTGATCCAGATCTCTCTTTGTGGTGGGGTCCTACTGACCCAGCCTGACTCGTCGGGTGCAGCAGACCCAGCAGGGTGATAAGTTGACCTGGATTCCCCCTCTTCACCCTTTCTGCCCGAAGCTTTACGCATCAGAGTTTCTTGACCACACCTGCAGCCATCTGGTTAGCCTGAAACGATGCTGGCTCTCTCTGTCGTCTTGCTCCAATGGCGTGCCTTCCACAGTCCCTGCTCCTGTCCCCAGGCACCCTTGAGATGTCATCCCAGTGGTGGCCATTCTCCCCATGGCGTCCTGCAATGGCTTATCTTGGCACTGCTTAGCTTTCCGTGCTTTGCTCGGTGCCACCCTCCCAGGGCCCTGGTGTGCAGTGTGCTTTAGCCAGGCAGCGCTTGAGCTCCAGCGCTCACTAGTGATTCGGAGCTGTGGCCCCGGGAGCAGCCAGTCCCACTGCCAAATCCACTCCTGCCGGCCTCCAGATCCAAGGCTTTGAAGTCTGCCTCGGGGAGAGGTCCCACTGGCTTGTGGTCTCTGCAAAGGCCTTGACTATCCCCCCAAAAGCTCCACGACCAGCTGATCCTTCAATGTTGTCCTGAATGGACGCATGGTCTGGATTTTAGTACCTCATCAGCTACCCTAGGAGTCCTGAGTAGATGCAGGGACACCAGTGCTTTTCGGATTTCTGGTTTGTGATGGCAGTAACATGCGGTATGTCCCAGCATGTCCCTTATTCCCTGTTCTCGAGGGGACCTGCCCTCTGCCCCTTTTGGTGTGCCTCATTCACAATCTCTGGGCACAGCTGCCCTAGGACATTTGAATGAGGCCGCATTCTTGGATCAAATGTGATTCCCTGGGAAAGACTCGGCTGTAACCAGGGCTGCTTTTGTCTCAAGAGGCTTTTGGTGCTAGGCAGGGGCTAGGAAAGGAGCCAGGTCTCACTTCTTCTCCTTCCCCAGGTGTGGAACCAGAACGGCAAAAGCCCTTCCATCACCTTTGAGTACACGTTGCTCCAGCCACCACACATGCACCACCTGCAGCCTGTCTATTACAGCTTCTCCGAGCCCGCCTCCGAGAGCACAGAGAGCACTGAGGGCCAGGAGCTAGACGGTGCCAGGCTGCTGGGCTTCATGCAGCATAATGGCTCCCTCTACCACCAAGCCTCCTCAGAGAGGCTGGGCCTGAACAACCAGCTCTTCCAGCCTCCAGCCCCTGAAGTCGAGCGGGGTCCCAGCAGAGGCCAGGAGACCAACGAGGTGTGCGAGAGAGCCAGCGGTGGGGTCTGTGAGGGACCTCCTAGGGGCAAGGGCTTCCAAGGTGAGAAAGAGGAATAGTGGGTACGGGAAAGGCCAGGGTTCCCCAGGCACAGAGGCCTCAAGTGAGGAGTGTTGGTCCCCTTTGAAGTCTACAGAAGAGGCTAAAGAGAATTGCCAGATGCTTGCACATTCTCTCTGGGCAGGCACAGTGTGAAGTCTGACGTATACAGTCATAGCTCAGGATCTGCAGATTGATGATAGACTCCTTCCGGACGCTGAAATTCTCAGCTTCTCAAATCCTTGCATACAGTGGTGTGTTTGCATAGAACCCAAGCTCTTCTCCATGTACCAGTGATCACCGCAGCTGACCCACAGTACTAGATGCAGTGTGCGTGTGTGCTGTGGGTAGTGATGACACTAAGTCATGGCAAGGTGACACATGACAGGACCTATCCATCAGTGGATTAGTCATTTGTCTTGTGGCTGTGACAAAATGGCTGATGAAAGCAACTTCAGGAAGGAAGGTTTTATTCCAGCCCACAATTCCAGGAGATACAGTCCATCATGGCGACAGGAGCATGAGACAGCTGCTCACATTGCATCCGCAGTCAGGAAGCAGAGAGAGAGATGGAAGCTGGTGTTCACTGTCTCCTTTTACATGGGATGGTGCTGCCCACAGTTCTGGTGGGTCTCCCTTCCTCAGTCAGCCTAATCTAGATAATTCCTCATAGACAAGTACAGAAGCCTATCTCCTCGGTGTCTCTAGATCCGTCAATTGACAACAACATTAACTGTCAAAATTGGCTTAACATAGATGTAATTCTTTTTCCTCTTCCTCCCTGCTCCTCCCCTTCCTTCTCCTTGAGACAGGATCTCGATGGAATGTGCTATGTAGACCAGGTTGGTCTCAATTCACAGAGATCTGCCTGCCTCTGCCTCCCCAGTGCTGGGATTAAAGGTGTTCGCCACCAGATCCAGCCAGTATGCAATTCTTTTTTTCAAAATATTTTGATCCTTCATGGTCTGATTCTTAGGATGTAGACCCAACATCTGCAGAGGGCAAATCACATATAGTTGTCTGAGTCTGACAGAAGAGATGGACTTAGAGAGGAGATAACTTGTCAACTCTTCCATCCAGTGGAACTGGAAGTCAAGGGCAGCTCGTCTGCCCCATGGCTCACTTGGATAGCCCTGGGCCCCAGACATGGATGTTGCTGGTGGCCTCAGGTGTGCAGGCTCATAGATGCCTCTCTCCTGTGCTGGGCTTCTTGAGGTTTATGTGTCTGTGTTCTCTCTTCCTAGGCAGACACTAGTCATACATTTAGGGCTCACACTAAATTCAGGTTATATTATTTCATGAACCTATAAATATCCTGTTTCCAAACTAGATCTTAGGCTGAACTTCCAGCTGAGCCTGGGCCCTGGGGACACTGCCCAGCTGTCTGCCGTGGCCACTGGGTTTCCTATCGCTTGACGATGCTGGCCTGCTGTGTCTGATGGAGTAGAACCTGGGAGTACCTATTCTTTCCCTGCCCCCAAAAGTCATCCCCAAGCCGGGCGGTGGTGGCGCACGCCTTTAATCCCAGCACTCGGGAGGCAGAGCCAGGTGGATCTCTGTGAGTTTGAGGCCAGCCTGGGCTACCAAGTGAGTTCCAGGAAAGGCGAAAAGCTACACAGAGAAACCCTGTCTCGAAAAACCAAAAAAAAAAAAAAAAAAAAAAAAAAGTCATCCCCATTATGTAACTCACCTGTCACACACAGGAATAGAGGAGGAGGGGCAACAAAGATCAACACAGTAGCAGCCATGGATGTTGAAACACCTGTCTCTCTGCAGACCGCAATGCCACTGGGATAGCTCTCTCAGGGGACAAGGATGACCGGGAGGTCGATGCGCGTTTCACCTCCCAGGAGCTTCTGTCAGCCAACGCCATCTCCGATCAGCTCTTGGGCACGGGCTCAGACTCCGAAGAGTTCTCTCTCAACGAGACCATGAACAGCATCTTTGCCCAGGGTGCCTCAAGAAGCTCCCCAGCTGAGAGCCTCTATGTTGATTATGAGGAGAACGAGGGGCCTGCTGCCTACTTGGTCAACGGGTCTTTCCTGGAGCTGAGCAGTGACAGGATCAACACCACCTCCTCTGAAGCCCCATTCCCCAACACCAGCGCCAGCCTCCCCACCTTGGCTGGGAACAGGACTCACAAGGCTAGGTAAGCGACACTTCTCCTTGCCCTGTCTTAGTTCCCTATGGAGTAGGGGTCATTACAGGGGTCTGCCAGAAGGTCCAGGGACCTGGAGGTAAGTGGGAGAGAGCCATACTTTTCAACCACCCTGTGAATCTGGCATGAGTTTTTGGGCCTGGACTGTAACATGTCTTTTTGAAAGGTAGTTTCATGGGTCTAAGTGTCCCAGCTATGACTGCTTCAACTCGTGGTGCTGACCATGAGTTGAAGAATGCTGGAGGTATGCTGCTAACAACCCCCCTATGCTAGGATGGACTCACTCTTTGATATGCATAGATCAGGGAGTGACCACAACTACCTTTAGTGTTAGGGAAGCCAAGCTGAGTGCACAGAGCCTAAGGATTTGGGGTCCTGGGTTCTATGTCTGGACAGCCATTGAAACATGGCTAGTAAGCACAAGATGGGCTCTGTCTGTAGCCCCTCAGGTGAATGTGGAGCCTCAACAGCAGGCTTCACCCCGACCAAACAGAAGATGACAGCAGAACCTGGGTGTTCACGGGCCCCCCCCCCGCGCCTCCCCCCCCAGACAAGGAGACCCTGAATCAAAGTTAGGAATAGGCTGCTAGCATAGTGGGCCTATGCAGGAAGCCAGCACCACAGGCAACAGCAGCTATGGCTAGGGAGGCCTATAGAATCAGGACTGGGGACACCTGCTTGGAGAGTGAAGCTAGAGATCCACAAAGAGGCGAGCCTAGGGATGCCTGGACAGCCAGAGCTGGGGTAGAGGGCCCTGAGGTCTCATCCTCCTGGGCTAGTGCTGTTTGGGAGCAAGTGACCCTTTCATGCCAGTGCTAGAGAACCTCTCTAGCTACTGTTTCTCAGGTGCCTGGGCATGCAGCAAGGCTCGTGTAAGCAGTTGGGATTAGAACTGTTAGCCACTGGTGGGGGATGAAGACTGAAGATGGGAATCAGCCCACTGGCTTTTGTTTTGTTTTCTGGGAACCCACTCAAAATCTTGAGATGAACTCTATCCGGATCAAGGGAGGCTGAGGTTGGGGTTTGGTGGGAGATTTGACAGTCACTCTTAAGGTGATAGGGTTTGGGTCACCTCCTCCACTCTTCTAGGGTTGGAGAGTGGTAAAGCTGGAAGCTATGGTGGTGCCTCTTCTCTCACACTGCCTTCTGAAGCCTTATTTCCAAAGGCTGGTGCACACCAGAGACCCTGCTGATGAGCTCTGGGCCGGCCACTTACCCTGACCTTGGCACCATCAAAGCTTCTAGGGCCCTCTGCTTAGTTTTGGGGAGCCAGTGGCTGGCAATGAATGACAGGCTTTACCCTGGGGGCACAGGATCAGAGCCTGAGAGAAGTCACGGGCAGTGGTGATGGGCAGGGCGGTTCTGATTCAGAAAGCACCTGCTTTGTGACCCAGCCAGTCTCTCTGGGCCAGCTCTTCCTTTGGGACAACAGGGATTTATATATATGATTCATATATGATGCACAACAAAGGCCCTAGGTATGGATGCTCCTAGTTAGTCACTGAGCCTCCAAGGCTTGGAGAGAGACCACCCAGGAAACCCACAGCCCAAGTGGTGACAGCAAACCAGTGCTCTATGTAGGTTTATCAGGTAGCTCGAAGTCCCTGTGCTTTATTCGGCTGTGGTATGGGCTGTGTGGGTGGTGGTTGTGTGGAATAGTGAAAGAGCAGGTTACTCCATGGGAGCTGGATACATCTCCATTCTTTTCCAGGCCTCAGCTTCTCTGTCAGAGACCTGGAGGCTCAGCAATGCAATGCCTCACAGGCCAAAGTCACACACAAGCTGTTGAGGGCAGGGTTGGGCCCAATCAGGAGTCTCAATGTTGTCTGGGTCAAGCCTTAGGGACTGTTTTCCCCCCTGAGAGGTTTGGATTATTCTGAGTAGGTGCTCTAAGCGGGGCCCACTGGAGTGCCCACGGTCCAGAATCCCTAAGCCACATTTGAAAGTGCCTGTCTCTTCTTATTCTGTCCCCTTAGCCCCGTGGGACATGCTGGATTCCCAGAGCCAGTCATTAAAACAGGTTGTCAGCACTCGGAAAAGCGCAGCTCAGTGAGATGCCCAACCAGCTGCCATCAAAGGATGCTGCTGGTGGGGACCAAAGATGGTCTGGGGAGATAATGGGCTGAGAGAGGCCGTGGGGGAAACTACCAAGCCGAAATAGCCACGTCTCGGCGTGTTGTCCAAACACAGGAAGTCGAGTCTGCTCTGGGAGCGGGTGAAATCAAAGGGGCAGCCCAGAAAGGAAGGGCTATTTTCATCTTCTAGAAAGGCTTCAAACAATCCCGGGAGGGGCTGTCACCAGACTCTTTGGGAACAGGCGTCTGGGATGCAGAGGCACACACCCCTCTCCGAAGCCTGGAGCGGGGTAGGAAGAGAATTTCTGGTTCACTTATAAACAAACAGTCATTTCAGAGCTTCTGCTCTCCGGGGATTTCAGGAGCCTGTGTCCCGCCAGGCACTGGGCAAAAACCCAAAAGCGGTGGCCACCGGTATCTTGGAAACCATCACTGCCGAGGGCAGGGCCCTTCCAGATTGGGGTGGTGGTGGTTTCCAGGGTGTGGTGCTTCTTGGTGCACAGTCCAGGTGCTGCACTGCGATTCAGGCGGCACCCAGCAGCACCCCACACGTGCTAGAGAGTGGGTGTAGACAGTCCCTCCAGAAATACCTTTAGGGCTTAAAATCCAAAGGGTTATTTTGAACCTGGCGGCTAGCTCTTGACTCAGGGATGAGTCATGCGGGCTGCGGCTGGGAAGTGTGTAATTATATAAAGATGGAGGGGCTTCTACACCAAGTGCATCTTCTCCTCTCTTTTTGTTCTTGGAAGGAATTTAAGGCTGCTGAAAGCAGTGTGGGGGGCCCAGACAGCTCCGGTGTTGTCTGGGTCAAGCCTTAGGGACTGTTTCTTCTCCCTAGTTCTTCCTCGCTGAGAGGTTTGACCCACCCTCGGTTGGTGCTTTAATTGGGTCCCACTGGGAACTCAGGTCCAGGATCTCTTGCTTTGAGATGAAGGGTCTTGGATGCCCTCCCTCCATGTTAAAGGTTTTTTTTTTTTTTTTGTAACCAGAGAGGAGGACAGAGCTTCCCCTGCATAGAGCCTGACTCAAGGGTTGGTCTGAGCCCCAGAAGAGGTGGCCCAGGCCCCTGCCCCCCTCCTTTCTGCAGGCACTCTCTCCTTCTGAGAATTCACAGAATCACAACAGTGAGGCTCCCGTTGGCAGATCATTTCCTGGGTTCTCAGAGCATGACGTGCTATCAGGGCAGCGCTCATCCCCAAAACACCCTCTTGGGAAACATGAGCCAATCGGAGCAAGACAGGCGCAATTCTCACCCACTTGACTAGCAGTCCCGACAGATGTCTCCAACACAGAATGGCTTTTAGAATGTAATGGCCTATAACACCCACAATCCTCCAGTGACTATAGTCCCCAGGAAAGAGACTGGTCCATTTCAGTCCCGTGGAAGGCGTCAGTGCACAGCCCTTAGCTAGCTCCTCTTAGTTCCAAGGAAGGTGGAGTTGGACTATGTGGCCCGAGGGAGCTGCTGTCGATGGGTCTGGTCCTTCAACTGCTCTTCTTGCTTTGGGGGTCATGAGACTCAGGGGCTGTGTTCTTACGTGAGTGGCTAGGTCTTGGAGCAGACACCCTGGGTGGAGGTAATGCTGCAGCAGCCGCTTCCTCCCCCCGCAGAGTCCCACATAGCCTGCACAGGGGGTGTTGAGGCTAGTTCAAAGAAGCTAACAGTCCTAACAATACTTGGCTGTGGCCACCAGAGTTCTGGCCAAGAATCATAGCTGTTGGCTGGCCGGCCCCCAGCGTGCCTCTTCCCGTCAGCTGGCTTGTGCCGCCATCGCCGACCTGAGCTGCAGTGAGGGCCTAGGCCACTCTGCCTCCTGCAGCTAGCCTTTGTGAGTTTGAAAATTGGAAGCTGAATGGCTGGTGTCCCCATTCATCAGAACCCCAGCTGAGGGAGGCAGCTGGGGAAAATTCTGGAACATCTCAGTCCCTACGGGGTGGGAAGAAGGACTCTGCTGACCGATGAGAGATGTAGTGAGAAGCCTGTGAGTGCTGAAGGAACAGTTGCAATGTTGGTGAGTCCCTCCTTGTTCAGTGAACCTCTGAAGGAACCGAATGCCTCCACACAGTCTGTCCAGCTCCTGAGAAGGGACATGCCCATGTCTGCTCAGTGCCAACATGTGCGTCTCATTTTTTTTTCATTCCAGAGGGTGGGAGCCCCGGTCTTCATAGAGGGTACTGGCTGATGCCCAGGAAGGTGTGTTTTTAAGGAGAGTGTAGCCTCAGAGGGAGATTCATCTGTTTGAGAATGAAGCCTTTAAGCATCTAGCTCTCTCACCACACACTCTGACCTTGTTTCAGGACCAGACCCAAGGCGCGGAAGCAAGGTGTGAGCCCAGCTGACATGTACAGGTGGAAGCTCTCCTCCCATGAGCCCTGCAGTGCCACGTGCACCACAGGTAATCAGCCTGGGACCGCTGGGCCACCTTCTCTGAGCCTGCCTCTGCAGTGACTGGGCCTTAGCTGGAGACTCACCCATACACTTGCTGCCCTGAGCCACCCCCAGGGAACTTGCCTGGCTTCTTCACCTGGGAGGTGGAGCGGGATGGCAGGATTTAGAGGGTCCCAAAAGCATCCTTGTTCCCATGGCATGCAGGATGACAGTCAGGTACAGGTCCATCTGTCAGCCCTAATTATTCTCCAGTATCTCAGGAGAGGGGCTCTTCAGAGGAAAGATGGGGACCTTCGGCTTTGAGGGTCTGCTCATGCTTGCCCTGCCCCCAAACACACAATGCTGCCCTGTACCTAACAATCTGGAAGCTAAGAACAACTTGGGGTGGAGTTGCATTTAAACCATACTGCCTACTGTATCACACCCCAGGCTCACAGCAAAGTACTACTGATTTTTACCTGTAAAATGGGATGTACTGTGGCCAAGGTGTTTGTGGGATAAATGATAAGAAACCACTTGCCTGGTCTAAATTCAGCCAGTGCGCACCATTGCCACTCTATGGTTCTAAGGCAAGGCTAAAGCTAGCCCTAACCCGGGAGCAGCCGGTCCACTGGCTCCAGCAGATCAGTGAGTCCTGTGACCTGCCTTTCATAGGATGGACTGTCAGAACCAAGCTTTATGGCAGGTGCTGTGGCCTCAGCTTCTCAGAGCCTGTTGAAGCTGGGTGTGGGCATACCATGGATCCTTCTAGCCATCCTGGCTGTGGGACTTCCCATGTGTTGTGACAGTGGAAACTTTCTGGAGGCTGGGGAGGTGACATCACTTGAGATGTTTCCAGGTTGAGGCAGCCTTGGTGGCAAGGGGCCTGATGAATGAGCCTGCTAGATGATGTCTCCAGGGAGAGCATGACACTATTGTCTTTCGACACTTAGACAGTGGCCAGGCCAGGGAGCTGGGCTGTTCTGCGCTGCCCACAGTGCAGAGCAGGACACAGGAAGAGAGAAAACAGGGATACTAGGGAAGGGATGACCTCTGCCTTAGACAAAGACGTCAGAAGTAGAGAGGCTCCTGTCACCTCTGGAGGCACTGACCCAATTGAGTGGCACCAGCCAAAAGGACAGAGAAGGGCCCATACTATGGACAATTCACTGCCTCAGCCCCTTCTGGCAGAACCTCATTAGTTGTTTGGAAAGCCCTACTGTTGCCAGGGCTTAAATTTGATGTGCACAATTGCAACCATGCTGAAGAAGGCAGGCCACAGTGTGTGGGTTTTGCCAGCTGTGGATGCACACAATGTCTGCAGATGTTCTGTAGAGAATCGTGGGTACAACCACTTCTCTCCCTCTTCCTTCATGCTGAGATCTGTTCTTGAGGCTATGCTAGGTTATGGGGCCCGCCTTCTCTGTACCCTGAACCCCCAACCGTGGTAAGGACCTTAAGTTTGTTCTTTTGGAACAACAATACTGTCAAGTGGTCTTGAGACTTGGGGTATGGTTTCTAGACTGTCTCTCAGTCTCCCAGAGCATAGCAAAACATCCCAGGATCAAGGTAGTTGGTAGGACCGTTACTGAGGATGGACATCTGGTCTTGTCTGTTTCATAAATCAGAGTGCAAAGCTCACTTCAGCTCAAGGCAAGGGCTCTGAGGTTAAGAAGTTTTGAGAAGCTCCCTACTCAAGATAGGTGTAAAGAAAAGGTACCCAGAAAAGTGACATTTTGATCTTGTAGCCTTTCTGGAAAATTCCCATTCTGGAGATGAGCAATCTGGGGCTGTGACGAGTCTGCTGGCCCTGCTAGATGAGACTTGGATTCTCTTCTGTGTGTTTCCGTTCCATGATAACAAGCCAATGCATAACCAGGTACTTAGGGCAACTGCACAAGTCCCCAGCCCTGTTTGTATATCCCTGGGTCCCAGAGCTAGTGTCTCTGAGGCCTGAAATCTTTCAAGTAGACCTGGCCAGGCAGCTGTCTCCTCCTCCAGCAGGCTGAAGGTTACACAGCCCAGTGCTGGCAGGGGAGGAACCAGTAATTGCCGCCTGGCTTGGCTCTCATGGACACACACACACACACACACACACACACACACACACACACACACACACAGAGTTTCTTCCCAGACTCCATGGTTCTGTCCAGGGTTTTGGAGCAGCAAAGGCTGCTGGGTCTCAGGCACTCCAGGGAAGGTAGATACACTGAAAACCTCAGGAGGCTCTTCCACATACAGCTCCACACTCCACACTGGCTTTCCCCAGCTGAGCCCAATCCTGGCACACCTTGCTCTGGGGCAGGGGATGCTCACCCTTTAGAAAGTCCACATGCAGGCTTGCTCTTTTAGATCCAGGGAAAAAGGAGAGGTGGTGTAGCCTGGGGATCCATATGGTTAGGAGAAGGCTGGTCTTTTATGTATGTAACCCTCCCTATCCACAAGTGATTTTAGAATTCAGGAATTCCAGAAAAAGCCACACAGCTCGTTAAAGATGTAGAGGTGCTGGATAGGAGACCTTCAGTAAAAGCTGGAGCACCTGATCTGGTATCTGGGGACAGGGCTGTCAGGGCTGCAATGGTCTGTCTTTCCTTTTCTTTTTCTCTTTCTTTCTTTTTCTCTTTCTTTCCTTTCTTTCTTTCCTTCCTTCCTTCCTTCCTTCCTTCCTTCCTTCCTTCCTTCCTTCTTTCTTTCTTTCTTCCTTTCTTTTTTTTCAAGACAGAGTTTCTCTGTGTAACCCTCCCTGGCTGTCCTGGAACTCTCTCTGTAAATCAGGCTGACCTCGAACTCAAAGACCCACGTGCCTCTGCGTCCCAAGTGCTGGGATTAAAGGCGTGAGCCACCACTGCCCGGCTGGTTTGTTTTTTCTGCCTGCCTGCCCACCTGCTCATCTCCTACAGTGGGCTTTGTAAGACAAATGCACACCAGGGTCCCTGGCTGTACTCATTCTGCCTCTGTAAGGCTCATCGAGGTTTGTGGCAGGTGAGCTAGATGCCTAGGCTAGGCAGAGAAAGAGGTCATAGTTCAGATCCCGAGTCTCTGGCCCACAGAGCTTTCCCACCTCCAGCTCTAGGCTTTTGCCATCCCCAGTCCAAGAAACAGATCTCTGAGTTGTCATGTGACCCATCCAAGCTCACAGGCTCACCCATCTGCTGCTAACCAAAAAGTTTACAGACCCTTGCGTTGCCCCAAACCTAGGAGTCATGTCCACATATGCCATGTGTGTTCGCTATGATGGTGTTGAGGTGGATGACAGCTACTGTGATGCACTGACCCGTCCTGAGCCTGTCCACGAATTCTGCGCTGGGAGGGAGTGCCAGCCCAGGTACCTGTCCTTGAGCACCCAGCTGGGTGTCAGAATGAGTGTGAGTGCGCGTGCGCGCGCGTGTGTGTGCGTGCATGTGTGTATGTGTGTACACACACCCATGCTCACACTAGGGCTCTGCTTTGCCTCTGCTGTGAGCTGAGGGGGTGTGTGGGGAGCAGAGCAGAGCAAGTGGGATTGTCACGAGACACTTTCCACCACAGGGCGTTTCCCATAGTGCTCTACACTAGAGGGCTATCTTGGTGTCTGGGCTGACCTGCAAAGCTAGGATTTCTATAAGCTAGGGAAGATTACTCCCTGGGAGGTGAAGGGAGCCCCATCTTTCTAGCCCCCATGTCTCTTGTCTTGTCTTCAAGGCAGAAGCAGAGCCTTGGTGTCGCTTCCAAGGAGCCATGTATTTCTGGCTCCCCAACATGTCACATTCCTTCTTTTCTTCCGGCTGCTACATCTGAGCATTTGTTCTTTTCTGGAGGAAAAGGTCACAGAGCTGGCCTGCACTTGACTTAGATTCCTCTCCAAGTATGTCTTCTCAGAGGGCCTGCATGGAGGAACCGGTCTTTTATAACCCCACACAGCACAGGGTGGAGATGGGTGGTCATCCTGCACACTGGCGATGGCCTTCTCTGGGTATACAGCTGGACTCACACCTTTGGTTCACTTTCACTGTTGCCCCTGAAGAATCAGAGTCCAGAAGGGGCCACAGTCCCCTGTGTGACCCAACAGGGAAAGTGAGGCCTGGGGCTCTGGGACACTGGAGTATGGAGGGTGGCAGGTGCAGAAGGAATGGGAACAGACAGAAAGGACAAAGGAAGAAGGCCTGGAGGTGAGGGTAGGTGAAGGTGGCCAGGTCCCTGAAGGCCGTGGGCCCTTGCAGAACACTCACCCAACATTCTGCTTAGGGCTACCTAACACAGGGTTACCATGGGCACAGTCCCCACTGGTTGGTCTCACCTCCTTCCAGTCTGGTTTGGCCTGTGTGATTTGGGGCCACTGAGGGCTGTCCTCGCTCCCGAGGCAGGTGGGAGACCAGCAGCTGGAGCGAGTGCTCACGCACCTGTGGTGAGGGCCATCAGTTCCGCATCGTGCGCTGCTGGAAGATGCTGTCCCCTGGCTTTGACAGCTCCGTGTACAGTGACCTGTGTGAGGCCACAGAGGCCGTACGGCCCGAGGAACGCAAGATATGCCGCAACCCGGCCTGTGGACCACAGTGGGAGATGTCTGAGTGGTCGGAGGTGAGAGTCGGCAGGTGCCGGGGTGGTGGCCTGTGCTTGAGAACAGATGTATCATGGTGCTTCTCACCCCGGCTTCCTCACAGTGCACAGCCAAGTGTGGGGAGCGCAGTGTGGTGACCAGAGACATCCGTTGTTCTGAGGACGAGAAGCTGTGTGACCCCAGCACCAGGCCTGTGGGAGAGAAGAACTGCACAGGACCTCCCTGTGACCGCCAGTGGACCGTCTCAGACTGGGGACCGGTGAGGGCAGAATTGGGCCATGGGGCTGGTGACAGGACCCTGACCCTGAGGACGCTGCTTTGCTGTGCATTGGCTTTCTCATCTATCTGTAATAAAGACATGAGGAGAAAAGTATAAAGACCTCCCTTCCACTCTTTTATGGACTCAAACCCCTGTTCAGAAACAAAAGTGGACATAACCATCCCATTAACTTCCTGTTTCCACCTCTCCTGACGACATCTCTCCTTGTCTCTTTCTGTCTGCACGCCTTTCTCTGTCTCTGTCTTTCCGCCTGTTCTCTCTCCCGGTCTCTGTCTCCATCTGTCTCTCTCACCTGGAACAGAGCTGCTCATATGCTTGGTAAGGTCCTCTCTGGTGGTGGGGGCTCTCAGGTGACCTTTTGAGCTGTGCTTTTCTCGGTGCGTGTTTTGCGCTGAGCATGTTATGTCTGTAATTAGAACAGAAATGTTATTTAAAAAGTGGTTACCGTGGAAACTGCTTCCCTTCCACTGCCCTGGGAGCTGTTTCTCTTACTTGGGGATGATGCCGGTCGGGGGCTTGTGGAATGGCCCGTGTTATTTTACCAGCCATTGTTGTCCCCTCTCACAGTGCAGCGGAAGCTGTGGGCAGGGCCGGACGATCAGGCATGTGTACTGTAAGACCAGCGATGGACGGGTAGTCCCAGAGTCTCAGTGCCAGATGGAGACGAAGCCTCTGGCCATTCACCCCTGTGGGGACAAGAACTGCCCAGCCCACTGGCTGGCTCAAGACTGGGAGCGGGTGAGTACCCAGGAGCCTGTATAGAGCCTCTCTCTGGACCGCATGGGGGATAGGGGAGGGTTGGCCTGAGTGCCAATGGCTGGTCACAACGAGGAATTCAGGACAAGCTATGAAGAACAATTGACTAACGATTAATTTGGGACAAAGCTAAAAGGGTAGTAAACCACTTCCCATCTCCTCCCACAGGGGTGTCTGTGGGTCCCCAGTATCTTCTCACAGGGCCCTGTTCTGGTGGACACAAAGCCAAAGAGAGGGGTGTGTTGACTGTATACACTTTCAGGCCACAGGGCCGTGATGACTTTTGCTATCACAACCCATTTGTCTTCTGTCCCCACCTGCCCTTGTCACCAACTTGCCATTTCAGACAATTGTTCTCAGTCAATGGTTTCAGGCGGGCCACTGCTAACTAAATAATCTTGGGCCAAATTGCTTTCTGCAGAATTGATTTTGGCCTGATCATCCTTGGCCAAATTACATTAGCCAATTTGTTTCAAAACAGATGGTTTGAGGCCTAATTGCTTTTGATCAAATCTGGATGGGGCCAAACGGTTCCCGAACAAAGAGTTGTCAGCCAATCTCCCAGTTGAAACTGTTTACACTTTTACCCAAATATCATTGACCAAACCTTGGCCACCAGGGGTGCTGAGGTCAGGGTTCTGGTTCTCTGGGCTGCTGGCCACTGACCCGTTCTGTCTGGTCCCTCAGTGTAACACTACCTGTGGACGTGGTGTGAAAAAGCGGTTGGTTCTCTGCATGGAGCTGGCCAATGGGAAGCCTCAGATGCGCAGTGGCCCTGAGTGTGGGTTATCCAGGAAGCCCCCTGAGGAGAGCACGTGCTTCGAGAGACCTTGCTTCAAGTGGTACACCAGCCCCTGGTCAGAGGTGAGCACCCAGCAAGCGCTCCCCCCCCCCACTCCCTGAGACCACTTTAAACCAGGCCTGGGCTCTGATCCTGCCACAGAACATCCATCTTGGCCTATGTCCATCAAGCCTTTCTCCAAGCCTCAGTCAGCCAGGGTGCTTGTCCCCGGATGCTTCTAGGTCAACTAGTAGAGAGTCACCACTACCCAGAAGCCTTTGCTGATCTTACCCTGGTGTCCTGCAACTCTTTTTGTGGGCCTGTCTAGGCTTGGTCATTTCTGGCTTAAAGATGAGGCTTTTAAGTGTTGTGTTTGGTAACAAGTGTACCTGATACTCTCCAAGGGTAGTCCAAACCTGATGGATGCAGAGGGTAAGATTGGCTGAGGCACGGCTAAGACAGAGGCATGAGACTTGGGCATACAAGGGTCAGAAGTGAGCCCTAGGTCAGTGGGCAGAGCAGCAAGTTGTCCTGACCCAAGCCTGACCCCCTGTTCAGGTCTACGGGATCCTTCCCAAGGTAGGCAGGATAGAGCTGAGCAAGAATGGAGCCATCACCTGCTGTCACCATAGAGGTCACTGGGGGCAGCTGTGGTCCAGCACTTGTCCCCAGATCTCTTTTCCGATTGTCACTTACCAAGAGGAAGAAACTGAAGTTGAGAGAGCTTTCCAACCTGGGGCCAGAGTTTAAGGTGTGCTAGACATGGGGCCGAGGACTCTGCAAAGGGAAGGAAGTGCAAACCAGTCCATCCCAGGAGTCCGGGTCAAGGAGCCTAAGGTGTGAGTAACCTCAACTCACAGGCAAGTGATGGGCAGGCAGAGAAGCAGTAAGTAGAAGGATGGGAGGGTCCCCTACTCACGGGGTGGGAGGGACTTCCTGTCTAGTCTCTGATTGGCACAGCAGGGTAACTGCACCTCAGCTGCTCTTCACCCTGCCTGAGATGTCATACCACGCCTTGAGGCTTGTCAGCGTCCTGAGCCTTCCTAATACCACAGAGGCAACCACACCTAGGTGTCAGCTTTTATGAACTCACATCAACATCCATATGCCATTTATATGCCATCCCATAGCAACAGCATCCCATAGCAACAGCATCTGTCCTGTGCAAGGACAAGGGGAGTCTGGAGCCATCTTTAAACATCCCTGGGCAGGCTGAGGACATGACTTCCATGGCCAAGCTGAGTAACACAGGGTTTCAAGCTGTCCATGGTTTTGTTCCCACATAGGTCAACTCTGAATGTTTAGGAATAGTAGTGGAGTGACAGATGGGGCCTGGAGTCCAGAGTCTTCATTATGACGTTCTCTAGTGTCCAAAACCCCAACACATAGGCTCTTCCTGGGCTCAGCTGCTGGGATGGGTGGGTTACAAATTCAAGACTTGAAAGTCCAAGGGCTCTGTCGGGTGAGGCCCCAGCTGCTGCCCTTCTCAGACATGGGCTTAGGAACTCCGGAGTTCTTCTGTATAACACACACACACACACACACACACACACACACACACACACACATATACACACACACCACACCACACCACACACACATATACACACACACACACACACCACACACACAAACACACACACACACACACACACACACACACACACACACACACACACTGTGATGCCCACCAATACCCATCACCCTAAAGGTAAGAAGGAAGAAGTAGGGCTGTGATTGCCTAGAGGGTACATGGCAGAGCTTGAGGACCAGCAAATATCATTAGGGGAAGCAGGTAGAGAGACACACAAGGGTCTCTGGAGTGAAGATCCCCTCTGAACTGATTGAGCCTAGCTGGAACACTGGTCTTAGGGTAGCTGTGTGGCCAGAGCCTAGTAAGTCAAGGACCATGCTGGGCAATAAGAAAGGAGGAGTTTGATTAAGGAGGATCCCCAAAGCAGCCATGGGGGAGGGGTGCTTCCCATATTGCCCTGATGAGATGGCAGGAGCAGAGGGACCACAGGAGTGGTGGACATGTGGGAGTCTGCCCTTTCTGCTCCTGGCTGGGGCAGTGCCCTTCTTTATGGCTGCCCCATTAAGATGCATCAGTTCAGTGTTTGTTCATCCAATTGTTCTGTCCCATTCACCTGCAGGGACAGAGGAGCAGGTGCCAGGACCTGTTGGGAGCCTACTTATCTTCAGGGGCATCTGCAAAGGCAGAGTATCCTCTGGTCGCCTGCGCCAAGCAAGCCTCCCCTCTCCTCGGGGCGGGTGAATGGGCAGGTGGCCTTATGCCAGCCTTCATCAGCTCCTCTGTGTCTGGTAATCAGACTAGGGTGAGCCTGGGGCGGGGGCCTCCCCATACCTCAGGTCCAAGGCATGCCTGGGTGATGTGGGGTCACCACATCAGGGAACCACTGCCTGCAGGATCTTGGCAGGGGAATAGCAGGGTAATTGGGGTCAGCAGATGTCCCTGGTATTCTGGGTAGCTCAGCAGGCTTTCTGAGGGGAACATCTGGACTCAGTGTGATGGCTCTGGAAGTTACATTGATTGGCCCATGGCAAACTCTCTGTGTCACTAATCTGGGACAGATGGAACCTGAGCACCCAGCAGGTCATAGTTGGCACAGGAGGGGCCACCCTCTCATGTGAAGCTGGGAAAACTGAGGTAGAGAAACCAGACAGAGCCTTTCCTCCAGTTACTTCTGCTCAGTCCCAGCTCAGGCTCTAGATTCTAAGGAGAGGGTGCGTCCTCGGCCAGCCTGTGGATGGTTATGGTGCAGAAGGGAGAGTGTTGAGTGATGGAAGTCCCAGTCTCTATCACTATGGAGAGCCTTGTTATGTACCTGTCTGTCTGTCTGTCCCACACCAGTGCACCAAGACATGTGGGGTAGGTGTGAGGATGCGAGATGTGAAGTGTTACCAGGGAACTGACATAGTCCGAGGATGTGACCCACTGGTGAAGCCTGTCGGCAGACAGGCCTGTGACCTGCAGCCATGTCCCACAGAGCCCCCAGGTGAGAAGAAAGAGGCTGGGCACAGGGCGGAGACTGGTGGGAGTTGTGGGCATTAGTTAAGGGTAGCAGCTGGAGAGACACACAGGCGTGTCTTCAGGAGAGGTCTTCTCTAAGGGGGAGGGCCTAGCTGGGGCTCAGGGAATCCATGCAGGGACCTATGTCTTGGAAAAAGCACTGGCCTAAAATGTGGTTGGGGGAAGCTGTGGGACCAGGTACCAAGATGACCTGGCCTGAGCAGCAGGTGCTGACCCTCAGGAGGCAGGGAGGTAGAAGCTAGGCATGGTCTCTGGCCTGGGCAGATAGACAAGGTCCAGTCTCCAAAGTGGATGCCAAATGTAGGGGAAGGTGAATTCTATTGGGAATTGGGAATACTGAGGCAAGGAGAGAGGGACCCACGGGCCCTGGAAGGGTTTAGACTTTTCAGAGGAGATTAGGGACCTCTTCCAAATCCTAGGATTTTACACACACACACCCCAAGTGATCAGATCAAACTACCTAGTGGGATCCATATTTTCCTGGAGAGGGACTTGCATTAGAAAAGGGCTAGCTGGGACATAGAACTGGAGATCTGTAGTAGGTGGGGTGCTCTGGACCTAGGCTGGGGGGGGGGCTCATCTGTTGACCTGTTCATAGTGTGACTCTGGGAGCCCTTTGTGAGCTCCTGCCTTTGGGAAGATACTATGGCGAGAGTTGGGGACCCTGGAGCTGTTCCCCTTGGGTCTCCTGGTATTTCATCCTTCCTTTTGTATTGTGTCCCATCCCCAGATGACAGCTGCCAGGACCAGCCGGGCACCAACTGCGCACTGGCCATCAAAGTGAACCTCTGTGGCCACTGGTACTACAGCAAAGCCTGCTGTCGCTCCTGCAGGCCTCCCCATTCCTAGCCGGTGCCGTAGCCCCGGGACCTGAGCACCAACCACATCCTGGGGCTCTCATTGGACACCCACCCTGCAGGAGACCCTGGGCTCTGAAGATGTGACACAGAGCACAACTGACAAGAAGGGATTTTTGACCCTGTGGCACTGTCTCTGGCTCGGGGGAGAGCCTCCAGTACCCACAGGCCCCTTCTCAGATGGAGCCACCCTGCTGCGGAAAGCTGTCCATGCTCTCCCAGGATCCTGTGTCTGCGCCCACCCTAGAGGGCCCAGAGTCCAGAACCCAAAGTGGGCAGTACCTGCCCATGTCCAGGCCCTTCTCTGAGGTGGCAGAACCCTCTCAAGGTGACTTGCAGATGACCCAGGAAGGAGGGGTCTTGGGTCAGCTGAGGAGCCCAGGCTGCCCTGCCTCTGGAAGTATTGAAGGTACCCCATCCTAAGGCATTAGTGCCACACTGCCTCCCCTCCTGGAGTTCCTGTGCTGGGTGGAAGGGACAGACTTTGTCCATGGTGCCCCTGCCACCCTCCTCACTACTCACTGGTGCATGTTAATAAAGTGGCTGTATTTATGGCGGCGTGCTGGGGTTTCACTCACTATGGGCAGAAATGGTGGTCAGCCTTGGGAGCTTTAGTGAGGCTGTGCGGGGTCCTTTGCTGGACAGAGGGTGCGGAGATGGGTGGGAACAGGGCAGTCTGATACAGAAAGCAGACAAAAGGCAACCGGAAGAGCAGGTGGTGTACAAGAACGGGCACTGTGGGCAGCAGGACAGAGTTGAGGTAGAAGCTAGCGTGAATCTCCAGCCATCTTTAGCTGCCTTTGGTCTGGGGCCTATGGCCAGGATGGAACACAGGGCTATAGGAACGCTGGAGGAGCGGTGGGAACAGGAAGGCTAGACGATACAGGATATGGCCACCATGAGCACGTGTAGCTGTGGGCTCAGGTTTCGTGTAAGGCCATCTACCATTCTCTGAGGATCATCCTCAGGGCCGTATGCACAGCTTCCCACATCAGGGTGGCTGCTTGTGGGTGCAGAGACACAAGGTAGCTATTGGGTGCTGCTTCTGTCTGGCTTTTCATGAGTGGAGGAGAGTGGAAAAGACAACAGTGTACATATGCACACACACACACACACACACACACACACACACACACACATACACACAGCCCCCAGTGAGGCAGGGAGGACAGGGCTGTCTGTGTCTGAGATGGTCATGGCTAGTCAGACCCAAGACCCTGGAGGAGTCCGCTGGGCCCAGGTAGTAGGGAGGCTGGCGGCTGTCTTCTGTGCTTTGGGGTCAGTCTGCCCCGACAGGCCTGCCATCTAGCTCGGTTCCTGAAGGGCTTAGAGTTTTGGGGTGTGGGGGAACTGAGGCAGCAACACAGCCCAGTGCATTCCTGCTTCTCTGTGTGCCTGTACCACAGGGACTGAGTCAAGGGAGCCGCTCCTAGAGATTTTATTTCCGTCCCCCGAATGCAGACGTCAGTGGTCTGGAAGATGGTCGTGAGTCAGGTCACCGACTGGGCTCAGACAGAGCAGTTTCCTTGTGTCTCAGGAGCTGGGACCTCTGCCACACCTGAGTCCCATCATTACCTCTCCTCCAGGCTCCTCCCCCTCCTGACTTCCTCCCTCTCTGCCTCAGCCCACACTCCTTTCTGTTGGCCTTTATTGTGCAGCTGACTATGCCAGGCTGTGTCTCGTACGCCACCATCACTGGCTGGTTTCATCTCTTTTTGAGGTGGGTAGCGTGAGTGCCCACTATGCTGATGCCAGCCCAGGGACAGCCAGCCCCTTGTCCTCAAGAAACACAGCCCATCATGTTCAATCTGCTCTTAGATTGGTTAACAGCGATCTTGAAAGCCACTGGGGGCACTGGTGAACAAAGGTGGCTGGTGATGATGCCCCCTTTGCCTGAGAGCTGTTCTCAGCCCCCCTGGGTAGAGCTGGAACTCACCAGCTAGGCTGGGAAGGTGGACTCCGTCTGGTTCCAGAGAAGGTCTGTGCCTGAAGGTGCCCAGCAGATGGACAGACAAGCAGCCTAGTGCCATGGTGTGGGAAACAAATTTATTGGCTTTTGCTTTTTCTCAGGGTGCTGGGTGGGTTCCTGGCAGGTCCCATGGTGGTGTTGAGTGAGCCGGTAGGGGTGGATGCTTAATTCACTTTGCAGATGTCTATGGGTCTATACAGAGATGGTGGAGGTTAAAAAAAAGGAGGGGAGGGATGGGACACAAAGACAGAAGAGCCCAGAGCACCCTCCCTACCTCACCCATACCCCAAGTAATGCAAGGGACAGAGGCCATGGGGTAGACCGGGACAAAGAAGCAGAGAGGAAAGGGGTAGTTTGAGGACTTCTGTGATTCTAAGGGTGGACTAGACCTTAGCGAGACCAAACCAAGGCAGGAAAAAGAAAAGGGGGAAAAGTTCAAATGCCAAAGACAGCAGATCCTCACTGGCATGGTTCAGCTGCCTGCAGTAAGGGTGGAGGGCCCTGCTGTGGTACCTGGCTCGGGAGTGGCCACTGTCCTCTAGGAAGGCACCTTCATGGGGGCGGCGGGGGGGGCACTTGCTCCCCTAGGGCTCCACTGCAGGGCCTGGGGATGCAATAGGGCCCCAAGGGAAAGGGACTCTTGAGACTATGCTGCCAAGAATGGTGCCTCTGTCAGAGGAGAGAACGGTGTGCCTGATGGCTGGGGTTCTGGGTCTGGGCTTGGGGCACCTTCGAGGGGTGGCCACCTGACACCAATTCCTCATCCAGTGGAGGGCTTGGAGCAGCATGACTAGAGATGAGGCTTCCACACACGGGCAGCCAGCTCTAGCTGGCTGGGCCTGCGACCTCATTCCAAGCAGAAAACAAGAAGTGGATGATCTGTTGCTCGGCTCCCCCCAGGGACCTCAGTTCCCACTGAGGACCAGAGTCCACAGGGCTTTCTGCAGCCAGCCCCCGCCCCTCCCCCCAGCCACTACATGTATGAGGATTCAAGCCCATGGGTGGGATGACTTGCCCAAGAGTCACACCTGAGACCCCTAGTGCATAGCTGGGCCATCTCCAGTGCATCAGCAGCCTCGCTGGGTGTGTCTGTCAGGTGACTGGGCTTAGGGATGAGTACGGGATGTGTAAATTTTGGTGTCAACCCTCCCAGAGTAATGCCCCCCCCCACCCCCCGGGCCTATGCCTCTTCTCTCAGAAAAGCAGATCGGGGTAGAACAAGTGTCCCAAGGACACTGCTGTCTCCTAAATTCTCCCTTCTACAAGAAGACTTGTCCATCTTCAGGGAGGCCAGAGCAATGGGTATTTCCAGCTTGGGGCAGATGCTTGGCACCTAGGTTCAGGAGTGTGAGACAAAGGCTGGAAGAAGAAATGGTGGGGAGAAGGATGGGAGAGGGGAGACAGGGTGGAGGGACAGAATATTTATTTGGTCCACGGTCTCTATGGAAGGTTCATGCTTGTAGGGCCAGGGCAACCAGTGAGACCTCTGCTCCCTTGAACAGGTCGGAAGCCCAAGGCCTGGCGAGGGAATGACAGACTAAGGCCATGAAGCCAGAGACTGACAAGTTGCTGGGGTGGACATTAGCCATCTTCTCATTTCCTGGGAACAGGACCTAGCTCCTGTGCCCCAACATAGCCTGACCTTACCCTCCTGACCCCCGCCTCCCCTCTTGTGCCAGCCACACCTGGTTCATTGGGCTTTATCCTTGTAGAGGGCCTGGGGGTTCCCCATGCCTAGAGGCCCTAGGACAGGGACACAGGGAAGACTTGGCTGAGCAGAGGTCTGGAGCCAGGACATGCCATGGGGATCCTGCCATGATCTCAAGACCTTCCGGGGCTGGATGCCTAGGCAATATGGAGGCCTGTCACACGTCGGTGCTGACGCTGCGGCTGCGGGAAAAGGCCTCACGCATGGCAGAGAGGCGGTTGGGGTTGAGCGCCTGCAGGCCCCCGAAGCTCGCTGGGGGCAGATCCACGTCCTCCTGGCTGATGGTTTTGTAGGCCACGCGGCCCCCGCCGTTGCGCACGCCCTCAAAGTCGTCGTCCTCTGGCTCCTGCAGGAAGAAGGTGGGCGGCTCGTACTGGGAGCAGCTGCGGCAGAGAGCACGGGCCTGTGGGGACTTCTGGCTGAAAGAGGTGGTGGCGGCTGGGTAGAGAGCAGGCCCGTTGGTCAACACAAGGTTCCGGTTGGAATGCAGGGGCGGCAGGTGGGAGTGCACAGCGAAGTCGGGCTCCTCCTCGTCCTCCTCGGATTCGTCCTTCTTGCAGCAGTAATACTGTGGGTAGAGGGTCAGGTGACCGCGGTGCGCTTCCCACCAGGGTTGACCGGAGGGTAGACCCCAAGATTATGGGGTGGCCCTGCTCAGTCACCTCCACCCAGCATCTACCCCAGCCCACTCCGAGCGGAGGTCCCCGCAATGTGTCACTTATCTATCTCACCCACACAGCTAGATGTAAGTCTAATTTCCAATTTGCAGGCAGGTAAACTGAGGCACAGTTAGGTAAGAAACCTGAAAGTGGCAGAGCTGGGTAAGCCACTTCAGATCCTAGAGTTGTCATAGGCCCTGGGTGTGCCTTGCACACAGGTGCTCCTTCTTCTCGGGAAGACATGGGGCCTCAGGGGCCTCTAAAGTTCAGGCAGGGAAGGGTACACAAGGCAGCACACTCTTCACTGCTGCTCTCCTGAAGGGTAGCTGTGCGCCCCTAGCCAAGTCCTTGACTCTCTCTGAGCCTCAGCCAAAGCCTTGGTGAGTTGGGCATCTGGCCACTGAACTGCACAGAAATACCCCCGCCCCCCGCCCGCTGAAATCTGACTGTACCCTCCTCCACTCCACCCTGGACCCTGAGCCTCTCTGTCTTCTTGGGGGCTCCCCGTGGAGAGCCACCCTTCAGGCTCCACCCCAGCCAGATCCCCTCCCCCCTCCCCTGGGAGTACCTGAAGCCGACAGTAGCAGAGAACGGCGATGATACAGAGCAGAATCACAGTTGCCAAGATGCCCCCAGTGATGACCACAGTCCCGGCTGTCATCCGCCCACTTCTCCATCAACAGCCTGCAAGAGAGACCACAGGCCACAGCACTGTTAGTGCCTCTGTGCCACAGCCACTTTCTACGCCACGAGACCAGCTGGAGGGGAAAAGAATGTGGACACCACAGACTGGAGATCAGCCTGGGATGGAGCAGGCAGGAGGAGATCCCAGCCTCCAAGCCCTGCTCCACCTCTTAGCCTCAGTTTCCCCATTTGCAAAAGGTGACTGCTAATAGCCTGACATTGGAGTTGATTTTAATTTTTATGCATATGGGGTTTTGCCTGCATGTATGTCTGTACACCATGTACACTGTGCTCATGGATGCCGAAAGAAGGCTTTAGATCCCCTGGGACTTGAGGTACAGACAGCTTTGAGCTGTCATGTGGGTGCTGGGAATTGAACTAGGGTCCTTTGGAAGAGCTGCTGGTGCTCTTTTTTGTTGTTGTTGTTGTTTTGGGATTTTGTTTGTTTGGGTTTTGTTTTCTTCTGTTTTTTCCCAAGACAGGGTTTCTCTGCTTAGCCCTGGCTGTCCTTAACACTCTCTGTAGACCAGGATGGCCTAGAAATCGCAGAGATTCTCATGCCTCTGCCTCCCAAGTGCTGGGATTAAAGGTGTGCACCTGGCCTAACTGCTGGTGCTCTTAACCATGGAGCTCTCTCTCCAGCCCCTGACCTAAAGTTCTCTCTCTCTCTCTCTCTCTCTCTCTCTCTCTCTCTCTCTCTCTGTGTGTGTGCATGTTCCTGGACATAGTGTCTGAGTACATGTGTGTACATGTGAGTGTGGATGGAGGCCACAGGTCAACATCACTATCAGGTGGTGTCTTCCTCCATCTACCTCCAACTTACTTTTGGAGACAGATCCCTCCCTAAGCCTGAAGCTCACAGATTGGCTAGGCCGGCCAGCCAATGAGCTCTTGTTTCTGATTCCCCAGGGCTGGTGTTACAGATGTGTGCCACCACACCAGGCTTTTCCAGGAGTGCTAGGGAGTGGAACTCGGGTCCTCACGATTGCAAGGCAGGCCCTTTGCTGACTGAGCCATCTCCCTGGTCCAAAGGCAGAGCCTCTTGAGCATGTCTTTTAACATTAGATATAATACTCTCCCTTCCAGTCTAGCGCGGCACTCCCACTTTAAAGAAATGTAGCCAAAGCAGGGCACAGTGGCACACACCTGTGATCACAGCAGGGAGATGGAGGCAGGAGGATCAGGAGTTCAAAGTCATCTCCAGCACCATAGCAAGTGTGTGGTCAGCCTGGAATACCTGAGACCCTGTCTCAAAAATATAAACAAACAAACAAACAAACAAACAAATAAAAAGTGCCAGACCCAGTTCAGGCATATGCTAGCTTTAGAATTTGTCTATCTGGCTCTTTGTCTATTTTCCCACGTTCACACATTTTCTTGTGTAGTGTAATTTCTGACATATCGCACTACTTAACACAGCCAACCCCTTTTACATATTTAGTGGTGGTAAGAGGCACAACACATAAATTTTCCGTCTTTACTGTTCCTGTGTAGCTGTGCACAGCTCTGGGACAGTTTGGATGCATGTGTGTGCCATGTGTGTAGAAGCCAGAGGTCCATCTCCAACAGCTTTTCTTAAGAGCTGTTTTATTTTACTTAAAAAATTTTATAACATCTATTTATTTGTGTGCATGTATCATGTAGAGATTAGAGACAAACCTGTGGGAGTCAGCTCTCTCCTACCATGTGCATCCCAGAGATGGAACTCAGGTTGTCAAGCTTGGCCATAAGTGCCTCCATTTGCTGAGCCTCCTAGACAGTCTCTGGCTTATGTGGGGATGGGGGGGGGAGTTGTTTGGTTTTATTTTGTTTTGACAGGTTCTGTCATTGGCTTAGTATTTGCCAAGTAGTTGAAATGGCTAGCCAGCATGCCCCAGGGGTCCACTTCTCTCCACCTCCCTAGTGCTAGGCCTACAGATGTGCATACCACATCTGGCCGTGTCTGTGTGTGTGTGTGTGTGTGTGTGTGTGTGTGTCTGTACAGGTGTGCATACCACATCTGGCTGTGTGTGTGTGTGTGTGTGTGTGTGTATCTGTATAGGTGTGCATACCACATCTGGCCTTGTGTGTGTGTGTGTGTATGTGTGTGTGTGTACAGGTGTGCACACCACATATGGCCGTGTGTGTGTGTGTGTGTGTGTGTGTGTGTGTGTGTACAGGTGTGCATACCACATCTGGCTGTGTGTGTGTGTGCGTGTCTGTACAGGTGTGCATACCACATCTGGCCGTGTGTGTGTGTGTGTGTGTGTGTGTGTGTGTGTGTACAGGGGCTAACACTCAGGTTCTTGTGTTGGAGCAGCAAACGCCTGGCTGACTGAGCCGCCTCTCCAGTCCTGTCTTCATCACTGGTAAGTGTTCAGTTCAATATCGACTAAACAGATTTTCTTTCTAGAACTTTTTCATCTCTGAAAAAAACAAACAATTTCTTTTTATTTAGGAAATTTATATTTAGAAAAACATATTCCCAGTGACATTATAGGGAAGCAGTGGGGAGCTCCCCCATGGTGCAGAACCAAACTCAATGACTTTTTCAGAATAAATCCTTAGAAGACAGACTTCTGCAGCCATGATGGCAGGAGCCCTTCATTGCAAGGAGCTCACAGCCTGCATTCAGTGTGGGCCTGTGCTGATTAACAGCCTGCCCCAGGACACAGACTCTCCTTTGCGGTCTCCCCTTCATATTTTGCAAGGTGTCCATTCCAGTCATGGCCAGCACCAGTTGAAGCAAGACTTAACAGCTTTCCCACAGCCCTTTTGTCTTCCGGGGCCCTTCCCTGACCAGCCTCAGCACCTGGGCAAGCCCATCCCTGACTCCACTCCTAAGACTTTCTGGTACTGTGGGGCATGGGGGAGATGACATGGAGGGAGTGACTGGACCATTTTAAAGGGAAGCCAGCGTGTCTCTACCCATAAACACTTCTGTACAGATGACAGAGGGGCACTCAGAAAAGCCTCCTCTCTGCTTGCCCCCCCCAATCCTCTGAGATGTCATCCATACAGTGGGTCTGCACACATTAGGACCACTTGGGTTAGACCCTTCATTCCAGAATGCCTCAGTTCTCATCTGTCCTTCTCTTGCCTCCCCACCACGTGGCTAGAAAAGAAATGGTGTCATTCATCTCACAGAATTTTCTATGTATTGGAGTTGGCATGTTTCCTTATGTGGCAGTTAACAGGCCGTTCATGGCCACTTGGAACCCTAAGCTGGCCTCCTGACACATCACCTTCAAGGTCTAGAGTTGATTTCCCTTCTTGTGACGTTGTGTTGACAGTGGTTCAGTCCAGCTCTTCCATCATGGTCTCTCCCTCCTGACTGCCACCGACTGTTCTAGCAATATCACAGCAAACGCAAAAGAGTGATTTTTTTTCCAAAGTTTCATTTCTCTCCCATTATTTACTCAGGTTCTCCCAGATAAAGTTACAAAGAGCTTGCTGAGCTGGTGATGGCAAAGCCGCATCTGAAGAGGGAAGTCATCCATGCCCAGTTCTTACCCCGTCACCTTCTAGAGGAGGCCTAGCCTCCCCGAGGCTCGAGGCTGCGTCCGAGGCTCACTGCAGCGCTGCTCACTGTTGGGCGTGTTTCCATCTGCTGAAGTCATGGTCCGCAGTCAGTGTTCACACTGTCCCAGTGGGCTGTGGGGCTGGAGCCTCTCCATGGCTACTGCTGTGCCATCCTGGTGACCTCATGAGCCCTTGGTGGAGTCTTACAGGAGGATACTCACCGTCTCGATGTTCACAGCAACCAGAGCATGGCGATCTTTTATTGTGAACTAACTCATTAATTAATTTGTGTGCATGTCTCATTCCCTTGAGACAGGGTTGCTCACTGAACCTGGAGCTCACTATTGGCTAGGCTGAGGACCAGGACATAGTGATCCTCCTGTCTCCAACCCCCTCTCCCCAGGGCTACAGGTACAGGGCTATGCCTCCAGCATTTTACATGGATGCTGGGTTCCAGACTCAGATCCTCAAGGGTGCACAGCTCTTACCCACTGAACCATCTCTCCAGCCCAACACTTTTAATCTTATTTTTTGAGACACAGTCTCATGTAGACCAAGCTAGACTCAAACCTCCAGTCCTCCTGACTCTGCTTTCCAAGTACTGAGACTGCCGGCAGGCACCACCTGCCAACATGCTTTATATTTTCGGAAGTGGAAGCTCCTATTGATATTTGCACTTGAACTTTGGGATTCTGTTTTTTGGTTTTGGAATTTTATTCATTAAAATTGATTAAAAATTAAAATTCATTAAAATTATTTTCATTAAAATTACTTCTCTTTTAATATCCTAAATTTTCTTGCTTTTCTCCTTGTATTTGTAGCAAGTTTGAAATGACAATGTCAGTATCCCCACTGAAGCCTTCTGAAAGCTCATTGTCTCTCTGTGCTCGCTCCCATGAGGATGGAGATGAATCAAAAGACTTTCAGAGTCACCACAGTAATTCTTAACAGTGGCTCTCCACCAACTCCACATCCAGAGTCACTTTTTCCTCATTTGTTTTAAATATAAAATTAATTAAATTTTTCTTTTCAATTATACAAAGTGCTTGGTTCTACAGACCACAGCATAAATCCAGGAGCATTTGGAGGTCTGCCCACCCTCCCTCCCTCCCTCCCTCCCTCCCTCTCTCCCTTCTTTGCTATGCTCTGCCCTGGAAGCAGCAATCTGTCTAAGCACTGCGTTGCTCCTTCGTGGTCTCGTCCTCAGCACATGCACAAGAACACTTTCCCTTTCTCAAAGAAAGAAGGTGCTGTTACATCATTCTGCACCTTCCTTTGCTTCATGAGGAGTCTGGCCCTGAGCTACAAGGATGGTCTCAGGGAGCCCTCTGGATCCACTGTGGAGCTCGCCTGGCCTCCTCACACCAAGGTCATGCTCTTTAGGTAGAAGAACCCCAGATCACCCAGCTGGACCCTACAGACACCGTTGTCCACTTTTTGCTGTTACAGAAACATGCACACGTTTCTAAATTTCTGCTAAACTTAGCCAAAGACTTGCTGGGATTTGGGTTGATTAATCCTCTTCCAGGAGTGCTTGAGAGGAACTGAAAGACTGGTGTTTTGTTGACTCTCCAGGTCTAGGTGGGGAGGGTGTGTATGGTGTTCTCACATACTTTGCAACTGGACTTGGGAGGGTCAGATGGCCTAGTGAGGTCGAGCAGGGGCCAGGGTACAGATGGAAGAGACGTGGACATGTACTGCCAGGGAGAATCTTGCTCAGGCCACGCTGTGAGCCAGAGGCAAGGCAGGAACTGGAATTCAGACCCCAGATGACAGATGGACAGACAGATGACAGACAGGTCTAGACAGATACAGAGCAACAAGGCAAGAGACACAGACAGACTTAGGGACAACTCCAACCAAATACAGGCAAGGCCAGACAGCCCCTAAGTGTGAGACCATGGGGTGCAGAATGCTGGAGACACAGACAACGAAGGAGCCCTAGGGACCCTACACATTCCTGGGCACGCTGCCTGGTAGCTCTAGCCTCTTCGGGGCCAGCTGGCTAGCTGGCCTTGCCAGGGCTGTAGGCCTGTAGAGCAGGAGATGGGAGCCAGTGTGCAGTAGAGGTGTCTGGAGGGCTGTCCAGGTGCATGGCATGCTTCTCACAGGAGGGAGACTCTGAACTGTGGTCACTGCAGCCACTAGACTCAACTGCCTGCTCTCATTCCTCTGTTGGGGAGCAAGGAACATTGATTTTTCTGGGGCCACTGAAGAGATCCCAGAAAAGCCCTTCTTGGTGGTCAGAGGAGCTGGGAAGGGTGGGGCAGGTACTGGAATCCTGATGCTGTAGGAAGAGGACTGAGGAGGGTCCACCTGGGAAGTGTACCAAACCAAACAATATCTTAAATAAGGTGACACTGGTCTGCATGTGTCAGCCTAGCATGCACTGGTATCCTAAGGTTGAAAGCCCTGACAGCTGGGACAGGGTCCTTTTGCATATAAGAGGAAAGAGTCATAGAGGCCAGTGTCTCCAAGGCTCAGAGACTGCCTTCGTCCCTATCATCCCACCTGCTTGTCAGCAGACCCTTCTCTGAAACGGCATGGGCCTCCATGGCTGCCTACTTGAGATGATGTACTAACCACAGCCTGGAGAAAGGGAAGTGGCCTGTTCTATACCAGTCCCAGCAAGGCAAGTGCTCAGGGTCAGGTTAGAGCCAGACCTACGGATGTGCTCAGGAATGTGTAGGGTCTCTGGGGATCCCTCCATCTACCTCAGGGCAGGAATGTGTTCTCTGCTCTACGCCCCACCCCACCCCCACCCCCACGACTGCTAAGCCTTAAACCTCATCTGCACGAATGTCCTGAATCCTATGGCATCCACATGGCACACACACTGCAGCATACAGTTTGGGACAGAGCCCAGCCGTACCCTTGCTCTCCTTTCCGGGCTCTGCCTCCGAGCCAAGAGGCTGGCGGCTGCATTTATACCCTTCTTGGTTGTCCTTGGATTAAGCAGGGATATAAATGGGCATGAGGTGAATGCATGCCCTAGCCTGGGATGGACAGCTTCTCTCCTGGGAGACGGAATAGGAGATCCACTGGCCCCTGCTGGTCAATGGCCTGTGGGAAGACACATGTGGCAATGGCTGTCATTTTCAGCCAAATGTGTGCAGAAGGAGCTGCAGAGGCGGGAGAAACAGACACAGACGTGGAGATGTTCTGACTACTCAGCGCAGGACCCTCTGAGCTCGTAAAGATGTCACACCCAAGACAGATGACCATAGATAGAGCCCCATGGGCCACCATACTGGTGGGAACTTGCTGCACTCAGAGAAGCCAAGTGGGAGGCAAGTGGCCAGCAAGCTGGACTTTAGTGCCCTGGAGGTCAAGATTCAATGTCCTGCCATGACCCACCCCATCACGGGGCTCACATGCAGGCTCACATGCAGCCACAGGAACTGCGGCTGGGTTCTAGTGGCAGCATATGCCCCAGTCAAGGGTGCCCCCATGGATGCAAGGCTGGAGCTGAGGGGAGGAGAGAGCTCACAGGAGGCATGACAGGGCCGAGGGGCCTCCTCGGGACAGAGAAAGCAGTGCGCCACATAATGTACTCAAAGGCAACCTGAGTACCAGCCGAGCTCTTCCCCAGTCAGTCACTGGACAGACCCTAGATGCCTGCTTTTCTCATGCCTCAGTTTACTCCCTTGGAAGGTTAGGGAAACACTGAGGATTCTGGGAGGGGCAGGGTGATGTCATACTGTAGGCATGAGTCTTTCCTCCGTTCAGTTCTCTGAGGGATCTGGCCACACTCACCATAGAGCCAGGTCTGAGAGACACACATCCCTTGCTTGGTCCGCAGGGCCCAGGCTGCTTTTTGCTGCTCCTTGGGGCCTGGGTCCTCTCCAGCAGCAGGCAGCCTGGCGGCATGATGGGAAGGGTGCCAGCTTAGGCCAGGTGCCCAGGGCTGTCAGCAGCCGCTGCTCCAACACCCAGGCCAGCCAGCTGGAGTGTCTCAGCATCGCTTTGCTGATACACACACAGCGACAATGGGCGCCAGGTCCCAGGGCCGGCCCAGCATAGACACACAGGCCACTGGCAGGCTCTGCTCACATCTAGCCTGACATCATCTATAGTTAACCACCAACAGTCTCGGGGTGACCAAGCCTCCCTTGGCTCTATCCACCTGCTTTCCCTCTGGGATACCCTTTCCCCACACGTCCACTGCCATTAAAGCCTAACATGTTTGTTTAATCCAGAAAGCCTTCCTGAATTTCTGCAGCATGTACCATATACTTGAAAAATACTACTGCTAGAAAGGAACCATGTTGCATGCTTCTAGTCAATGGAAGGAGAGTATGGACCAGAGGCCACTTCCTTCCACCTCACCCCACTGCTCTTGAGTTCTTCCCTACACATCTCTTCAAGGGCTGGGACTTCCCACAGCGGCACCCTCTGCCCTTACCTCAGGAGAGAGGCCCGCTCCTGGGCCTCTGAAATGCTGATTCAGTATAGTTTATCCAAAGGCTTCCATCTACTCCACATTGTTTGGTTTTTAACCAGCCTGCAAGGGGTCTTGGTGATTTAGATATGTAACCAAATGTTGAGGGTCATGAATGTAAGACGTGTCCAGCACTGAACCAAGGTGTCAGGGAAAGGATTTCTGATTCATTTGTCCTTGCCTGAGGGAGGCTTCCCAACAGGTTCTGAGAAAAACAAACCTGAGTACCTAAGAGAACAGGAAGGCTTTGGGCCTCAGAGAGGGAGTTGGGCTGTATTCATTGGGAGAAGGAACCCAGGGAGCTTCCTGGAGGAGGAGGAAGCTTCTATGCTGGTCCTTGAGGGATGGAGAGGAGGGAAAGAGCCAGAAGGGCCCAGGACAGCCCAGTCAAAGACTGAAGCAGGTCCAGTGACACCTGGCAGAGACCACCCTACAGTCTGTCCTCAACCCCAAGGTGATTCTGCAGTCTTCTCATGCCAGCCAATGAAATTTGGCAAGGCTCTTGCTGAACTGTTAATTGCCCCCCTGGGACCATAAACAGGTTTATGGCCTTATAAACACGTGCTCCCCATCTCTATCCCTGATTTCTTCAAGGACGGAGTATGAGTTGGAGCCGCTCCGTGGACCCTCCACCCGTTCTTGGAATCTGTATGTGTGTGTGTGTGGCGGGGGAGGGGTGGTGGTTCTGGTGAGTGACAGTGTGTTTCTCATAACCCATGTCTCGGCAGCCAGCCTGGAGAATAGCCATGTTACAAGCTCCCGTTGTCTCCTGTGTAGAGGCCCAAGCGTCGGGGGCGGGGACAAGGCAGGAAACACCTGGCAGCAGAACCAGACGCCTCCACCTGCCTCCTCCCGTGAGCTTCCCTCCTCTGGCAGGACCCCCCCACGTAGCTGCCATCTGGACTGTGCATCCTGGGTTTAACCCACTCCTTTCTCTGCTCTGTTCACTGTGCCCACTCTGTCTTCTCAGCCTTAGAAGACTCTGGCACCCCACATTGGCCCCTGCCAGTGTCCCACAGGGTACAGGGCACATAGGAAGGCTTTGTGAAGGCCAGTGCTCTGGAGCCAGGGGAAAATCCAGCTGCCTCACTGGACCTAGGGACTTTCAACACCACAGGGCACCAGAATTGAGGGCCTGGCAAACACAGCTGCCCCAGGCCACAGTGGGGCATCATGGGATCCCAAAATTTGGTGGTTTAATGAAGGTCTCTTCCATCCCAGTGAAGGTATTACAGCTTACTTCCAGATGGAGAAACTGAGGCCGGGACAGAGAAGGTTGGCTCTGTCTGGGAATCCAGGCTGGCTGCCTCACAGCCTCTTTTCCTTGCCAGAGTCTGGGTAAGGGCTTATAGGGACTCAGAACCCTTTCCCTCCCCCAAACACATCTGTCTGGTTACAAGAATTTCTGCTACCTGGAAGCCCGAGGGCCCTGCGGTCCTGAGCGAGCAGAGAGCGGCCTGCAGGGTTCCTGTCTAGACCTCCTCTGCATTTGTTCCCAATTTCACGCTCTGCAGGCTCCCAGATTCCTGTGTTCGTTCAATAATAAATAGATGGGAAAGTGTTCAGCAGCTCTGTGTGGCTGGGTTGGTCTCAGAGACACTAACCAGAGCCCACCACAAGGGAAGGGCTGACAGGAGGCGGCTGGCTGGAGAGCATGCCAGCAGTGTTGGAATGTGTCCCCTGGCACTGCTGAGCCTGAACAGTGCCCCCGAGGACCCAGGAAGATTCCCAGGGGCTCATAATTTGTAGAGGACCCCAGAAAATGTCCACAACAAGGGGATTAATAAACCTAGGCCCAGGGTTGGTTAAGAAGCTGTTGGCACAGGGAACACAGGGATGTCCAGAGCTTGCCTGATTGGTGGTCTGCACTCCTTAAGGGTCCCTAGAAGGAGCATAGGGACCCATGCATTCTACCAGCCATCTCCAGGGTATCATAGGTGGAAGACTTTCTCAGATCCCAGCTGAATAGCTCAAAGTAAGCCCAGACCTCTGAGCCTGGCCATGACTGGCGGGCTGAGCCCATTTCACCTTCGGGCTCCCCCTAGGTGGGTGGTCTTCCCTGGTGGCAGAGTGAATCAATCAGCAGATGCACCCTAGGCCTCCACACATCTCTGCAGAGACGACCCGACTCGCATTCTGTAGGAATACACAGGCCAGGAGGGTGAGACCACCAACCAGGCAAGCAGAGCTGCCTGCACAAAATGGACTCTGAGACTATGTACCTGGAGGAACCTTCCTGGAGCTCAAAGCCTTGTGGAGTCCACTCTGGAAGGCCACATGCTGACCAGCTCCAGCTGGCCCAAAGCCAAAGAACCACACAGACAGAGGATTCCCAAGGCAGAAGTCCTGTCCCTGCCCACATGGGTGTGGCTTGGAGCGGGGCAGGAGAGCCCAGAGGGAGGTAAAGACAGGAGCAGAGAAGAAACTATGCATCTCCAGGGTGTGCTCTCTCTCACCCTGGAGAGGAAGCCCAGGCTGGGAGGGAAGCAGGAAACAGGAGAGAGCTGAGCTTGCTTCCCACTTCTAAAGATCCATTCACAGCTAGGGTTGCCTCAAATCTCATGAAAAAAGTCTCCATTCTGCCTGAACCCCAGAGAACCCACTCCCCACCCCAGGGCCACAGTAAAGGAGCCAAGTTTGGGTACAGAGAGAGAGCAGGTTAGGTAGGGTACAGAGGAAGTGTTGCTACCAGCTGAGGGCTGCAGCTGACTTCGTGGGTGGGCAGGTACTGGCCCCATGGGCACGGCTGTAGCTTGCTGGGCGCAGTTTTGGTGGGTTTGATCCAGGAGCCTCAGCCTCTGCCTGATCCAGGACTCAGTTTCCTAGACTGGGCCTTTGTGTAAGGGTCTCTTGGGTCTCTCTGAGGTAGAGGGAGATGGAGAGAACGAGATGGAGGAGGCAGGGTGAGAGCAAGAGGGAAGGGGAGGGCTGGGAAGATGACTGAGCGGGCAAAGTGCTTGCTGGGAGGGCACGGGGACCGGTGTCTGGCCCCCAGCACGCATGTCGGAGCCTTGTGCGGTGGCTCAGTCTATAATCTCAGTGCTGGGGAGAGCTGGCCGGGTCGTCTAGTGGTATCGGCAAACTGGAGACTCAGTGAAATAAGGTGGAAAACTGTAGAGGAAGACACTTGATGTGAACATCTGGCCTACACAGGCACACACAGGCACACACACACACACACACACACACACACACACACACACACACGCACTCGAGTGGTAAAAACAAAGGAAAGTGAGAGACGTGACTTTGAAGGGAACCTTGAGCCTATCCCATCTGATCCCCCACTGCACACAATCAGGGAGAAAAGTGAGAAGTCCCCGCCTGGGGCTGAAGAACCTGATTTGAAAGTGACCACTGTTGGCGGTCAGGCTGGAGCTGTGGCCTGAGGCTGAGGCTGACACTGTGTGGGCGGTGCCCACAAGCGGGGCACCAGGGGCAGTACTAAGTGACATAGGAGGGTAAAGCTCACTCCCTCCGGCAGAGGGGTGGCTCTGCCCCACGGAAAAAGAAGCTTTGCTTCAGTGAGGGGCGAACTGCTTCCAGGTTTGGAGTAGGAGGAAATGCAGGTGTGAACACGGCAAAGGACAATGTTTTAGTTAGGGTTTCTACTGGTATGAAGAGACACCATGAGCATGGGAACTCTTATAAAGGAAAACATTCAATTGGGGTGGCTTACAGCTTCAGAGGTTTAGTTTCATTATTGTCATGGTGGGAAGCATGTCGGCATGTAGGCAGACATGGTGCTGCAGAAGGAGCTGAGAGTCCTACATCTGGATCCCCAGGCAGCAGGAAGAGAATGAGACACACTAGGCCTGGCTTGAGCTTCTGAGACCTCAAAGCCCACCCAGAGTGACACACTTCCTCCAATAAGGCCACACCTACTCCAACAAGGCCACATCTTCCAATAGTGCCACTCCCTGAGAGCCTATGGAGCCATATTCATTCACACCACCACAGAGAGGCTTCTGGAAGCTGAGCTCAGCTGCTGCTAGAGAAGTGCCCAGAGGTCCCCCCGCCCACCTCCCGGTGCTCTGCAATGGTCACAGCCCTGTCCTGGAGCACCCATACAGTTGGCTTCCATCTCTGTAGCCAGCCGTTCAACTGCCAGCCTTGCTGATTCTAACCACTCCTCAATGGGAGGATGCTCAGAAACATCCCAGGCATGGGCAATCGCCCAGCCTGGTGCTGTAGCATCACTATCGCGTGGCTCCACTGCGCTTCCCAACCCCTCACAGCCCTACAGGTCATCGCCTCACTCCGGCTGTGTCCCCAGCGACTCTTCCTAACAGTAAGCACACATCCCATAGTTAGTTTCTACACCAGGGGATATGTGATACCCTCCACCGCCTCCTTCAGTCCCTAGGACACCCAGGCAGGGCTGCTAGCAGCCCATTCTACACACAGGAAACAGCATGGCTCAGCATTTGGAAAGGAAAGCAAACACAGTCAGAGATCACAGTAGAGATACAAGTGAGAGAGGGGAGCATGCTGCTCAGAGCGGATGTCTTCACTGGTCCCCAGGTCCAGCGCCTGCAAGTGTGAGGACATGGGTTTACTGTCCCTTCATCTGCGGAACCAAGACAAACAAAACTGGCTTCTCACCTGTTGGCAGTCCTCCGGCCACAAGGGGGCAGTACTGTAGCATATAGTGGGGGCTGTATCAGTATGCAATTGTGTGGGCTGGGTTAGTGGGGGAAAACACCACAGGGTTCTGAGTGTGGCAGTGGCATCGTGTGTGTGTGTGTGTGTGTGTGTGTGTGTGTGTGTGTGTGTGTGTGTGTGTGTGTGTGTGTGTGTGTGTGTGTGGTGGTGGTGGTGGTGGGGGTCTAACCTCTGTGGCCCCTGCCCTCACCTGCCTGTTCCCAGTGTCTCCTGAGGGCACAAATCAAAAGAGCTGCCGTCAGTTCAGGGCCTTTCTGGGGATGCAGTTTCTTTCCCTTCAAAATAACAAGGTCCAGAGGTCTTGTTTCAAACCTTTTATGCTGCTGCTGTTGGTTTTCTGGTGGTGTTTCTTGTTTGTTTGTTTTTATTTTTAAATTGCAACTTCCTCTCCCAAGAGCTCCGTGAGACTCTCGGTTCAGAGCCCGGACAGAGGGCCGGAGGGCGCCAGGCCCGAATGTCTGGAACCGTTAGCACCCCACTTCTTACCCTCACAGCATGTTATGTACGGCTGGAACGTCTTCACAAAGGGAAAAGCAAAGGTGGGCGCAAGCCTGGCCAGGGCCCATGTCCAGGTGTCTCAAGTTCAAGTCCTATTTCAGCAAGCCCTCACCGGCCTGAAGAGAGGCCCCGAGACCCCCATGGGTGTACCCCAAGGGCTCAATGATGTGAGGCCTGCAGGGCTGGAAAGGCCTGGCTCCTGGCCCCCGTAACGTGATGGCTGTGGAAAGGGAGGCTATCAGCTCAGTGGTAAGGGGAAGTCGGAGCTGAGTGAGTGCCATCCTGTTAGTCTCCGCCTGCCCTAGCCTGAGACGAATCGGTGGGTGATGGAACAGGTCCACAGTCCCCTCTCAGCTTGCCTGACCTCTGGTTCAGACCCATTTGGGCATTTGGACCAGACACACCCACTCACACTACATTTACTAGACCTCTGCCTGACCTGCTACCTCTGCCTGACAGTCCTGGGGATGCAGGAAAACCTCCAAACTCCAGCCGGCAGCGTGGTTCAGAACTCTGACTCCAGCCAGGAATTCTGGGCTGTGCTGGGGACCCCTCTGTGAGTGGCCCTGATGCGGAGTGGCTGCAGAGCATGCGTGGAGCAGGGATGAGAGGGTCACTGGACACTGCCCCCCCCCACACACACCGTGCCTTTGGGAAAATGAATGTGCCGGGACCCTGAGAGGGGGCTGTCTCTGGGACTCATCACTCTGCTTCAGCATGTGGACTCCCCCAGCATCCCCGCAAAGCCCTGAAAAGAGGGTTAGGCCAAGCCTGGGGCATTCTGGGCTGTTAACGAAGGCCTAGCACCCCCTCTTGGCTTCCCCCGCCACCTTCGCCGACTTCAGGCTACCCTGAGGCACTGCATTAGCTGCTGCCATACCTGCCAAGGGGTGGCACTGCAGGCCATCGGTCTAAGAAGAGGTTTAACCACACCTTGGCTTTGGCCCCTGCCCTGCTGCCTTCAATCTACCACCATGGCAGGCTTGACAGTCACTTAGAACTGAGGCTCACTGCACGCCAGGCACTTTTGGTCGGGGAACACATCCCACTTAACCTTTCCAGGAGGCTCAGGTCCTGGGAAACTGGAGAACAGAAATTGAACAAGACACATCCAGTGCTCCCTTTATCCTGTCCCCTCCCTAGCTTGTTACTTGCTGGGGACACAGTCAGTCCCCAGCCACGGTCTATCTACCTTCCCCCAGGGTCCTGTATCAGGGTGGTTGGCTCTATCTTCAGGGCTTCTGAGTGGGGACCAGGCACACTTCACCCTCTCTGAGGATGCTGACACAACCAGTTCAGAGGACACACTCTAAGAACCCTGTGCTAAACAAAGAGACCCAAGGCAGGTCCAGGCCGACCTGCCCCCAGAATACAGGCCTTACTCCTTGGGTCTGGGCTCTGTCCCTCTCAGGCCTGGCCGGCTGCCTCTGCTTCAGGTCAGCGCTGGACATGCAGGTGGCTAGCTCCCTCTGATCCGGAAAGCTCTCCCATGTCTCTCCTCGTAGCTCTGCTTTATGTCTGGCCGCCAGCTTTTCCAGGCTCGATTCCCTAATGCCACAGGCTCCACAAGGGCTGCATCATGGCCTCACCCTGAGACACAGGCCCTGGCAGACAGCAGGTACTTTATAAACGTCTGTGTGTGGTGAAGCAGAGCCACCGGAAGCCGAGTATGTGGTTGGGGTGGCAGTGTGCCATCATCTCCTGGGGATGTGTTTGTTTGTTTGTTTCCCAGGCTGGCCAGAGATGACCTTGAACTTCTGCTCCTCTTGCCTTCACTTCTTGAGCACTGGGATTACAGACATGAACTACCATACCCGGTTTATGCATCGCTGATGACTGAACCCAGGGCTTCCTGCATGTAGGGAAAGTGTTCTAGCAAGCTCCTGTCTCTTAGACTTCCTCTTGCATAAGGGAACAGGGACAGCTCTGAATGTGGGAGCCTCAGGGCAGAGCCCTCCCCTGGGTTGCCTGAGGAGAGGCCTCACTATGGGGTACCCAGTGGATGAATTCATGGCTCTGGAGAGGGTCACATACCAGAAGGGGAGGGAAGAAGGAGGTCTGAGCAGAGCTGCTTCTGGTCCTTGCCAGCTGTGTGCCGTTGGGAAACCCTGCACCATGGCCTCACCCTGAGACACAGGCCCTGGCAGACAGCAGGTACTTTATAAACGTCTGTGTGTAGTGTCTGCCCAAGATATCTCAGTTTCTTTGCCTTTAACACCGGTGTGGTGACTATTTAAGCCTTCACAGTGCAAAGGAGAGTGCCTCACCACCGTCCCCGGAACGAGAGTCAGTGACCTCCTCTTACAGGACAAGGAACCAGTTCCTGAAGCAACGTCACTTGCCAAGGGTGCACAGCCAGGAAAAAGCAGTATGGCTGAGCTGGGTCCGGGTGTTGGGCTCCAGCTGGGATTGGGGCTAGAGTGAGGCTGGGTCTGAGACTGGGGCTGGGAGTGGTGCTGGATCTGGGCTGTGGCTGTGACTACAACTGTCCGAATTTTTACTTGGGGCTGGGGCTGCAGCAGGACTATGCCTCGGCCTCTGGCTTCCCCCAGGGCTTCTCGTTTCTCCAGACAAGGGGCCAATCAATCATTGAGTGCAAGCATAGGTCTCTGGTTGGATACTGGGTCCAACCCTGGCTGTGGGTAGGGGGCAGTGGAAAGGCTGGGTGGGAGCAGACATAAATGGAATGAGAGCCGAGTCCATTCAAGTAACAGTCAGTAGGTGAAGAGGGCTTTGGAAAAGGAGCTGCTCCAGCCAGGCCAGGGGATGGATAGGCATTAGAGCTCACAGGTCGGAGTGAATATTGTCACAGCAGGCAGCCCACCTGGGAAACAACCCTGTCTCTTCAACCTTGCACAAAACCACACCTATGTGGTGGGCACCAGGCCTGGGCATTGGCTATGCCCACCACCTCAAGGGGCCTTGTGCTACAGGCAGCCCATGCTCAAGCCTGTGAATGCCATCTTTCCCCGCACAGCTCTGGACAGCTTGACATCATGTCTGCTTGGGTATCAGAAAGACCCGAACAGAAATTTGGACATTCCTCCTGTCATAGTATTCGTGTGTCCTGGTACCTCATCTTATTTTATCTACTGTGGCAGGATCTAACTATGCAGCCCAGGCTGGCCTGGAGCTTTCTGTGTAGCCCAAGTTGGCCTCAAACTCAGGATCCTCTTGTTTCATCCTCCCGAGTACTGGGATGACAGGGATATGCCACCACCCCTGGCTCTGTCCCTCGTTTTAGGACAGAATGATTATGCTGCTCTTTAGATGGCCCCTCTCCATATCTCATACTGACTGTGTGATGAGCACTGGGCTGTGTTGGGTGTCTGGTGATGGGGGGGACGCAGTACTCCTGCCTGTGGAGCCCCAGGGAGCAGAGCTATTGGGCAGACTGGACACATCCCTAGCTCAGGCCTCATGTGCAGCCATGGTCTGGCCTTGGTGGTACCCACTGACTTCCCCTCTCTATTTCCTTTGCAAAGTCTGAGTTCCGGGCAGGCCTGTCTTGGTCACAGTCACTTCCCCAGACCTAGCACAGGAGTTAAGTCGAGAGGACAGGAGCTGCTGTGGGAGAGGTGTTCAGCCCCCGGGGGTCTGCAGGGTGATAGGTGGGGATGCTCTGTTCTCTGTGCATAAGAACAGCCTCGACAGGCTGCAGCTTAGTTTCCAGAACAGCTCCCTTGGTTTTCTCTGCAGCATGCCTTCTCCTAGTGTGTCCCCACCGGTCTCTGAGCACAGAACTGCAGGTTCTAGGCCCAGATATCTGTGTTCTAGGCTCTCTATGGTTGCCCTCCTTTCCCATCCCCACCCTGTTCTGTTTGGAGCCTCAGTATCCTCCAGGACCCTTGCATTCTTCTAGGTAGGCGCTTATTCCCCAGCCTGCCAACCACAACCCTAGTAATTTGTTTTTCTTGTCTTGGGGACTTTGCTGGTCATCCCTGAATTCCCTGTCATAGTATTCATTCCAGCTCAGCTTCTCATTCAAAGCCATCATTTAGCCAGTTCCTCGAGCTTGCCTTCCCGAATCCCACCCTTGCTCCCTCCTCCAGAACCCAGCAGCCCTCACTGTCCACATCATACACTTGGCATTTAAAATCTACCCACAATTCAGATGAGATCAGGCACTTCCAGGGTGTTAAGGCCATAGACATCTACCTACAATTTGACAGTAGAACCTACTCACTCAGTTCTAGCACATCCATGTCTCTATCCTGTGCTGGATAGTTTTATGTCAACTTGACACAAGCTAGAGTTATCTGAAAGGAGGGATCCTCAATTGAGAAAATGCCTCCATAAGATCCAGCTATAGGGCATTTGCTTGATTAGTGATTGATGGGGGGAGGGCCCAGTCCATTGTGGGTGGTGTTATCCCTGGGCTGGTGGTCCTGGGTTCTATAAGAAAGCAGGTTGAGCAAGTCAGGTGAGTAGGCCGGTAAGCAGCACCCCTCCATGGCCTCTGCACCAGCTCCTGCCCTGTTCGAGTTCCTGCCCTGGCTTGATGGACTACCATGTGGAAATGGAAGCCAAACAAACCCTTTCCTCCCCAACTAGCTTTTTGGTCACAGCGTTTCATCACAGCAATAGTAACCCTAAGACACCCCCCCTTTTGCTGGTTTAGTCTCATGGCAATGTGAACATATATTAATACTAGAAGTGGAATGAGAGAGAATGGAAGGTGCTAACAGGGAGAAGGGATCGAGGAGGGGGCAAGCAGGATGCCAAGCCCTGAAGGTGAACCGGGGAGGGGATGATGAGGGAGAGAGCATCCCACAAAGAGCATGTCAGGCACAAAGGCCCAGAGCAGGCAGAGCTCAGTGGATCCAATCGTCAGAAAAGCTCACTCTGGGGCTGGGAGACAGAGCTCAGCTGGGTAACGAGCTTATTGTGTGAGCATGAGAACTGAATTTGATCCCTAGCACGTAGGTGAAATCTGCGCATGGTGGCGTCTGCCTTTAATTCCAGTGCTGGGGAAGTGGAGACAATGATCCCTGGGGCTTCCAGGTCAGTCAGTGAGTTCCAGGCTCAGCGGGAGAACTCAGTGGTGAGTTCCAGGCTCCGTGGGAGAACTCAGTGGTGAGTTCCAGGCTCCGTGGGAGAACTCAGTAGTGAGTTCCAGGTTCAGTGAGAGAACTCAGTAATGAGTTCCAGGCTCAGTGGGAGAACTCAGTAGTGAGTTCCAGGTTCAGTGGGAGAACTCAGTAGTGAGTTCCAGGCTCAGTGGGAGAACTCAGTAGTGAGTTCCAGGCTCAGTGGGAGAACTCAGTAGTGAGTTCCAGGCTCAGTGGGAGAACTCAGTGGTGAGTTCCAGGCTCAGCGGGAGAACTCAGTAGTGAGTTCCAGGTTCAGTGGGAGACCTCAGTAGTGAGTTCCAGGCTCAGCGGGAGAACTCAGTGGTGAGTTCCAGGCTCCGTGGGAGAACTCAGTGGTGAGTTCCAGGCTCCGTGGGAGAACTCAGTAGTGAGTTCCAGGTTCAGTGGGAGAACTCAGTGGTGAGTTCCAGGCTCAGTGGGAGAACTCAGTAGTGAGTTCCGGGTTCAGTGGGAGAACTCAGTAGTGAGTTCCGGGTTCAGTGGGAGAACTCAGTAGTGAGTTCCGGGTTCAGTGGGAGAACTCAGTAGTGAATTCCGGGTTCAGTGGGAGAACTCAGTGGTGAGTTCCAGGTTCAGTGGGAGAACTCAGTGGTGAGTTCCAGGCTCAGAGGGAGAACTCAGTGGTGAGTTCCGGGTTCAGTGGGAGAACTCAGTAGTGAGTTCCAGGCTCAGTGGGAGAACTCAGTAATGAGTTCCAGGCTCAGTGGGAGAACTCAGTAGTGAGTTCCAGGTTCAGTGGGAGAACTCAGTAGTGAGTTCCAGGTTCAGTGGGAGAACTCAGTAGTGAGTTCCAGGTTCAGTGGAACTGAACACACACACACACACACACACACACACACACACACACACACACACACGTGACAAAGTATGCATATGAGGGTCCAAGGACAACTTACAGAGTCAGTTCTCTGCTTCCGTCATGTGGGTCCCAGGGATTGAACTCAGGCCATCAGGCTTGCCAGCGAGCACATTTACCCACTGAACCGTCCTGCTGGCATAAGAACGTATTGAAATACACAAATACCTAAGCTCCCAGCAAGGTAAAAATCCACAACATGTGGCACCCAGGAAACAATTATCTCGTGTCAGAAAAGCAAACAACCCACAGTGAAGAGAAAGTCCAGTCAGGGACACTAACCAGAGGCAGGTCAGGCGACAGACTAGGGAGATGTGAGTGCTAACAGTTACTGTGTCCTATAGTTCAAAACACCAGGGAAAACCCAGGGACAATCAGAGGTAAAAGAAACAGAACAAAGTCCTGCAGGTAAAGAAGTAACAATGTCAAAAAAGACAAATATACAACCACCGCGATTAACGTCAGGTTAGACACACAAGGAAAGGCCGGGGAACCACTGATGGCAATGGAAACGATGCAAAATGAAACATGGAGATAGAACACAAGTAAATAAAGAACAGACAGAGCCCCCTAAGATGTGGAAACTGCAGGTGGCACGCTATCTGGGAGATGAATCCCCAGGAAGATGATCAGAAGACAGGCTGGATATTTTCCAAACTGGGGGGCCAGCGGCATGACTCAGGGAGTAAAGACACTCGCTGCACGAGCCTGGTGGCTTGAGATCAATTTCCAGAACCCATGCAAAGGTGGAAGAAGAGTACTAATCCCAAAAGTTGTTCTCTGACCTGCATGTGTGCACAGGCACATGCACCAGCGTGCACACACCCCCACCCACAGACACACACACACTAGAAATTTTTAAAAAGGAAGTTTTCAATCAGGATAACAATAATAAGCCTTTAGATTCCCCAAAGCTCAACAAACTGCCAACAGGAGGGGCTTAAAGGAAACAACAGCCAAGAACATGCCTGCAATATCCAGAGACAGCCTAAAAACACACAGCACGAAGACTCAGGGCACTCAGGAATGGAGGCAAGAATGACAGCAGACTTTGGGCTGGAGGCAGCGGCAGGTCAGAGACAGGGGAATGGCGGTGCCAATCAGTTAAACACAAAAACAATCCAGCAACCTGGAACTTTCTATACAGGAAAAAAACCAAAATTCTTTCCAAAATGAATGGTAAGTCTGCGATGACTTCAGAACTGACCGCCCCTGTGACACCCAAAAGACAAGGTCCTGGAGTACAGGGCGGCAGTGAAGCCAGCCCCTTGCAGGGTGCATGAGTTTGGAGCTGACACTGGCAGATTTTTTACTTTCAGTCTAGTGGCCCAACCTGGGCAAGGGGCAATATCCAGGCAGACTAGCCAAGGGTTTCCTGTGAGAACTTTAACCCTCACAAAACCCAGCCTCCCAGGGTCTGAGTGGCATATCTACTCTGCTCACATGGGAGCTGGTGGTATGTGTATTTTGGAAGAGGCCCAGGCTGAGAGCAGTGTCTCTGAATACCTTCCCCAAGGCATAGGGGCGGGGAGTGAGGTGTGCTGGGCACAGTGATCTGAACACACACGCCTTTGTTCTTAAGCCTCACCTGTCACTGAGGCATAAGCATGCAGAAGAAAACCTGTCAATATTTTAAAAAAGTAAACCAGGAAAAATACATTTTAGTTGTTCCTAAGGCCACTTGTAGTTTCCATGGCTACAGAGGTGCCCCAGGTGTTGAGACAGGAGGGCGGGGCTCCCCTCAGTCCTGCACTCGGCCCTGTCACTTCTACGCTGGAGTAAAGTCTGTTGTTTTTGATGCTCCGAAGGTTTAGGCTGGGTTCTCGGGTCAGAGAGTCCCAGTTTGGCTTATTTCACGGGTGGGAAACTGGGAAGAGGTACCCACGTCACTGCAAACAGCAGAGGGGTGACATGAACCTCTGGTCCTTTCAGGGCCACACCTCAGGCTGGTCAGCTCAGACAGAGGTGCCCTGACAGCAGAACCCTGTCTGGTGAACGGCAGGGCTGATGTCCCCTGTGACAGGCCCTTCCCTCACTTTCACTTGTATTCCCCTTGTCTGCCCAGGTCATGTCTCCCTGGCTGGACTCATACTCTCCTCCATTCCGGTCCCTCAGGGCCTCACCTGCACCGAGTCCTCACTGTCTCCTTGCTTCCACCTGCCACCCCATCTCCCCAGAACCACCTCAGGCCTCACCACTGCGTCAGCTCCTTCCTCCGGTCTCAGCCCAGACTGGCCTTTGGGGAGCTCTCTTGACCAATGCCGATCCATCCCCCGGGCACCTTCCCAGTACAGGGCCTATGCACCATGTGCAGTGGCTTGAGATGCTGTTATCTCCCTACCCTGTGTCCTCTGCAGCCATGGGACAGGAAGTGTCTTCTTCCTCTTGCTTCTTACACACTCAGGCTCTGCTGGGAGAGACATGACTCCCCTTCCCCCCTCCCCGCCCCACCTCCCTCCTACTTCCTTCCTCCCTGTGACCCCAGACTTCCTCTCTGTCCTCATGTGGACACACCAGCAGGACTCGAGTTGCCTTGAGCCAGCAGGGTGAGGGGCTCCTCACTCCTCTGCCCAGTCTCTCTCTCCCCAGTATCTGTTCAGGGCCAAGTATCTTCCAAGCCTGGGAAAGCGATGCTAGCATTACCTGCATGAGCATTTATCAAGTGGCCACTTCATGCCAGCCGGTTCCTTTCCCCGGCCATCAGTTTTACCAGCACGGCCACCCCACTCACTCTCTGCTCAGACTGGAGGGAAGGTGAGGGAAAGGGGCCTCTTCCCTGTTCCTCGCCCATCACTTCTCCAGATTAGCGGAACTGGGGCAGACCAGACAGCAGGTGCCAGCTCGGAGCTTTCATCTCTGTGAGACCTGCTCATGATATCACATCAGGGGGGTTTGGGCCTAGCCACTCCTGGGCACTCCGTAAAAACACAGACCCAGTACGCTTCCTCCCTCCCCTACAATGGACCTTACACTACCATAAGAGTGGCAGAGTCTTACCTTGGTGACCTTGGCCTTGGTCATATGATTTAACCAATGAAGCAGGGATAAAAGGGACCACATCCCAGTTCTAGGCAAAGTCTTGAAGAAGTATACATTCCTGAGATCCAGATAATGTATCCAGAAAGCACACACTCAGAGTCTGGAGCTGTGGAAGAGCCCTGAGGGTGTAGACTGGACACCCAGAGTGAGTGGAACAGCCCCAGCTACCTATAGGCCTGTAAGCAAGAAGAACTTTGCTTGCTGTTCTCTTGGCAAATGTCAGGACAGCTTGTTACACACTCACTATGCCAATAACTGACTAATACACATGTGAGCTATCAGCCTTGCTACTCAGGCTGAGATACAAGTGCTAAGCACAATAAAGCAAGGGTGACTGAGAGAATCCCAGGGGCCCTTTGCTACCCAAAAGGCAGAGCCTGATGAAGCTTCCCTAGGAGCTGTCAGTCAGAGAACATGAGGGCGCCATGTTGCTGAAACAGCCAAGTGAAAGAAGTCCTCCAGGAGGCATAGAATCTTCCAGAAGCCTGGGTCATGTGCCTGCAGAATGGGAGCGAGACAGTGTCTCCAAAGCATGGTGTTTCTTCCTGTCCCAAGGTTGCAGAGGGCTCAGGGTGAGCTGCGTGTGTCTCTAGGTGTATGTCTGTCCGCACATGTGTATCTCTCTCTCTCTCTCGTGTGTGTGTGTGTGTGTGTGTGTGTGTGTGTGTGTGTGTGTGTTTCTGGAGATAGAACTCAGGGCCTCTTGCATGTTAAAAAAAGTTCGCTACTACTGAGCTACATTTGCTCTGTGCATATGTGTTGTATGTATGTGTATGCCTCAGTGTGTCTATTACATGCATGTGCTTGTTGTGTGTGTTTATGTGTATTTTCTGTTTCCCTATGTGTGTTTCCATGTGCATGTCTCAGTGTGGGTGTCTTCTCTGTGTAGGCATGTGTGTTTTTGTATGTGTGTCTGTGTTGGTCCTCATGTGCATATCTGTGTATCTGCTAGGTGCATGCCATGTGTATACATAGGTATATTTGTGCATATCTCTGTGTGTGTTCATGTATGTGTCCATGTGTGTGTCTATATATACATGTGTGTCTCTGTATATCAGCTATGTGCATGTCGGTCATGTATGCATGTATATGTTTAAGAGTGTCCCCTTATGAATGGCTCTGTGTCTGTGTGTATATGTGTGTTTCTGCTTGTGTCCCATGTGTATGTCTCTCTGTGTGCCAGCTGTGTTTTTCGTTGTTTCTTCGTGTGTCTACTGTGTGCATGTCATGTGTGTGCATGTGTCCCCATATGCATGTCTGTGTATACCTGTGTATTTGTGTGTGTATCTGCATTTGCCCCTGTTGTTCATGTCTGTGTGTGCATGACTGCCTCCGCACCTGTCACCATGTGCATGTCTCAGCCTGTGCCTGCTGTATGCATGAGTACCTGCATTTGTCCCTGTGTGTGGGTGTGTGTGTCTGCATGTCTGTCTGTGCTGTATTCTGACACACAGGAAGAAGACAGGAACAGAGTGGGGTCCGGGGTCCCAGCCATCCCACAGATGTCAGCCGACCTGCTCAGCGGTGAGGGAAGGGCAGCAAGACCTCTAACACCAAGCTGAGGCCCTGCCTCTTTCTCCTCCCTGGCAGCACTCCAAGTTCTCCTAGAAGAGGACGTACGAGGTCCTCGCCTGCAAACACCCCTGTAGGGCCAAGTCCCAGATTCCTGTGCTGTCTGCCCACCACGCATCCTCGGCCCCACTGTCTCCTTCATCTCCTCACTTAGCTGACTGGCATGGCTCGTCCACCCGGAGCAGCCCTGAACAGCAAGGCTCCGCACAGACCTGCCTGGAGCATTTTCATTTTATGGAATGGGGCTCAGCCGGCTGTGGTGACACACATCTATAATATCACTACTCAGGAGCCAGAAGTTAGAGGACGGTGTTGAATTTGAGGACAGCCTGGGCTACCTAGTGAGATCTTGTCTCAAAACAAAACAAAATAAACAACAACAACAACAACAACAAAACAAGGCAAACAAACCAACAGACAAACCAGGCTTTGGGGATTTTCAAGTGAGCGGAAACATGCTGAATAGGCCCATCTTGCAGATTAAATAATTTTACAACTCTTCATGGTCCTGAAGTGGCAGTGTTGACCCCAGGGTCTGATAGGGTGAGGCTCCCCCACCTTGAGTCATCCTCTGTCACTGGCAGCTCTGTGGCAGGAGAGTTGAAATGAGGCAATAGGCCCTGGAGGCTATAGGCAGGCTGCTGCATTCTGTGATGGTCCTTTGTCCTGAGGACACTGGACATGGGTTCGGGAGGCAAGTTTTCCCAAGGCAGATGCCACTTCTGGCTCTAACAATGGTTGTCCTGACCTGGAGGCCATTCAGGGCCACACACTAGCCACTGCACCTTTTGGAAAATGGGATTGACCCTCATTCCACATGGAACTACCCATAATAGGGCCCACTGTGTCCCAGGCGCTCTACTGGCTGCTGGGGTGGGGGTGGGGGGGTATAACGAGTGGCACCTGGCCTCAAGACCTCCCAGCCTCGATGCAGACCAGACCAGAGGGGAACAGACCTGACACTGACAGGCAGAGGGGAGCAGGGGGAAGACCTCAGGGGAAGGCTCTCAGAGAGTTCCAGAAATGCACAGAAGCAAGCATGTGGGGCACAGCAGGGCACAGCAGAGGTTGAGAGGGTGGATCCATTCCATGAAGGGCTCCATGGGCTGCGGCAGGTGTCTGAGTTTCTCAGCCCACATGGCACGGGAGCTGGTCAGCAGCCCCTCTCCCTGATCCAAGTCCAGAGACTCCAGAATCTACAGCCATTTCCACCATGCTCCTGCAGGGGCCTGGGATTATCCCTGATGTCAGAAGGGAAACCACTCCTGTCTTTATATGCCAGGAAACTGCAACAAAAAGAGGGTTAGTGACCAGGCTACTCCCACCAGCAGGTCCGAGGTAACTGCTAAGAGTATGGTTGATGGCAGACCCTATCTCTTCCCAGGCTTCTCCACTCCTCTCTCTTATTCTCTCCCCCGTCCTATCTCCTCTTCAGTGAAGCGTGGCTCTCCAGGAGAAAGGAAGACACAGACTGGTGGGAATATGAACAACTACAAGAGTGATTTCCCAAGACACTGTGCCATGAAACAGCCTTCTGCAATGGAGTTTTGTTTTGTAATTAGAGGGCATCTCATGTGGGAAGCCTCAGGAAGGTAAAAATCACAGACGGTTGTACTCTTTAATTCTGCGAGTTGGTTTATAAGGAGCTTCCCACGTAATGAGTGTTTTAACCAAACAAACGCCAGACACAGGTAAACACCCCACAGTCCTTATGTTAACCACGTGGGCAAAGACTAGCGAATTCTAGAGAAAGCGACACAGACTGCCCCACACAGCCCCACCCCACCTCCTTTCAAAGGAGATGTGATCAAGGCCTCTCACACATAGAGGGCATGGTGCCAGTCCTGGGGTAAGCAGCCTGGACTGTGGGGCTCTGGAATGGGCTCAGAAAAAAGAACCCCAAGTGGGTGTCTGCCTATAAACTGGAAAAGTGAACATCTTTATTTTGCCTTAGGGAAGTTCCTGAATGTTCCCAGTGAGACTGTGTATGCCAACCCTGAGTGGAGGGATTTGGAAAACACAATATAAATATTACATTTCAAACACTGTAAGGTGAACCCCAGACACATGCTAATGGTACTCCCGACATCCTTCCCATTGCCTCCCAGAGCTCTGCAGCCTTGCTCTCCTAGCCTCCTGATGCTCCTGGCACACGGACAGCAAACAAGACTAAGGGGTGTGCTGCCAGGCGTGGTGGGTGGTCCAGCAGCAAGTGAACTGACTGGGCAGGGATACAGGGGAGCCTGCCATAGAGGGTCCTTTGGCCAGGGCCAGGAACGGGAGGTTGGCTAAGCCTGCCTTAGGAACCAAAGCATAGGAGTGGAGATCTCAAATACACTCATATAGACACAGTCAGAAGCCAACGAGGCACCTGGGATTAGCCCCGTCTGGTGCTTTCTTTTCCTCAAAGAAAAATCAGGGGCATTTCTGGAGCCCACTGATGGTCAGCTAGCATCTCCAGATGGCCTCCCTTGCCTGCAGCAACGGCAGTAGTGTCCGGCCTCTGTGCAATACCTGCTTCCTTGACTATATGCCTACCCACTGGGGGCTCAGCTCTGACTGCATCCAGGATGCCTTCCCTGACTGCTCCAGCCTGAGGTGATTTCCGTAGCATCTGGAGTACCTGCCTCCATGCTACCATCCACACAGAACCTTTTCACACTGCAGTTTAATCCTGTTCACATGCCTGCTCCCCCTCCCCCTCCTCCTCGGCCAGCCACTAGAGCCTTCGACTCAATGCATATAGCCCAGGCAACTCTAAAACAGAGGGAACCAGTGGATGGCACACAGGCCTGTTGCCAAACCAATCGGTAGATCTGTGAGTCAACAGCCATGCCCTGCAAACGTCTGGACCAGAAAGCCAGTCTGGAGCTAGGGCTTTGTGAAAGCGGATGAAGCCCCGAAGCCCATCCCCAACATGGGGGCGGGAGTTAGGCCAAAGGACAAAAGAGGACCACCGATGAACAGGGACACTGAGGTCCAGTGTGGCGGCAGAGGAGCATGTAGACCACAGCCAAGGAGTCAAGGGTTTTTAGTTTGCACACAGTAAGCCAAGAAAAGCTGGACTGATTTTCCTTTTGCAGCAAACACGCATTTCTTTTAATACAAATATTTGAATATATTATAAAAATGAATATATATTTGGTAAGCACACACAAAGCAGAACATAAAAGAGACAAAACCACACATCATTGCTTTGTGCAAGCAGAGACTGTTCCTGTCATAATGGCTGGTATGGGAGTTTGCTAATCCATGGTTAGGGAGCCAGGGCACCCACTTCCAGAGAGGTTGGCTGCTGGTCCTGAGGCCATAGACCAAATGCCATAAGCAAGTAACAGGAAAAGACAGAGGCTATTAACAGCCTGGCCACAAACCCAGCCATTGGGCAGCGCAACCTGGGAATACCTAAGGATCAACTTTGCCACTGGGTAGCCTGCAGGAAGCCTGGAGCTGGTTGTAAGAGCTGAGCCACAGGTGGTGACAGCTTTGTCCATTGCCGCCTTTGTCTGTTTGACAAGGGCATCCCTTGCCTGCTCTGAGGCCATCTTCTGGTTTGGCCAGGAACAGAGCACCATGGGAGTTTCCCAGCAGTGTGCGGACTCTTCTAAGACGCTGGACCCTCGTACAAGGTGAACGAAGAACCCGGGGAACAAGGGGTTTTAGTAACCTCACTAGGGACACATACTTTAGACATAAACACTGTCCCGGTCAGTTCCTAAGCTGTGCCACCCCGCCACCCACAGCAGGCGTGCGAAGTGGTGAATGTGGCTGTAACCCTAGGAGCACGGCTTGTTCTGGAAGCACTGCTCAGGTCGCTAGCTAATCCTCTCCTGATTCCCAGATAGCTGTGCAGCCCTCCTCCCAACCACATCACTACGGGAGAAGTGGTTTTAGAATCACGAGCACACATATGTGTGTGTGTGTGTGTGTGCGCGCGCGCGCGCGCGCGCGCGCGCGTATGCCAGAGGACAACATGTTTTTGAGACAGGGTCTTTTGCTGGCAAGGAACTTTTCCAAATAGACTAGGGTGCCTGGCCAGCAAACCCCTGGGATCTGCCTGTCTCCACCTCCCCCATTCTGGGATTACAAGCATGCACCCCCATGCCTGGCTTTCCCGGCTCCCTCTCATGGGTCCTAGAGATCAAACTCGGGTCCTCCTGCTTACAAGGCAAGCACTTTACCAACCGAGCCTTGCCTCAGCCCTTCTACTAGAGAGGTAGACAAAAGCACAGGGCACTGGCTCAGTCTGGCGAGAGCTTTTCCCGCAGATGCCCCTCTGGATGGGCTGGGAGAACCCTGAAGACAGGTAGTAGCATCCTACTGGGGTGGGATGTACCATCAGGTGCTACCTTGGTGCTGAAGAAAAAGCGCTACTCTAGGCCCACAAGGACTGCCTCCCCATCACTCTCCAGCTCACCCCAGACTCTAGTGTAGGCCAGTCTGGGTGATGTTTGCTCAGTCCTGGGCCATATTCCCCACTACTCCAAACCACCCCAGCACCCCACATGGCTGGCATCTGCTCAATGACCACCGTCCTGGTCGAGATGGACATGGTGACCTCTTCTGAGTCCTCTTGCCTCCCCTCTCCAGTCAGGCTCTATATTGCAGGCCACAGTGTTAAGGCCAGGCCTGACCGTTGTCCACCAAGGTTTAGACTTTTGCATAAGGCCCCCTTCTAGCTTACATATAGCTTACGGAGCACAGCTTACAGCCTGGATCTGACTCCCAGCACATCTCCAGTCTCCTCTCTCACAAGACCCCTGAAAATTAGAGACAGAGTCTCTGTGCCATTTCTTAGGAGTGTAAATCAGGAACCCACATGCCAGGCTCTGCACTCCAGCTTCCCAAGGGTTAAGGGTTCTGGCCACAGACTCCCCGTGCCTTGGGATAGCAGGAACAATCCCTTCTCAGGCCTTTCACGGCAGCTCCCAGCAAGGGAGTCAAGGCGGAGGACTTGGACAGGAGTGGCTTCAACAACTTAAGCCTCTTCCATGAACCTGAATCCTGACGGAATAAAAGCTTTGGGAGGAGAGAGGGAGAGGAGCTGGCAGGCACTACGGCTCCAGCCTGGATGAATCCCCTCTGGAGTGGATCCAGAGGGGCTGACACTGCAGGGAAGTCAAAGCAAGGGCAGCAGTGAGGTAGGCAGGAAGCCCCTTCCTGTTCCACCACATCCTCGCCACGCTTCTGGTCATGCCCGAAGCCAGGTGCCACCAAATACCCACGGGAAGGCGGAAGCACCCTTACTTTTGAAGATGAGGATGCTGCATGATTTACCCAAGACCTGGGCCTTGAATCCACATTCCCACCATACAAAGGGCTTGAAGGGGATCAGGGCAGTGGTGGCAGTGTGGGAGCAGAGTGGATGGTCTGGGCAGTGTGCCACTCTGCCTCTCCCCCCAACCCCTGAGAATTTAGAGTCCAATATAATTGACTGTGAGGTGACAGATTTCTGCTTTGCGCACTATCATCATTACTCCTTGGATTGCTAGGTCTGCAGGAACGGGTCTCCAGGCAGTGAAGCCTTGCTAGGATCTGGCACCAAGCTTAGGCACTCAGACCCAGCCCGAAAGTGCAAAACCTGGGTGACGACTTAGGTAGAAGATGGGATGGGCAGGAATGGGGAGGACTGAGAAGAACCCCAGGGGCTATGGAACCATCCAACCCATCTGAGGTCTATAAAGGGACAGGGACTGGCCCAAGGTCACCCAGGAAGATGGGCAGAACTGGCCAAAGTCTTGACCCCTCCATCTGTGCCCATGTTCTCTCTAAGTTCTTTGTTCATGCTAGCTGTCTGTGCTGGCACAGCAGAGGTCTAGGGCTTGGGGAACCTCTCTCACTTGCAGGAGAGGTGAGGGTGGAGAAGTCACGGCACATCCTGGCCTCCCACATCTCATGGCATTGGCTTGTCCCAGAGAGCCAGCAATGTTCTCCAGCTCCCCACCCCCAGCAGATATTCCAGGCACTCAGTTTGGGAGCCGTGCCTCCTCCCAGGCCTGACACCCTCCCGGCTGGTTTTACAAGTGAGTCAACACCAACCAGCCCTACAGGAACTCAGGTGATGGGTACCAAGACCAAAGCACAAGACCACTCTGTCTCTTCTATGGCATGAGGCAAATGTACCACAAATGACTACCAAAGAAAGGTGGAAGGGAAGGGGGAAGTAAGCCCCTGGCCTCAGGAATGGAAAGAACTCAAAGACATACAAAGTTGCACGTATTCAGCAAGCCTGTAGCCCATGTGTCCGGGGGAGGGGGGTTCAACCATATCCTCCTAGCCAGAGGTGCCAAGTTTGGAGAGTCTTGGAGAGCCTTGGCATGAAGACTTTACTCCCAATTCTATCTCAAGAAGGGGAAGACGGGAAGATGGGCCGATGTGCTTTTCTGCAGTCATAAACTTCTAGGAGGTGGAAGCTGTCCCTGGAAGCCTGCCAGGAGTTTGTTGACCAGCATAGGAAGGAAGGATCACCGGGGAGCAGCCTGGTGCTCTCCTGCAGACCTCTGAACTCTAGCTTCCCCCAGAAGGGCCAAGGGAACATGCTGGAACCTGTAGAAAGGTCTGGGGACGTGCCACCCGGGTGTCTTGCTCCTGGGTCCCATCAGCAAAAGCAAAGCCAGGTGACCCCGGCCTAGGGAGGACAGGACATTAAGCAGGGTGAGAGAGTGGAGCCAGAAGGATGGATGTGAACCTGCTTTGGGGGTTTTGGTATTTGGGACGTGTCATTTCCTGCTTGAAAGACACACCTGCCAACCTGCTGCCCCCCCTCCTGTCCTCACTATTTAATGTGGGAAAGAGGTGACAGGGGCTCCACCACCTGTTAACTCTGACCTTGGACAAGAAGCCAAACTTCTCTAAGCCTCAATTTACTCGTCTGTCAAATGGGCCCCCAACCCTTTCATACAGGGGCTGGACAGAATGGATGTCAGCAGTAGCCCAAGTCAAGCATGCAACACCAACCTGGTGGGAAGCAAGTCTCACCACAGGTAACCAAGCATCTCAGTTCCAGGCAGGAAAGGATGAATGGAGCCAGGTATTCCATCTCTTCGGACAAACTTTCTCTCCCCATGTCCCTTCCCCCAGGCAGGCCACCCTTGGAGGGAAACAGAGTCCCTCTTCTGTCAGAGGGTTCCTCTGTCTCTTGGCCAGGACCCCACTGCACATCTCGGGGCACGTGGAAGGTGGGGCGCAGTGGGATGGGTCATGCTGTACAGGCACCTGTGTAGGTCAGGGCACCTGATGCAAGGTGGCCAGGGCAGGCTGCAGTGGGGACTCCAGATGAAGTGGGTGCCGAGCCAGAGCTTCCCAGCCTGCATCGCCTGCTCTCACACCGTGACCTGCGCACCCGCTCGGCCCTTACCTTGAACCATGGGAACCACGTTGCCCCGGCTGGCGGAGGACTTGGACGCACGTGACAGGGCAGGCGTCCCTCTGTCCCGGGCACAGCGAGTAGCGGCAAATGCAGCCCAGGCCACGGCCGGTGGTGCCTGCTGGGGCCAGACTGGCAAGAAAAGAGCGGAGAGGCTGGCTCCTGGAGGCCCCAGAGGAGGCAAGTGCGTGGCCAGGCGAGAGCCCCTGCCAGCTGCGCGCTGCGGCCACGGCTCTGGACGCCAAGCTACCTCCCCGAGAGCTGCACGCGCGACTCCAGCCCAGTCCCGGGCGCGGGGCGCGCTCTGGAGGGGAGGGTGCGCGCGCTAGCCTGCTGGGGAGTGCGCGCTGCGGGCCCTGCGCGCGCCGTCGGCGGCGGCTGCGGGGGAGCAGCCGAGGAGCTGTCCCTGGTGCTGACGCTCATCTGCGGTCCCCCCGCGGCTGCACCCATATGCAAGGTCTGGGGACCCATATCTCCGTGTGCGCCCTGCGGGGTTCCCTCCCATCTCCACCAGTTTGTTTCTGTTTCCCTGATGTTTGGTCTCGGTGGTGCTGTGGTTGCTTGGCTGTGGACAGTGCAACCTTGGGGCAGGTCCCTGGTCCTTCTTGTTTCTGGGGTGACTGACAGCAGGGCCTTTAAAGCTGATCTGAAAATGAAAGGCAAAGATGTCCATAGACATAGCACACCCCAAATGCTTGATAAATGCTCTCACTTGTTCCCATTCTCTGGGTCAGTCTCGTGTATCACTGGAGGGCAGTGCATATTCTCTGTACTGGACTGGTTGGTGACCGAGGCCTGCGACTGACTCAGGTTTCCAGCCGTTGGGAAGGAAGCAAATCTGTACTTTATCCCCAACTGCAGCATTTGGCCAATGGTTGGAAGATAAATCAAGGCAGATTTGAGCTGGACATGAAGAGCTTTCTGACCTTTCCTCTTGAGAAATATGGTCCCAAGACAAACCCTGAAGACGTTCAGGAGTGGACTATGGCTGCAGACCCAACCTCAGGAGAATTGAATGAGGCTTTGAGTTAGAATGCACAACACTCTGAGAAACCTTCCTGGATCTCTAGGAGTGCTCCATGGATGCTTGACTGTGCTAGGATTGACCTGTCCTGGTGGGAAGGGCATATGTCAGCCCATTTTGAGGGGCCAGGGAGCTGGTGTAGTCTCCTTCACCTTTGCCCACTAGCTGGACATAGAAGGACCAGCAACTCATTCCAAGACGTGTCACAGGGCCAGGGAGGCAGGTGCTTCAGCCAGACACCTGCACAATACCCCCCTCCCTGCCAACTTCACTGCTGGGTCCTTCCTAGGGATCCTCACTGAGCTCCCTAGTGATACTCAGATCCTTGGTGCTTGCAAGTTTCCCTGTAACGAACTGGGAACATCCTTCATCCCACTTAACTACCAGGAAGAGCTGGTCCCTGCCTTTAAGTATCTCTGCCCCTTGCAAAATGGGTAATTAATTGTCACCTGCCTCATTTCTCCAGGGACCGGTGGCTGTGTTTGATTCATTAATTAACTGTACTCAGAGCAGACACTTATCTCACAGTAAACATCACTTGTTATGTGCTCAGTGCATTCCAGATGCAATGCTGAACACATGCACACATTGTCTCATTTAGCCGGCTCGGCGACGGCCAGGGAGATCCAGCCGGAACCATTTTGCAGGTGAAAAGGGATGACAGGGTCCTTGGCAGCGGACCAGAGCTGGGGCTCCTCAGCCTGTTTGTGGATCTCCCACACTTGACAACATTCCCACTCAGAGACAGGACAATGGACTCCATAGAGATGATTCTATATAAGGGGAGGGCGGAGAGCCCTGGAGAGTGCCAAGGCGAAAGCACAGACCAGCCAGCCAATCAACTCCCGCAACCATTTTTTCACTGCCTCAATCAGGACTTCTTGGCTTTTCGTGATTGTCTCAGATCCTTAGATGCCGTCAAATGTGTGCCAAGAATTTCAAAATGAGCCTCACCATCAATCCTGCCTTTGCCCACCAGTACACCCACACTTCCACTTCTTCACATGTCCACCCCAGACAGTGAATGTGGTAGCCATGGTCTGAGCAGCCAAGTACCCAGAAAGTAGCTTGACCTTTAACTCTGGGCTCCAAGTTACTGGTCCTTTCTATGTGGAGCAAAGAGGTGCATTCCCAGTACTTGTGATAGTGCAACTTTATTTAAGTGATCCATCTCATTTAAACTTGGCTTCAATGACTCACAGCATGTACAGTAGACATGTGTACTAGTATGACCTTGCACGTAGAGGTCAGAGGTCAGCAATGGCTGTCTTCCTCTATCACTCTCCTTATTTTTGAGACACTCATTGAACCTGGAGTTTACCATTTCATCTAGACTGACTGGTCAGAGAGTATGCAGGATCCTCCCATCTCTGCTTTCCCCCAAAGCTGGAGTTACAGACACAGCTTTCAGTGGGTGCTGGGAAGCATCACTCATGTCCAGATAATGCACAAGTGCCATTATCTGCAGAGCTGTCCGCTGCAGCCTTTGTTACCTTCAAAACGTTAACAGAGGGATGAAGTGATTTTCCCAAAGTCACACAGCCAGCATGCACAGAGCAGATTTCATTCAGATTATGGCATAACGGTCACCACTCAACTTGTTTTTTGTGTATGAAAGCATGCCTTGATTTTATTTTTTTAAATTCATTTCTAAAATTAGAAAAGGGAGGAGTCTGGAGGGGCCTCTGAGCTGACTTCATAGAAGCAACATACCATCGAGTTTCCTAAAAACAGCAAGTTTTGGTACAAAGAAAGAAGTCCAGCCCCACTCCGTTCTTCAGACTGGACAGCAGCAAGCACGGCATGGGAGGGTGGGAGTCATTCCACTATGACAGGCTTTCCAGTTGCGTGGCAACTTCTGTCCTATCCCGGGCATCTTTCCACAACATACAGTTTAGTGGATGTAACCCAAACCCAGCAGATGGTGGAGGTGCTGAAAACTGTCCAACACACAGCAACATGTGGGGCAGTGTGCAAGGCTTGCTTTCCAGTCTGGGTAAACGTGGCTTTAGTAAGAGCAGTCTCTTATGCTATGGAAATGGGGCCTTTGAGTGTGTTGGTAGATGAGCAACTTCAGGGCTGAGGGCTGATAACCTCTTCATCAGAGGCAGGGATACCAAACATTTCTCTCCAGTGCTCTGCAAATATCCACGCTCAGGGTGCACTCTCTGGTGGGGTATGGGAGAAAAATTACTAGTGATTATGAGAGGCTATGAGCACTTGGCCATACCTAAACACCTTCAGTCATATTAATGTCTTCAATATGACAGGGTCTAGAGTCACCAAAGAGCCAAACTTCTATGTGTGTCTGTGAAAGAGTTTATAGATTGGGTTAACTGTGATTAGAAAACACAATCTGGGTGTGAGAACACCATCTTGTGAGTTGGGATCCTGGGTTGAATAAAAGGGAGAAATGAACTGGGTACCAGCGTTCATCCTTGTCTACTTCCTGGACATAGATACAATGTGACCAGCCGGCTTGTGGTTCATGCCTTCACCATGACAGGATGTACAAACCGTCAAACAATGAACCCACACAAGCACCTCCATCTGTATGTGGCTTTTGTCGGGTGTCTCGTGAAAGAAAGTAGCTAACACAGTCACCTGCATGCTGTGCACCGGCTCTGGGTCCTCTGGCTGGAAGGGTGTGCACCGGCTTCTGCTCGTGATGGGGAGTGTCAGTCTGCAAAGCGGAAGGCACAGAAGTAATCCTGGAGGAGGGAGGCTTCTGCCAGGACCTGCAGAGCCAGGGCCAGAAACAATTTCCAAGTCTCTTTCGGGGAACCCTTGGAAGGAGGGAGCTTGAGACTCCAGAAATAACACAGTGAAGGCTGGTGGGGACCCTTTCTGTCCTGGACACCCGAGAGATTTGGGGAAGGGTGGCGCTGGCTGGTTGGCAAGGATTAAATATTTCTGTTGTTGAACACTGCCTTGCTCTCTCAGGCTGCGGCCATGAGGGGCTCAGAAGTTGATTGAACATGTCAGGTGGCAGAACCATGTGTCTACACAGTTCCGAGTGATCTGCTCAGGTCAAGTCCATCCAGACAATGAATGAATTAAAAGTAATCAGAGGCGCAGACACTATCGGGCAACCGTGATTGTTTTGTGTTGTGAGGCAGAGTTACCCTCACACCTCAGATCAAGGCCTGTTAAATTGGGCAACTTTGAGGCATGGCCAGGGAAATTAAAGTGTTCGAGAGAGCAAGAGGGTTAGACAAGGATACAAGAGAATGGAGACTGTGAGTGGGTGGGGGTGCACCAAGAGGTGTGAAGCCCACAGGGATGGGCATGCGTCTCCCGCTGTAGTTCCCCACAGAAACCTCGTCTTTTTGGAAAGCACTTGTGGTGGCTTTTAATTACTGTCACATCCTAAAACATTGTGACAGTGAGCCCGATGTTCTCATTCTTGAGAGCTCATGGAGGATGATAGATGAGGAGGTAGTACGCAGGGATCAGTCCTGGGTCTCTTGGGGTTCCTTGTATGAGTCACAGGCTGGAAAATCTTGATGGCAGGGGGAACCAGAGTCAGGGGATTTATTGTTCTGGGACCTTCATTAGTTCTCAGGATGTGTCACTCCAGAGAAGTCTTAACCAGAAGGGTCCTAGTCAGTCCACAGCCAGGCAAGTGGCTCCAGCAACCCAGATGGAGCATTCAGACTTCATTCATTCGTTCACCACACACTCTGTGTGTGGGGAGACCAAAGTAAGAACCTGTGTATTCTGGAAGCTCAGAGCTGAGTGAAGCCTCAAAGTGAGGTCCTTTAAGTAGAGAAGTATTCAGCTGGGCATCTCTCCTGTGCTGTTATATCTCTAAAACATGTTGACGGTGGTGAGCGGAGAACTAGTCTCTCCTTTGACAACCTCACAGCAAAGGAACCTGTGACAATAGCCAGGTCCACCGATCTCTGAAGTCCTTGCTGGTGATATCTTGAGCCCAGAGTGGTGCCCTCAGTCTATTATGATTTTTTAAAAAAAGCCAAGGAAATAATTCAGAGACTGACTCTTTGAATTATGTGAGCCCCAAGTTAAAGTGGCCCCCCTGTACTTTCCTGCTTCTGCTAGCACTGCTTTGTGAGGAGGTGCACACTGGAGTTTAATAAAAGCGTGACACAGAATCTCTTCTGTGATTGACACATGCAAATACGGTGACAATAGAATGACAAGACAGACTGAAGCCCTTTTCCTCCAGGGTCTTTCTCTTGGGATGCCATCTCCAGGGAGAGCACCCACAGGTAGCTCTGCCCATCTTGGACCTGCCTCTCACCCCGCCCAGACCTAGGACACCTCTTGGGCACAGAGAACGAAAACTTGGACTTATTCCTCTTTCTCCTGTCAGAATTGATCACTACTACCAGCCTGACACCTGCTGACAGTCTGGATTGGGGTGACAGGAGGCAGCGTGTGGGAGGAGGAGGAGGAGGCGGAGGAGGGGAATAGGGGGATGGAGCAAAAAGAAGCATGGCAGATGAAGCATGAGAGATGGAGGCAGGAGGGAACCCCGAACCCCACAACTGTCTGGGGTTATGGCATGAACGGGCGCAGGTGAATTGCTAAGTCCTGGCTTTAGGGGCTGTCCTAGTCCCCCATCCAGGTGACCTGGAACAGCAGGAAGGAAATCTCTATGTCCTAAGCAGAGGTACAGACATGACCCCTTGTGACCCACCATAAAGCCTGATGTGCCAGCATCCTTCTTGCATCTCTCTGCCTCAGTGTCTGTGAGTCTTATCACAGCCCAGTGCTTCCTGGATGTCTTTCTCAGCCTCTGCCCCGGACGGCCAAGCAGTGAGGGTAGAACTCTGCCTCTTGCCTTCCGCTGGCTGCACCACCTCTGTGGCCATTGGCTGAATGAATGATAAACATTCCCAGGAGAAAGCACTGGCCTGAGGCTCCCCGGCGTCATGAACACTGTCTCCAACAAGCGCTGTTGGTTCTAAGTTTTAGACACCCAGACAAGCAGTGGTGAGCAGCAGATGCCCCCCTGGCCATTGAGAGGCCACCAGCCATGGAGATGCTTCCTGTGGGATTGGCAAGGGACAGGTGACTGACTGGGCAGAGAGGTAGCCGGCAGCCTGGCAGTGCCAGCTGACAGATGTACCTGGCCCCACTTGTTCTGGACTGGGATTACAAATGTGCACCTGGCTCTTGTGTGGCGGCTGGAGTTCAAACTCAGATCCTCGGGTTTGTCCATCACTCACTTTACCCACCGAGGCATCTCCCCAGCCCCCACGCTGCACTTTCTAAAGTTGTCTTTTTCTGCAATTGTTGGCTTAACGCTACTTGGGCTGGATGTCTGAAGCCCAGGGGCCAGCTCAGACTGGCTCCCCCGTTCGTGGAATACCTACTATGTGTGTGTACACTGTTGGGTGCTGGGAAGCAGACTAAGCTCTCTCGGGATCCCTTGCCTTCTAGGCCTGCAGTCAGGGTGAGTCTGCAAGGAGCTGCAGGACAAAGCCCCTTCTGCCCTGAGCCAGGTACTGGGTGACTCACACTTGCAGAGGGAAAAAAGGGGACTCCAGCCCACCCCTTTCTCACTAGGGCCTCTTCAACTGGGTCCGTTTTAGACCTCAGTTTCCTCACAAGCAGCATGGAACTACAAACATCTTTTTTCTGGGTTGGGGTTGGGGTGACCCTCGGGCTTGCCAGCTTGACTGGGCTTGTCCAGCACAGGTGCTCTGCTGACTAAGCTAAGGGGAAAAAACATAGTAAGGGTTCACAGGCATCCCTGCTTTCCTTTCTTAGATCTGCTTACTGTTACCAGCGATGGTTCTGGAGCCTCAATCCTGTGGCCTCACGCTGAAGAGTTCTGTGATGTGGTGGGGGTGGAGCAAGAGAGGACCCCAGGCAGACAGCCCCGGTGGCTCTCTTAGAAGTGGGAGGGTGGAAGACCCAAAACTGCTCAGGCTGACCTTCTCTGCCCGGGCTTCATCACTGCCATCTTGTGCGCTCCAAACCCCTAGGGGCTGTCCCTCCTCCGCAGGGCTGAAGAAGGCTTTGCATTCTTGGCAACGCTTGGCAACGCTCTGGTTCCCGGGAGGCTGGGGGTGGGGAGCTGCAAACAGCAAAGCCTTGGAACACCTGCATGCAGAGCCCTGGAGCACCAGCATGCAGAGCCCTGGAGCACCAGCATGCAGATCTTAGGAGCACCAGCGTACAGAACACTGGCCCAGATGAGGTTTTGTTGCTTCCTCTTTCCCACCCCAGGAAAATCTATAAGAAATGCCCAGCCCTACCCTGGCCCTTCCTCCACCCTGACATAGTGTCAGCACCTTCCAGAGGGGTGGGTCTGGTCCATGAGTGAAATTCTGTCGGTACTTCATACCCTAATTCTCCGGGCCAGGGAGGGAGCTCTGACCCTGTCCTCCCACCCAGGACAACATCTTTCCTCACACCTACCCAGTCTCTCTGGCATTTCTTTTTGTCTTGTTGTGGTGAGAAGGTTGGGGTAGCCGTGACACTGAAATCAGCTGCACAGTGGCTTGCATGTCACACTGCTCCTGAGCAGACTGTCTGCTGGCCTCAGGCCTCTACTTTTAGCTAGGACCCATCTTGGAATGAATGGTCTTGGGTATTGGTGGAAGTATTAAGGCAACTCCACGTAGTTAAAAGGGAGGTTTATTTTTGGAGGTAACTTACAAGCAAAGGGCTAGGTTGCAGGGTCTGGGAGAGGTGAAGTGCAGTCCAGTGGTGTTCTCTGGAGAACTCTGCTTGGTCTACATCCAGCGTCTAGGGTCCAGCAACCAAGAGAGCCGGCACATCCGGATCTCGGGCCTTAAAGGACTCCCGTCTTGGCCCCGCCTCATAGGCATGACAGTTACCGGAAGCCTCAATGGGAGTAATACTTTCAGGTAAAGCTGGAACAGTTACCCACTACACTTGGGAGCTTGGGACAAGACGACTTACTTGGGCCGAGTTTCCATTTCCCCTCAAAACCATTCACTGAGGACTCCACTCAGCTTCCTTACAGAGCTTGGCTTGTGGATCCTTCGGAGCGGATCTTCTGGAAAGGTGTCTGTGGGTCACCCAGATAATAAAGTGAAAAGGTCACCTTTGCCCAGGTGCACTAGGGGCTTCATTGAGGCCGCTGTGACTTCCAAGCTCCCTGTAGGTATGACGTATGAGGGAAGAAAAGAGGGACGGGCAGTCCTTACAACGTCCTAGTGGGACCCCACCTGTTGGGTCCATCTCTCTCTTCCAATGTGAAGCATGGTTAGAGGAACACAGGTAAGCAGAGAAAGCTAAGTCAGGCAGGCATCCTGATGGCGACTCTCCCCACCCCCAAGAAGACTCTGTGAGAAAAAATAGCAGGAAGGCCCAGGGGTGAGTAACTAGACAGGACCAAGAGGGGGAAAGGTAGGACCCAGGGGTCTTACAAAACACCCAAGCCAGTGCCCAGCCCCAGGTCTCTCACATCCTGAGTCAATAAGTTGTTACTTTTCTTTTCTCTGCTGCTTGGCGGTCTGTCTTTCCTGGTGTCTGTTCGATGGTTCGTTTGTGCCGGGGAGAGAAATCAGCAGTCCCCTAAAGCGCTGCCGTCACCTCCATTACAGGTGTCTCTGGTGAGGCCCTACTCCCTTCCTGCCCCCAGAAGGGGCAGATGACGCCGTGGCTCACCTGTGCCACTCGTGGCCCGGCCCCCCTCTCACGCACAGCCCCTTTCATTAAGGTCTCCTGACACCCCTAGGCTGAGCGACTGGCCTTCCCCTCCACAGAGACGCATCCCCTCCTGGCCTCAGGTGGGACCATCCCTCTGCACCTTGTTTGGGGCCGACCTGATGCACAGCTCCTCAGCTCCATCACCTGACAGCTAGTGAAGCTGGGGATCTTCATCAGCACACCTTTCCTGGCCAGGGTTCCCGCTCTGTGTCTTAGCTCCATGCTGGTCCCAGACACTGTTCAAACGTTCTGAACTTGAAGCCTTCCTGTCAGGAATAGAATGGTTCTTCACAGCCTCTTCCTCCTCATCGGCCCAGGACAGCTATGGCTACATGTCTCACAGCCTTTGTAGAATGTTTATATTATCTTTCTTTTAAATCACATTTATTTATTTTATCTTGTGTATATATAAGGCTCATGTGTGGAGGTCAGGGGACAGCTCATAGAAGTTGGTTCTTTCCTTCCATCGTGGGGGTTCCAGGATGGAACTCAGGTCAGCAGGCTTGGCAGGCCTTTGCTGCTGGGGCGTCTTGCTGGCCTGATGGTTTTCAACTCATCCGAGATCTTGAGAGCCAAATGCAGAGTAGCAATATAACCTTTCTCTTTTGCCTTGCATGCATAGGAGCTGGCTGCATTCTTTACTATAGAAGCAAGCGTCTGTTCTTGGACCCTCTGCCGTCTACTTCATGGATGTACGATAGATGCTGTTATCTCAGCCCTACAGGGTGGTGTCACATAGAAGGCTGAGGTTCCCACACCAAAGACCTTTTATTTTTCTGTCATTTTCCCTTAGTTATCAGCTGAATGACTTCTTATAAACCAGCCTGTGATCTTTGGGCCTTTGCAGACTTAATTAAGATGGGGTTCAATTCTAGATTAGGTGGAAGAAATTGGCAAGAGGGAACCCAAATGGTAAAGGCTCAAAGGAGCCTGCCTGGGTTCTTTGTCCCTCCCTCACTGTGTGATCCTGTACAAGTTAATTGACTTGTCTATACCACAGCTCCTTCATCTATAAAATGGGCTAATAATATACAGAGCCTTCTTGTAGGCCTGGCACAGAAAAGCCAATAGGCTAATGCTATATGGTGCATATTGAATCAATGTCTATTTTAAGATAAGTCATTACTGTATTTACTAGTAGAAAAGAAAGAAAATGGAGAGCTCTGATGCACACTTGATTGCAAAGTGCATCCATTTCAGGGATGTTCATGTGTTCAAGACTTTTCTTGGGGTGACTCCAGTGGCTGTTAACTTTGCAACATGCCAATGCCAGCCCTGCACAGAGAGCAGCCGTATGATTCATTTATGTGCCTTTCTTCATCTGTGAGTTAGACTTTACAGTAGTCTTTGCACTTATTCTGAGGGTCTTTGGTGACTTCTTAGGAAGGTGAAGGGGTTTGAACTCAAGCTGCTTGAGAACCGGAGCCAGGAACTGGAGTCCTTCATCCAGTCTTCAAGGATGCTGAGGAAGCAGTTAGTCAAGGTTGACACTTTCTGATGATGCAAACCGGCCAGCTGTGAAAGGATACCCCGCCGGAAGTAAACATGGAAACAAGCTGAGCTGTTCGTCCTCACCCCACAGCCTCCCCGTGACAGAGGAGGGCAAGGAACCTGAAAAGACGGAGGCAGAAATGAAAAGACACAAATATCGACCCAGAAGGAACCTAGCTCTGACCACTCCTGACACGTGGAAAATTCCACTTGATAAATTCGAATGGATGTACTGAAGATTTATTGGGACAAATTATAAGTTTATCAAGCTGACAAGACACAAGATAAACACTTTTTAAAGATTAATGTTTTGGGCTGTTGAGATGGTTCAGCAGTTAAAGGCACTTGCCGCCAGGCCTGGTGTCCCGAGTTTGATACCCAGGACCCACATACTGGAAGGATGAAATTAAGTCTTACAAATTGCCCTCCTCACTCTACACATAAGCTATGACAATCATCACCCTCAAATAAACAACACAAAAACAAATATATACATAAAATTTCAAATGCAATTAGTGTTTTATTTCCAATTTCCATAGCCCAGCAATATGGAACTTTGAAAATTGATTGCATATAGAAGTCTAAATGAGGCTTGCTCGACTCTGTGATGCAGATACATCACAGTGGACATATGCACCATCTGGATGGTGGCGAACAAAAGAACATTTGTGACATGGTTCATTGTATTTTTCTTACATTTAAAGACTTTCATAAAACAAAGAAAGCAACAAGGTTCCATCTCCGGCAGTTACAAGAGTCCTAAGGCATGGCACTATAGCCCCTGGGTTTTTACTCTCCCCTCATTCTCTCTGTCCTTGGCTTCATCTTTCTTGTGTTAGAGTTTTCATCTCATAGGAACACGCCCTGCAGTAACTCTTTCAGAAAGGAGGGTATTATGAATTAACTGAGTCTGGTTTCTATTTCATTCCCAAACTAAAAGCTGGGTTTAGGAGTTGCCAGGAAGAAGCTGGCATGGGTTTCTCCCCTACAGGGGTATCTCCTCTGTGTCCAAACTCCAGTTATTTATTTATTGTGTGTGTATGTACACATCTGGAGGAATGAGGAGGAGGAGAAGGGTGCAAAAGTCAGAGGCCAATGTTAGAGGTCTTCTTCACTCACTCTCCACCTTGGCTTTCCTTAAAGGTTTATTTTCTCATTATGTTTAGTTATGTGTAGGTGTGTGTGTCAGCGTGTAGGTATGTGCATGTGAGTGCAGGGGCCTGTGGCCCTGTGGAGGCCAGAGGTGTCCAACCCTCTGGAGCTGGAATTACAGCTGGTTCTGTGCTATGGGATGGTCTGTATGTCAAATTGCTCTGATTGGTCAATAAATAAAACACTGATTGGCCCGTGGCCAGGCAGGAAGTAGGTGGGACAAGGAGAGAGGAGAATTCTGGGAAGCGGAAGGCTGAGGAGAGACACTGCTAGCCACTGCCATGACCAGCAAGCAGCATGTGAAGACGCTGGTAAGCCACCAGCCAAGTGGCAAGGTATAGATTTATGGAAATGGATTAATTTAAGCTATAAGAACAGTTAGCAAGAAGCCTGCCACAGCCATACAGTTTGTATGCAATATAAGTCTCTGTGTTTATTTGGTTGGGTCTGAGCGGCTGTGGGACTGGCGGGTGACAAAGATTTGTCCTGACTGTGGGCAAGGCAGGAAAACTCTAGCTACAGTTCTGAGCCAAATGACATGGACGCTGTGAACCCAACTTGGGTCCCGTGTAAGCAGCAAGTGTTCTTAACTGTTGAGCCATCTCTCCAGCTCCAAACTTCGCCTTGTTCATTGAGACAGGGCCTGTCACTGAGCCTGGAGTTCATCAATTTGATGAGGCTGGCTGGCCGTGGAGACCCAGGGGTCCTACCGTCTATGCCTCCTAGTGCTGACTGTAGTCACCATAGTGCTCTGCTGGTTTTTATGTGGGTGCTGGGGATAGGACTCAGGTCCTCATGCTTGCTCGGCAAACGCTTTGCCAATTTTGCCATCCCCCAGCCCACCCCTCCTGACGGTTACTCCCATTTGGTCTCTCTTGAGCTTTCTCTCTCTGGATACCAGACTCCTTTTCCTGTTACGGGCCTGTTTCAGGACCTGTTTTCTATGTTCTGCCGTCGGCTTTGAAGACAGTGTTGCCCTGTGGTTGGAGAACAGCTGGCCATCTCCACACTTTCCTCGCCACCCTGCCTTTGGGAATGTCTACCACCCGCACTGGGGCCCTCTGGAGCTGGTCCAAGCCCCCCACCTTTCCCCTTCTGCCCTTTGCACTGAATTCCTCGGGCGGCACCTGCCTGATCCTCCAGCTCACTAATTTGCTCCTCAGATGTCTCTCTCTGCTTTTCAGACCGTCTATTTTAAATCTCCATGATCTCTAATTAGTTCTTTTATATAAAAGCCCATTCTTGCTTCATGAATACAATAACCGCATATCTCTTTAAGGATAGTAATTATACTTATTTTAGAGTCTCCTTCTGTTGATTTGATCAACGCTGCTTCCTCAGGCATCGGCATTTCTGCCTCTTTCCTTGTGGTTTCAGCTCACACGTTTGGGCGGCGGGCAGTGCGCCCAGCTCTGCTGTTGAGATTCACCATTTATCTGTCTGCCACTGGGGTATCTGTTTCTGCGCTTCTAATGCAAGTCAGAGAAGTATAGTCCCTTACCTGAGGTTTCATTGTATGGTTGTTTTTTTTTTTTCAAGCTACCCAGAGGTCAACCTGGTCAAAAGAAATATTCAAGGGAAGATTCCAGAAATAAACATACATAAGCTGCAATGCCTTTAATTAAGAATATGGTTTGAGTCGCTCTGAGTTGCAATCAGTCTCTTCCTGTATTTGGCTTATAAATTAAAATTGATCCTAGGCATATGTAGCCACACAGGGCTCCCCCAGCATGTGCACAGGGGCTGCTGTGCATGTGCCCCGGTGGGATGGTGAAGAGTTGCTCTCCTTCCACTGAAGTTGTTATCTTTCCACAGTACCCCCATAGCTACTTTCTACTTTTCCTACTCACACCATGACCACTGCCCATCTCACGCCATGACCACTGTCCACTCCACCCCCACAGTCCACTCCACCCCCACTGTCTCCTCCACCCAATAACTGCAGTCTACTACACCTGATGGCCACTGTCTACTCCAACCAGTGAATACTCCATCCACTGTCCATGGCCACTGTCTATTACATTCCATGGCCACTGTCCACTCTACCCCATGACCACTGTCTACTCCACTCCATTGTCACTGTTCACCTCACCTAATGGGCACTATCCACTACTCTCCATGGCCACTCTCTTTCCCACCCCCTGGCTACTGTTCATTCCATGGTTGCCATGACACTGCATCAATTCCCATATCTTCCAGGTTACTCTCTCCTCTGCATCAATTTCCATATCTTCCAGGATTCTCTCTCCTCTGGCGTCTGCCTCCCTCTTACTGTATGAATCTGTTCTGCTAAACAGTCTGATCTGCTGAAGTCTTTTTTGTGTGCTCCTGGCTGCCGAGCCCAGCACCTCCCACAGTCAAGTGCTCCCCACAAAGGGGACACTCAAAGGTAGCCCCTCTCCAGAGTGGCACAGCACGGGTGGGTTCTCTGGATCCTGCATCTGTTGTTTGGGTGACACCTGGGCATTGACAAAAAAAAATTGAATCTCTTCAACCATCAGAGACCACCCAAGACCACCAGAAATAAGACACAAGGCTCACACCCTAAGCAAGGTCCATGATCAGCCAAGTGTACAGCCACCTGCTCATCAACTGAGGTCTGTCTTGCCCTGTGTCTTAATTAGGGTTTCTATTGCTGCAAAGAGACAACATGACCATGGCAACTCTTATAAATGAAAGCATTGAATTGGGGCTTGCTTACCAAACAGAGGTTTAGTCCATTGCCATCATGGTGGGAAGTATGGCAGCACGCAGGCCGATATGGTGCTGGAGAAGCGGAGAGTTCTGCATCTGGATCCACAGGCAGCAGACACAGAGAGACACTGAGCCTGGCTTGAACATCTGAAACCTTAAAGCACACGCTGGTGACACACTTCCTCCAACGGGGTCACACCTACTCTAGCAAGGCCACACCTCCTAATAGTGCCACTCCCTGTGAGCCTATGGGGGCCATTTTCATTCAAAATACCACATTCTGTTTTCCCATTGCCCTTAAAGACACGCCTCTGTCCAGTTTCGGGGAGAAGAGCTGGTACACCTTTCCATTCCAAGGAGTTCTGGAGAGCAAAAGATGTTCCCAGTCAGGGGACAACTGCACAGATTAAGATATGGATGCTGGGGATTCTGTGAGGTGCACCCTCTCAATCCCTGCAACAGACTAGGACATCCTTAGCAGTGAGCACATGGTGGCCTCAGCCATCCCCAGTGCTGAAAGCTGTGATTCAAAGATTCCTGTTCCAATAAGTGGGCCTTTGGCATTGACATCCAACAGGGCCTGCCTTTCTAAAATATCCCATCCCTCCAGACATCGACAAGTCATTACCCAGAAACGTGTCCTCATCAGCACCCAGGTTGACACGCCTCCTCTCCACCGGGTGCAGCTCCTCCACCCTGGTCATTTTAATCTGCCCTTTCCTCGCTGCCTTAGGCTGAGTCTTTCCTAACTTGATCAGCAGCAGGGAAATTGGATCAGGGCGTGCAGATCAAGGCCACTCCTGCTGTATGAATGTCAGAGGCCCCTGGGCTCAGAGACCTGTTCTTTTCTAGAGCTCCATCTCTGACAGGCAGATGGCGAACCTTGGAGGGCCTTATTGAATTTGTCTTTATGGAAATGATGCGTCCGATTATCGCCGGAGGGAAGCAGCCTAAGCCAGAAGCGAATGTGGCCTATCTATGAGGCTTAAATCTACTTATCTTTAGGAAGGCCATGTGCTCCATGGGGACAGCTGGGTCTTCTGGCTGGTGCCAGAAGAGTCAGAGACTAAATGTTCTCCTTGCCTTGTGACCCTGGGGGCTGTCTTTGGGTGGGAACTGAGATGCAGCTTTCATGTGCTGATGCTCTATCCATATCCAAAGTGGACATAGAAAAGTCAGCAACAAGACAGTAAGGCATAGTGATGGTCCCAGGAGTCTGTCCTGTGGTGATCTGAATGAGCAACACATAGTATTTTAACACTTGGTCCCCAGTTGGTGGTGCTGTTTGGGGAGGCCTAGGAGGTGTGGACTTGCTAGAGGAGGTATATCACTGGGGGTGAGCTTGAGAGTTTAAATCCTCACACTAGTTCTACCTGGCTCTCTCTACTTGTGGCCTATGGCTCAAGATGTGAGCTCTCAGCTTCCTGCTCTTCTGCTGTCTTAGCTACTGTTCAATTGCCATGACCAAGACAACTTGTAAGAGAAAGCATTTAATCGGGGACTGACTTACAGTTTCAGATGGTGAGTTCATTATCATCATGGCAGGAAGCATGGTGACAGGTAGGTAGGCGTGGTGCTGGAGAAGTGACTGAGAGCTCACATCTGACCTGAAAGTTACAGAGAAAGAGAAAGAAAGAGGAGAGAGAGACTGGGCCTGGCATGGGATGTTGAAACCTCAAATCCCACCCTCAGTGGCATACTTCCTCCAGTAAGGCCACACCTCTTAATCCTTCCTAAACAGTTCCACTAATTGGGACCGAGCACACAAACATATGAGCCCATAGGGGCCATTCTCATTCAAGTTACCATACCTGCTGCTTTCTGCCATCCCTCCCATCATGATGGACTCTCATTCCTCTAAAACTGTAAGTCAAAATAAACTCTTCCTTTTATAAGTTTCTCATGGTATTGTATCACAGTAACAGAAGAGTAACTAATATACCCCCCCAATTAAAAAAAAAGATCACGTACATGATCCAGCAATATCACTTCTCACTATGAGCCCAAGAGTCAAAAAGAGGCAACAGGCAGGGGATGGATCATTAGGAAAGGCTTGTCACTTGTAATGATTAGTTTTGTCAACTTGATGCAACCTGGAGTCATCTGGGAAGAGAGTCCAGATGAGAGACTGTCTAGATCAGGTTGGCCTGTGGCATGCCTGTGGGGGTTGTCTTGATTTCCTTAATTGACATGGGGAAACTGTCACAGTTGCTTTCTGTTGATGGGAAGACACCATGACAAAGGCAGCTTACAGAAGAAAGTTCATTTGGGGCTGTCAGTTCCAGAGGGTGAGTCCATGGTCATGATGGTGGGAAGCACAGCAGCAGGCAGGCATGGCATTAGAGCAGTAGCTGAGAGCTCACACCTTGAGACACAACCATGAGGTAGAGAGAGGCAGTGGGGAGGAAGGAGAGAATGGCTAATTGGGAATGGCATAGGATGCTGGCCCCTGGTGAGCATCTCCTCCAATGAGGCCTCACCTACTAATCCTTCCCAAACAGTTCCACCAATTACTCAAATATATGAGCCTATGGGACCATTTTTATTTAAACCACTACAAAGATCAACCCTGAAAGCGGGCAACACCATTCCCTGGGTTTGGGTCCTGCATTGTATAAGAGTGGAAAAATCAAGCTGAGCATAGGCGTGCTCACATTCTTTCTGTCTCTGCTCTTGAGTGTGGTGAGGTGTGACCAGCTGCCGCAAGCTCCTGCTGCCTTGAGTAACCCCACAGTGATGGGGCTGGAGTTGAGAGCTAAAATAAACACTTTCTCCCCTAAGTTTCTTTTTGTCAGGACATTTTATCACAGCCACAGAAATGAAACTGGAACACCATGCAAGCAGGAGGATGTGAGTTCAATCCCCAGCACCCACATAAAAGCCAAGTGTGTTGGCACACTAGTAATCTCAACACTGAGGAGGTGGAGACAGGAGGATCCCCAGGGCTCATTGGCCAGAAAGTCTAGCCTCCTTTTGAGTTGTAGGTTTAGTGATAAAACTTGTCGCAAACAATGAGGTGGAGAAATGATTGAGTGAAGCCATTGGACATCAACTTCTGGCGTCCACATTGACAAGTGCCTGGGCACACACATACTCACGCACACAAATGCCCATCCATAGATGATGGATAAGTAGCTGTCCACCCACAAAGTAGAACATCATTTAGGGAGGGCCTTCTGACACCTGTTGCAACGTAGACAAATCCTGAGAACACTGTGCTGTGTGAAATAGCTCAACACAGAACATACACATGCTGTGTTCGTCTACTTGTGTGAAGTCTCTACAGTGCAGAGGTCATATGGACAGATAGTAGACTCATGGATACCAGGCCTCGGGGAGGAACAAAAGGTGCTGTTTAAGGAAGAGTGTCAGTGTGGAGGAAAGATCTCTGGACAAAGATGATGAAGGCCATCCTGCAAGATGAATGTGTCCCGAAGTGTGCATTTAATGGCAGTCCAGAGCTTTGTTTTGTGATTTCGGGAGTGTTTGTAGCTTTGTAACAGCAGAGATTGTTAACTTGCTGGGGTCTTTAGCACAGGCACATCCAGCCTCTGCCTAAGACAACTCAGAGAGCCACTGTCCCTCAGTGCACCACACACACACACACACACACACACACACACACACACACACACACACACCATGCACCTGTCACATCAGCTCCATTGTGCCCTGAAAGAGGAGACCTAAACAGGGAGGCCACAGCACGAGGCCCTGCCTCCTTCTGCCTGTCACAGCAACACTTATTTCATTGTCAAGCATCAGGGGTCATCTTTGCTTTTAGGTGGCCAAGTGCTGAGCGTGGAGCTGGAGGCTGTGTCCTGCAGCAGACCTCAGCTGCCCGCCGTCCCTGGGCTTAGAGGCTGGGATCTCCTGGGACTGAGATCTTCCCCCTTCTGGTTTGAGGAGATCAGTTTTCTTAGCCGGATATGCCCTAGAGCTAGTGGGGGTGGAGGTTAGGGTTGGTGACTTCTGAGACCTTGGGACCTGAATCTGCTTGCCTCAGCTTAAGCGGTTGGGTGAGTTGGGAGTCCTGGGGTGGGGTGGCACCAGGTTGTGTCACTGGTGAGAGGCAGCAGCTATCATTGGTGTCATATGGGATGTGGCAGCCCCGATACTTGCAGCAGAGGTGATATGGCTGCAGAGATCTAGGCTGGGGTCTAAGGGACAATTACAGGCCTGCAGCTCAGGCCATAGCCACCATTCACTTCTCTGGAGCCCTAGTGAAGTCACCTTCGAGGTGCAGCTGAGACCACCAAGGTCCCCCTTTCTCCTTTTCCTCCTCCTCTTTTCCCTCCTCTTCCTCCCATGAATGCAGACACCCACCCTGCCCAGTAGGCAGCCCGCACTGTCATGGACAGTACTTCACTACCTTCATATGGCCTTGACCAGAAAGAGAGCAAGGGTCAACACACAAGGACATCCAGCACACACTTTGTCATCTGAGGAAGACACAATGCTGCAGATGGACCTGAACAGAGAGCATGGGGGACTTGGAGTGATTGCTGTGACAGCATTCCTGTGTAGACTCCTTCTGTTTGCCACGCAAGTGCCCAGGGCATCCTCACTCACTTCTCTCCCATGGATCTGCTCCAGTGTGGGTCATCCCTGGTACCCATAGTTCCCTGTGATCTCTGCCCAACCCCACTCCCCAAACTAGCGTGGCCCACCTCTGAGCATCAACACCTGGTAGCTTCTTGCACTGGTGTCAGGCAGGGAATAAGACCGGCTTTGTTGATAGTATGGGGTGCACTCCAGTCTCGTCAAGTTGCCCTTGGGAAACTGCTCGCCAACATACTGCTTACTCATCTGCTGCTTCTCTTTGCACAGCCTGGGGTTGTCTTTCATACAACCATCTTAGGTAGCAGTCTTACCTTAGTGTCCGTGCCTAGCCTGACCTGAAGGTGCTCAGTGCTGAAGCAGCCGCGTGAGTTGGAAGAGGAACAAAGGCTGGGAAAGTGAGGCCAGGCTGCAGTACACATGGACCCTCTGGCCGCTGCAGTGAGCTGTCAGGCACGCAGTTCTGAGGTCAGCAACCAGGCTCCTCCTGGGCCTGAAGAGAGTCCACTCTTGCCTCTTCCTCATCCGGATGCTGCCACATCCCCTGGCTTGGGTATTCCTTCAGCATCAAGCCTGCGACGTCTCGTCCTTGGACCTCACTTCTGTCGTCATACCCACTCTGATTCTGCGACTCCTGCCACCTTGTTCTAGGGCCACCCTGGCTCTCCTGGGTTCCCTGGGAGAACCTAGGACCATCTCTCACTTCAAGATTCTCAATTGAGTCTGGGGGATGGTATGGTTGGTAAAGTCTTTTCTGCATATGCCCAAGGACATGGGTTCAATCCCCAGGACCCACTGTCATATGGCATGGTGACTTGTACCCCTAGTGTTGGGGTTCAAGCAGAAGCAGGTGGGATCCCTAGGGCTCAGTGGCCAGACAGCCTAGCCTAATCGGTGACAACAACCCAGTGAAAGACTCTCTCTCTCTCTCTCTCTCTCTCTCTCTCTCTCTCTCTCTCTCTCTCTCTCTCACACACACACACACACACACACACACACACACACACACAAATGGTGGCTGGCACCTGAAGAAGGATCTCTGAGGTTGTTCCCTGGCTTTCTCATATCCATGCATATGAACCCAAACTCATGCACACACAAACATACATATCCATGTATGCCCAAAGATCCTGTATTAAATAACACTCACAGGATCTCTCTACCCTACGACCTCACCTATCCCCAAGATTGGACACAGACATTGGGGCCTGATTGTGTCAATCCTATCACACCCTGGGAACCAAGGAGCACCCTGCAGGAAGGAGTGTCAATCATAAGTCTCTCTGGTACTCTCCCGGGCTGGGAACCTAGCCATCCAGGTCCTGTGGTGTGAGGCAGGAGAGCTGCAAGGATAGGGAAATCCATGGTGGACAGGCTTCACCCCTTTAGATCGGCAGATTTGGGTCAGCAGTGGGTGAAAGATTCCTGGAGAGCTAGTGATCTCTGAGACAACTAAGCTGTTGGCCTCCGTGTGCTATGTGGTCTCACAAAGAGGCAGAGCAGGTTGTTAGAGGTGCTTGTGTGAATGTGAGTGAGTGAGTGAGTGTGTGTGTGTGTGTGTGTGTGTGTGTGTGTGTGGAGGGCTGCCTCCCCCTTCACCCTCTCTTTACCCAGTACACTCAGAAGAGATGGAGTGTGAGGCGGGGGGACATCAAGGGTCCAGGTCACTCCCTCCTGAAGGCTTGCTTGTGTAGGCTGCTCAGGTTTACATGGGATTTTTGGGTACCCCCCACAGGGCCTTGCTCACAGATATCTACTTCTGGCCCTGCAGGGAGCTGGGTGCTCCTGGATCCTGCCACGGGTTCCACACTGCTGGGATGGAGCCCCTATGGTAGCCATCCTGCTGATCCTTTTGTGGCCACTGTTCTGGCTGCCGGACATCTCAAGGCACAGATGTCCCATGGACTCATCCTGGGACAGCTGCCCCTTCAACCTTCAATCACAGTCACTGTGCTTGGTTGAGGAGACAGCAGGCAGCTCCCCAAGGGAGACATGCTGTCTGTCACAGCCTTGAGTGTTGATCTGCCACAAGGAAGTCCCTAGGGGCTCAGCTTCAGGCTGGCGGGGTGCGGTCCTATGGCCCCCGAAGCTGCTGTGGAGCTGCCTGCCCTGACTAGTCTGGATCATTCTCCAGGCCAGCTTCCATGCCCAGCTCCAGTAGCTGTGCTGCTGGTTATCACCGCCCACGGTCAGGACGTAGCCGCAGCTGGCCTCACGTGGCAGAGCCAGTGGGGGATTACAGCTCCTGAAGGCCTCCAGCATCAGAGAAATTCGGGAAGGCAAGGGGCTTATTAAAACGCTGAAATTGGTTCTAAATGAGGTCAGCCATCGTCGATGAGCCTTGGCGCGAAGCCAGGCACTGAGCAGAACACAGAGCCTATTTCCTGACACGATGACAGTGACGTCCTGGGTGCCACCCCCGGCCCACCCCCACCCTGGGAGGGCAGCTGACACAGTCAAACCCTAGCAGAGTCAGCAGGGTGGGGGTGCAGGAAAGAGCAGGAGAGAAGGCCCCCCCAGCACTGGACCCCCCAAACACCATGAGGAAGTATGTCCAGCCAGCTCAGTGGCTATAGGTGCTCAGAGCACCTGGGATACAGGCAGGATGGCCGGACACTGTTCCCTCTCCAGCGTCAGATCACCCTTTCTCAAGATTAATAAGAGAAGGACAAATAATGATAAAGATAATAAAAAAATGAAAAACAACCAACCTTGAAATTAAAGGGCTGGGGAGATGACCCAGTCAGTAAAATGATTGTGGCACAGGCATGAGGACCTGAGTTCGAATCCCCAGCACCTATCTGAAAAAGTCAGGCCTGGGTGTGGTGGCGCATGCTTTTAATTTCAGCACACGGGAGGCAGAGGCAAAGCAGACAGATCTCTGTGAGTTCAAGGCCAGCCTGGTCTACATAGTGAGCACCTGTCTCAAAGATAGATAGATAGATAGATAGATAGATAGATAGATAGATAGATAGAGATAGAGAGATGAGGAGGAGGGTTGGCTATAGATACCTGTGGGCCCTGCTGGCTCTACCTCAACCTCTGGTTTTTCTCTCAGGTCGCAGTTCTGGTCAGCACATCCTCATGACTCATTGACTGTCAGGGTGCACCCCTACCCCTTATTCTGCTAAGAGAACCCATTTTGGGATCCCTTAGTGCTGTGCTCTCCTGCTCTGCCCTGCTCTGTGCTGCCCATGATGTCTGTGTGACCCTGGGTACCCATCTAACCCTCTCTGTGGCTTTCTCCCCTGGTGTGTCAGATGGGGACAACCACAGGCCGGCTTCTCAAAGGCAGCAAAGCGGACAGGCCGGCTTCCCTCTCCTGCTAACTACCAGGACTGGGTAATTGTTGCTTCTGAAGTTGGCTGAATCACTTCTGCCAGCGTTCCAGCCTTGTTCCAGGCTGCAGAACGGGAGCGCTTTCTGAATCTGTTAAAAATAAATGTGTGTGTGGCACTCTGCTATTTACTAAGAACCGTGCCTCTCCTCCTCTAAGACCCGAGCACAACTGTTGCTCTCAGCCTGGATCCAGGAAAGGGACTCAACTTGCTGCAGTCAGGCTCCTGCCTTCCTTGTGAGCACTGGGAGGGCCTGGAGCCTCACCGCCCCCGGTGACCCCAGGCTGTGGCTGAGCTAAGCGCACCCCCACCTCAGAGCCTGTGACTCTTGTCCTGGCTTGTGCAGAACAGTGTGCCTACTAGCCCTGGACCTTCTGCCTGTCAGCTTCCCAGGGCAAGGCTGGGACTATCTGGAAATCTCACCTGTGTGCAGGACTGAGGCCCCCTTTCCTCTGTGGGACAGAGCTCAGCGCAGGGTAGGCCTTGCTGCCAGAGGCTCAGGCTGAGCTACTGTGTTCCTGAGAAAGCGGGAGGAAAAAGAGGGAGAGAAGGAGGGAGGGAAGGACTCACAACTCATGTGGAGGGACCTGCAATCTCAGTCAGATGCAGAGGCGGGTGGCTTTGGAAGCAAGCAGGAGGCAAGGTAGGATTTCCTGGGGTGGGAGGGGGAGGCAGCCGTGCATGTCTGGCCAACTGCTTCTCATCATGAAAGGGACAGGACTGAGCAATGGGAAGGTGGACCCTTCAGACTGGTGGTCAAACATTGCAGAGGCCCTGTGGTAAGAATGGGAGAAACAAGACTTGGGCTAGATGGCCTGAGAGGCAGGGGAAGTCCTGGCTTTGAGAGCTTTGGAGCGAGAGGAACAGGACTGTCCCCACAGCCACGCCCCTCACTGAGTGCCCCCCGTCCACTCACCTCCCTTTCTGCCTGCCCTCTGCCGTCTTCCCCAGTGACACCCCACACCAATCTGTACCCCCTCTCCGCACCCACTCCTTCTGTAGCAGCCGTGGCGCCAGCTGGAGCCCGTGGGGAAACAGGAGAAAAAGTGGGAACAGCAGGCCGTGGAGAGAGTGTCTAAACATGGACTATTTGGGGACTGTCTTTTATTTTTAGTTTGAAATTTGTCCACCCTCCAGTATTGTAAAAACAGGAGCCGGGAGCCCACCACTCACTGTCACCCCCAGACCTCAGTTGGATCACGTGTAGAGGGCATGGTACCTGGCTGCCTGTGAGGCAGTCATTGGGGCCTGGCTGCAGGCGTCCTTAGGACCTGTGGCTGCAGAGTCCCTGCTTCCAACAGGCGTCAGAGAGTTGTTGGAGGACATCAGCCATTCTGCTTTGATTCTCCTGATGATGTCCTGTGTCATTAGGGCCAATTAGGGGAGGATGGGAGCAAAGTGTGTGCCCCAGGGCACTGGCTGGTGGGAGGGCCGCCAGGACAATTGAATTCCCCACCAGACAAATGTGATTAGGATAAGCCTGGCCCAACCCCACTGGACAGGCATAAATGCCCCGGTGGGGCCGGTGTATTCACCCCAGCCATGCCGGCTCACCTCACCCACCAGCACTGCTGGAGCAGCCTCCCCAGCCCCAGTGTTCGTGAAGCGGCTTCAATGTATAGCACTGCTGTGGCCATCTTCCTGGTCATCCTGGTGGCTGCCCTGCAGAGCTCAGAGCCTCCAGAGAGCTCCTTTCCCTACCACATCCCCCTGGACCCCGAGGGGATCCTGGAGCTCTCGTGGAACATAAGCTATGTCCAGGACATCATCCACTTCCAGCTCCAGGTGCAAGGGCCGAGGGCTGGGGTTCTATTTGGAATGTCAGATCGAGGTGAGATGGAGAACGCTGATTTGATCGTGCTCTGGACTGATGGGAACAGATCCTACTTCGCGGTGAGTCCTCTCCCACCTTGCTAGCCTGCCTGCATGCCCATCCCCCCTAGCTGACAGCATTCACACAGCCACGCTCCACAATCAACGGAGGAAGCTTGCCTACTGCTGCTGTGTTTGAGGTCAGTGGTCTGAATTAAGCCTGTGCACCCCTGTCAGCATCCTAGGCACACTCGTTAGACGATGAAATGGTAAGCAGATTCTTCCTGCAGTCCTTGACTGCACCTCCAAATAACGGATGCAGCAATCCCAAGAAGGGTAAGCACAGATGGAGGACCCACATGCCAGGCGACACCCCCTGCCACGTGAGTGCAGACCCTCCAATATCCACCAGTTTTACAAACAACAGTTCCGTGCCACATTGCCAGTACATGCACGCGTGTGGTGGGCCAGGTGGTGGCATGCGGCTTAGTAGAGCAGGCAGAATGCACACCTGCCTGGGACACAACACACACGGGCCTTCTGTGCTACACTCGACAGTGGCAGACGTAGACGCAGGTACACCGCAACTCAGGTGTGGGACAACTCCACCCTCACCACACAAGCTGAACCTAGGCCAAGAGGATACAACTGGTCCTTCTGTTCAAAATCTCCCTGAATGCCTGCCTGCAAGGGTGGCTAAGGAGGTCTCCTGTATACTGGGGCAGCCTTCATGGACCCCAAGAAGCTACAGGAGTCGGCAGAGTGGGGAGAGCCCCTACAGACATCTGGGGCCCTGCAGAGGGGACTGACCATGAAGGCCTCTTTGTGTGTGTGTGTGGGGGGGGGGTGGAATCTAACTCTCTACACCCACAGGGAAAGGATGGTCATAGATTTTCCTCATCAAGGCAGGACATACCTTCTTCATACCAGGCTGACCTCGACTTTGTGTTAATCCTCCTGCCTCAGCTTCCTCAGTGTTGGGATTGCAGGTGTGAACCACTACACCTGACTAGGAGATGCCTTCTTGACCTGAGCAGGGCGGCCACGCTACCTGCTTCATAGCGAGGCCAGTCATTTGCTCAGAATTGTCAGGCAGGGTGACAGAGCAGGCTTGGCTGTACAGTGTCTCTGGAGTCACAACCCCGTCTGAGACGTGTGGAGGACAGAAGAGCCTCGCTGGGTCCCGGAGGGACCCTCCTTCCCCTCTGCCAGGCAGCTTCTCCACCTGCAGCCCCCACAGCCACCTCTCTCCGATGCCAGGCTCATTTGCACAACCAGTTCCTGTGAACACGAAGGTCAGAAGTGGGGCCCCTTGGGCAGCAGGCTGCCTGTCGGATCCTGCTGCAAGTCAGCAGGGTCCCCAGCAGGAGCTTCCCCACATTCTGCTGTCCTCAGCTGAGATTTCTGCAAACTCCTTGCCTTCGCTTTCCTTAAGATCCGATGATAGCCCTGGAGGTAGGATTAAAAAGAAACAGCCCAGACAGTCCTTACAGTAGAGGCACATGGTATTCATGAACCCAGAAGGAGCCCACACACACACACTGGGTGTCACCCTACAGCCTGCCTCCCTGCCCTGGCCTGGACCCCTGCAGGGGAAGGCAGAGAAACTGGACCGGTGATCAAGGCACTAGGAAATATCCTGGGGAAATACTCACTCCAGCTTCCAGTGTGGCTAGGGCAGCCTCCCCAGCCCAGGTCTCAGTTTACCCTCTCCAGGCAAGGCTGGTGTTAAAGTGAAGTAAGAGATTCCTAGGGTACAGTATTTAAGGCAGCTTTTGCTGTCAGTGTTAAGCAAGTGTGGGGTTGGCACCTGGGAGCGAGTGCCACCTTAAATGCTAGCTTGCCTCTTTCCACTCTGGCTTCATCGTCATCAGCCTAGTCTCAAATTTCTAACCCTGGTGTGCACTCCTGTCAGACACCTTGGCCACCTTGTACAGTTGGCCACTGTAACAGTGCAGTACAGTTCTTCACGTCTCACGAGAATCAGCATGTCTGACTGTCCCTGGGATTCCCAAGCACCTGGCTCATGTGTGACAGGTTGGAAGGATGCTGGATTGGGCTGCAACTTCAGGCAGGATGGGCGACAGAATGTGATATGGGTGCTAGGAAACTTGGGTCAAGGGTGGACTGATCACCTTGCATACATACACCAACACTGAAAAAGAATGGGACAGATAAGATCCAACAGGAGTGAGATTCACCCACTGGGTGTTCCTGTGGAGCTGGTGACTCACTAGGGGTAGTGGATGTGATCTCTGCTGAAGAAGAGCAGCTATACTCTGCCATGCATGTGCTCCCTTCCTGCTTGGACCCTGAACCTGTCTCTGCAGGATGCCTGGAGTGACCAGAAGGGGCAGATCCATCTGGATGCCCAGCAGGATTACCAGCTGCTCCAGGTGCAGAGGACTTCAGAAGGCCTCTCCCTGCTCTTCAAGAGGCCCTTTGTCACCTGTGACCCCAAGGATTACCTCATTGAGGTAGGCTGTCCGGTCCAGGAGCACAGTTTGCCTGATCTGTCCCTGCATCCTACAGTGTCCGGCCAAGGGCCCTCCCTCCCTGGGAAGCCTGAGGTGGGGCCCCACACACAGGGAGAGAAAGTCCACTCAGCATGTGGAAGCTGTCTGGAGAGGCAGGGGCTCTGCCAGCAGCATGAAGTCTCCAAAGAAGCAGCTCCCTGTGGACATGTAGTCAATGTTCTTCACGAATGTGAGCGCTGTCGGAACCCTCTTGCTCTGGGGTGCGTTTCTATCTTGCTCCCATCACTGTGTCAGGTAGAACTCTGTACAGAGCCCAGCACTCCTGGCTTTCTACCCCAAGTGCAAGGCCGGTCCCTTTCCCCTTTAAACCTCAGTCTGCTGTCTCTAAAATAAGGCTGGGAGCTACTGGATTCCCAACGTGGAAGGCCTGATTGTGTACTTCATGGCTGCAACATAGCCCCAAAACACCTGGGCTTCTTAGCTGCTCCGCAGTTAGGAAAAGCCAGTGCATCTTGACCCTGGCATTCTTGTTATCTTAGTTAATCTTCCCTGTCCATCCTGGCAGGGGTCAGCAGTTCCTATCTCCACTGTAATTTGTGGTTGTGGCTGAGAGACAGAGTGGAGACGCTGGTGGCATGTAGTAAGAGACTTACTACTCACAGTCCCAGGGAGGGGCCATCACAGCATGTGGGAAGTACCAGGGCCAGTCACTAGGCAGAAGCAAGGGCAGAACCCTGACAATGTGCTTGACTGGGCAAAGGCTGGGAGGGGCCTAGGAAGCACCAGTCTGGATAATTCTGACTCTTCTGAGCGGCAGGGTGATCTCTGCTTGCCATTCCTGGCCCTGAAGCAATTCAGGGCAGGAGAGATGCTAGCTTGGGGTAGAGGGTTGAGCAAAGCATGGTGATTTGGGCTAACCTGGGCTACAGAATTTAGAAGGCAGTTTACACCCATTCTAAGGCTGGATCTCAGGGATAAGGTAAGTAATTTTGGCCATTTGACCTATGACTGATTAACGGACACCAAACAGACAAATCCAGAATCCAAGAAAACAGATGAGGAACTGAGGCCAGGGAGGGGATAGACTAACCCAGGAGCTCTTGGCACAGAGACTAGAGCAAGGCCATTGGAAATGGGTCATCTGAGTCCCCACCCTCCTGTAGGCAAGGCAAGAGCAGTCAGAGGACCTTGGAGAATATGCCATTAGGGCAGGCTCTTTGCATGTTTTGGGGTCAGAGACTTCTGCATAGAACTTGCAAGGTGTCCTCCTCGAGATCAGTCCATGGAGCTCCTACCAACCAGAGCAAACTGGCTGCCTGCCCACCATGAGTGTACATCCGTCAGCATCCAGAAAGAGGCTGCAGGAATTTCCAGCAATGTATCCACCCAAAGCCACCAGTCTCCATCCATAGCAACCAAGCCAGCTCCATCTCTGTGGTCTGGCTGGGCCCTCCAGCATGGCAATGTCCTACAGACCTTTACATGTCCAGCTCTTGGAGGTTGAGGGAAACTGTGTCACACAGTTCACTACCAAACTGAGGGCTCCCCAGACTGGTTTCTTCACTCCCTAAGTGGTCACTACCCCTCTGGTGTGAACCAACCAGAAGAAATATCTCTTCCCTGCCCCCAGTGACCCTGGGGTTCATTCGTAGAGGAAACAAGTGTCCCATCCTGCCTCACAGCAGGGCCCAGTGGTTGGATGCATAAATGGATGCTAAGCAAATGCAATGAGTATGTGAGAAAGACAAAAAGGTGTTTGACTGGGTGGAGACAGGATTCCAGAAGCAATCTGGGGCCAGGCAGAGCTTCAAAGTCTTCTCATTTGCCAAGCTGACAGACAGTGAGGAGCTTTACCTGGTAGGAGTGGATGGGCAGGGGCATGGTTCCCTTCACTCACCACTGAATCTATCTATGCTGGCTGAGTGTGCAATAGACTGGTTCTGTCTGGGCTACAGGATGACACTGTCCACCTAGTGTATGGGATCCTGGAGAAGCCATTCCAGTCGCTGGAGGCCATCAACACCTCAAGCCTGAATACAGGTCTGCAGCGCGTGCAGCTTCTGAAGTCCGAGGTCCCCACTCCAGCCATGCCTGCGGATGTACAAACCATAGAGATCCGAGCCCCTGACATCCTTATCCCCGACAATGAGACCACATACTGGTGCTATGTCTTTGTGCTGCCCCCAGACTTCTCTGAACACCGCCGCCACATCATCAAGGTACACAAGGCTCCAGCTGCTCTGTTTCCCACCAGGGGCCCAAGAACTACTGTAGCCCTCTTAGTGCTTGAATCTGATGTACTGGCCTGACTTCCTTAGAACAGCACATACATACCGGTCCTCTGTGACCCTGTCACTGTCTGCCTCGGGGCCCCTGTATTCCTGTCTTACCTGCCTGGACCAAAGCAATAATGTTTTATTTCTGCAATTGCCCTTGAGGCCAGGCTGATGTCAGTTTTTCAGGCAACCTCTCCTCACGTAAAAGTAGCTCAACTCAATTGCTCCAAAGCTGCAGCTAGGGACTTCATCACAGTGGTACCCAGAACCAGATCCTGTCCCTATCTAGAAGAGGAAGAATAGCCCAGAAAGGTCATGTGAGTACCCAGGGTCACACAACAAAGAGTAGCCTGGTTGTGTGGCTGTGCTTAAGGCCCCAGGCTCTAGCTTGGAGGCCATCTTGCTTCCCAATGGAGTTTGCTTCCCAGGGGCCCAGAGTCCCCCCAGGCACACAAGGACATCTGCCTTCCTAGTTCCATCTTATCAGGATATCGTCTATGTGGGTCCCTACTCCCTTCCCCAGAGCTCTTCATGGGTTCCAGTACCTCCTGGCTCTGGATTGACAATCATCAATACCTAACGCTGCCTTACTTACCCTTCTCATTTATATTTATAGCTGAGCAGATGAGGACCAGCCGATCCAGCAGAGTGGGAGGGTTAGGCAGGTCCTGGGCTCCCAGCTCAGGGTGTCTCTTCCTCTGCAGTATGAGGCCATTGTCACTGACGGCAATGAGGCCCTGGTGCACCACATGGAGGTCTTCCAGTGTTCAGCTGAGTTTGAGAGCATCCCCCAGTACGACGGATTCTGTGGCTCTAAAATGGAGCCTGACCGGCTCAACTACTGTCGCCACGTGCTGGCCGCATGGGCCCTGGGTGCCAAGGTATGTGCATGTTGCTCTATGCTTGTTCTGCTTTGCTTCCTGTTGGGATGAGGGGAGGAAAGGATTTATTTGGCTTACATTTCCAGGTCACAGTCCATCACTGACGAAAGTCAAGGCAGGCCTAACTGATATTCTGTACATCCCCTCTGACCAAGGAACTCATTCATAGCCAAGGAAGTACAGCAGGAACCCTGGAGGATGCTGTTTACTAGCTGGCTTGCAGGCCAATTTATACTCAGATAGCTTTATTACACAGTCCAGGGGATGGCACTGCCCACAGTGGGCTTGGCCTTCTGTATCAGTTAAGAATAAAAACAAACCTCATAGATGAGCTCACAGGCTGGACCTCCTATATATCAAGTAAGAATCAAGACAAACTTCACAGATATGCCCACAGGCTCATCTGATGCAGGTAATTCCACAGGTGATATTCTCTCAGGATGATTCTAGGCCTTGTCAATTTGACAGTTTAAAGTTATTTAGGACATTCCTGTACCACCCCCAGGCCTCCTTTGGCATTCTCAGGATTCTAACTGCCTGCACCCATCTTCACAAAACCACATCTTAAAAGGACCCAAGAGAGAGAGAGATGGAAAGGGGGTGCACCAGGCCATCAGCAGAGCGTAGGCTCCAAACAGCCCCAGTCGCCTCTACGATGCTTAAGCTTCACTGTTCTGTGGGGCCACAGAGGCTCCTTCCAGCCTTCTGTGAAAACGTGCATGAGCATGAATGTATACCTCTCACAAGTCCTGCCATCACTGCAGAGATCTGGGTTCTGTGCACAGCATGATCCTGTGGCTGCCCGAGGCAGGGCAAGTTGTCTAGAGACTATGCCCAAGAGTCTCATCAAACCCCTTCCCTGCCCCAGGCTAGAGGATGGTGAGGGCGGGACTGGAGGGTCTGGGAGGGGGCTCAGCCCAGGCTCAGGGCCCTCCTGATAGGACCGTCTGTGTGTGATAGCAAAGGAGAGCATCCTTCTAACCCAGCCACTTGCTGATATTACTAGTTTCTGCTCAGGCTCCAGAAGCTGGGCTTGTTTGTCCCGGGCTCCCCAAAAGACCTCTGTCTGGTACTTCCGTCCCACACAGGCATTTTACTACCCAGAGGAAGCTGGTGTCGCCTTTGGGGGCCAGGGGTCTTCCCGGTATCTCCGACTGGAAGTTCACTACCACAATCCATGGAACATACGAGGTAGCTATGCATCTTCCGATTCTGCTCCATTTTCTCAGAGACGCTTGGGTGCAGCTTGTCCAGGCAGAAAGTAAACAGGGCGCATGTGTGCCAGAGACAACACGAGAGCTTTACTCTGGTCTGCTTTACTGTAGTCAGCAGCCTAAGGAATCCTCAGTTCTGGGTTCTGGGTGGAACCAAGCCAGTGCTCTAATTGATTAGTGATGTCTGCCATAGACCCTGGGGGCAGGGCTTGGTGCTGTGCTGTTGAGTACCTGAGCACTCAGTGGAGACAGACCTTCACAAATCCCCTGGGGTGGGCAGGATGTCAAGTCCACCTCCTCCCAGGGTGCCACAGCAGGCCTTAGATCCTAAAGGCCAGGGCCCTGCCTGTGGCCAATCCAGCCAGGCACTGACTGCTCTGGACCAGGTTCTTTCCCCAGTTCATGTCATATGTTTAGACAGTCCAAGGTGTCCAGTTAGCTTAGAAATGCCCGGGGCAGGACCACACCTGCCCACCTGTTTCTACTCCCTGCCTGCATAGACCTGGAGAAAAGCAGGGGGTGGCCTGTTGGGCCTGAGAATACTGTGTTAGGCAAGAGAATCTCAAGGTGAACAAGACAGATCCATGCTGCAGAGAGCTTCTAGAAGACAGACGAGGTATGTATGTGTGTGTGTGTGTGTGTGTGTGTGTGTGTGTGTGTGTGTGTGTGTGTGTGTTCGTGTTTGCATACAAGGATTCCTGAAAGGGCTAGAGTCCAGGTGATGTGACTGGAATTTTGGTAACATTTAGTATGGATCTCGCAGGCATAGCACATTCCCAGGTAAGGACAAGGGAAGTCATCGTTATGGCTAGATCACCCCGTGCCTGAAGGTAAGCAACTTGAGTGGGTCATTAAGGGGATTGACAGAGGACACCACATCAGAAACTAAACATTTCTTTGCTCTTGTACCTCATTTTTCATCAAATGTACCCCGTTTCCTTTCCCTTTCTCCCCCCTCCAGCTTTCTCTTCCTCTCTCTTTTCTTTTGAACAACACTTATCTTTATCTATGCGACTGAGGAGCAGAAGGGACCTGATAGACACAGACAGTGGCCGGAAAGAGACTGGAGCCGCTCCTGCACCCAGCTCCCAGCCGGGTGTGGACACTGCTTGTGCAAATTCAATGACGCAAGTGACTTTCCCTCTGGCTGTATAAGCAATGCCTCTGCCACCACAGGAATTATCTACAGCATGCAGGGAAGGCGAGAGGCGGCTGGGGCCTGAGCACCATAGCGGATTTATTGCTCATTTAAGACCTGAGAGCAAATGGATTTTTGAAAACTCCTTAGGCATCAGGGAAGTCTGTCTTCCCTGATTGTCTGCATGTATTTATGGATCTTTTTCCAAATATAAGGGTGCTCCTGTCAGTTGGTGAATTTTGAGATGGGCTGCTTTTCTATTAATATCAAAATCCACGATTATCTCATTATTTAATCCCCATCTAAATTTTAACCAATTGCTGCTTCTTTTTATTATTTGCCTCTGATGTCATCAGCCCAGAGACACAAGGGGCTGTTTGAGTTTGGATGTTGTTAGAGGGGAGGGTGTTGAAAACAGAACAAAAGGAGGTACTCTCAGATTCGATGAGTAGAAGATGGCCAGGGCCCACTAGCAACATCCTTCATCCCAGCCAGCCGGTCCTGGGTTTGGGGCCCAGTTTGAATGCTTTCCAGACCTTGGTTTTAGGCAGAGTCTTCCATACAGCCTCCAGCTTCAATTTCTCCATTGTAAATGGGAACAATGGTCCTTACTATGACAAACTCCCATAGAGGTGACAGGTGACCTGAGAGCAGCTTCTGGCTCCACTCTCTCTTGCTCTCTTCAATCAGAAAGGGTGACCAAGCACACTGTTCCCTAAGGGGTGCCTCAGGGGCTGCTGCTTACTGAATGCCTCTTCCCCAGGCCGGCGCGACTCCTCCGGCATCCGCCTATACTACACGGACAGCCTCCGGAAATTCAATGCAGGCATCATGGAGCTGGGCCTGGTGTACACGCCGGTGATGGCCATCCCCCCTCAGGAGACTGCATTTGTCTTGACAGGCTACTGCACAGACAAGTGTACCATGATGGTGAGTGGACTGGTCCCCTGCTGCCCAGGGGAGGCAACATGAAGGCTCCGGACCCCTGACCTGGAATCAAGGTTGTCTGAGTCCCTGCACCCCCCTCTGCAGCAAGAACTGGGCCATGCCCATGCACCCACACTTCCATGTGCCACTTTTAATTTTTATTTATGTGTGTGATTATATGCTGTCTGCGTGCGTGCGTGCGTGCGTGCGTGCGTGCGTGTGTGTGTGTGTGTGTGTGTGTGTGTGTGTGTGTGTGTGTTCCTGCAGAGGCCAGAAGAGAGCATTGGATCCCCTGGAGCTGGAGTTAGGTGGTTGTGAGCCTCTGGACCAGAGCATTAGGAACCCAAGTCCTCTGGAAGCTCAGCAAACATTCTTCCCAGCTGATCCGTCTCTCCAGTAACCCCATACAACACATTTTAACTGCTTTTGTTATGGGACTATCAAAGCTTCCAAATGAGGCTCACCTTTTACAGGCTGCCCAGCCCTCATCCTACCATATTTTACCACCAGGCAGGGACTAGGGGAGGCAGCAAAGTGCCAGTGTCCCTAAGGCTGTGCAAGCCCTGGTGAAGCTGCAGGGTAAAGCCGATGGGGCCTTGGCTTCTGCAGTCAGTAGGTAGTGACTCCTAGCCATGCCGGAGTCCGACCCTCACCTGGGACGCTGTCTTGTCTGGGCTCACCTCTCACCTAGCAGTAACTGCAATGGATCTGGTATGAGGCATGTCCTGCCATGGAGATCTAGAGGAGCCACAGGTCTCGGTAAAGGTAGTGACAGGCACCAGTGGGGATCTCACAGAGCCCCCTCTACACTGTCTGTTTGTGATGCCTTCCCACCCATGCTATAGGCACTTGTGGCGTTCCTCCATGGTTTGAGAAGCGGGCAAGGGCACAGACTATAGCTCTCCCTTGTCCGTAGCTTCTGTTCATTTCTGTTAATATCTGCCTGCTCTTGCCCCTTGTAAGGATCTCTGGCTGGCTGCCATGGGCCTTACTGTCTGGAGCTCTTTTGCTATCACAGATGTGACTTCACTGTGTTCTCTGCTGGCAGCCACTTCTTACAGTGACCTGTCAGGGAAGTGAAGACAGGCCTGGACCACAGACAGGAAGACCCAGGTCTGCCAAGAGAGGACACAGATCCCAAAGCTGCATCACAGAGCCAGATTGCTTTGTCACAGAGCTCATAGTGAATTCCCCTTCCCAGCACACTCACGGGATGACACCTGTTTTTGGGTCCTCCCTACCCAAGCACCTGGTCTTTCAAGTACTAACTAGGTCCAATGTTCTCAGGCTGAGATGCTGGACACATTGGTTCTTACACTCAATCAAAGACTTTAGCCTGTGACCAGGATGAGAAATCAACTTCCCTCCCCAGTCTAAACAGACAGGTCAGAAAAGTGATTGCTGGCTTCTGAAACCTGTGTCCACATTCCCACACACTCCTGCATCCCTGGCTCATTATCAATGGTCCCTGGCCCAGCATGTATGTTGTCAGAGATGTAGTCATGAATTTGCAATGGTTTTCATTGCAAGAGGGATCCACAATGTGAAGGGCGGGGGCAGTAGCTGGCCAGAGCAAGGTAGAAGGTTCAGAAGTAAAGTTGTAGAGAGCTCAGCAGTCCAGGGTCATCCACTGTCACCTGCCAGCCCTAAGTTCTTCAGTTCTGGCTGTCAGCATCATAGGCACAGAGGACCGTGGCCGGGCAGCAGAAAGTCACCACGCACAATGTGTCTGAGAAAACTTAGTATCTAAAGACATGAACACAGATTAGGAAAACTTCTGTTCTCTGGAAGATTTCCTCATGCGTTAATGAGGAAGGGAGGCCTCCCACGAGGGCTGGCTATCTTTCCCCACTGGCTTAGGGGTCAGCACCATTGCTATTGACCGGGGTCATGTGATCTCAGAACACAGCCTCTTGTTATGCGCAGGGCACTCCAAAGCCTTCTGGGGCCCCTGAACATGATGGGAGTTGCAGAACTTAATTGACAGGGAACCCACAGAGAAGGGAGGTCCTGTCCAGCCAACAGGGAATGGGCCTCTGCTGGCTGAGGAGAAAGGGATCTCAGTCTTCAAGCATCCCAAAGAGACCAAAGGACAGGGTGCCATCCACCCTGAATGCATTCAGGTCTGGCTGCCTGCTGGGGCTTGCTGTGTCAAAGTCTTGGGCTTCTGGCCACAGTACACTCTTAAACAAGACACTGTCTGGCAGTTTTATGATAGAGAGCAGAGAGAATCATCTAGAAAAAATCGAATGTTCTGGTAAGCCAAGGGATGCTGCCTCTGCTCTGGGTCTGACTCTGCACCCCCCGCCCTCACCAGGCACTGCCGCCCTCCGGAATCCACATCTTCGCCTCACAGCTCCACACACACCTGACTGGCAGGAAGGTGGTCACTGTGCTCGCCCGGAATGGCCAAGAGATGAAGGTTGTGAACAGAGACAACCACTACAGCCCCTACTTCCAGGTGGGGACCTGCCTGTCACCAGCCTCCTAGGCCTTCTGCTTCCCAGGGTTGTCCTCTAACCTTTGGTGGACCCTGGCCCAAGCTGCTGGGTGTCAACAATGTCTTGGTGACAACTTGATTGATCTTGTCTCCTGATTGGAGTCCACACTTAGTGAGATTGAGGCAGAACTGATAACTCGGGGTAGCTGGACCAGGGCTCACAGCTCTCTTACATCTCCTCTCTACCCCACTCCAGGATATCAGAATGCTAAAGAAGATTGTGTCTGTCTTCCCGGTGAGTGTCCAGCAGGGACAGAGGGCTGGGACAGGAGATACTTGGGGAACACTGTGCCCAAAAGAGAGACAGAGGAAGAAGTAGGTCAGGAGAGAGTCCCAAGACAGGCATAACAGACCTAGATGAGGTCCATGTGGACTTCACGGTACAGAGGAGGCATTGCCTTTCAGCTTCAGCTGAATTACAGTCTCAAAGGGTCTCACCCCTTGAGAATTCTGGAGAGAGATGGGGGTGCCAAGACATAGTCCTTGCCCATGCAAAGCTGGAGCTCTGACATGGCCAGCCAGGCCACTAATAGATATAAGCCTCAGGGATATTCAGATTGTGGTCCTCATTGGGGAGGGTTCTGGGCTCCTCACGGGAGATCACACATCACAGTGACTTGGCCACCATGAGATTGAGCTGAGCACATCTGTAAGTCCTGAGTGGGCAGATGCTAATGTGTCTGCCACCTCACTCTTCAGGGGGACGTACTCATCACCTCTTGCACATACAACACGGAAGACAGGAAGCTGGCCACAGTGGTAAGTCTCACTGGCGTTTCCAGCCCCCCACCTGGAAAAGCGAATGGCCCAGAGTCTGGGTAAAGCTTTCTAATCACTCCTGTGGTTGAGTGTAGGCTGCCAGAGGCAGGACTGCTCCTCTCGCATTCGCCAAATGGACAGGACACTCTCCGGCTATGCCTCTGGGCCCCTATCTCTAATAATCCTCCTTCCCCTGGTCCCCAGTGCTTATTATCCAAGCAGCATGCTGGGCCCTACATTGGCCCCACTGAGTCAGACATGGAGGTGACACTGTCAATACGGTCCCATCTAAGAGCCACTACAGTGGGTTATCATTGGCAGCCACATACATGCTCAGTGTCTCTGTGGCATGGGAAGGAGCCAGGAAGCACTGTGGAACTCAAAATCCACCTGGGGAGACAGGCCACATCTGCTACAGGAGAAGCAAAGTGACAGGGTTGCAGAAACTTCATGAGAGCCAGGACATCACCCAGAAATGAGAGAAGGAATGTGAGGTCGGGGGAAGGGCCAGAGAGAGATGGAAAAGACTCTGCACAGGGACGTGTGGCAGAAGCCCCGGAATATAAAGGTTCTCAGGATGGGGAGATGTTCAGCTGTGACAGGGTGGAGATGTGGGCAGCGCCAGGCAGGGGGGTATGGCAGGTGGGTATGGCAGGGGGGTACGGCTGGCCAGTTCAGAGAAGTGACATGAGTCTTATTTTGGCTGGACTATGGATAGTCCAAGGAGGAGGAGCACCTCATGGGAGGACTATTTTCAAGGTGAGGTGTGCAGAAAATGTCTCATCCATCTGGGACCCATTGGGTAGGGAGAGGGGCGCTTTCCACAGTTGTCTTGGGTCACAACTATTCCCAGCCATTAATCCCACTTACCATTTTTTTAAACAAATTATTTAACTTGATTTTATTTTATGTGCATTGGTCTGAAGGTTTCAGATCCCCTGGAACTGGAGTTACAGATAGTTGTGAGTGCTGAGAATTGAGCCCATGTCCTCTGGAAGAGCAGCCAGAGCTCTTAACCACTGAGCCATCTCTCCATCCCCTCCCACTGACCTTTTAATTGATCCTTGAGCACCCAATAATTAACACATCAAGTGTGAAGTTCAGAATGAGCCAGACCTGGGGATACACCCCACCCTGGCACCCCTGCACCCCAGGAACTCCCATCAATACTGTAACACTATCTTCTGCACACTGAACCAAGCCTTCAGCCAAGGTCCAGGGTCCCCCATTCTGTTTCACATGTGTTCTTTAAATAGCTTTATTGTGAGATGATTCACACACCACGCAGCTCAAGTGTGTGAAGTGTGCAGCTCGTTGCCTGGAAGCACATTCACAGTTCCATGCACACAGTCAACCCACAGCTGTCACCTCCAGGTCCCCTCGCCCAGCCCAACCAACACAGATCCATTTGCTCTAGATGGTTCAACTCTGGACATTTCTCATCACTGGATTTACCCGATATGCCGCCTTCTGTGACGGGATTGTTTTCCATACATTTAATCCATCTTAGTTTCGTGCCAGTCTCCAAGGCAAGCGTTTGCCCCCGAACTTTCATAGGCATCATCTCCTTCCTGCAGGGGCATCTGCTATGGGTGGTGGCAGGGAGGTGCTTGCCGGTCACGGGTGGAAGAGAGGCCCCAGACCTGCTCTGCCAGAGGCGTTTCTGCCAGGGCTGTATTCCTGTCTTGCAGCTTCAGGGCTGAGAACTAGTGCCTCGTTTGTCTCAGGATGCTCATGGCCATGGCCTAGCAAGCACCTAAGATCTCAGGTCCTAGGTCTTCAGGTCCAAGTCCCAACGACAAGGGATCTCCTTGACTATTTAGGCCTCATGACTTCTTAGGGTGGCTCCATCTGGGATGAGAGGGAGTAGGAGCTCCCAGCAGGCAGGCGGGAGCTTCCCAGCTGTGACCTGTGGATCCAGAGCGATGGTGGCCTTCGAAATGCAGCTTCAGTCCCAAAGTGAGAGAGGAGGGGAAAGCAGCCGGCTCCGACATCCAGGCCCTGTTCTCATTCTTGCGGGGGCAGAGCTAGGTGGGAGAGGGCAGATTGTGGGGGAGTCTCATGCCCACTGAGGGCTATGGAAGTTGGGAAATGAGGGCTGGGGACAAGTAAACACTACAGGAAGACCCGTACAGCACACAGGGGCCAGCCCAACTTCTTATTGGTGAACTTCCTTCTCCCACACCTCTAGAGAGCTACTCCAGGCTCCCTCCACTTAAGGAGGGGCCAGCTGAGCTCTGCACCATCCCTGTGGTCTGTCATGGAGTAGGGAAGGCCTTTCTCCCTCCAACAGTTCTGGCCAGCCAAATAAAATCTCCCTTCCCACATCATGTTCACAAAGAGCCAGGATCCTGGAGGGAGACTGAGACAGCCTTGGGCTGGGCTCTCTGCCTGGTTCCTGACCCTACTGTGGAGTTCTCTCTCCTCCCATCAGGGCCAGTTCACTATATCTACGAGCAGCAAGTAAGTGGTGGGGGTGTCACCCACTCCGTCCCTCCCATATTGTGAATGGGTGGCCGGGGACGGGTGACTGTCCCAGGTACTAGCGCCTCTGAAGTACCAATGTGACTATTGGCCAGAGAGGTTTGCAATGTGAAGGGAAGTCAGCTCCCACTGGAGACCACAAGGACTTGTCCCCTGGTCCTTAAGACTCGGTTTCTCTGACCCATAAAGCAAGAACAGCAAAGCTCGGTTTCTTTGTTTCTGTTTTCTTATCACCGGCTGATGCTTATTTACTGGGTCTCTGTCTCTCCTGCCACTAGCAGATGCCATGAGAGGGTGACCTCCCTCCTGGCTCCATCCTGGGTGGGGGTTTGAATGCCACATTGCTGCCAGCAGATGAATGCCCTGGGGGACAAGTAGCCGAGAGAAAGCTACAGGCAGACTGCCCCTGAGAGCGATGTGCTGAGGGCTGACAGGCTCTTCTCTCACCTCCAGGGGGGGTTTGGAATCCTGGAGGAGATGTGTGTCAACTACGTGCACTACTACCCCCAGACAGAGCTGGAGCTCTGTAAGAGTGCGGTGAATGACGGCTACCTACAGAAATACTTCCGCCAGGTGAACAGGTGAGATGCTACTTCTTGCTTTCTGCCCTTGGGAACCCAGCAGGGATAGTCTCTGCACCCTGCCCCATGCCCTCTCCTCTTAGGAGGCTGGGTGGCCAAACATGAAGAATTCAAGCTAAGTTCTTGGAGCAGAGTCAGCACGCATACCATCAGACCTATGTGTCCTTGGAGGTGCCTGTGGCAGGCATCACTAATCAGTCTCCTGGCTTACAAGCTATCCCCAGAACAGCCAGTATCAACAATCAAAGGTGACATAAGCAATGGAGGCAGGGCCAGGAGAGCTTCTTAGGCAGTGGATAAAGGAGGCAAGGCTGGGGAGGAGGTGACCCAAGGACAGCAGCTGGGAGCCATGTGGGGTCTCCTTCCCTCTGCTAGATCTTTAAACTGAGTGACTGTCTTTCCTTCTAGTTTCAACAATGAGGAGGTCTGTACCTGTCCCCAGGCCTCTGTCCCCGAGCAGTTCACCTCCGTGCCCTGGAACTCTTACAACCGCGATATGCTCAAGGCTCTGTATCGCTTTGCCCCCATCTCCATACATTGCAACAAGACCTCAGGGGTCAGCTTCCAGGTACGACAGTGTGACTGTGAGTGGTGGGTCATAGCAGGCATGCAACACTTGCTCATCCCCTATCCAGTTCCCAGCAAGCCCCACTGGTGCCTGAACCTCCAATCCCAGGTCTGCCCAGATCCTGAGGAGGACCCCAGGTGGGTTGAGGAGGGGCACCCTGAACCACAAACGAGAAGCACTCACATGAGATGGGGGAAATAACCAGATAGTGACAGAGACAGACAGACGGATAGTAAGGGCACAGGCCAGCAATACCGCCAGGAAGGCCTGGGCACAGTGCAACAGGGGCTATGACTGGTGTGTGAGAGAGTGCCAGCATTTTCCACCAGGGCATAAAAATAGAGCTATGGCCAAGCGGGGAGTGGAGGGGGGGGTGGGGGGGGTGGGGAGGTGGTGGCGGGGTGAGAGAAACCAGCATTTGGTGACAACAGCCCCACAGCCCCACAGCCCCACAGCCCTACAGCTCAGCTTCTCCCTCCTTATCTGAGTCCTGCTGGGATTCAAAGGCACCTAATTTATTTCCCAGCAGAGCCAGCCAGCAGCAGTACCATCCCGGAGCGCTGGTCAGCAGACCCAGCCTACCGCATTAGGCAGGGGAGGCAGGCACTGCAGGGGGTGGGGGGGAGGTTGAACAGTCCTTCCTGGCAGCATTTGGGTGCTGGATTAATTGCTAACCCAGACACCCATACACCATGGGGGAGGCTTGATCACCCCAGAGCAATTTGGGGCACTGCTGGATGTGGCTAGACCTAGGCTTTTGTAAAAGCCTTGTTGGAGGACAGTGGCTAACAATGCAACCTGCCTCCAAGGATTCTCATCCTTTCCTCAGGGTAACAATTGAGTGAAGGGGCAGCCATGGAGGTGGAGGAGCTTGGTAGCTCCAGGTTCTTGACCAGAGAACACAATAGCTTGAAAAGGGGACATCGATCCTCGGTGGTGACCCTCAAAGGGTGACTTGGAGGAGGTGGGGAGTGTTCAGCCTGGGAAAAATGAATTTAAGGACAAGAACCCAATCAGCTAGGGAGACAGCACCCTGCCTGGCCCCTCCAGCCTCAGTTTATCTCCTGGTCCCTTCCTTACAGGGTGAGTGGAATCCGCAGCCTCTGCCTGAGATAACATCCACGCTGAAAGAACCTGCCCCGAACTGCCCCGCCCAACAGGCTCCGAGCCACACCAACCCCACCGTGGTCAGCGTCAGCTGGGGCAGAGGCTGAGTCGGGGCCTGTTCTTCAGCCCCTCCTCATGATGTTCCCGTGGGCTCACACCAGCTCTGTGAACCCCCTTTTGAAGACTCCCCTTCCTAGAATAGTGCTGTTCACCTAGAAGGAAGGGGCCTGTCACCCTGGAACCACCTGCATGACTGACACCATCCCACGAGGCCCAACTGGACAGAACAGACCTGGACACGCTGTTGCCTCCATGTGGGGACAACTTGCCACGGCGGTCCAGATTCGGCACTGCAGGACCCACCTTGCTTCCAGAACAGCCTTGCCAGGCTGGGTGCAGACTCCCCAAGCCTCACAGTCCCCACCCTGTGGTCACCCATCCAATGGTGACTTGTGTTGGTGTTTGCCATGACAGCGCTGCTTAAACATCTCTTTGCAGAGTGGCTCATGTTTCCCAGTGGGCGGCTTCGCTGCGACGAGATAGGACAAGGCGTTTAGCTCGTTAGAGACTCTCCGGGGGAACTCGCTTCATGGCAGAGTAAATAGATATTTTCGCCCACCTAGAGGGAAACCCCAGCAAGTGGTTCCATCATGGAGAGCCAAGATGGCTAGAACCAGGCTCTGTGAGGGAACGGAATGGTTAGCGCCGGTTGCTTCTCCTGCTGGTGGGCGAAAGCTGGGCTTAGCCCTTTCATGAAGGAGTGACTAGGGCAAGCCGCTTAGCTGTGTGACCCTCCGTCTTCTTAGACAAGATGAGACTCACCCTCCCCTAGCACTAACTGTGGACACACAGGCAGGGCTGATGATCCTGCCCCTCTGCTGAGCCTTCCTGGGCCCCAGGGCGTCACACACATTGCCCTGTGTGCATGGGGCCTGCTTCTAAAATCCTAGTCACCTCTACCCTCCCTGAGTCCTTCTCTCCCTCGTCTCCTGTTTACGGGCCAGCTCAGCTCTTTGATGGCTTTGGAAGGGAGAAGGAGACTGGACTCTTTTCAGCTATTTCAGCAAAATGCAGGCCAGGCTGCTCAGGGAGGGAGGGTGATGGATGAGCTTCGTGTCCCCCCTACCACAGACATCAGCTAAGCGCGGCCCCCCCTTCAGCAAGGCACTTTATTACTGGGGAGCGAAGGTGCCCGGACTCTGAGTTGTGTAGTATGAATCATGGCTCCGGGCGCCCATAAGTCATGGGCGTAATCGGTGTGAAATGCCAGGTCTGACAGCCCAGAGTAACGCTCAGCCCTCCGTCATCTTTACAGCCTGAGGTGGGGGAGGCAGGCCTTCCCTCTATGGCTGCCTGCCTGAGTAGCCCAGAGCCAGAGAATGCAAGACTCGAGGAGCTCTGACCTTCAACACAGTCACTTTACTCCTAGTGGTGTGCCAACTTACAGACAGGGAAACTGAGGCTCACGGGGACTAAAGAGGATCTGTCCACTGCCCATGTGACATGTCCAGACCCACAGTCCCTTGCTTCCCCTCTAGGCTGTCGTGATCCTTCTCCAGGGAAGCCATCTGCACCCTGCCCGACTTCTGTCACAACAGACCTCACCAGGGTGATCGGGGTGTTGTTACAACTGCCCGTTGAGGCCCATGAGGTCTCCACCAGCTCCCCAAGCCTTTAAGAACTCGCTTTGTGTCTTTCCTAGACAAATGAGAAAGCAGAGGCTCAGAGACCCGAGGTTAGCTGACAAGGTCCCTGGAGAACATAAAGGTACACAAGCGACCGAGACCACCTCCTTCCCATATGCTCTAAGCCAAAGCAAGGCTCCAGAACTAGCCCTCTTCTGAACCGGGGTGGTAGAAAAGGCCTGGGTGCCGGCCATTCCCATTTCGCTGGGTGTATTGTTCCCCTTGCTAGGTTGGGGTATCCCATGGAGCGGAGGGCTCTCTCGCCTCTCAGAAGCCGGGGCTTTTAGGAGGTGCCAGAGGATGGCGTCTGCTACTCTTTAACAGTGTTAAGAGGGTCTTGAGTACAGGTAGGGTGTCCCCAGACCAGGGAAAAGGTCTTTCATGAGCTGGTCCTGAAATGCTCAGGGCAGTACTATTGGGTAGCCCTCAGTCTCAGGTGGCTGTTTCATTTTTATTTATGCCAATTAAAAAATGGTAAGCACCACGGCTAGGGATGTAGCTCAGTTGGTAGAACACTTAGCCTAACATGCACAAAGCCCTCGCTTCTATCCCCAGAACCACATAAACTGGGCACAGTCACATGAGGACACCTGCCATCCTAGCACTTGGGAAACGAGGCAGGAGGATCAGAAATTCAAGGTCATCCTTGGCTGCACAACAGAGTTCAAGGCCAGCTTGGTCTACATGATACTCTGTCTCAAAACTGAGACAGAAGTTGGCTAGGAACACAGCTCTGTCGGTAAGACACTTGTCATGTAAATGAAAGGGCCTGAGTTCAACCTCCAGAGTCCATGTGAGGGTGTGTGTTTATAGTGCTATCCCTGGGGGGTCGTGGGGACACGGGGATCCCTGGGGCTTGAGCCTCGTCAGCCTAGCCTAACCCAGTGAGCCATGGGTCTCAGTGAGAGGCCTTGTCTCAGAAAACAAGGTAGACCACTGCAGAACCAAACCCAAGGTTGACCTTTGGCCTCTATATACTTGGGTGTGTGCACATGTATGCACGCACACCACACACACACACATACGCACGCACACCCGCACGCACACCCGCACGCACGCACGCACACTGTGAAATATTTACAGTTCCCTTTTGGTGTCATTCTTTTATGTCAGGGCTCAGCAACAGTGTGTGACTCATGGCTGCCACATTGGATGGGCCAGCCACACAGCATGCTATCGTCGTGGGGAGCTGCTTGGGTTGTGGCACCAAATGAACTCCACAGGGCCGCCATGGGCTGAAAATACCAAGCCTTTCTCCCGGTACCCCTCAGTAAGCCAATTATCAGTGGCTCTAGACAGAGCCACCCACACAGCTGCAGGGATTTCCTGTGGGCCCCTTGGGGTAGGACCTGTCTTTGAGGCAAGGGGCACCCACCACCTGTGAGGCAGAAGGTGGAGACCCCTCACCCAGTGCAGAACTAGTGGCACCCCACTCGCTGTGGTGACCTCCTAAGATGCTTCCATGAGCTTGCGTGCAGAGGTTCCTGGGCTTGCCAGCTGCCCAAAGCTCCCCGAGTTGGCTGCCCCCGCAGCCTGCTTAGCAGCGGGAACCTAAGAACCTGGGCACCCCGTGCAAAGTGCCTGTTTGCAGGTCGTGACACCATCAGGTCTTTGGTGGAAGAAGCTGGACGGCTTGGTGCCCGGGCAGCGTGGTGTTCAGAGGTGCAGCCATCTCCATGGGGGCTGCTTTCCTGAAGACTGCAGGGAGAATACGGAAGGAAGTCGGAGGGGACCGAAGGTGGGAGGGGCTGCATGCTGGGGTACTCAGGTATTTGACCTGACGGGATCCACAACAACTGCCCAGGAGGGAAGTCGGGGGGGGGGGGGCACCCTGGCCGGTTTGCATCTCGACAGGATGGTCACCTGATGAATGAGTGTTAACAGCTCGAGTTAGCCCTCCTCTGATGCCCTTCACAGATGCCCACCATTGTCTGCCTCTCACTCATCATGAGAACAGCCTGGTTCCCTCTGCCCACATACAGGTTGGGCCTGGAGGGACTCAAAAGGCCTCAGCTCTGCCTGTGAGCTTTTTACAGCTCTCTTCCTGGAGACCCAGAACTTGCCTGCCTGCTCTCCCCTACCCACAAGAGTGACAGGACTGTCACTTGGGCTGTCCTTGGCAATCCCTCTGGCCTCTGAATCCCCATGGGGTCAAGGCAAGATGAATGCAGAGACTCAGCCAGGCTGGATGGAGGTCCAGGGGGCATGGTTGGTCCTCCAGGCAAAGTCCCTACGCTGAGGCAGGAGTGAGACAGCCCCATCTATCAGTCCCCCTCTGCAGGTTGGGTGGTCTAGATACCACCAGGGCACGTAGCATGCTGGTCAGGCCTACCTCAGGACCACGACACATGAGCAGCTTGCTCTCTACCGCCTGTCTGTACCTCCCTCCTCTCCTTTGCCGAATGTTTCTGCTGTCTTCCACACAGACTAAAGGGACGTGGCCCTGCGGCAGCGCCAGAAAGCCCCTGGGATGTGTGGGAGGGAAGTAACTGGAAGTGACCTGGGCATTTTGCCTTCAGTCCTTACCAGGGAAATGGACATCTCACCCTGCCAGGGGCCCCTCCCCGTCTCCCACCGCAAGGCATGTGGTGTGGCATGCATGCTGCTTTGCGCTAATGCAAGCATTTCCTACGTGACCAGGACGGGGGCAGCAAGGCTGTGTGTGCGCCTGTCCTGCTCACCTCTGCAGTGACAGCTCCACCTAGAAACCTCTGAACCCCGACACTGTTGTAGCTCACTGAGGCATCTGAGGGTACCAAGACCCCTGTCCCCTCCCTCCCCTGCCTGCCTCACTCTGCTCCCCACACTTTGGGCATCTTCACATCGGTTTTTCCAGTGATTTCTGATAGGCAATGCTCACCACAGTGGGGGCCATGGGGCGTGATTTTCCAGGAAAAAAAAAAAAGTTTTGAAATATAGCTATGAAATGTGCCTCTAGATTGGCAGTGCGGGAAGCCGGGCCTGAGGTCTCTGTGATCCATCCAGGAGGGGGTGCCCCGGGCAAAGGCACTTCGGGGACTTTCCAGATGAACTTGGGAGGTGATCCTTGACAGCTGCTCTCACTCAGGGACCCAACAGCCTTCCAAGGACTGCATGGGGGAGGCAGGCAGGCATGGGAAAGGCATGTGAAGTCTGGGAGAAATGAGTTCGGCTGGGAAAGCACTCAGACCTCCCTTGTCCTGAGCTATCCCCAAGGACAGGTTGTGAGCCACACGTGGTCATCGGCCTGACCACAGACTTGGGGGAGGGACGGCTGGGCAATCTGGGCAGCTGCCTCCATTCTGTCCTCCCCTCCTCCCCTCCCCTCCCCTCCCTACTCTACTCTACCCCCCCTCCACACACACACACTTCTTCCCCATCCTCCCCTCCTCCCCCTTCCCCTTCTCTTTTCCTCACTCCTCCCTTTTCTCTCCTCTGGCTCCGCAAAACTCATGTCATCCAAGAGCCAGCGCTGTGCTCCCGAGAGACCACAGGTGTTCCTTCAGCCATTCAGAGATTCCTCCACACCCTCCCGCCTCCAGCCCTTCCCCAGACTCAGGGGACCAGATCCGTGTTTGAAAGGCCAACTATACCCCCACACATCTTCCCATGGTTTCAATTTTATTAGCTTGACCTTTTCCAGCTTAGTGTGTGGTGTGGGAGCCTGTAAAGATTCAGAGCCCACCCAGGACAACTGTGCCCAACTCCCCCTTCTGCTGCCGTCTTTGGGTTTAGGAGACCCCAGCTCCATACTGACGCAGCATCTGCCCCCTGCTCTCCTAGACGACAGGGCATGAACTGTAAGACGACATGGTGACCTTTGTTTGGGCAGTCACAGCATGCCCAGTTTCTAAGTCAGGGTATGAGGACTAGATCTATAGAAAAGTGACATTCACCCCCGGAAGGAAGACAGGGTCACTCCCGACACGCAGGCAGGTGTAGGTGGTTACACAGGGTGAGAGAAGGAGCCACTCTGTCTTCTCCAGCAGAGCTAGAGCAGCCCTGTCACCAGAGGCTGGGTGAGCAGGATGCATCTGTGGTAGAGACACAGGTCCTTAGACACGCACACTGCAGCAGGGCCCTGCGCAACAGCAAGCTTGGCGTCCCTGGACCCACGAGCAACGGCATCAGTGGAAACTGAGAAAGAAGCTGGCACTGCTGTGTAAGGAATGGAGGTTCCTGGTCTGACTCCCACGACACGTGCCCCCACCCCCACCCCCACCCGTGTCACAGGCTGGTGACTCTCAGAAGGCTGTCTCTCCTGCAGAACCGGAAGGTTAAGGCAAGCGCTTTCTCTCTGTCCTCTCTGGTCTGGAAGGCAGCCATCCTGAGGAAGGACCGCACCAGTACAGCATAGCTCTGTGCTCTCCATCCTGTACCTGTGGGGACACTGTTCCCAACCCCTGCCTGCTGTCCCCTGATTTCACTACCCTTCAAGTGCTCCAGCTGCACACATGCCAGTGAGCCGAGTGAGGAACAGAGGGGAAGCCTGCCCGCCTGCCTTCCGGCTCCTGTCTTGGCTTAACCATACACCTTCTGAGATTCTCACAAGGACCTTGAGCCAAGACATCTGCAGGGTGCATTTTGGGAGGCCTAGGGTGGATTGGAGACCACTGTGTGGTCCATGAGCAGGAGGAACATCGTGGTCCATCCGGTCCTGGTTAGGAGCTGGGGTGCTTAGCAGGACCAGATGGAGGCTAAGGGTTGGGAAGGCTCTGTTTTGCCTGTATCCTGGGTCTTGGGACACGGGGCCGTTTGTGCAGCGCAGGAGTCGGCAGGCAGTGTGGGAAGTGTGGCAGTTTCCAATGGCCTGAGCAATGGGGAAGTGTGGCAGTTTCCAATGGCCTGAGCGATGTAGCTTCCACCCTACAGCCCCTCAGTAGATGCCCTTCACCCGCTTGTTGTCAGGGTCAAAGGGCGACTTCAGGTGAACCTGGGCAGGATAGGTGACCCCCATTCTCTCCAAGGCATATTCTCCACTCTTCACGAAGTCCAGAGAGACCTAGGAGCAGAGGGAAGTCAGACTCACTAAGTTGTTACTGGAGGGGAGGGGATGTCTAGGGTGTCTCAGTCCTAACTCTGATAAGCCGACCCCTGTACCAAGCCCCTTCCCTGAGATGGAGCTCCCAAGAACAGCGGATCATGTGCCCTGTGCCCATGAGCCCATCAAAGCTTAGGCCCAGTCGCCATCGAGACCTCTCCCTCAGCACAACTTGTTCCTGTGACCCGTTCCAAGCTCCCTGGGAAGATGGGGCTCAGGCAGGAGCCTGGATGCATTTTAGAGCCAGACAAACACACCATTATTATAAGGCCGGGGCCGGTGGCCAGACACGCTATCCTGAGGGACAGGGTGGACAGAACAGCTTTCTGGACAGCATGGCCCCTGTACCCTCCCCCGTCCAGCCCATATCTGGCTCCCTCTTCTCAGCAAGCCCTCTGGAGCTGTTAGTCCCAGGAGCAGGTGCTCCTCTGACAGGGGAGAGTGCTGTAGCCTGACACTCCACTGTGCGGAGGGAGGAACATTCCTAGGCCACCCATGGAGTTGCTTCTTTGTGTACAGTGACGATTCCAAGCCCAGGCTGGAGGGGTCTGGCGCTTGTCCCCCACCCCCCCATTCCAGGTGGCTCAGGACTGGATGAAAAAGAAAAAGAAAAAAAAAAGAGAAAAGGCAACACGCCTTTTTAAGCCACAGGATGTTCGGGGATGAGTCCTCTGTGCCATGCACTTCCCTACATGATGGGAGACTGGTGGATTTCAGCAGGGTAAAGGCAGGTGTTCTGGGACTAGCCTAGTTCAACTGATAAACACCCACGAGCCACAGAATACCCGCTAGCTCCTTAGTCTTACTTAGAAATGTGGGTTACCCAACCAGAGCACTGATAAATAGGGAGAGAGGGGGGTGGTTTGCAGCGTCTGCCCACTCTCATGGCATGAATATTCTAGAAGCTTGATCACAGCGGTGGGACATGAGCCTCTCACTCCTTTGGTCACCTTCAGGGTCGGGCTCCTTGTCTGTACGGGGGTTTATGTTGGGCCCCCAGGCTCTGTTTATCAGAAACCCAATGAAAGAGTGGGCAGGGTGGGTGGCACTGATCTTTGAAAGAAAAGCTGTGGGTTCTCCCCTGCCCACCAGGCCTGGGCACCAGTAAGTGAACTTCTAATTTTGCCTTGGCTGGGACCCAGGTTGTGCCCTCTCAGTGTTAAGAAAGTCCTGTGTAACCACCAAAAGTCCCGGGCTGGTTAGCAATGTGTGATGACTATCAGTCACGTTCCACTCAGTGTGGTGCTCCATACTGGAGTCCTGTGAGGAGGATGGGAGCCTGTACCCTTTCTATAGGAAAAGCGTGGGATCTTAGGGAAAGCCCTGGTCTGTGGCCCTAGAGCAAGAAAAAGCCACAGGCTCAAGTTAAGCCTGTATCCTGAGCCTCCTGCCCTAGCACGGGGCTCCTCTCCACTCAGCCACCCCCATCCTAAGCTGAGTTCCACAAGTCAGGCTACCCCCAGGTCCCATGGGAGCCACTTGTCCTTGCCTCTTCCCCAGCTCGGTAACCCTTTCCTCCATTCAGCTGGACACCATGCTCCAATTTGTCTTGGTGTCAGGCTAGAAGGCAGAGCCAGGTCAGCATCTCTGGGACTGAAGTTGGGGCATAGGAGATCTCAGTGAGACTTCGGCAAAGGTATGTTAGGTAGTGTGAAAATAAATGGCAATACTCTTTGCAGCTCTACACCCATGGCTGGGAAACAGGAAGAGGTAAAGCCATCCCTTTCCTCCTGGGGACATAGCTGGCACCCTTCTTATGACTCTCCAGGCTGCCCCAGCATCTGCAGCCTGGGTTTGGCTCACTGGGGTTGTGGTATCTGGGATAAGGAGGATGGACAGAGATGGTCTGCTAGCCTCTGGGACCAGAGAATGTTGTTCTAGGTGCTGCAACTCTTTTTCATCAAGAAAATCCTGGGGCTGCCCCCTTCAGTTTCTTTTTGAGATAAAAGAGAAAACCGGCAAGACGCTGCTGCTGGAGACCAGGACTAGGCACTCTTCTGCCCTTCCTGGCCTCCTCCTGTGTTCTTTCCCAGCATGCACAGGTATGGTCCTGAGCATCTGGTGTTGAGCCTGGAAAGGGACAGGGAACAGGGCTCACCGGTCCACCGCTGGGGTCTCGGATGTAGCCATAGGCAATGGTTTTGTTTACGGTGAACCCAAAGTCAGCCCTCCGGACGTGGCCCACCACTTGGCCGTTTCTCCAGATGGCCTCCAGGCCAAACATAGGCACCTCCCTGCAAGAAGCAAGAAGATGGCTGGACCCCCAGACCATGGTGGGAACACAACCTGGGAAAGCGAGGCAGCTGGACTGTACCTACAAGAGGATATGGCCCACGTGGGTACAGCTACCCTACAAAGACCTTGCAAGCTCCCAATAGCCCAACACCTGACCTAGGATGACAGGGGACCGAATGGGAGTGAACAAGGGAATGAAATCTAATTAAAGCTGGGCAGAGCCCTGGAGCTTCCGCAAGGCCCCATTCCATCCCCTTTTCATTTAACTGCGTTTTTAAAGGTCTATATTAATTATAGAAAATAATGGGGGAGGCTGGAGAGATGGCTCAGCAGTTAAGAGCACTTGCTGCTCTTACAGAGGACTACAGTTCAGTTCTCAGCACCCATGCCATGTATTCAATCTCCAGAGGATCCTATGCCCTCTTCTGACCTCTGTGGGCACCCATGCATGTATGGCATACACTCACACAGACAAACACATACACATAAATAAAATAAAATCTTTTAAAAAGAAAAAATACTCTATTTCATTGTGAAATCATCATATATATACATACTCATTCTGTTCACATTCACCCAGCTTCTCTCTCTCTCTCTCTCTCTCTCTCTCTCTCTCTCTCTCTCTCTCTCTTTCTCTCTCTCTCTGAGACAGGGTTTCTCCGTGTAGCTTTGGAGCCTGTCCTGGAACTCACTCTGTAGCCCAGGCTGACTTCGAACTCACAGAGATCCACCTGCCTCTGCCTCCTGAGTGCTGGGATTAAAGGCGTGCGCCACCACCGCCCGATTTGTCCCCTCTCTCTACCCTCCCCTTCTACTTTTATGACACACACACACACACACACACACACACACACACACACACGCACGCACGCACGCACGCACGCATTTATATAAACACACAAATAAAGGTCTTTCAAATAACAAAATAATACGTGAACCCCCCCCACACACACACACACAATAAAATCACAATTCTTTTCTTATTTGTGGATAAATAATGAGTAAATTATACAGCATCATGTATGTACCACATTTTCTTTCTAATTCATCCACTGGGCTGTGCATGGTGGTACACACATTTAATCCCAGAACTCAGGAGACAGAGGCAGGCAGACCAAGATGAGTTCAAGGCTAACCTGGTCTACATGGTGAGTTCTGGGCCAACCAAGTCTACATAGTGAAACGCTGCCTCAAAGATTAATTAATTAATTAAAACCATCCATCGATGGGCGTCCGGGCTGGTTCTGCGTCTTGGTTATTATGAACACTACTGCAGCAAACATGACTGTCAAGGACTTCTGTGGCATGCTGACTCAGAGCCCTCTGGTATCACCAGGAGGGCATGGCTGAGTCATGGGGAAGTCCCTTTGCCACAGCGGCTAGAGTGGCTTCCATTCCCAGCAGTGGTGGATAAAGGCTCCTCTTTCCCTGAATCCACACCAGCTGTCCTTCCTTTTCTTGGTGTCAGCCTCTCTGACTGGGGCAGGATGGAATCTCAGCATAGTCCTGGTTTGCCATTTCCCTCATAGCTGAAGACACTGAGCAATTTTTCCTATGTTCATTTGCATCTCTCCTCTTCTTCAGCTGTCTGTTCAGTTCATTTGCCTGTTTACTCTGGATCATTTGAGGGGTTGTTAAATTTTGTTGTTGTTGTTGTTTGTATATTCTGAGTATTTATCCCCTCAGACAGATGTCCCCCATTTTGCAGGCTGCTTCTTCACTCTGACTACTGTTTCCTTTGCTGTGAAGGAATCGCTTTTATTTCAGGCAATCCCACTCATCAGTTCATGGGCTGACTTCCCACTCGGAAGGGCCCTGCCCACATTTATATCTTGAGGTGCCTTCCCTCAGGGTTCCTCCAAAGTCTCAGAGTTTTGAGAGGTTTAGATCTCATCCACTCTGGGATTATTCTCATGTAGGATGAAAAGCAGGGGTCTATTTCTTACTTCTACATGTGGACACCCAGTTTTGCCAGCACCATTATTAAAGAGGCTGCTTTTCTCTGATGTGATTTTGAAGGCACCTTTGTTAAGAATCAAGTGACTGTAAGAGTTGTGTGGTTTCTTTCTGGGTCCTCTATTTGTTCCCTGGGTCTACACGTCTATGTTTGTGCCAGGACTGTGATGGCTTTGTCACTATGGCTCTGTGATATAATTTGAGGTCAGGTATGAGAGTGCCTCCCTCATTTCTCTTTTTTTGCTCAGGATTGCTTTGACTATTCTGGGTCTTCTTCCATGTAAATTTCAGGATTTTTTTTCTAGTTCAATGATGAATTCCATTAGAATTTTGGGAGCGAGTATGCTGAATCTAGTTCATTTTAACAGCCAAGTGGCCTTATTTTACAGTGTTCTGGTCATCTGCTTTTTATAGTACATTTACCTAAAGGAGTTTTCTTTATCGATGTACTATATTAGTACTAAAGTTTTTTATTCAAAATTAAAAATGGTAGACAAAAGGAAAAAGAAAAAGAAACCCACTAAAACCTAGAAATGTCAATGTCCAGCTCATGGTAACGTTTGGTGCCATTTGCAGACTGACCCTCTGGGCTGTCATCAGAGCCACAATGGTGGCTTCTCAGAATGACAAGGGTCAGGGCAGGTTCAGATGCCCTCTTGGGTCTCCAATGCAAAGCCACACCATCTGGGTCCCACCCACCAGAGGATGGGGCCCAGGAGGAAGGCTTGGTGAACGTCTCCTCCCCAGCATCCTCTCCATGGGACAAAGCGGCATTGTAGAGGTTCCCAATTCACCCAAGTCCCCTCAAAGCAGCAGGCACACATCATCGAGTGCCTTGGAGCCAAGCGCTGCAGGGACAGGAAGGAAGCCCCTGAGCAGGACAGGTGTCAACCCTCTGCTCTGGACCGAAACACAGGCCTCAGAAGCGTTATTGAGGCTCAGGGGTGAGGGGAAGGATATGGCAGTTCTGCCCCACCTGAGAGGCCCCTGCCGCCCAAGCTGGGCAGCCCTCAGGGGAGTAGGTGAGATCTCAGGAAGAAGCCACAGTATGATGACAAACCCTGGTGCTGCTCACTGCCTCTCGCCACACTTGACACTCTGAGCCAAGTGGCAGCATTTGTGGTTGGCTGTCAGCTGCAAAGCCATGTCCAACATCGTCTCCCCTTCCTGGAGACAGTTGCTATGAGAATTCCTATGGGTGCCACCGTAGGCCACCAATACTATCCAGTGTGTGACTCTGACCCAACAGAACCCAGGTCTCCAGGATCCAACTCTCGCAGTGACTTGGAGCACTTGAGCCTGAGCCTGGCTCCCAGTGACGTGTCCCAAGCTGTTTCTTGGTGAGCAGAGTGGAGGGTCGAGTTCCCCAGAAAAGGTCTCACCTTTCACTTCTGCTGTGTGACTGGGTATGAGTCCATGTCTCTGTCATTCTGTGGCCCTCATTTACAAATGGAGGGCAGTTCTGCCCAGTCAGGATTTAACTGGAACAGGATGGGAGGTGGTTGCAAAGGGACAGGGCCCCAGCTTGTAAGTAGGGGTCACCCTCCCAAGTCAGGCCTGGCTCTACTCACCACAGAGAAGCCGGCCCGGCTGCGGAAGCTTTCTCTTTTAAATGCCTTCCTTAGAGAAGGTTAAGCCTTTTCCATGTTCCTGGGGCCCTGCCCATGCTCCCATCTCTGACCCACTTCTGGCCCACTCAGCCCTTGAGGGGTCTGAATTTGCATACCAGTTCTGCTTTTACCAACACACGATGTAGATCTTGTGTTGTGGATTTAGATCTCCTGGGCCTCACTTTTCCCATCTGCAAAGGGCCATTGTGAAAGGGGGGCTGACCCGAGGGACATGCCAGTCCCAGGGGCTCTCACTGTAAATGGTAAGCACCACCTCTTCCGTGTGGACAGTCACCCGATGGGCCAGAATACTCACTCTTCCACAGTGAGGCAGACCAGGCGTCGGTAGAGGCCTGTGGCACGCTGCTTCTCCAAAGCCTCACGGCCCAGGAAGGGCACTGAGGACTTGAGCTTACAGGTGAAGGCCAATCCCGCCTCCAGGGGGGTGTCATCAGGCCTCAGGTCTGCATGCCAGTGTCGATAGCCTGTGGGACAAGGAGGACGTGGGTGAGTGTCCAGCTGAGGTGGGCAACAAGTCTTTAGAAGACACATGTGGGTGCTGTCCAAACCCACAGTACCCAGTCCCCAAATCTCCACCTTCACTGTTGCTTAGCAACCTGGGCAGCCCAGGACGGTGGAGCAGATCCTGGACTCCAGAAGGTTCCCTATACGAGTTCCTGGAGCAGACTAGTTCCATGAGCTTTCCGGTCCCTTGTACCATCAAGGTGGGGTGTTTGGTGGAAAGTGGAGTGAGCCGCCCTAGGGGAAGGGCAGATCCCACTCTGAACTTTTATCACCTTTTAAAGGAGGTGAGGTGGCCACTTGTTAGCAGCCCATCCCGCTCCTTCACCTCCCTGCAGATATCTGGGTCTTGCTAGTAGAACCCCACATAGGCATATGTGAGGTCCTGGGTTCAACCTCCAGCACCAAATTCTTAAAAAGCTCAAAAAAAAAAAAAAAAAAAAAAAGTCTCGAGGAGCCAACTGTGCTGAATTCAACCCCTCCCCACTGAGGCCTACTCCCTCAGGATCTAGGCAGTGCCTCACCTCTCTGAGGCCAGGTGTATGCAGGTATTGGGGACCCAAGCATCACTTTTGAGGCCCTGCAAAGGAGACCCCATACATAGATAGTGAGGAGGGTTTGAGAAAATACCCAAGGCTGGGAGAAAGAGGGATTTATGATGTGAAAATCTGGACACCAGTGACAGGAGTATCCCCAGCTTCTTCCTGGTGGCTTGGGTGGCCTCCCGGGACTCACCTTTCTCGATGCTCAGGGAATCAATGGCACGGTAGCCCGCATTGACAAGGCCATGCTTGGCACCTGCCTCCATCACAGCCCGGTACACTGGTAAGCAGGACTCACGGGGCACATGCAGCTCCCAGCCCAACTCCCCCACAAAGGAGAGGCGGATGGCCCGGACCTGAGGAGACAAGGGTATGAATCAGACACAGCTGCCTCAGGATGATGAGGTAGGTCCAGGCACAGACTATTGCTTAACCAGCAGGCCTGGCCTGGTCAGATTGTCAGTGAGAAATGGGGTTTCCCAAGGAAAGTTCACAGAAGCTGATCTGGAATCTTGAGGTGAAGAAAGAAGAATCAACTTAGAGAGCAGGAGACAGAAGTGACCAGCTGCTTCCCTACGGTCAAGCAAGTAACCAGAAACTGGGCGGCTTAAACCGATGGAAATGATCTCCATGTCTATTCTGGGGTTCACAGCCTCGTGGCAGAGCCACACCTGGAGGCTCAGGAAACACCTTCCGAGTTTCTTCCAAAGCAAGGGCTCAAGGAATGTATCTGTGCTCGGCATCTGCTGCTCTCTTCCAGCTGCCAATCTCTGTGGTTCCCGCCTCTTACCAGGACTCTGCTGTCAGGCTTCAGACACCTGGAACCGTGAACACTGACCATCGACATGATGGGATCTAGAGTCACCTAGGAGACAAAGCTCTGGGCATGTTTGAAGGAGGTGCTAGAGTGAGTTAATGGAGGGAGGAAGACCATTCCATAGGCTGAGTTCCCAGATGGAATAAAAAGGAGGAAGTGAGCTGGTGCCCACATCCATCTCTCTCTGCTCCCTGACCATGGATGCAGTATGACAGCTGCCCCAAGGTCCTGCCATCATACCTTCCTTGCCATGAATTGGACCTTCAAACTGTGAGCCAAATACACCCTTCCTTCTTCTTCTTTTTGTTTTGTTTTGTTTTTTTGTTTTCTTTTGTTTTTCAAGATGGTTTCTCTGTGTAACAGCCCTAGTTGTCCTGGAACTCATTTTGTAGACCAGGCTGGCCTCGAACTCACAGAGACCCACCTGCCTCTGCCTCCTGAGTGCTGGGATTAAAGATCTGTACCACCACCACTCGGCAGCCCTTCCTTTTTTAAGGTGCATTTGTCTGGGCTTCTGTATAGCAACAAGATGGTGACTATATAAACACACCCTTAGTTGGTCCCATCTGCCTGGATCTTATGCCCAAGTACAGCCACAGCCACAGGCTCTGCCATCCTGAGCCTGGGCTCTCTTTTTAAAAAGCTTGAAGCTTCTTCCATTCACGGGAAGCAAGTGAGAAGTCATAGGCATAGTTCATGCCTTGTCTGCATCAATTCAGGGTGGCTACATGCCAAATTCATCATTCTAGAAGCCACACGAAGGAGCATCGTGGGTTCCTGAAATTATGGCTCACAAACACAGGAATGGTGGCATCATTTATCGGCTGTCTCTAGGCTGAGAACTTCACACACATCCTACCTAATCACAACCATGCAGGAAGGGCACTGAGACTCAATGTGGAGAGCTAGAGCTGGGTCTGGGCCTGGGGTCCACACCCACACAGCCAATATGAAGGCTACCTTTCCCAGAAGATGCAATCTTTCCATACATTTGGCTTAGGTTCATGTCCCATACCCAACACACCCAGCAACTAATACCTTCTTCCCTGGCCTCAGGAAAGTTCTGGGGTGTGTAAGTGAATGTCCCCAAGGGTACACTCCATCCCAGGATCACCGCTCAGCTCATCAATGGAATATGGGGGGCTCAAAACACCTCACAGGTGGCCAGGCCTGTGCTGCCTCCCCCGTGCTGGGGAGGGGAGGGAACTGGTGTCTGACCACAAAGCCAGCACCTTATGACCCTGACAGTCTAATCAGACAGCCACTGAGAAACTGGATTCTAAACGCTTGGAAGCGGCACCATTTGCCTGGCCTCGTGAAAAACCTCAAACCGATGCAGAAACTGTGCTGTTGACATTCCCCTGCTTCCCAGTGCAAGCTGTAAGCCCCTGACAAAGACTGCCTTGTCACCAGGGTGCTAATTTTAGACAGCCCCCGAAGGAGCTTGGGGCTCAAAGCCAGCCTCATTTTGAAGCAGGGAAAGTCATTTTTAAAGTGCACCCAACCCTGCATCCCTGTTTAGACACTCCTCACCCAGCCAAGCACACAGGTGCGGCGATGTCCATGGGTGCCTGAGGTCTCCTGACCTCAGTGGGACATAAGGTGGCCACTTCTGGGTCTCTACTGCAGACCTGTGTGTCCCATGGCAGGTGCCAAGAACTCCTGAGAGAAGACAGTAGGTTCTTCTCCCTCCTAACAAGGTAAGAATTTGGAGAAGTTCGCGTGCCTTCCAGGTTCGTAGATCCTGGTTACCTGGGTGCCTTACATTTTTTTTTCCCTTGAAGTAGTAGAGCTGAAGGAGGGCCTCATTTCTTCCTAGTATTGACACACAAGGATGGGACATGACTGAGAACAAAGATATCAGAAGCTCATTATCCCCACTCCTATGGACCAGCCACCTCGAGGGCTCAGGTTATGTGCCCTGTCTAAGGAATGTGCTTCAGACAGGGTTCATGAGCAGCGGGGTTACAGAAAGCTCCATGCCCGGCATATATTCGCCTGCCATCAAATGTTGGCTCAGGCACTTGCACAATCGTATTCATTGCTGCTGGATTCACACTTGCAAGGAATTGGAGCCAGCCTAGACATCCGTCACCAGATGAATGGAATTTTACTTATCCATAAAAAATGAAATTATGAATTGTGTAGGAAAATGGGCAGGATTGGGAAATACTGGGTTAATTGAGAAAACCCAGGCTCAAGAAAACAACAACATACTGTCTCAGGTAGCTTTAAAAGGCTTATGAGAGGCCTGAGGATACAGCTCAGTGATAGGGCACCTGCCTAGCATGTGGAAGGCCCTGGGTTTGATTGCCAGCACCACAAAAAGTATGAAAAGGTTAAAGAGGAGGCAGAGCTCCTAGAAAGACGCTGTTGGCAATGGACAGTGCTAGGATTGTACAAGGTTGGCAGGAAGGGCCTTGAACCAGGTTTTGTTAAAACTCTTTTCTCACTCTAAAGATTCCACAATAAACAAATGCAGCAGTTTCAAGACACAAAGCCAACACACAAAATCGTCTGTCTTTATACCCTAGCAATGAACAACCCAGAAACGGAAACTAAGCCAGGAATGGCAGCTTACACCTGCCATCCCCATGACTAGGAGATGGAGGCAGAAGGATTGAGCAGTTCGAAGTCATTCCCAGGTACATAGGAAGTTTAAGGCCAGTGAGGCTGCATGAGAGTGTCTTAAAAATTCAAAAAAGAAAATAAAGAAGGAAACTAAAGCAGTTTCATTCATGCCAGAATTCAGGGCTGAGAAATGCTCTGGATTTGAGTATTAGCTGAACAAATTCATGTTTAGGAATAATCCCAACCAAGAGGTGAAAGGACTCTAAGATAACAACTGAATTCCAAGACACCCATGTTTAGGGGTTGGGAGACATATTCCTAAGATGCTCGAAGTACCCAAGGCAGTCACAGAGGCCACGCAGCCCTGGCAGAGTGTCACTGATACTTATTAAGTTGCAGGGACAGAAAAAGAACCTCTTAAAATTCGTGCAGATTCTCAACCCTAAGAGCCAAGTCATTTTTGAAAACTGACAAAATTGGGAGACCCACTCTTTTTCATTTCAAAGCCACAGCAATGAAACAGCGTGGCGCTGTCACAGTGACATGGAGAGAATCACATCAGTGAAACTCAGCAGAGCATCAAATTCCCACGTGGGTGACCAGGCGAGCTTCACGCACACAGACACACAGGCACATCCTGGATGAAAAAGGAAATCTTTTAGCAGGGCAGTGGTGGCACATGCCTTTAATCTCAGCGCTTGGGAGGTAGAGGGAAATGGATCTTCGAGATCGAGGCCAGCCTGGTCTACAGAGTGAGCTCTAGGACAACCTGGGCTACTCAGAGAAACACTGTCCTTGGGGGGGGGGGGACAAAAAAAAAACATGGCTCAGTGGGTAAAGATGCTTGCTGCCAAGCCTGAGGACCCAAGTTCTACCCCTCGGACCAACATGGGGAAGAACAGAACTGACTCCCACAAACTGTCCTCTGACATCCACAGGCATGCCATGACACAAGTGTCCTCACGCATAAATAAATAAATAAATGTAATGTAAATTTCACAAAATGCAAAACAAAAAACAACAGATGCCGCTGAGGGTGTAGAGAAACCAGAGGCTTTGTACATGCTGACGTGGACATAAAATGGTGCTGTCACCATGGAAAAGTGTGACACCCTCTTGAAATTTTGAAGTAGACCTAGGTGGTGTGGCCCAGCTTGTGTGTAAACACCCCACCCCACCCCCCGATAGGGGAGGCAGAGCTCAAAGAGGAATTTTCACACTTGTGGCACCACAGCTGGAGGCAGAAACAGCCTAAGAATTTATTCACACAGGACAGCAGTCACCGGTATGTCAGGAAGGAGTTCATTCACACAGGACAGCAGTCACCTGTATTCCAGGATGTCCTGACACCTGCTGAGATGAGGAGGAACCCCAAGGCTGTGCCAGGTGACACAAGCCAGTCACAGAAGGGTCTACGCTGCAGGGTTCCACGGGACATCCTTTCCAGGACCAGGGCTGAGAAATGCTCTGGATTTGAGTATTAGCTGAACAAAATAAAACATTCTGGAGGTCTGTCTCATGACAGAGGGAATATGCCCCCACTACTGGACAGAAGGGTTAAAATGGTTGAAGCTAGGTGTAAATCCAGTACTCAGAAGGCTGAGGCAGTATTATGATTCAAGGATAGCCTTGTCTATATAGATGGATCCTATGTCCCTCCCAAAAATTAAGATGGTAAAAACTAACAGACCCCTTCTAGGGAGAGAAAGCTGAGTGCTGAGGATCCGAGTGAGGTGCACTTTGTCTGTGTCTCGATTGCTTGAGACAGAGAGGACAGATGAAGGCAGGAGAGCAAACCCAGGGAGCGGGGCCAGTGGGAGCTCCATGCTGTGCCCAGTGGTGGGTTAAAAGGCAGATCCTGTCAGGAAGAGGGAGAAGCAGAGCTGCTGCGGGTCCCAGAAGCTCTGGGGTGTATCTTGGGAGGAAACGAAAGCTGTGTATTGACGAGAAGCCTACATTACCATGTTCATTGCACGCTGTCTCTCAACATAAATGTGATTCATGTACCCAATGGAATAATATCCAGCCATTAAAGAGGTTAGTCCTTAAACTGAGGAGTGGTGGTGCACACCTTTAATCCCAGCACTCAGGAGGCAGAGACAGGCGGATCTCTGAGTTTGAGGCCAGCCTGGTCTACAGAGACAGTCCAGGACAGCACAAGGGCTAAAGAGATAAATCCTGTCTCAGAAAAACAAAACAAACAAAAAAGTTAGTCCTCGTCATTTGTTAAGTGTAATAAGCTAGCCCCTGACAGGTAAGTGCTGCTTGATCTCACTTGTATATGGCATCTAAAAACTTATTTAGATCTCATGGCATGTGAGATGGATTATCCAGTAAAGGTGCTTGCCACTCAGCCTGATGACCTGAGTTCAGTCACTAGAATCCATGTAGGGGAAGGAGAAAACTGACTCCCATAAGTAGTCATCTGACCTCCCTCCATGGCATATGCATACATCCTTGTAAACACACACACACACACACACACACACACACACACACATACACACATGATCAATCAATAGATATAGATATATGATAGACAGATGATAGATAGATAGATAGATAGATAGATAGATAGATAGATAGATAGATAGATAGATAGGTAGGTAGGTAGGTAGATAGATAGATAGATAGATAGATAGATAGATAGATAGATAGATAGATAAACAGACGTGAAAATAAATGAATAAGTGGGGAAATGACTCAGTTGATAAAGTGTTTGTGATGCAGGCATAAGAACACGAGTTCGATCCCTAGCCTCCATGTAAAAGCCAGGCTTGGTGGTGCATATCTGTAATCTCAGTGCTAGGGAAGCTGAGATTCGAGGATGCCTGGGGCTCACTGGCAGCCAGTCTAGCCCAGCTGTGAGCTCGAGGTTCAGTGAGAGACCCTGTCTCAAAAATAGACAAAGATCAATTGAGGTAGATACCCTGTATTCTTCTCTGAACTCCACATGCATGTACATACTCATACCTACATGCACATACATAAATATATACACTATACATACAAAGAAATAATAGATGCTTGAGAAGACAGATGTGTAGCTGGATGCAAACAATATACCTTTGTGTCCATGATTCAAAATAGCAACTATCCCTCCCCATCATGTGGTACCCTGCCACTACATGGTACCCCACCACCACATGGTACTACACCACTACATGGTACCCTGCCACACATGGTACCCCGCCACCACATGGAACTTCACCACCATACAATATAAAACCACCACATGCTATCTCTCTGCCACACAGTACCCCACCACCACACAGTACCCCACCACCAATGGTACCCCATTACCACACTCTTACATCCCAGCACATGGTGGTGCTCCACCACCAAACAGTACTCCACCACCACACAGCACGCCACACAACATAGTACCCCCACCACCACATGGAACCTCTACCACTACAAAGTACCCATCTGCCACACAGTGCCTCACTACCACACAGTACCCCATCATTACATGGAGGCTCGTTTATATGTAAATTTTGTGTGTCAGCACAGAATCTACAACCAGACCCCAAGGAACACCTCTAGTGTAACTGTCATCCAGAAGCCCACCCCTAAGTGACTGAAGACATTTCCAATGGACCACAGGTTTAGGATGTAGGTCATTTGGGAGGATGTAATGCTATGCCTGGAACTGTAGAGCCCAGACTCTGACTTAACTTTTCATGCAGCTCAGACCCTTGGCCAGGCAGACCACCCTGGGAGTGTTGGGGTAAAACATCCTGTCTGAGGCCAGCTCTGGACACTTTGAATTAGACCCATGAGGGTGAGATTACAGAGAAGTCCCTGTCCCTGTGGAGGGGATTGTACCCTGGAGTTATGCACCTGTTACCAGTGTATAGATTAAGTGCTACAAATAAAGGGGCACCTTTTTAACTCAAGGGCCCCAAAGGGAGGCAACAATCTTCTGCCTGGCCCCAGCTACGACAAGGACTCAGGATCTATGGTCTGTCAAGGACCAGAGTTGATCATATGGCAAGCAGAGCCACAGTAGCCTTCTGGGCTCAGGGCCTTGGATGGCAGAATGCAACGGGTTGAGAATTGTCTCTAAAGAGGCCCGTAGGAGGGCTGAAGCCTTGGAAACCTGCATACCTAAGTCGCTGTCATCATCATTCCAAATAGCCCAGGATCTTCTTCTCCTGGAAGGTCCTGGATACCTGACTCCTCCTGGCCCTGAAGGCATTCTGCAGGGTTCCATTGGTCCCTAAGGATGAGAGGTGAGTTCTTCCGCCCATTACCTATGTTATTCAGAACATCCAAGTGGTACCCTTTGCTCATTACAGCAGGTGCAAGAGACCTCACCTTATCCTACCACCCAGCACCATGTCCCTGCTGGACAGCCAGCAGCCCCCACTAGAGTGGTCAGCAGACTCAGGCTCAGCCCAGGAAGAGCAAGATGAGAACCCAGAATTTCCTAGCAAAGCTTCCAGGCCACCAGCCCAGGGCTCTTCACAGTGGAGGTTTGGCCATAGCTGCTCATTCTAGAGAAGATCACTAACCCAGATGCAAGAGTCAAACCTAGGGCAGGACAAGGCTCTGAGCCCCCATTCCACAATCGCCCACCTTCAAGCACCCCACTGGGTCTAAGACACAGTCCCAGGATCCTAACCTTTGGCAGTTCAGAGTACATTGTCCAGCCCTCCGGCAGTCAATGACACAGGACAGATGAGGAGTCAGCCACCCGACCGTGGCAGATGCCACAAGAGCCAAGATCATAGGATGACACGAACAGAGCTTTGAATCAGAGACTGGATGTTTCTCCCCCAGCAACAGACCTCTGAGTCTCAACTTCTGCTTCAGTGAAACTGCGGAGTAACAGCCTTTGCCTCCCCAGGACTCATAGATGCATGTCACAAGACAATCACCCTGAAATGCAGGCAAGTAAGGAGCCCAGGGAGGACCAGCCACGTGTTCAAGGCCCGGTGACATCTATGTGTGATTGTGAGATGTTGGGTGGGAGGAGAAGATAGCAGTGATTCTCATGAGGATGGCACCGGTGTGCTCATGGTGCTGATGCTGGTGCTGATGCAGGTGAAACTGATGATGGTACTGACAGTGGTGGAGGTTGGTGATAGTGATGGCAATGGTGGTGGTGAAGGTGGTAGTAGTGACGATGCACGTTATGGTGGCCATGGTGATGATAAGGATGAAAGTGATGGTGATGGTGGTAATGGTGGTGATGGTAAAAGTAGTAAAGGTGATGGTGGTGATAAAGATGGTGGTGATGGTGCTGGAAATGATGAAGATAATGGTGGCGATGGTGGTAATGGTAATGACAGTAGTGATGGTGATGGTGGTGGTAATGATAAAGATGGTGGTAATGGCAATAGTGATAGAAATGATAAAGGTGATGGTGGTGGTGGTGGTGATGATGGTGGTAGGTGTGGTAATGGCATTGGTAGTAAGAGTGATGATGGTGATGGTGCTGCTGCTGGTGAGAAGGATGATGATGGTCACCATAGAAATCAACCCGATCATAATAGTGTTGTAGTAAGGGTGGTAATAGTGAAGATGGTGGTAGTAATAGTGGTACTGGTGGTGATGGTGCTGATGACGGTGACAGTGATGGTGGTGGTAATGGTGGTGATCTTGGTGGTAGCGGTAATAGAACTAATGAAGGTAATGGTGGCGACAATGGTGATGGTGGTGATGGTGGCTATGGCAATGACGGCGTTGATAATGGTGATGGTGGCTATGGCAATGACGGTGTTGATAATGGTGATGGTGGCTATGGCAATGACGGTGTTGATAATAGTGATGGTGGCTATGGTAATGACAGTGTTGATAATGGTGATGGTGGCTATGGTAATGATGGTGTTGATAATGGTGATGGTGGCTATGGCAATGATGGTGTTGATAATGGTGATGGTGGCTATGGTAATGATGGTAGAGACAATGGCAGTCTCAAAGGTGGTGGTAAGGGTGGCAGTTACAGTGTGGTCGTGGTGGGATGATAGAGAGTGTGGATCGTGGTGATGAGAAAATGGCAGAAGTGATAGAAATGATAGGTGATGAGAAATGGCAGTGATGTGATGGTGATTTTGGCAGTGGTGGTAATGGTAGTAATGGTGATAGTGATGGCATAGTGGTGGTGGTGGGCACAATGATAGACTCCGGTCTTCTAAGACTAGGCATAAGTGTACTGTACCTAACCTATACTGCTTGAAGTCGCTCCTAGAGTTGCTGGCCCTGGGCAGACTAGATCTGCCAACGACCTTCTTCCAGGCCCTCCGCTGAGGAAATCCCTATCCTAGCAGCTCTAACCTAAGATCCCAGAATTCAAGCAGCCGATAAAGATGTCTGCAGCCACAGCCAAGAGCAGCAGGTCACAGAAACCGGGAGAGAAAGGACGTATACCACTCCCAACTAGTTCTGGAACCTCAGTACACACTGGGGTCATACAGGGCGACCTAACCTCATTCCAGCCAGGCCTTGTTCCTACATTTTCCTGGCAAGCATTTTTGCCTCCACTGACAGCTTGAATAGTGGCAGGAACACATGCCCAGACTGCGGATGCCGTATCTTTCTTGGCTGTGTCACGGAACTAGAGCATAACATACTACGGCTGTCTGAGGGCTCAGCAGGTCTGTGCTGGCTTCTAGGCAGCTGTACTCTGTATGAATGTGTCCTCACTGGTACTCTGTAGTGTATCGAATGCATGCGGTGTGAGCCTGTTCTATCCTGAGCAAATGGAGTCACAACAGTGACAGGCTAGGATTTCTTCACCGCCAGGAAAGAAATCCAATTTCCTTCTGATTTGAAATTAATTTTGAGAAGGAAATTGCTTTATTGTTATGCCTCATGAAGACACCCAGCCTGGGGCTTGCTGCTTTGCTAAGAGGGACCTGGTCTCATCAGCTGGGTGTGTGTGTAGGGGGGGGGTGATGTCCTCAGCCGAGGTGCTGAGAACACCATGTCTGACCCAGTACTGGCTGAGCTGAGCTCTGGGAGACTCGCCGGGAAAGCTCTTCCCCACTGGGGAATCTCACTGGCTTTGAGGCAAATATTTGAGGAGCAAAGACAGCTGGTCTGTTGGCTGCTGAGTGGACACTCACTTTCCCCAGCCCCCTTCTTCCTCTAGGAATCCAAAGACTGTGGATGCCTGGCCCAGGCACAAGCATCTCAGAGAAGCACTATTGCAAAAGTCAGTGACGTGTGGCTGGGCATCTCTGACCAAGTCCTGTCATGAGTGGAGTTTGGCAACCACAGCAGGGTACTGGGCCTCGGTCCACGGGCCTGGGTCTGCAGAACTTGGCACTCACCAACGTCATTGCTCATGTCTCTGCTCGACCTGGGGTTTGCTGACTCTGCAGATGGACACATTCCTCTCCTGCAGCTGGTGGGCTAGAGGCCAACTGATCTATAAATACGTGGCCTGGCTTCATGTTCTGGCCCCAGAGCCTCTACATGCTGATGGACAGTTCGTCAACATAGTTTAAAGCCAGAACAAGATATCACTTAGAATATGAAATTTCCCCTGGATTCCAAGAGGATTCATTATTTGGACAGATATATGTGATGCTCCAGAAGGGACTTTCAACATTGTCTGGACTTGGGACTACAGCTAGGGAAACTGAGGCCCAAGAAGGCTGGTGCAAGACTGGAAGCCAAAGTCTGCCTCCCAGCTCTGAGAGTCAGTGTGGTACTGAATTGTTGGTCTAGACTACCCCTTCATACGTGTGGCCCAGCTCCCTGCTCCCTCCTCCCACCTGCCTCCCACTGGGGCCAGGGCTATGGCCAGCCAGCCTCTGCAGCTTGAAATGCCACCAGAGACTGAAGGAATAGGAGGATTTACGCCACCTTGGATGTATGTCCTGGGCCACACCGAGGGACAGCCTTCCAGATCAGCCCAAACCACAGCATGGGCACCACCGGAACAATCCTGTTCTCTTCAGCCTAACCCTCTCTGGGGCCCTTGGGAGAAGGTGGGGCCGCCGGGACAGGATTCCCAGGCGGGGCACAGTCTTACATGACCTCAGCTGCAGCCGATGCCTGTACTCTTAGGCCAGTCCACATGTTCTGGGAGTTGTTTTCATCAACTACCTGGCCGGCCCTGTCCTCAGAGGTCCTCCCAATCTGTGTGGCCTTGACCTCTGAGGAAGTAGGACAAGAGAGCAAAGCTGGCTGTGCTCAGGGACAAGCATCAAATGTGTCCGGGTGGGGACTGAACCACCCCATGGCAGGCCTTTCCTGTTACAGTGAGCCATTGTGACACTGGTTCTTCTTGAGGAGCCAGGCCCCAGGGTCACAGTTCCTGGCAGCGGGGTGACAAGGGAAGGTCTCCTGTTGCTGTCCCATGGTGACTGTCCCTTTAGTCTTAGGGTAGGCCTTAGAAGGTGAGATGGATGCTGGGGAAAGCAAGGGGGTAGGAAGTACAGGCAGCTGCTGGCCTCATGGGCACTCCTCAGGCAGGGGTGCCCGTAGCATAGGCCTCACTTGGAGACTAGCGTCTCCATGTCAAACCTCTCTTACTAAGACCCAGTTCTCCCTGTGTGCATCTCCCAGGGACTCTCAGTCCATCAGCTCCTGGGCAGCGGCGGCCATTCTCTACTGCCCTGGACTGCAGCTGCAGGCTCCCTTGAGCCCATGGGTGGGGATGCACTCACAGAGGGCGGGCGAGGGCTGCACCTGCCTCCTCGGCACTAGAGCTGGCCCAGTCCCAAGGTGCTCCTAGCCAACACATCTGGAATTCATTCCAAAGACAGGGGAGGGGCTGCTGCGGAGCAGGAGAAATAAACTGTACAATAAGAGTAAAACCACAGATTCAGACCCAAGCACCAGAACTCTCTGACAGTCCACAGTGGTGCCATATGTACATGGCATCAGGAGGTCATTGTCATGGGGCCAGCTTTGATGGTGCAATGTTCATGTCTGGCCTCAAAGAAACGGGCCTATCTGATAGCCCCATTGTGTGACCAGCTAGTTGAAATGGGACCTGGAGTCTCCCCATAGCAAATGTTTTCTCATGTACCATCTTCTAGGCAGAGCTCAGGGCTCTGCAAGGTTCTGGGCTTCCCAGCTCACTACACACCCAGTCTCCTCAAGGCAAGGACCCTGGTCTTGAGAGCACGGTCTTCTCCCATCCTACCAGATCTAGGGCAGCACTGGAAAGGGATGCAGCCAAGAATAAGTGGACAGAGCATGCTGTGTCTCTGGTTCAGAAGGTTCACTTATCAGTTCTTTCTTAGGACAGAATTCACAGCCCCGTGTGCAAGGATATCTGCCACTAGGCTGCTCCTAAGAGCAAGAAATGGAGCCCACGATGTTTGAGCATGGGTACCATTGAGGCAAGGGAGTGGGCACAGGTTCTTGCACACTGCAAACAACTAGCATGGTTACAGACAGGCAGACGTGGTAATGGAGTAGACGCACCAGCCTCTAGGGGTGGATGGACCAGCTTTCTTGAATTTTCTCGTGTTTTATAACATGTCCAAGAGTCGGGCGACATGTGCCTGTCAGTGTGTCCTTGCTATATGGGGAAGGACATCATTATGCATGCAGGATCATGACCCTCCCTGTTCCAGGGCTGGTCAAGGTTGTGGCCCAAGGCTGTGTTGCAGAAGTGGAGGCTGACTTGGGCTCGGTACCTAGCCTTTGCTGCACAGCCATGGTTGTGTTGGGTGGTGTTGTTGTTGTTTTGTTTTGTTTCAAGACAGGGTTTCTCAGTATAGCTTTGGCTGTCCTCGATCTTGCTCTATAGACCAGGCTGGCCTCCAACTCACAGAGATCCACCTGCCTCTGCCCCTGAGTGCTGGAATTAAAGGTGTGTGCCACCACCGCCCGGGCTTTCTCTTTGATTTTTGCAGTGTTGGAGATTGAACCTGGAGTTTCACACATACTAGATAAGCAGAAGTTGACCAGGCTGGCCTTGAACTTTCAACTCTCCTGCCCTGATCTCCTGCATAGCTAGGATGACAGGCCTATGCCAACTGCCTGGGCTATGAACGTGATTTCATACACATTTTATGCCGCCATAGTCAGCCTGGCAGGAGATAGACATAGCCAGTGAGGATGCTCCTCGAACCAGACACCTACTTTGGGCTTGGCCTGTCCATGACCCTGGGCAGTGTGAGCTCTGTGTCGGCTCAGCCTGGGCCCTGGCCTAAGTCCCGGGCCCCAGGTGAAGATTCCCAGGCAGCCTGGGAGGGCTGGGGAGGCGGCCATAGCCAGGATAGGGTCCCACAGGAGGGAGCAGCTGGAGTTGCAAGTCCCATGCGGCTCCCCCCACGGTGGTCCTGTTGATGGGGGGAGGATGCTGGTCTTGACAGGAGGGGATATGTTCCCACCTGGTCTGCCTTCCATGGACATCCAAACCACACACAGACTGAGGCTACGCCAAGCCTCAGCACAGTGGAAGAGAGACACAGCTTTCCTCTCCTCCACCTATCAGAACCCAGCCCTAAGCAAAGCTAGACCACACAAATGCCCCCAGGATGCCCCCATGGACAACCCAAGCTAGAGTCCTGAGATCGGGAGGCGACCATCTCCTAGGGGCCCACTGTGCCACTCTCTCGGACCCTGCCTTCTCTGGGCCCAGCAGACAGCTTTGCACTAACGAGGCAGGAAACAAGCTAGACAGAGAGCCCCCACCCCACTTCCTGAGCCCTGGTGCAGCTTCCAGAGGGGAGGTGGAGAGCAGCCTGCGTGGCCGCCTTTATCACTGTTCTCTCTGGCAGCATCCTCCCTAGCACTCAGCGCCACTTTGTTTATTGCTGACGGGTCCCAGCCTGGTCCCGGGATGTCTGGCCCTGTTGTGGGCAGGAATCTCATTCTCCAACTGATGCTCCTCCACACTCTCCCCACAAAAACCTTGACATGGCCAAGAGGAGAGGACAGGACATCCCCAACAGTGGCCCTACCCTCCTGCAAGGCAACATGTGTGTCACCAGCGTAGATCTGTGTTCTCTGGGGACTCCTTATCTGGGCAGCCTGGGCAAGACACCCGGATTCTCTGAACTCAGTTTAGGGAGGCAAAACTCACTCAGCATGGCCTGAGGTCACTGCAAAGCAGCAGGAAATAACTGATCCAGGATGACCTCAGTGGGCAGCCTTGTCAGGACACACTTCCCATAGCCACCTCCATGGGGTACTGCTGGTGACTGTGAGCAGAGGCCGGGGTCTCGAATCTCCCATGGGCAGGGTGGTGACACTTGGTATATGTGCCGCCAACCTCTCCCTCAGCCTTGAGAAGCCCAGGTGGAAATCAGTAGACTGAGGCCCAGGAAATGGAAGGGGCCAGCCTGGAGCTAGGGCCAAGACTCCCTACCCAGGGTCTCCTAGGGAGCCCTTGCAGTCCAACGGACCCTGATGAAGACGACGTCCATAACCTCAGAAAAGCTGGGCTTTGGCACTTGGCCTTGGCCTTCTAGAGACTGGAATGGAGATTTCCTGGGGGTCTGGCCAGGCTCCCCCACATCTAGAATACCAGGACAATTACTAGGAGGAAGAGTAACTTCCCCAGAGGATGTGGGATCACAGAGAACTGACAGCTGTCCCCAGCCCTGGTGTTTCTAGGGAGGCAGTAGTCACCCTGGCTTAGAAAGACATGCTCTGCTGCTTTGAGGAGAGGGCACAAAGGTATCTGGGCAAGCAATGAAGGCCCTTCCCAGATGAGCCTGGCACATGCCAGGTGCCAAGCAGTGGACAGACGGACAGATGGCCCAGCATCTTGGCCCCTGTCATCCATCCCTCTCTGAGTTCCTCCAGGGTCAGGCTGGCTGCCATAGTCTGGCTGACATTCGGGGCTGAGGCCCAGGGAGATAGGGACTTGCCTTAAGTACCAGGCTCTGAGGCCCATGCGCCTTTGCTAAAAGTTGCTGCCACCACGCCCCCTTGAGGCTGGTGGCCATGGCTACCTACCAGGTGCCCTGCAGCTCTCACCAGCTGGTGGGTGGAGAAGGGGAAGGCCTCATTGCTCAGGTCAGCATCGAGCACATCCTGGAGAACGGCACGGCTGTGAACGAGGACAGAATGGTCAGTCAGCGAGCCGCACACCTCGGGGACTCCCGGCCAGTGGGGCCCACGCTGGAGGGAGGAGGGCAAGCAATGACATCTATCTAGACATTCTGGCAGGTACACACCACAAGTGCCACCATGTGAGAAAGCCACCCGCTTCCTATGGGCTGTCAGAGCCCAGCAGAGTCAGGAAGGCCAGGCTACAGATGAGCTCTGGCCTCAGGCGGGTAAACTCAACAGTTTACCCAACCGCCAAGCGCTCTGGATCTCACCTGAATCCCCATGGTGGTCACTGAGAGAAGCTGGCAATGGCGGTCTCTGTTTTACACAGGAGAAGTCAAAATTTAAGCTGTAGTGAGTAGACAGGAGCCAGCAGGAGAGTACAAGGACACCGTAGTGCACCACACCACCACCACCACCACCTCTAGCTACCACCACCGCCACCACCGCCACCACCACCACCCCGCGTGCATCCTCCAGCCAGGCCCAAGGGTCCTCCTGCCTGCAGTGGGTCTCAGCCTCACAGGTGTCACAGGGGGGAGAGAGATTGCATAGAGTCCCGTCCTCCTGGTGGACATCACCTCAAGGACAGGGACTGCAGCTAGCTAGGATATCCCTGCAGGACTAGACTCCTCTTCCCTAAATGGTCACATCGCAGTGGCTCATACTGTTGTGTCCATTGCTTTCCCAAACCACAACACGGTTCGTAGTCACATGTCCACTGCTACCGGGAACTGTGTCTTGGAGGCACATTCTGCCGCATTCCTCGCTGGTCTCAGCCCTGCCGTCTCCCTTTCCCACCTCCCCACTCCCCTGGAGCCCAGCGCAGGCCCTCCTACTGCTGAACATACAAATCTTGCTGGCCCATGCCCCAAGCTTGCCCACCACCAAGCCCACGTTCCTCCTCCCAGGTCACCTCTCCTGTGTTCCTCCACACGTCCGCCCGGCTCCCTGTCACATTCAGCCCTCTGTCACCCTTCAGCTCTTGACTCAGCCAGCAGTCACCTTCTCTAGGCAGTGCCCCTAGACTTCTGGGTCTGGGCCAGGTTCCCTCCCCAGGGGTCCCACAGGTGTCTCTGTGTGGCTACAGAGGCATCTGCCATTTTTCTCTCCCTTTGCTGTACCCAGCCCTCTAAGCCAGGGGCTCCTTGCCAACAGGACCCTCCACGGCCCTCTGCTCCACACACAATTATCTGGTGAGTGGTACTCATTCTGAGCGTCTGGGCTCGACACGGGCAGCAGGGCGTGTATCTAGGGCTGGAAACGCCCTCACTTCTACCCACCAGGGGTCCCAGAGGGCTTCAGCAAACTGCTCAGAAGTGCAGCCAGCCCAAATCCCCACCGCACAGAGCTGGGAGCTACCACCCACGCCCGCCTGAGGTGCTCAGCCGCTGCCTTCTGCCAAGATCCTTATGTAACCCAGCCCCACGTGGTGCCAGCCCTAGAGGTTGAGCTCGGCTCTGCTGCATCCAGACCTTCTAGAACCCAGGTTCCCACAGCCCTGGGGCAGCCATACAACAAAGAGGGAACCTGGCAGGATACCTACAGCTTGCAGTGTCTTCCTCATGGGGCACAGGTGCTACAGTGGGCCCCTAAAGTGGAGCTTGGAGGATTGTGATCTAGGCTGGGGTGTCAGCTCCGGAACACAGGTCTGCCAAGGCTGCTGTCCTTCCTCGGAGAAGAACAGGTGGCTCAAAGAAAGAGGTCACCTGGAGTCCCAGGGGCAGGTCCCAGCCCCTCGAATGCCTCAGCCCTGGCTGCTACATGGAGACCTAGACAACCCTCACAGAACCACAAAAGCCATGTCCAGTGCCTGGGGCTAATGTTGACAACCGTGACCATCCGGAGAAGCTCGGCATGTCCCCAGCAACCACAGGAAGCTCTTTGAACTGAACAAAGCTCATTAAATCGAAGAACTCAGCTGCCCAAAAGGGTCAAGAGCCAAGTAAAGGTTCAGCAGCTGCCATACTGGCTGGCCCAGGGACAACCAACTTCCAGAAAGTTCTTCCGCGTAGCAGTTCACATTGTACCTTCCATGGCCCAGATGCTGTGCTAAGTGCTCCCCCACACAGCTTAGTAACTAGGCCCTTAGTAACTAGTGACATTACTACACATACAAAAGAGGAGGAGATGGGGAGGAGAGCTGCCAGCCTGGAGGCTGCCACCCGGCTGTCCCCTGGGGCTGCACCTTGATCTGACTGTCTGGTAAACCATTCCTTTCCTCCCTCCTCACCCACCTGCCTCCCTCACTCTAAAAATAGCCAAGCCCTGTCCAAGGTCACCATGCAATGAAACTAGAGTCTCCTGAAGGCCAGGCTGGGCCTCTGGTGCAGCAGGTGGGATTCCACTCCTTCAGGCTGGCATATGGGTTCCAATACCCCTTAGTGGGGGGAGGACTGGAAGCCACATCCACAGCACCACTGGACCCTGCAGCCAGATGCTAATCAAACACTCTAAACACTTGAATAAATGGTTTCCATGTCCCCATGTGGCAGCCTCACAATGCTGTCCTCACCACCTGCCCCTCTTCCTGGTCAAGATGTGCCTTCAGTACGTTGTCCCTGAAAGGCGCTCAGCAAAGACTATGACCTGGTGCCCCTCCTGTTCTCAGAGCATTGGCCAGGGACTGGACTCTGCTCAGCCTATGTAGCATTCCAGGTTGTCAGAGCACCCATTGTTCAGATGACTGGTTCTGCCCATGGGCTGGGCTGGAGGGTCTGGGGCCTAGATGCACCCAGGCAACCCAGGTATCAGGTCCCTGTCTTCTCTCACCTGGCTGGGCCCTGGATACTGAGCATGCCCAGATCTTCAGAACAATCCATAAGCTGGCACTGGAACTTCTGATCCTGTAGAACCGTGGTTATGTGGGACCAGTTGTGCTGGGCCACAGCCCCACCCACAGCCAAGTAGTAGCCATCCCCTGGAGGAGAAGCACCAGGTTTAGAACAGGACCTTGGGACAGGGAACATGGTGAGGGTGAGCCTAAGGGACCCCAGACTCTTATTGCAGAAAGGGTATTATAGCTTAGTTCCTGCGATGGGCAGTGTTAAAGGTTCCGCCTGCTTCTCAGAAAAAGGGTTAAGGCTCTGGTGCCTTCAGGTCCGGGGAGGTCTATCCAGCCTCAACCACTAGGGCTAAGCAGCCTCAGACAAGTATTTTTCCCTCCTAGATTTCAATGTCCTTACTAGTTCCCATCCTTAACATGCCCCATGCCCCTGGGCTCCCTGCCTCTGCCGTTCTGAAGCTCACTGGGCCAGGCTTGGAGATGGGGAGAGTTAGAGACTACAGCCCCCTCATGATGGCTAACCTTGATGGTCAATTGACAAGATCTAAAATCACCTAGAAAACAGGTCTCTGAGCATGTCCAAGGGGGTGGGTTCTAGATTCAGTTAATTAGGGTAAGAAGCCCCACCCTGACTGTGGGTGACAACTTGGATGGGTGGAGGACTAGGAAATAAAAAGGAGAAAGTGAGCTGAGCACCAGCATCCACCTCTCTCTGCTTCCTGACTGGATGTAACGTGACTGGTCATCTCAAGGTCCCGCTGCCATATTCTCCCTGCTGTGCCCTTGGACTGTGAACTGATGAGTCCCTCCTTCTTCAGGAGGCTTTTGTCACAGCAATGAGAGAAATGGCTAATATAACCTGGATCACCCAGGATGTTAACACATTAACTTTCCCCAGAACTTCAGAGAGAAGACACGTATTGGGAATAAGTGGAACCCACCGTCTCTGTGGCCACAGGACATCTGCAGAGCCACATAGGCCCTGGGCCTCCACCCTTGGACACCAGTTCACTCTGCCAGGTGTTTGGGGAAACCACAGCCTCAGAGCTTAGTGGCCTTGGACCCAGTAATCAAGCTCACCAATCGGTGGTTCCCTCTGTGATTCAGGGTTCACAAAATTTGTCATTGGAAAGGATGGTATGACCCGTGGTAGTCGGGTATCCCTGAACCACTGCCTTTACTACTCCCTGGACCAGCTGGGGGGAGGTGCGTGGCACAAGGGAGGTGGGGTGGGAGGATTCTATCAACCCCCCCCCCTTCTTCACTGACTCCCGTGAGGTTCCTCTGCTTCACAGTAAAAGCCCTAAAAGTCCCTGGGCTTCTGGGCCCTGATCATTTGCTCAGGCAGCAGGATGCAACTGGAAACACCTTAGAGGGCTGCTGGGGGGAGGCAAAGCCTCGTCAGGCACAGGAAGCAGGGTTTGGGAGGCAGAATGGCAATATTTACACGCTCTGCCCCCCATCCCGCCCAAGCTTTCCCAAACTTCAGAGTCCTCAGCACCGGCCTCGCAGCCTCTCTCTGCAGGACTTGGTTCTATTGAGGGGCGCTTTGATCCTGCCCAGTTCTCTCCCTCGGGGCTTCTCCACCTCCATGACACATGCAGTGGCATCTCCTCCTGGAACCCCTCTCACCCCCAGAGTTCTGCAATAGGCTGGGTCTATGACAGCCAAACCTAGGCACCCTGCCTGTCCCTCCACCCGGTCTCCTCACACTACTGATGCACCTGAGGAGCATCCTCTGGGCCACGGATGGCAGAAGGCCTGACTCCTCACATCTGGCACCTTTACTCTGGATACACCTCACCGGAACACACACACCCGTGGAAGGATGCAGTCTGGGGAGGCATGTGGGCTTTGGCCAGCCTGTCCCACTGCACTGTCTGCAGCTTGCTGGCCCCAATGTTCATCTTTCTGAGCCTTTCCATTTTCACCTTACAGTGGGCCTGGCCCCAGCACAGGGCTCCTTAGAGCCTCCAGGGCCAAAATGCTAGCAGAGCACGAGTCAGGACACACCAAATCCTCCCTCAGTTCCTCCTCATGAATAGAAAAGAGGGAGGGGGAAGGAGAGGGAGGGAGAGAGACAGAGAGAGACAGGGAGAGAGGGGGAACGAGCAGAAGACTTCCTGATCCCTGGAGTTACCAGAGGATACTTGAATTCTGGACAGTGTCTTCAACCCCAGGCCAAAGGATATCCCACCATCACCAATGCCCCCATGCATACTTCAGCCCCCATTCTGTTACCAGTCTGAGTTCTCTACCCGATGGCCTGAGAGTAATGTGCCTGTTTGCCCTGGGCAGCCATCCCCATTCAGCTGCCCTGCAGAGACAGTACAGGGCCTGGAACATGGTGAAAGGCAGATCCACATGAGCCAAGGGGGTAGAGTCTCACCCCAGACTCCTCTCCGCCATTTCCAGGTGTGGGGTGAGCATTGTGGGTGGCAGGTCTTACATGCCATTTTCATTATGTCAATGTGTTTCAAACAAGCAAGTACATCTTTTATAATATTAAGAAAGATGAATAAAGATAATTTAAAATTGCTTCCAAGATTGACAGCTGCTTAGTACACAGCCTTGATCACATGTAAATTGTCAAATTCTCTTGACTTACTGGAGCGCTGAGTCATATGCATAATTAACATGCATATTAAATATATACATAATGCAATTGCATATGCATCCCAGGAGCTGTGTCAGGGCAGGAGCCATTCCTCTGCTGTTTGGGGGAGTCCCTGGGATCCATGGCCTCCAAGGCATGGGGCTCACTGGGTCATCTGGCCATGCCCCCTGGGTGCAGGCCTCAAGCACTCAGCCCCAGGAACTATGCACAGGGTGGGAGGCACAAGATAAGATGTCACAAAGCACTTTTTTTTTTTTTTTTTTTTTGGTTTTTTGAGACAGGGTTTCTCTGTGTAGCTTTGCGCCTTTCCTGGAACTCACTTGGTAACCCAGGCTGGCCTCGAACTCACAGAGATCCGCCTGGCTGTGCCTCCTGAGTGCTGGGATTAAAGGCGTGTGCCACCGCCGCCCAGCAAGGTCTCAAATTTTTAAAATTTCAGAAAATGGTGGTGAGGCTGTAGCTCGGGGGATACAGTACTTATTGAGAATGTGCTTTCCCTAGGTTCAACCCCAGTACAAAAAAATCAGAATAGCTGTATCACACATAGGTAATGGGACTGGCTCCTTAGTGAGCCCCCTTCCCTCCCCTGTGCCCATGCCCAGACTGGGACTTAGCACCAGGAGGCTTCAGGAACATGGGGAGAAGCAGGAAGCAGCCAGGGTCCATCTGGGCCAGCACTGCCCACTGTCATTCTCTTAAATGGCAGCCAGAGAGCCACACAGTTGGTTCCTCTCCCTCCCTGTAAGCCACCCTTTTAGAAGTATCAATGCCCTCTTGGAGAAAAGGCAGGCCCACTCTGTTCCCTCTCTTTTCCTGGTGGACATAGGCTACAGGACGGGAGATGGAGCTGCCCCTGTGGAAAGTGACAGGTAGGATCCGGGGTTGGGATGACAGGGGGCAGACTTGTCTAGATGTCCTGTGTAAGCAGGACTAAAGTGTTGAGCTGCTTGTCATCAGGGGTGTGCAAGGAGAAGTGGAGGGACATAGAGGTCATCCAGGGGCCAGAGTGGGCTGGACACTGAGCCTGGTATCAGGGGACCTGCCCAGACCTGAGGATGGCAGTGGTTCAAGAACTGAGACCAGCCCAGATGTCAGGAAGGGAAGAGGCTGAGCTCTGAGCGGGAGGTGTGGCCTTCCCCTGGTCTGATGCTGGACAGCTAGGCTGAGTCAGCCACACCAGGGCTGCTCCAACATGCCACAGCACCAACAGGTTCAAAGACATAATTATGGGGTGCTCAGGGCAGCAGAACAGCCGCCCGAACACAGCTAGCATTTAGCCTGAAATGAGACCACTAATCTCCAGGTCCTGACCACAAGTGGACATGACAGGTTATTATATAGTCGTGCCAGACAATTCTCTCTGACCTTCTGGTTACCAGTGACAGCCAGGCCCCTGAGCAGGTCACATCCATGCCAAGGCTTCTCATGGCCTTACCTTCAAAGGCAGGGGCCAGGGGACTGGCCTGGGTGCCTGAGGCCAGGCGGCTGACGGTCAGGTCGCTCTCAGTGCCTCCCCGGTGGTTCAGCATGCACGTGTACACCGTTGAGCCTGACAACAAGGACCCAGGCGTGAGCTCCACCAAAGCTTGCTCTTCCTCAGAACCTAGACAACCCCATGGCAAGTCTTCCGCATAAGACCTCCTGTCCTGTGACTCTGTCTCAACCAACCAGACTATTGATGAGGTCATCCATGGTTGTCATCTGGGGAAGGGCATTCTTTGAAAATGCTCGCCTGGCTCCTCCCTCGTCCCTACCCAAATCGCCCTCAGCAGTGTGCCTGAAATGGCAGAATCGGTATCTACGGGGTAAGTGGTTGTGCGGATGAACAGCAGACAAGCAGAGGAATGAGGGAGGTGAGAGGGGTGGGTGGAAGGGTGAGCATCCTGGGGAGTGAGCAGATGGATGCAGAAGGGGCAGTAGAAAGGGCTGGAAGGCCGCTGGGGGTGGTAGGGGGTGAGCGGGTGGGTGGAGCTGTTGGAAGAGTCACACCAATGACTATTGGAAGAGTGAGACCAGCTGCACATGGGGCTGCCGGCTGCTCACTGGCTGCACACAGGATGTCTCAGGTTGAATCACACCCCACAAATAGACATATTAGGGTGTGGCTCCAAGGACTTGCAGGTGAGACCTTACTTGGAGGTAAGGTCCTTATAACCCTGGTGAGGCACAGTCACTCAGATGGACTCCCAGCCAGTGGGACTGTTTACAGAAAGAAGAAAGCTAAGGCCTGGGGAGTTGACTCAATGCACAGTTCAATCCACAGGACCCATGTAAAAAAAGAGTCAAGTGTGGTGGCGTATACTTGTAATCCCAATGCTGGGGAGGCAGGGATGAGACAATCCCCAGGGCTCCCCGGCTGGCCAGCCTAGGCGACTTGGTGAGCTCCAGGCCAGTGAAAGACCCTGTCTCCACAAAAGCCAAGGTGGTTGGTTCCTGAGGAATGACACCCAAGAATGTCCTCTGATGTCCGCATGCACGTGTACACATGTGCACCCACATCCACACATACAGAGAGACAAGGAGAAAAGATGGGGGGATGCAGCATGCAGCATCAGAGGCCAAGACCGGTGAGGTGGCGGCAGCCAAGCAAGGCCGATGCTCCCGGCCCCACCAAGCTGGAGGAGGCAGGAGGGAGCCCACTCATAACCTTGGAGGGATGAGGCTTAGCCAGCACCCTGATTCCGGCCTCTGACCTACAGGACCAGAAGGTAATCCACGTCCTATTTTAAACCACCTAGCTTGTGGGACTTTTTACAACAGCGTGGAAAAGGAATAACAATGAGGATGAGTGGGTGGATGAGTAAGACAGTGGGGAGTTGGGTGACAAAATGATGAGTATCCCAAATATTTCATGGGCTACACCATAACAAAAAATGCTCACTATTTACTCGAGATTAAAACGCAACTAAGCATTATGGACTTTTAATTCTGGCAACCCCACATGGGGAAAGCACCCCGGTAGTGAGGAGATGTGACTGTGTTCAAGCACCAGGAGGTATTGCTCAGTGTTCATGGCCATGGATCCCTTCTGTGAGCAAAGAAAGGCGGGATCCAGAATGAGGGAAGAAGAAAGGATGGAGGATGTGATGCAGGAGGGGGAAGACTACGAGGTTGGGGATTGGTGACGGGACATGGAAGGCCAGACATCAGACCGGTCAGACCCAGGGGAAGAACAGCAGGCCCCCTGCCTGCTCCCTGGTCCCTGTTGCGCATGGCTATACCGTGGGATTCTTCTGAAACTGAAGGCAGAGAGGAACGGATCTAGCCACCCTGGGCCCAGTACCTGGAGGTCGATTGACATCTGCTGAGAAGAGCCAGTCAGCGGCCTTCTTGGCGTCCACTCCCAGCAGGTAGAACTTCCCAAAATAAGACATGTTGAACACAGCAGCAGCCCGTCGGCAGGTCAGACATTCCTCCCGGATCTGAAAGGCCCAGTGGAGGAAGGCTTTTCAGGGTGCTAGACCTGGGGACATGGGACTGGGCCTTTTTTGACACACTTGCTCAGAGTCTCCCCACCACTGCCCTCCCAACCTCCCAGTCATCCCAGCTCAGGGGCCCACCACAGTGCCTTCTTCTCGAGAATGGGAGCACACAGGGACACCTCATAAACTGGCTTTGTCATTCAAAAGAATTGCCATGAAAACCAGCCATAGTGGGTCAGTCCTGTCATTCCAGCAATGGGAGGTAGAGGCAGGAGGACCAGAGGGTCAAGCTAGTGACCCTGCCTTCCCCTCCAAGAAACTAGAGAGAAGGTAAACTAAATGGAGAGCAAGCAGAAGGAAACCCACTCCATTTCTATGCATTAGCACAGAGCAATCTAAAGAGAAACCAAGAAAACAACTCCATTATTCATAGCCCCCAAAGCCATAAAAATATCTAGAAGTGGGCTGACAACAGAAATGCAAAGTTCTTACCATAAAAAGTTAAACTGCATGCGTGTATATGTGTGCAGGTATATGCGCACGCACGTGTGAAGAGCATGGGTTGATACCTGGTGTCCTCCTCAATGGCTCTTTGTTACTTTTTGAGACAGGGTCTCCTTCACTGACCCTGAAGCCACTGACTGGCTAGGCTGGCTTGGCTAGGTTTTTTGTTATTGTTTTTATTTTTTGTTTTGTTGTTTTGGTTTTTCGAGACAGGGTTCTCCGTGTAGCCCTGGCTGCCCTAGAACTCACTCTATAGACCAGGCTGGCCTTGAACTCACAGAGATCCACCTGCCTCTGCTTCCTGAATGCTGGGATTAAAGGCGTGCGCCACCACCACACAGCAGTACCTGGATTTTTATATCCAGTCTAGGGTTCCAAACTCAAGTCCTCATGCTTGTGTGGCAAGCATTTAACTGACTGAGCTGTCTCCCCAGGCCCTGGAGAAATTTTTTTTTGTTTTGTTTTGTTTTGTTTTGTTTTGTTTTGTTTTGTTTTGTTTTGTTTTTCGAGACAGGGTTTCTCTGTGTAGCTTTGTGCCTTTCCTGGGACTCACTTGGTAGCCCAGGCTGGCCTCGAACTCACAGAGATCTGCCTGGCTCTGCCTCCCGAGTGCTGGGATTAAAGGCGTGCGCCACCACCGCCCGGCTGGAGAAATGTTTTTGAGAGAAAATAATGACCAAAACCAATGGAAAAACACCAAAGTTCACTGTCGGTAAGGAGCACACTCAGGTTGATCTACAGATCTGTCACAGCCTCAGCTGGATCTTTTGCAGAGGTTGACAAGCTCACCCTAAAATCCAAATGGAATTTTAAGGGGCCAGAGTATCCTAAACAATCTTGAAAAGGGAGAATCAAGTTGATGTTTTCACATTTCCTGATTCCAACACTTGCTGGTACGGGGTGGGAAAGGAGGGGCTACAGTAGACAAAATATCCAACACTTGCTGGAGGGAAAAAAACTACAGTAGACAAAATAGTGTTGGGCTGAGCTGGTGATGGAGATGTGGACTAATGGGGCAGAGCCCAGGGTCTGGAAATCACCCCCATGTTGATGGAGACTGGTCTTCAACAAGGACCCCAGGAGAATCCCATGGGGATGGAGTCCTCTCAGCAATTTGGATACCCACATGCAAAAGAAAGATGTCTGAACACTTTCTCATGCCACACACAAGACTCCAGACAAAATGGGTTGTAGACACAAGGGCTGAGGTGACAAAACCCTTAGAAGAAAACAGGGAAGTATGCGTTTGCCGCTCGAGCCGGTCTCTTAGACATGATGTCGAAGGCGCCAACAGCACAAGGGTAAGAGAGATGAACTGGACATCATCGCAACTTTGGACGTTTATACAAAAGGATTAGAGTTTGTATTTCAAATGATTCCATAATGACAGTGAAAAGGGAATAGGAGAGATCTATACAGTACACATCAAACAGGGGACTTGTAACCAGGATGTGTATTTATTTTAGGCTGTGTTTGTATGTGGTGTGTGTGTCTGTGTATTGTATGTATGTGGTGTGTGTGTCTGTGTATTGTATGTATGTGGTGTGTGTGTCTGTGTATTGTATGTATGTGGTGTGTGTATGTGTATTGTATGTATGTGGTGTGTGTGTCTGTGTATTGTATGTATGTGGTGTGTGTGCCTGTGTATTGTATGTATGTGGTGTGTGTGCCTGTGTATTGTATGTATGTGGTGTGTGTGTCTGTGTATTGTATGTATGTGGTGTGTGTGCCTGTGTATTGTATGTATGTGGTATATGTGTCTGTGTATTGTATGTATGTGGTGTGTGTGCCTGTGTATTGTATGTATGTGGTGTGTGTGTCTGTGTATTGTATGTATGTGGTGTGTGTGTCTGTGTATTGTATGTATGTGGTGTGTGTGTCTGTGTATTGTATGTATGTGGTGTGTGTCTGTGTATTGTATGTATGTGGTGTGTGTGCCTGTGTATTGTATGTATGTGGTGTGTGTGCCTGTGTATTGTATGTATGTGGTATATGTGTCTGTGTATTGTATGTATGTGGTGTGTGTGCCTGTGTATTGTATGTATGTGGTGTGTGTGCCTGTGTATTGTATGTATGTGGTATATGTGTCTGTGTATTGTATGTATGTGGTGTGTGTGCCTGTGTATTGTATGTATGTGGTGTGTGTGTCTGTGTATTGTATGTATGTGGTGTGTGTCTGTGTATTGTATGTATGTGGTGTGTGTCTGTGTATTGTATGTATGTGGTGTGTGTGCCTGTGTATTGTATGTATGTGGTGTGTGTGCCTGTGTATTGTATGTATGTGGTGTGTGTGTCTGTGTATGGACTGTGTGTGTGTGCCAATAGGCAGTTGCAGGAGCCAGAGGACGTTGTTCGTCCTTGTCTTACCGGTTTCCATCTTTTTCTCTTGAGACAGGATCCCTTACTGATCTTGTGTGGGGGATAGAATGGGGAATGGGGGTGGCTCCTGGTGACTGTGGGATTTCCTGTGTGGAGAGATGAAGCTGTCCCTCCGTTCCTGCTGAGGAACAGTGAATGGAAAGCTTCAATCGATGGACTGTGTGCTGTGGGAATTACATCTCAATAGAGGTGTTAACAATGAAGAGAGTACATACCCCTCCCTGCCTCCTCCTCACCACTGATCGGCTATGCCAGCCTCACTTTCATTACTGAGGGTACAAATGACGGTGGGAGCAGCTGCCATGGGCTAGACAGACAGTGGGTGTCTCTGGGAGCTGAACCACAGCCTCCTCAACTCATCGCCCAGTGAGATGGCTGTTACCAACTCACTCTGGAGTCCAGAGCAGTACAGCGAAATGCCACAGAAATGTTGTGACCACAAAAAGCCCCTCATCACAAGGGTGACAGAGGAGGTTTCCAACGCCATACCCAGAGCTGAGCAACTGGCCTTTGCAACCTTGCAGTAGGCTTCTGGACAAGCACCACGGACCTGGCTTAGCCGTCAGCCAGCAGGCTGGCACACCACACTGCCTCCTGAGGCCTCCGCTCCTCTGCTTCCCTCCAGACATCATTAAGGCTCACTTGCTGTCCGCCAGGCTTTGAGGTGCCTTTGCTGGCACTGTTAGAGCTGCCGACCCAAACCCAAACAGCTTCCTGGGCTGACACTCGCGTCTGCCTGGCTGGGGAAGCTGCCAACGTGGAGAACAAGTGTGTGTTTCATGCTCGGGGGCCGTCTCTGGTGCATTTGCGGAGGCTGGATGGAGCTGCCAAGCCAAATTGGCATCTCCCCCGAGCTTCCACACCCTCCAGGGCCAGAAGTCCCACAGGCTGTAGAAGCTGCAGGTGCTGAGGTGCCAGACGCAGCCATGCACTCCCTTGAGGAGGCTGTGAGGACTGGGCACCAAGCCGGGCCTGCAACTGCTGCATTTTATGGAGCCCCTGACTCCGGGTACCACTTCAGAAAGGCCTGACCTGCCTTAATAATCATTTCCTTCTCAAACAAGCATAGTGGGAAGAAATGGGCCCTTGCCTTCAGAACTGGCCACAGTGTGCCATGAAAATGAGGGGTCTGGTTCAAGAGTTTGGAGAGACGCAGTCCCCATTGACACTGACTGTGAGGGAGGGGCTTGAGTGATGGCAGTCCCTGCCTCTGAAGCCCTACCCTGAATACCATGATGCCTTCCTGATGCTTTGCCCACAGTCTAGGGCCCAGGCTGAGGACTTGGCTCTGTACCTACCTCAGATGCACGGTGGGATATCACAGGTGCCTCAGGCATAATGACAAGTCCAGAGACAACTGTGGTTCTCAGAGGAGCTAGGGAGGCATGGCGTGGACATCATCATTGCTCATTCTCTGTGAGCTCCCTGTGGGATACACGCTGCCACAGGAATACCTGGTCCCCAGGCCTCAGCACCTCGTCCGTCATAAGGTGGAGAGGCAGGTCCATTGGAGAGGGAACACAAGCTGCCTGCACAGCCTCACCTGCCCACTTTTGAGTCAGTGAACAGGCTTCAATGGTGCAGCCACGCCAGCCTCTTCTGCTTTGGCATTTGGAGGACCCACCCAGTGGCCTTGGGCATGGGGCCAGCAAGCCCACCTCGTGTAGACCCACTCCACTCTGAGTGGAGGGTGGAGGCCTCTGTAGACCCCAAGAAGTGGAAGCCCCATCCCTCATGGATCTTCATAGCCTCAGAACCAGAGGACTAAGAGACAGTACAGTCCCATCTCAAAGCCGTTGTCCTTGTTTTGTTGTTTTTGTTTGTTTGTAAGATTGACACAAACTAGAATTACCTGAGAAGAGGAACCTTAGTCGATAAAATACCTCCATTCAGATTGCCTATAGGCAAATCTGTAGGGCATTTTGTTGGTTAACAATGGATGTCGATGCCAGGCAGTGGTGGCACACACCTTTAATCCCAGCACTCAGGAGACAGAGGCAGGCGGATTTCTGTGAGTTCGAGGCCAGCCTGGTCTACAGAGTGAGATCCAGGACAGGCACCAAAGCTACACAGAGAAACCCTGTCTCAAAAAACAAAAAGGATGTCGATGAGCCTAGCTGACCAAGGGCTGTGCCACACCCCTGGGCAGGTGGCGCTGAACTGTGTAAGAAAGCAGACAGTGTAAGATATGAGAAATGAGCCAGGAAGTGTCCTTCCTCCACGGCCTCTGCTTCAGTTCCTGCCTCCAGGTTCCTGCCCTGAGTTCTTGTCCTTCACGAGGGACGACAAACTGTAAGCTGAAACAAACCCTTCCATCCTCAGGTGGCTTTTGGTCACTGTGTTTTATCACAGCAATAGAAACCTCAACTAAGACAGCCGCCCAGGCCAGCTGCCTCAGCCCTGCCTCTTTGCCCTCCAGCAGCAATATTGAGGGACCCTCAGACCTGACTGCCGGCAAGCTGCTGATGCAGAAGACAGACTGTGAGGAAAACATGACGTGGTTTCCACAAAACTGCATTAACCAGAAAGGAGTGAGCCTGGAGGAAGCAGGAGCCCCCCCGCCCCAAAGCCAAGGCAGCTCAGCAGTGGATTCTCCGTGAGGAACGGAGGGCAGCTGGGGACTCACTGGACCCAGCACCGGCTGCTTACCGTGTGGTGGTGGGGTGGGAAGTCGAAAGTGTACTCATCGCCCAGCAGCCTGCTGTAGGCGTAGTTCCCGTGTGCCTGCTTTCCATAGGCCCCATAGTAATCATAGTCAAGGACCTGTTACAGAAGAGTGAGGTCATTTCCCAGTCTCCCTTCCTCTTCCCTCCTCGTTGTGGCTTGAAGGTAAAATGTCCCCCGCGGGCTCCTGTGTTTGAACGCCCAGTTCCCGAGGTTGTGGACCGTTTAGGATAGGGAACCTTATTGAAGTAAATGGGTCAAGGGAGACCGGGGTTGAGACTTGGCAGCCTAGACCCACTTCCTTTCTGCTCTCTACTTCCTGACTAAAGACACAACGTGACCAGCTGCCTTGCGTTCCTACCACCATGCCTTCCGTCAATTCTGAACATAACAGGGTTGGTCTGTCCTCCACCAACCTCCCTCCTGGACAACGAGTGGGTCACAGACATGCGTGGAGTTTGTTCAGCTCTGGTAACACAAGGATACTTGCTCAGAAGACAGCTTAATCCCTGCCTTGCTGGTTCTGACACCATGACTGGAGGTTGGGGAAGAGACTGGACACCGAGTGAGCTGGAGAGGAACTTAGGCCACTGTGAGGGCATCTACCCGATGCCAGGACATCAGGTGGACGGTGGAGGTGTGGGTAGGAACCACCATAGAGTTGGTTCCAGGTACTGTTGTCATGAAAATTTCCGACACCCTCCAACTCCCACTGAAAGTGCCCACAGTGCCTAATGAGCCACCCACTCTGCAGATGGAAAACCTGAAGCCTGGGGGATTAAACCCACCCCAAAGTACAGACCAAGCTGAGGAGTCAAGGCATGACTCTGGGCGGGTGTGACTGGTGTCTATGGCTGTTCCTGGAAGACTCGGGCGAAGGCTCCAGTGTCTGGCTCTCCTCCATTGTCCCAGCCTCTCCTGAGTTCTCTCACCTCTGTTAGATGCCCCACCACCACCACCCATGACCTCAGGCTCTGAATGGCTTCCTTCATACTGCAGGGGTGAAAAAAGGAGCTGTGGATTTCCTTTCCCAAAGCTCCAATCCCAGGCTTCGCCCACTTCTCAGGAGTAAGAGCTGAGCTCCAGGAGTGGGAGGTTCTACCTTAGTCTCTTACGCCCAGCCCTGCTGCCAGCCATGGCATCTGTGAGGCCCTTCCCAGCACCTCTCCCTCCCAAGCCAGGCATACCTCCCCCCACCCCGCCCCGGCCCCTGAGCCCCAGCAGGAATAACCCATCTGCTTCAGCCCTGCAAGGTTTTCCAGACTGGCTTCTAGGTAGGTATAGTCTCATCTGGGGACCAAAGCACTTCCCGTTCCACTCAGTGCCTCTCCCTGCCTAAGGCCTCCAGGGCAGAGGGTCTGCCCAGCCCATCCTGCCTACTCTGCCTCCGGGGGTCAATGAAAGAAAAGACCCTGGTCCTGGAACAGAGGCCCCTGGTTGCATATTAATGACTGTCACCCCTAAGTGTGCCCTGCAGTGAGTCATGGACCTGGGTTACTGAGGAAATGGAAGGGGGTCACACTGGAATGGGATGGGACATCACATCGGCAGGAAGGGGTTAACTTGCACATACCTAGATGTGGGCCTCAAAGCCTCTGGCCTGCTCCCAGGGGCTGTTGCTAGGATACTCTGGGGAGGCCCCCAAGGCGTCCCAGAGGCCACCATATGGGATGGTTCAGTGGATAAACTGACACACAGAGGCACAGTTCCTCCTACTGACAGCAACTACAGCTGCTGTTGCCAAATATACATTCTGAAGGGTGTGTAAAAAGGGGCCGCGTTCATCCCAGAACCAGGGGTTCTCCGTTCTGTCCACATTGCGGGTCTGTGCTAGTATCCGGTGCTTGCCCACCTGGGCCTGGGAAGCCTGGCCACTTGCAAGCACATTGGGAGCAAAGCCTTTGCAGATGCTGAGGTGCTGACAACCCTCTCCCAGGTTGGTACTCAGTTTCCTGAGTGCAGATGACTGATCTAGCACCACAGCCTGAGGCACACCGGATTGGCCTGACTTGGGTGCCTGGGAGGATGCTGAGATGAGGAAGGGTATGAGAGGCCCAGAGCCTCCCAGTCACATGGACCAGTGCCCAGGCATCGTCACTCACCGGAGCTGTTTCTTTGGGGTTGAACCACCCTGGCCGTTCCCAGCCCTGTCGTTCTTGAAACACACAGCCTCGTTGGAGCAGCTCCTGAAGGAGACAGAGAGGGCCCATCACACAAGGCCAGACACCACATAGGGTGCAGAGCCAGGGCACCACCCACCCAAGAGTGCTCAGGGAAGCAGGGTCCCCAGCCCAGGTCACTGCTCCTCTCCACCAGCTATGAGCTGAACTGTGCCCCCATCAGCAACATATGTTGAAGCCCAAACCACTGTGTGATGGTCTGGAGACCGAGCCTATAGGGAGAGCATTAGGGTTGAATAAGGTCATAGAGCGGGTCCCAATCCCAGAGGGCTGGTCCCCTTCCAAGAAGAGGAGGACCTGCCAGGATGCTGTCTGCTCTGGGAGGACACAGCAAGACAGTGATTGTCCTCAGCCAATTTGCCTCCGTCAGGAACCAGGTCAGGAGCAACTTGATCTTGAATCTTCCAGAACACAGAGACTGTAGCCCAAGAAGATTATGAAGAGAAGTCCTGTCTCTTCATATGCACAGCCTGGCTACCCCTCTGACATATACCGTCTCCCCAATCCCCGAGTCTGGTTTTCAGGACCTCTGCCTCTCTGCTTGGCCTAAAGTCCCTGCAGGGGCTAGTCTCCCCCAGCCCTGGCACAGCACCCTACCCAGAACTCATGGGACACAGGCCTGCAACGGAGTACCGCATATGAATGTTACCCCGACACCCCAAGGCCCTCAGCTTGTGTATGCCTGGTGTACCTCATGCAGGGGGTCTTTCCTCATGTTGCGTCCTGCCAGCGGCTCATCGTGGGGGAAGACAACTGAGTAGTTCTTGGCATAGGACTCGTGGCTGCGCTCGCGGATCCAGCGGGGGTGGTCCGTGAGTGAGTGGTGGAAACGCCTGCCACCAGCGAAGGAGATGGATCACTGCTGTGGACAACCTGTCAGGGATCCAACCTACAGCCTGGGCCGGGGCTAGCCTCTTCACTTAGTCATAAACTACTCCTCTCACAGCTAAGCCAGCTAAGGCTGTCATGAGGAGGCCAGTCCACAGTTGATCTCTGCCAGATTGGGTAAAAAGCAACCGCATGTACAGGTCCAAGATGCCCAGGGGAGGTGGGTGGTCCATCTTCCCATTTCACAGATGCAGAAATTAAGGCTCAGAGAAGAGGAAGGACTAGCCCAGGGCCACACAACTGAGAGTGTTGGGGTGGGCAACTGAGACCCATCCTTTCTGCTGTGAGAGAAGCATCGGCTGTGGTCTGGAGGCCCCTGGTGCTGAGCAAACCCTGGGACCCTCCCTTGCAGCTGGGGTCTAGACATGCCCAGGACCCAGTGCTGGCTGCCTACCCAGACATGTCCCCACTGAGGGGGCCTCCTTATAGATGAGGGTGAAGGAGTGCATCCTGTCCTTGACCTAGTTATAAGCAGGTGACCCATAAGGAAAAATGGGCACAGAAGAGAGAGAGGTTTTGGTTCACGTTGCCCCCTCTGATTTTTTCTTTGTGTCTGTCTTCCTCTGTGTCTGTGTCTGTCTGTCTGTCTGTCTCTGTCTGTCTCTGTCTCTGTCTCTCTCTCTCTCTCTCTCTCTCTCTCTCTCTCTCTCTCTCTCTCACACACACACACACACACACACACACACACACAGGTCTGGAGTCCACAGTGGATCCTCAGGTGCGCTACACAGGTATTGCTAACCCCAGCTGATCTGGTCCGGGCTGAACGAAGCCCTGATGCTGGAAGGGTGGCACTGATGATGGTCCTGTGGCTCTGACCACACAGCTGAAGGAGAAGGTCAGGCTGCCCTGCTCTGTTTGCAACAGGAGGAGTATGAACAGGCCCTTCCCTGAGGCCCCTTGCAGCTGTATCATTTCTAGAACATTCCTCTCTGGGAGGAAGGCATAGGCAAGGCTGCAGACAGTCTCTGAGGGGATATAGCAGACCTCACAGCACCAGAAGCTGGGTAGGGGGTGGCACTCTGGGGTTCTCAGAGTCAGCCATCTGTCTTTGTGGTGGCAGACGTCACCTCCCCCGTGGGTGCAATGTTCTCATCCAGCCAAGAAGAGACAAGCTGGCAGGGCTGTGGGACATCCTGCACTGAGCCAGCAGCCCCTCCACCTGACTCTGTCCCCTTGTCAGGCCAACAGGGCAGCTGGGTGCCCCCTGGAGACGATTGGCCAGGAGCACATACTAACTGCACACAGAACAGGCCGAGAAGCAGTCAGTTCCTGTGCTGCCCTGCAGTGCCTGGCATGGCCCCAGCAGGTCACGGGTATGGACCACACTGCACAGGTCAATATGACTATTCTAAGAAAGGGACATGGAGCCTGGGTCAGACAGAACTAGGGAGTCTCCTGCCTCTTGCCTGGGAGCCCTTGCAGCAGGCTGTGGAGCCCTAGGATGCCTTCAGGCTCTTGTCATCAGCATTCGGCCCAAACTATACGGTTCAGTGCCCAGGTCTTCCTCACAGACCCAAGTCACTCTCTGTACCCACACCAGCCTGTCCATGCTGACTGTCCTGCATCATGGCGCAGAGCCTGCCCAGTGTTGAGTCTGACTCATGTTGGGCCACCAGACAAGGGGCCCAGCTCTTGGTCCTAACAATGGTCCCAGCTGGGCCCTTCTCCCTAGCCTCAGTCTCCCCATCTGTGCAGTAGAATGATGGGATCCTGTTGATGTGGGTCAGGCAAGACCTAGGCCAAGAGATCCTGGACTCCACAGAGGCTGTGGACTGCCACATCCAGGTGCTTCTCCATGACACCTCCCGCCAACCACTGCCTTCTCCCTTCCCACCCTGGCTGCCCCACTTCCAAGAGATCGTCTGGATTTCAAGGTAGGTTCCTTCATAAAACAGCCCTCACCCCTCTGCCCTGCTGTGCCGCCCCATGCCCTGCTCTCTGGCTCCGGCCACCACACTTACCTGATGTCATAGCTGTACATGTCCTTCTCTGGGCGCCCGTGAACAATCCAATTGGCCAGCTCGTGTCCACAGCCACCGCCCAGCATCATGCCTGGTGAGATGGGAGTGTAGGCCTACAGTCTGTTCCCTCCATACCCAACTTTACACACCTATCTCCATGGCACCCACCCCCACACCCTGTTCTTACACCTGGGTGTTGAGGGGCTGCGTGCCTCCAGCAGGACTGCACTCTGCCCCACAGGTCTCCCCGTCTCCATACCACCAGGGCCCTCCCCCATCAGGTGTCCCCTCACCTGCGCTGTTGAAGCCACAGCCAAGGAAGAATCCTCGGAGCTCAGGAGCCTCCCCCATCAGGGGCTTGTGGTCGGGGGTGAAGGATTCTGAAAAGAAGGGAGGCCTCAGACTCCTCCAGGCCTCGGGCCCTCGGGGAAGGGTGCCCTGGGACAGTAGGGATGGGAAAGTAGTCCTTGGACAGCCTTTGGTTAGAACCTTCCATCCTTCTCACCCAAGGCAATACTGCTTCCTCCAGGGAGCCTCCCTGGTGGCTCCTGTCATTGGTCCCCTAAGCACTTGACCTGTCAGCTCTGCCCCGTGGGCCCAGATTCACATCAGGACCATTGTCACTGTTCCACCAACAAGGGACCTTCCTCTGACCCAGCACAGTGCTGCAAGTCCCCTCACCGAGCCACCATCTTTCTGTGTTGTTGACCGCTAGATAGTGAGGGCAGGGCTCATCCTTGCTAACAGCCATGTACTCAGGCTTAGCAGAGGCTAGCCAGGTACTCAATATGTACTCTTGAATGGATGAATTAATTAATCAATGAATGAATGAATGATCACATTTTCTTTGCTGCCAGGGTGCCTCAGGTATCAGAGGACATTACAGTCACAGTCACGGATTCATCCCTGCTTGACTCCTCAGGCAGGCCACTCTGCCTCTCTGCCTTAACTTCCTCCATTGAACAATCAGGATTCCGGCACTGACTCCACAAGGCTGAGTTAGCCCACAAACATTTGTTCCCTGACTGTCACATGCTTGGCCCTGGGAGGCAGCTCTAAGCAAGACAAATTCCACCCAGCAGAGCTGATTGGACAGCAAGAAAGACAGAAACCAAAGAGCTGGATAAGCAAAAATGAGGGCGCCACCCCAAGATCAGCGGGATGCTCCCCACAGTCTTGCATGGCATGAACTACTGCTGCCCCGTGTTTTTTTTTTTTTTTCCACAGGAGAGGAAGCTGTCTGCCTGGGGTCTGCTGTGTTCCAGTCACTCAGCAAAGCTGCCCAGATCCAACCCCAGGTTCTTAGCCTCTGCAGGTAGAGAAGCAGCATGTCCATCCTCTCCAGAGGGTGGTTAGAGCCCAACCTGCTGATGGGCATGGTGTCGGAGCTGAGGGGCAACCAGTCATGGAGCAAGAGGAAGCTTTCAAACAGCAGGACACTGCCGCCACGTCCGAGGGCAATGGCAAGGGAGCCAGGCCACCACTCGTCCCTCAGTTGGACTCCACAGGGGCCCACATAAGGCCAAAGGCAGACATTGTGTGGGACAACAAGAAGTGTTCCTGAAGCAGGCTGTGAGAGGCTAAAAGAGGGGCTCCTGGTCTGCCACACCATACACACTGGCCAAATATGAGCTCAGCATTCCTCTCATGGTTCCACATCAGCCCTGTGTGTGTTCCGGAAGGACTGGCCATTTGAAGGAGCACGCTGAGAGACGGCTCAAAGCCAAGGCAGACCCAGATGAGCCAACTGAGTGTGGTGAAGAGCATGGGGATGCTACATTGGGAACCAGTGGGGAAGGGGAGGAACTTGGTCTGCAGGGCCAATGGCCTTTTACCCTCCTAGTAGAAGGCCTCAGAGAGGGGAGGAAGGCCTGTGGTGGAACTCAGGTGACTCTCCAGGGTCCTGAGTGAGGCTGGACTATATGAGTGAGGGTAGGGTAGTCATCTGGGTAGGACCCGAGTGGCTGGAGAAGGTGATGGGAGCCATGTCCAGGTCTAAAAAGATAAGAGAGGGATCCCAAGCAAATTTGTCGGAGCTGGGGATGGGCAGGTGTGGAGTACAGTTCCTTAGATTTTTAACACAGGCAAGACTGAGAAACTTAAGGACACTGGAGCTCCCAGCACCACGGGTGGAAGGACTCGAATCTGCCATCTCACCTTGGCTATTAATTCTCAGCCTAGGTCTATGAGCTCTGTCTGCCCCCAGCCTCCCCCAAGTCTGGGGCTGGGATATCTCTGAATTCTGGAGGCCCAAACCTCTGAGCTGTTTGTCTGCCAAGGAGAAAAGCTACCCTCCGACCTCCATCCCCAAACTCACCCTCACTGCTAAGAGAACAGACCCAAGTTGTCCTCCCAAGCAGACTTCCCTCAAAATAGGGCCCCATGAGGGAGTGACAGCTTCCAGGCTTAATTAGACAAAGAGAGCCTCTGGGGACATTCATGCCCCTGGGATTCTTCCTGTGTTTCTCACCATCGGTCCCACTCTGGCTGAGCAGGAACGTGAGTCACAGCCCTCGCCCACGTCCCAGATCAGGCGTGCTCTCAGCCTGCTCACAGAGGCTAGCTGCTGACTCCATCTGGTCTCCCTGGGGCTGTACCCAGTGCACAGCCTTCTTCAACACACATGCGAGCACAGACTGAGCCGGCTGCTCCGTAGCCACCAAGCATGCCCAGACACTGAGGGCTGGACTCCCCAGAGGGCCATAGCACCTCCCATCTGGTACCCTTCGTCAGGAGAGATGGCCTGGCCACTTTGCCCCGTGGAAGACCCTTGGCCTCCTGGCTCCCTGCTGTCCCCTTTCATCCATAAGGCCTTACTACCAGTGACTGGCTTGGCCCCAGCCTGTGACTTCTCAGCCCCAAGCCACCTCTGCTAACTGGTATTCTGTCCCCGCCTCCCAGGTCAAATGCTGTGGTGCTCAGGTGCTCCTAGTCCTGGACTGCTCAGCCGATGGAGCCGAAGACAGTTTCCTTTGGGGCTATCCTATATCTTTCTGAGCTTGGTTCTCAAGGGAACTGAACCGGAGGCAAAGTTCACTCTGTAGAAAGCAGGAAACACACCCCTGAAATTCTGCTGAGACCACGTTTCTACCTTGCCATGTGTAGTCTACATCTCAGCCCAGCGCTGGCTGGCTCTGTGATGGCTGATACTGATCTTCAACTCGGCAGGATCTAAAATTACCCAGGAGGCTGGTCTCCCAACTGTGAGGAATCATCTCGATGAGATTAGCCTCGAGGCATGCCTGTGACAGATTTTTTTTTTTCTAGATTAGGTAAACTAAGGTGAGAAGACCCGCTCTAAGAGTAGGCAGCCCTGTTCCCTGGGCAGGGGTCCTAGACTGAGCATCTGCATTCATCTCTCTGCTTCCTGACTATGGATACAATGTTACCATGTAACTCGAGCTCCCCATCCAGGACTGCTCTGCGGTGATGGTCTGTACCTTTGAACTGTGAGCCAAAATAAGCCCTTTCTTTGTTAAGTTGCTTTGTCGGGACATTTTGCTGCAGTAATGGGAAAAGTAACTAAGACAAGCTCCTTCCTCTAGGCAGTCCGGCCTGGGTCTCCCCGGCCAGGCTGGGAACTCTTGCCCAAGAAAAAGATGGGCTTTGTCAAGAATGAGGACACAGGCCTCAGGGGTATGGAGCTACTGGGTGGTTCCACACTCACCTCCAAGGTGCAGCTGCCTGAATCTTACTATCAGTTAGTTGGTCAGCATAGACCTACTTTCCAGCATGGCCTCTTTCCTAGGATTCTCCACCAGCAGCCCTGCATCCTCATTCTGGGATGGAACCTGGGGTCCTCTGTGAGCAGTGGCTTCTCTGTAGATAATCTACAGGGAGAGGGCTGGGAACTAAACTCACTCTTCTTAGCCTCCTGGAGAACAGAGAGGAGGCAGGGGCTTGGGAGCCCCTAGTCAGGCATCTCTCCATGCCCAGCTCATCTCTAACCCTACAGAGTTCTGGCCACCCAAGGACAGGAGGTGAAGCCAATGGTTGGGGACCCTGGCAGGGAAGTAAGAATTGGGGTGCAAAGCTGGGGGCTCCACCAGGAGATCACTGTGCTAGAGACAGAGTTCGTCTTCCTGTTCTCACTCTGCCTCCCATGCTACTAGGACAGGGTCCCACATTCCCATTTTTGCAGACGAAAACCCCACGTTCTGGGAACGAGTAGGGTCTAGAATCTCAGTGCTGGGGTCAGAAGCTTCATGGGCTTCACGCTCAGGGATACACTGCTGCCCTCGCTAGTTTGGGTTTTCTCCTACACCAAGCCAAGCCCAGGTCACATGAGACAGGTCACTCTCAGGAAGGCACTGTCACCCAGATGGACCCAAGGATGCCTCTGCTCCGGCCTCAGCCTCCCCACTCACCAGGACCACAGACAGTGGACTTGATCCCCGTCTTCTCCAGCACAGGGACACGGTTAATGGCACCTTCGATGTGCTGGGTGAACACATCCCAGTCCAGGTCAAAGAGGCCAAAGGCAAATTTGTCTGACACCTGCAGAGGCAGCGTCGGGAAATCTGTCACACTGCCGTGAGAAAAGCACCAGTCCCTTCCAGGCCCACCTCTGACACAGCTCCAGCCCCTAGCCGGGAAGGGCACATGACTGACCTCCATCAGGTCAGAGGAGGCAGAGGACAGGACTCCCCGGTGGGCTCTCAATCCACCCACTCCCCTTCCTTCCTGGCCCCACGCCCACCAAGCTTCCCTGGACTGTTTCTGTGCTCTCCAGTTGGGTACCAGCTTCTAGCCTCTAACCCGTTCCCTCAAACCATACAGCAGCTGCCCTTCTGGGAGCCTCCCATGGCTCCCAGTTACCTACCACAACTCCATAAAACCCTCCACGAACCTGCCCTACCAACCATTCCCCTGTGCTCGGCCTTCTGACCTCCAGAAGAGCAAGCTGAGCCAGTCATGATGGCACATGCCTTTAATCCTAGCACTGGAGAGGCAGAGGCAGGGGGATCTCTGGGAGGTAAAGGCCAGCCTGGTCTGCAGAGTGAGTTCCAGGACAGCCAGAGCTACACAGAGAAACCCTGTCTCAAGAGGGGGCCAGAGCAAGCTGGAGCTGCTCCTAGGCCTGCACCGCAGCCTGGGCAACTGGCCATCTAGTCCACCTGTGCCTTCAACCTGACTTCCAGTGTCTCTGCATGATCCATAAACTGCTAACTATATTGGGGGGGGTGCAGGCACCACCCACATTGCATTACTTACTTAACGTTTTGTTGGACTCCCCTCCTCCAGACATCTTGAGGCAGGGGCTATTATCTTAGTCTCCCCAACACTTTGCAGAAATAAAGTGGCATTTGGTGCAGAATGGCCATCTAATCACTCTGTGTGTGGACATGTGGATGAGACAGCTGGGCAATCCTCTGAATTGTCCTCCAGCCCAGAGGCCCTACTGTGGCCCTGGGGAGGGGCAGGGGAGGGTTTCAGAGGGCCCATCTTTGCTGCCAGCAGACCAAAGACTGAGATCTTTGAAAGCCTCATGCTGAGGGGGGCAGTAATCCCACCCTAGCTTCTGTGTACCTGAGTGCCAGCTCTCAGAAATACTAGGGGTGGGTGGAGCCAGGGCACCTCTGTTTTTCCACCTTGGGACCCTTGTGGGGGTCTTACCTCCTCCCAAAAGATGGGGTTGGCCTCATAGCCACCCACAGACAAGGCATCCCCCTGCAGGCGGAGGTAGACAGAAGCATCATGATCTCGGACATTGGGCATGTTCTGGAAGGCAGAGCAAAGAGGCCACAGGCGTCAAGCAGGGCTGGTAGGACTGGTTCCCATGCCCTGAGATTGGTCCAGTTCGGGGTAGACCTGTGGCACATTCTCCTACAGTGGTAATGAGCAGAGAAGGAGACAGGCAGAGACCGTCAGGAATCCCTTGCAATGGCCCTGTTCATTTGTGAGTGGTAATCAAAATGTCCAAGTTAAGGACTGCGTTCAGGAGCTCGGTGATGCTTTCCGTAACCAAATACTGCTTAAAAATAACAGTTAGCTCTGCCAGGATCACCAACAGCACTAACACTCTGAAGATAAAGGAACCCTGGAGCACTATAGCACGGGATCATGGAGACCCCTGGTGGCCGGGAAGCCCATGTTCCTGTCCCAGCAGGATGGTACCCACCTCGGTACAGACTCTCCCATAGATCCCTACAACTCTAAGAACACAGCAAGTGCTCAGCTCAGCACACACAGGTCTACCCAGCAACTCCACTGCTCTCTACATACACGAGTCCACCTTACTCTTAGTGGACAGTATGGCCCTATTCCCATTTTTATCCCAACTTCTGACCTCAACTGATTCTCCCCTAGCTGCTTCAAACCCTGCTAGCTGCTTCCTCTTGAAAGTCAGGCTGATTGCTCCTGCTCTTCTTAGTCCCTCTGGAGCAGCAGCTGGATAGGTGACTCCATGCTCCTCCGTCACCATCATCGTCACCACAGCTACCCTGTGAGCTCCTACCAGAGGCTAGTACCTTGCTCACTACACCACCTTGCTCGGCCTCAGCAAACCCCCTGCACAGTTAATATCCATGTAGCAGGAAAGGAAACCGAGGGCTGAGGACATGGCTTGGTTGATAGAGTGCTTGCCAGCAAGTCTGAAATCCCAGATTCAATCTACAGGAACTAGATATGGCGGTGCATAGGATGATCAGGAGTTCCAGGTCGTCCTTGGCTACCAAGTGAGTTCAAAAGCAGCCTGAGCTATGAGAGAAGGAGAGGGTGAGGGAGAGAGGAGAGGGGAGAGGGGCAGATGAGCAGGAAGGAGGAGGACAGGGAGGATGAGCAGAAACAAAAAGAGGAGGAGAGAAGAGAAAGATAGCCCAGCAAGATGACTCACTGTGTAAAGGCGCTTGCCACCAAAACCATGCCTTGAATGGAATGGGCCCATGGTCACAGGAGGTCAGAGGAGAGCTAGCTAGGATCAGGGACCTGGGTGGCTCCTCAAAGCTGGGAGATCTCTTAGCCACCACAGAAGGCAGGCACCCAAGCCTTGAGCCCTTGCTATAGCCAGAGCCTGATGCTGTGGGAAGACAATGTCCTGTACCACAGGGCTGCCAGGTCCCTGGAGCTTCCTGAGCTGACATGGGTCAGCAGGGCAGCTGACATGAACCCTGGGGCAGTCTCCCAGCCTCAGGACCTGCCTCAGCACAGAGTGGGACCACAGCAGTGGACAGGAGAGTCTAAGGCCTGGTGCAGCCTCCTGTCCGGCCCCACCATCTGGCAGGTCTAAACTCACGGAGCCCTCCACATGAAGGGATGGGGCCTGGGAACTCTCTCATCACACCAGACTGTGCCCGGCACAGTCTTTAAGCATTGGGGCTGGTGGTCCTATCATGTGCCCCTTATACCTACAGGCACACAGGGACCGTGAGTGATTATATAATGCCCGCAGCTTGCCTTTGATTGACTTGGACATTCCCGGGAGGGGAATGGCCAGCTGCCATCCATTCTATTGCTTCCCAGAAGGCGGACTTTGTCAGGCATCAGGAGAAACTAGCCAGGACTGAGGAGTGGTGCCCCTCAGTGGATACCCTCTCTGCAACCTCAACCCAGGACACGTCCTCTGCCCCCCTTTACATTACACCTTCCCAGCCTCAGCTTGGCCCTCCTGGATCCCTTCATGGTCAGAGAGTGACCCCTGGTGGCCACCTAGGGAGTGGGTTCTCCCACAGCTCTGAGCTTCGGTAAACAGCCTCGCCATTCTTCCATGCTCACCTGATACAGTAGGTGTCTCTGTCTGTGAAAAAGGACGTACTGTGTGTTTGGGGGAGTTGCCCTGGGATTAGTGGCAGGACCCCACCAGACACAGGTTTTTGCTATACCATCTCCTTCATTCACACTAGGAAACAGCCAGGCTTAGTATCTCAGAGGCAGGAAGGAACCAAGCTCATGTAGGGCGGGGGAGGGACAAGGCTTCTAGTATGGGGGAGGGGAGTGACTAGGTGTCCAAGACTCTCATCACTGGTCCCTAAACAAGAGCAGTCTGGCCTCTCACACTCTCCTCACCCCACACAGCCTATGGCTCATCTCAACTGTCAGTCAAAACCAAATGCCATGCTCTGTGTGATGGATCTTCTCTATCACCCTCAACCCCCCACTGAAGCATGGTCTCCTCCTTCTCCAGGTAGCATCAAAAGATCAAACTGGTCCTCCAGTTTTGGTTAGAGATGTCAGGCAGCCCATGCCCAGCCACATTTGATCGACCTAAGGGAAGTCAGTTGAGTGTCTTTGGGTATGGTCCACTGGGACAGGATCTACCTTGCACTAATTTCAGAGGCCTGGAAACTCTGTTTTTGGGGTGTCCCTTTCAGAATTCCTTGCAGCTTCTTTGGATGTTGCTCCTTTGCTTGTCTGCAGGATCCCCCTTTTCTTTTCATGCAAAAACTGGGTCTTTCTCTGTTTTAGCCCCACCTCCTGGATTAGAAACATGAAGCCCCTCCAGTCAGTGGTGGCTGGAGAGAGGATTAGATTCCCATTGTAAAAAAGAATTTGCAAGCAGATGGATGATAGGAGAATCAGAGAAGGGAAAGGTAAATGGGGAGAAGGAAGGATGGATCATGGATGGACAGATGGATGGAAGGCAATGAAGAATAAGGGATGGAAAATGGATGGATGGATACTAAGTAGATGGGTAAAGGGCAGGGTAGATGGAAGACGACACTAAGGAAGAATGAAGGGCGGGGTAGCAAAAAGGATAGAAGGAAAGGAATAAATGGAGAGATAAATAGATGGGAGAGAGATCAATAAGGGGATAAAGGTGTGAAAAGAGGATGGATGCATGGGGGATACAGGGGAGAAAGAGGAGATTAGGGTGGATGGGGATACAGGGGAGAAAGAGGAGATGAGGATGGATGGGGATACAGGGGGAGAAAGAAGAGATGAGGGTGGATGGGGATACAGGGGGAGAAAGAGGAGAGGATGAATACATGGGGGATACAGGGAGGAGAAAGAGGAGAGGAGGATGGATGGGGATACAGGGGGAGAAAGAGGAGAGGATGGATGCAGTGGGTTTAGAAGGAGTGATGGGGGAGGGGGGAGAAAGATGGGCTCAGATGATTGGTGGAGGGAAGCTGGGTGGTCAGTGACAAGGTGTCAGAAAACTACCAGCCACCAGCACAGGAGAGAAGAGCCGAGTAGGACAAGCGAGGAGAGGGAGCAGGAGGCATTTTAGTCCAGGTGCCTGCAGGTACACCAGGTCTGGGCTTCCCTCAGCAGAGGCTTTCAGAGAGGTACTGAGAGCCAGGAACCAGTGTCCTCTGAGACAGGCACGACCTGGAACAAAGCCCTGGCTCCCAGACTAGAGAGATCAGGAAGCCAGGCCCTGATGTCCAAGGTGGCCCACACCATCAAATTCGCTGTGCCAACTCCTGTAAGTCTGCTAGCACCCAGAGGTCTCCATCGCACAGGAGAGGTGCCTAAGCCTGAGGACCGTGCCATTTGTCTGTGCCCAGGTTGGGTCTTAGAGCAAAGTCCTTGACCTCATGGCAGAGAACCTGGTGCCATCGCTTACCTGGATCCCCTCAATGCGCTCAGTGACAACGTAAGCATGATGCATGGCCACCAGGGGGACCTTCACTCCAGCCATCTGACCCACAGTGCTTGCCCACACTCCTGGGGACAGAATGGAGAGCAACTCAGGACATTCCTCAGCATTCTTGCCTGTCTGACTTCCCACCCCAGAAAGAGGTAGGACCAGAGCTGGGGGGGGAGTCAGAGGAACACCATTCCACCTGCACAGTTGACCACGCAGGGTGTCTGGATGGAGCCATGCTCTGTCTCCACCGCTGCCACCCGCCGCACTCCGAAGTCATCCGTCCGCACACGGATGCCAGTCACTGGGCAGTTTTCAATGACCTGAGGTGGAGAAAAACAGCAACTAAAACCACATGGAGATTTCCGAAGACCTGACCTCCATCCCCAACCTACTGAATGGAACCAGGGGATGCTGCTTCTGTGAGGGACACTTTCTGATTGTATTTCCCTCATTTGATCAGAGAAATGGAAGCCACATCACAAGAAAGCAGAACCCACTTCTTTAGTTGGAAAACTTGTACAGATGTGGGAAGGGTGTGGGAGGGGTGAGGGCACTCACTCAGAAGAGGAGAGGACAGCTGACTGTTTTTCAGTGAGATTCATTTGAGGAATGGAAAAATGTTTATACATCACTTTGTTTTTTTGTTGTTTTTTTTTTTTTGTTTTTAAGTCATGAAATGATGTTTCTATTTATGCCTTCATGGAAACAGAGAAACACACTAAAATGCCCACAGTACTGCCAGACTTTTTTACTTCCTTTTTGCTTCCTACTTGTCTTTTTGTGTGTGCATGTGTTATGTGTAGTGTCTGGGTGTGGGTGGGTGGGTCACATGTGGTGTCTGCGTGTATATGGGTGTGTTCAGGTGCACGAAGTGTGCTGGTTAGTTTTAACTGTCAATTTGAAACACCTAGAATCAGCTTGGAAGAGTCTTAACTGAGGCAGTATCTAGATCAGGTTGGCTGTGGATGTGTCTGTGGATGAACTGTCTTGACTGTTCATTGACCCAGCCCACTGCAGGCAGCACCATTCCCTAGGCTGGGCCTGGACTGCATGAGTGAAGAAAGATAGCTGCGGGCACATTTGGAGGCACATGGGTGCCCTCCTCTGTCTTGGGACAGGAAACCCAGCACTGAGGTTACAGCCACCTACCACATGAGTGTTGGAGATACAAGCGAAGGCCTCATGCTTGTACATCAAGTGCTTTAATCCAGTGAGCCATATCCCCCAGGCCCTGTTTATCATTATAACTTTTCTACAATAAGTGTAGGGTTGAGGCAAATGAAGACCAAATGATAAGAATGGATCCAGAGATTTCCTCTGTAACAGAGTAGCATCCTTGAGTGAAGGGGGTTGGGAATGCAGATATCTGAACAGAATGGACCCAAAGGCTAAGAGCTCCGAACTGGTCCAGGACCACATATCAGGCCAAGGATGGAGCCTATTCTCAGGCCTCAGGATTTGTAAGGAAAGTGGATGGGCTCAAAGCAAAGATTCAGGGTTGGTAGTGATGGGTACCTTAGCTCCTCGAGCCGCTGCTGCCCGGGTGAGGGTGGTGCAGGTGCCAGCAGGGTCCATGGTACCATCCTGTGGCACATACAGGGTCCCATAGAGGTCGTCCACATTCATCAGCGGATACAGATCCTTGGTCTCTGCTGGGCTCAGCACATGGGATTCCACACCATAGGCCTTGCCTAACTAGAGGGACCGAGAAGAAAGTACCTGAGCCCATGGAAAGCAGGTCTTCAGGCCACTCACCCAACCCCAACCCTGCCGCCTCTAGAAGTCTGAGCAGGTCTCCATGCCCAGAGGACCCCTTGGGTCAGCTCTAGCAAGAGGGTGAAGGGGTGGAGCCAGTGCAGAGGCAGGCTCTGGAGCCACACCCCTTTGGCTCTAGCATCTGCTCCAGTGCCGCTTTGTGATGGGTTTGGGGGACTGAACATCCACTCCCAGAAAAGGGCTGACAGAAATTTGTATGGTTGATTAAGAACTTAAACAAGAATGAGCTACAAATTGCTTAGTGTGTCATAATAAAATTAAAATGACCCCCGGTCTCATAGTTTGGGTCTGAGGATTAGGTTTCCAGGTTTTTCTCCAAGAAACACCACCATGATCCTGCCTGGCAGCACTGCCAAACAGATCATGTCCCATATTTAATTAGACCAAGGGCAGCCAATCAAGTGGAGGTGATAACCTATTTAGCAGGGTTCCACCTGACTAGTAATGAGATTCTCTAACAATATTTTTTTTGAGACAGTGTCTTGTGTAGCCCAGGCTGGTCACAAGCTATATAGCCAGAGCTATATGCCATTCTTATGGTACTGATGGACTTCACAGAACTCCACAATATAGTCACTGACTCTCAATATGTGGAGAGAGTTGTTTTACATGTTGAAACTGCTGAATTTATTCCTGATAATACAGAATTAGCTTCATTATTCATACAATTGCAGGAAATCATCAGAAAAAGGGAACATCCTATATTTATATATATATATATATATATATATATATATATATATATATATATATATATATATATATATATATAAAACACCTATCAGATCCCATACAGGTCTGCCAGGACCTCTAGCACAAGGTAATGATGAGATTGATCAGTTACTAATAGGTAATGTGCTAGAAGCCTCAGAATTTCATAAGAAACACTATGTAAATAGCAAAGGTTTGAAGAAGGATTTCTCCATTACTTGGCAGCAAGCTAAGGATATTGTGAAAAAATGTCCTACTTGTTCCTTCTATAACCAAACTCCATTACCTGCAGGGAGCAATCCAAAAGGTATACAAAGAAAAGAAATTTGGCAGATGAATGTAATTCATTTTGCAGAATTTGGAAGATTAAAGTATGTACACCATACCATTGACACCTATTCAGGATTTCAGTGGGCAACTCCTATGAGTTCTGAAAAGGCTGATTCTATGATTACACACCTATTAGAAGTTATGGTCATCGTGGGAATACCTGTACAAATTAAGACTGACAATGCCCCAGCATATGTCTCCAATAAAATGAGGCAGTTCTTTGCTTGTTATATATATGGTGTGTGTATGTATGTATATATATATATATATATAATATTACAGGTATACCACACAATCCCACAGGCCAAGCAGTCATAGAAAGATCCAATCGAACTTTAAAGGATATGCTAAATAAACAGCAACAGGTAACAATGACTCCTAGAAATAGATTGCATAGTGCTTTATTAACCTTGAATTTTCTCAATGATGATGAGACAACAGCTGCGGAGAGACATTGGACGACAGACAAAACTCCTGAGCTAAACCAACTGGTTTATTTCAAAGATGTATTGACCTCAGAATGGAAACCCGGATATGTCCTACATTGGGGAAGGGGTTTTGCTTTTGTTTCTGCAGGAGAAGAAAAGCTATGGATACCATAAATTAATAAAAATTTGATTTGAACAGGAGAAACCTCTTGATGAGGAGAAGTAAAAGCTCATCCACCAATGTGACATCTCTACAAGTTGTAAGAAAAATTTAACAATCAAAGGGTGGGGTAGGGTTCTGGTTTTGTCTTTCCAGGATAATGGAAATACCCATCTTCCAGAAATCATAAGGCCTTGGATATCTGGATGTTTACAGCAGAAAGAAAGAATCTATTGGTACCAATCTACACAGGATAAAATCTCACTGTCTAACATCTATATCTCTACCAATCTAGAAAAGGTGTGGTTCCAATTCAATTATAAACCAAGCTGGCTTTGGAGATGGAATTGGCTCACTCCCTCTCTAAACCCAAGCATATTGCTAAAAGAAAAGGTTGAGAGATTCTTCAGTCCCATATCAGAAGAGCCCTCTGGTGTGGGACAGAAGGAAACCAATAAAAAGAGACCATTGTCTTCAAGATACTAATTCTCTCCATGCTTACTCTTGATTTCTCGGAATCCTTTCTTACATGTCATGTCATCCTTAAATCCAACCTTTCCATTTTGATAAAAAAAAAAAAAATAAGTTTTTCCAATAGCAATCTCCGAAGTCTCCAGAAGGAAGATGGGGCCCCAACAGCAACTCTACCCAATTAGAATGATGCCATGGTAATCATCATCATACAACACTTGCCAGAATTTCAGACACTCTTACCCATTACTCTGAGACTTGCTGCAGAATCTACAGTTAGTCTGAGATTTAACTATCTAGCTTTCTTACAGTACCCAACAGAGATACCATTACCCCCTAAACAGCAGGAAACAATTCTAAGAAAATGAAGCCCCTTCTCCCTAAGGTTTCATATTTCTCAGGGTTATGGATGATGGTTATAGGGTTGGGGTTGGAAGAAACTATTAAACTCAGTATTGTCCTTAAGAAAAGAAAAAAATGTCTAAAAAAAAGGGAAAAGAAGAAATGGAATGGATAGGTATAAGATATTATGGTAGATTATTCTATATACTAGTAAACAAATTTAGTAATAGCAGCCTTAGATAATTTGCACTGTTATGGATTCTTATATATTGATACAAATGTAAACTATTTTTATATTCCTGTTTAAGATAATTTGTATATTGATACAAATACAGAACTATATTGTTATAATGTACATATATTTCTACTCTCATTTGAAATATTTGTATATTGATACAAATGTAAATTTATATCTGTCATACTTTATGTATGTTCTACTTCTGCTTAGGATATTCTGTATATTGATATATATTTAAGATTATTGTCATATTGCATATTGCACTATACATTCCTACCTCTATTATAACTATCTTGTGTATTGTCACAATTTTGAAGTTATCATCCTTTACCATACATTTGCTTATATTTACCTTGTTTACATGAAGCCTTAGTCCTTAGGTTATTTCGGTAGATAAGACTTATAGATTTATAGTCACCTATGCTTGTCATCTCTATAGTTACGTTAGTTAGGTTATCCAGATTTACAGACACATAGGTCGGATGGACAGGTAATCTTCAAACAGTTCATAGACCTACAGAATATGGCATTTAAATAACTTAGAATTCTGTTGACATGAGACACAATTGCTCCTGGCAGCACCAACTTGATCCTGAGAGAACTTTGGACTTCTAAGACATTTCCATTTGGAAGTTTTCTTCTTGGCACAAATGGCCTATTGGGCAAAGAACTGCCCTTGCCTCAACTGCTGACAATATGAGTGCTATCCTTCTGGATAAGCGGGACACAAGGAAAAGTGACTTCTGAACTCTGCCAAGACAGGGTAAGATGGTCTTTCAGAATTCCTGCTTCTGAAAATGGTCTGTCAGATACTTTAGGCCTGTAGCCAATTTGAATGCACCAACAATGCTGAGAAACATTAGGTGACTATCCAGGCTGCCAGCTGTCTTTGTCTACTCTTGCAAGATTCTCGAAAGTTGCTTGCATCCATCTTCCATTTCTCAGGTACCATTATATTCTTTCTCAGGTCTTTGATGGGATTGAAGACTAGCAGTTATAGTTAGAACTTAATATATATATATATATATATATATATATATATATATATTATCTTAGATGGAAAATATTAAGTATCAGATTTAGGTTCTTTAGAATAGGACACTTTTTGGAATGACCTTTGTAACACATCATTTACCTACGCTCTAGACTTCTCTGGATTTTAGTATGTTTCTTGCTTGATATTGTTCGCATTGGTGGTAGTCCCATCTTATCTAGGTCATTATCCCTCATTACTCCTTGACAATATTTGATAACATTCCGTTGTATATAGTCTTGTATTAGGTTAGAACCTTCTTATTTAGACAAAAGGGGGAGCCATTCCAGCTTTGATCTGGAAGTTCCAACCCCCATTGAGGCTTCAGTAACTGTCACACCTACAAGGCGGGCCGAGAGGACCCTGAAGACCCGAGATCCGGATGTGCCAGTTCTCTTGGTTCCTGGACCTTGGAAGATGGAGGTAGACCAAGCAGAGTTCTCCAGAGAACACCGCCAGACTGTGCCACACCTTTCCCAGACCCTGTTACCTATCCCTTCATTTGTGAGTTACCCCACAAAATAAACCTCCCTTTTAACTACATGGAGTTAGTTGCCTTAATAATTTCACCAATAAAGGATGACCTTAAACTCCTGATCTTTCTGTTGTAGTAAGAGGCATGCACCACTATGCCAGGGTTTGGATAACTTCATAGGTAAAACTCAGTAACTCTGTATAGGTCTGAATTCAAGGTCAAAGAGCAGGTGAGCTACCACACGTTTCATTCAGAGTTGTGGGTGAAACCCAGGGCTTTGTGCACACTAAGCAAGCACTCTACCAACTGAGCCCCATCCTCCATACTCCCTGGGAATTTTGAATGAAGAGGGTAGTCATGCCTCTCCATCCAGGTAGCCTAGCCAGCAAAGAGCAGCCATAGGGTTTGAACCCAGATCTGTAGGCCCTTGTTTCCAGCGCCAAGGAATTACTGCATGCACTTTCTGCTGGGGCCTCCTTCACCTCGCTGTACCCCCACAAATAATACAGCATCTATGTGAGCTCCCAAAAGGCACACACCCCACCTTTCACCCTAGGGAATATGGTCACCGGCCTGAGCCCCCTGCAGAGAGCATGCCCAGCTTTCCCTAGGAGCATACCCACTGACCTGAGCCCCTGCAGAGAGCATGCCCAGCTTTCCCTAGGAGCATACCCACCGACCTGAGCCCCTGCAGAGAGCATGCCCAGCGAAACCTAGGAGCATACCCACCGACATGAGTCTCTTGTACTCATCCAGGCGCTGCCTGTTAGAGGCAATGAAGAGGCCACCATTCTGGATCCAGCCTGTATGCATCCCAGTCTCCTCCTCCAGATCACGGCTCACCACTTGCCTTGTGTGGGCCAGAAGCTCTACCTCCACATCACTGGGCCGCAGCTGCCACAATAAGCCTGGCAAGAACAGGGCACCATCAGTCTCCCGCAAGGTGCAGTCACACCCACTTCTTCCAGCCAAATAACGGGCAGCAATGGGGAGCCCAGGGAGGTTGAGCGGGACATGGCCTGCCACAGTTGGAGGTTAGGGCCATTCTGGGGCAGCTCCAAGTGACAATATCAAGGGCTTCCATTCACAAGTGCCATCTATGTGCCAGGCCTGGTACAGAGTCTAGTCTAGGGTGACCTCAAGAGTCCTCAGCAGCTCTTGAGAGGCCTCGGCCAGCCTCAAACTGCTGTGTAGTCAAGAATGAACTTCAGTTCTTCCTCTCCCTGTCATGATAGGCCTAGGCCACTAAATCTGACTTTGAGAGGTTATAGGTAAAATTCATAGGCACCAAATAGTTGAGTTCAAAGTCACAGAGCAGGTGAACGTGAGACAGAACACTGACTGGACCCAGATATTCCAGTCTTCTTAAGATTGCTACTTTCAACAGCAGAGGCTGAGTGGTAGAGGCTAGAAATGAGGCTGGTGTGACATGGAGGGGCAGAGCTTGACAGTCCAGCTGGGTCTGGCCTTGGGAGATGGAGTGAGGGCCTAGAGCAATGGTTCTCAACCTTCCAAACGCTGGGACCCTTTAATACAATTCCTCATGTTGTGGTGCCGCCAACCACAAAATTATTTCATTGTTACTTCATAACCATAATTTCACTACTGCTATGAATCATAATGTAGATAAAAGACCCCCCAAAGGGCTCACAACCCACAGGTTGAGAAGCACTGGCTTAGAGGCAATATACTATACGCTGCCAGACTGTACCAGCCCTCCATGCTCCAAGTTCAGCAGCCTCATGTTGACCTCTTGAGAGCAGCTGTTCACACCACATCTAATTGGCTGCTGTGCACCAGGGCTGAGGACTGGGGCTCGAGAGGTGGCCCAGAGGTTAAGAGCACTGACTGCTCTTCCAGAGGTCCTGAGTTCAATTCCCAGCAACCACATGGTGGCTCACAACTGTCTGTGACTCCAGTCCCAGGGGACCTAGTACACTCACACAAATACACATGTGAGCAAAACACCAATACATATAAAATAAAAATAAATTATTTTATAAAAAGGAGTTGAAGACATGCAAACCACGGGTGCTTAATGATTGTGCACAGGGTCAGTTAGGAGAGTTCCACAGAAGGTGCAATTCCTATCACACTGGTCCATCCATCCTCCAGTAGGCATGCCTCTACCTGATGGCTTTTTCTGGGGAAGGGGCTTTTGCTCTTGGTACAGACAGCTACCTGGACCTAGCTTCACCCCTACCCAGAGGGCCACAGGCAGCGCCTACCACTGTCCCTATCACACCCCAACCATACATCTTTGCTCTCCAACTCTGTTGCTCCTCCCAGACTGACCCCCCGCGCGCGGTGTCCACCCACCCACCAGCACCCGGGCTCCCACCTGCTGTGTGCCAGGTGGTCCCAGAGGTCAGCCGCTCTCTCTCCAGCAGCACTGCTTGGCTAACACCCAGCTTGGCCAAGTGGTACAGGGTCTGGCAGCCCAAGCTGCCCCCGCCAATGACCACAACATCAGCTGTGCTGGGCAGAGGCTGGCTTGGTCCTCGAGGCACCGCCGAGGAACCTTGTGCCTCCTCCTTCAGGGTCCGCTGGTACGGGACATTCTTCTCGGTGGTGGACCGGGCCTCCCTGGCTAGGGGCTGTAGACCCAGGTTCCGGGCAGATCTCCCTTGAGAACAGGTGGCAGCTACACGCAGGGCTCCTCGGCTCAGCAAAGCCATGGGGACTCAGGGCTTCTGTACCTTGGGGAGCCAACAAAAGAGTCAGGCTGGGTGGGGTGCGGTGCAGACACTGTAGGGGTTGGACTAAGTGCGTGTCCGTGTAACCGAGGCTCCCATACTACACCCATGGCCTTTCTGCTGCTTCCCTGTGATAAGTATTCACTCACTCATCCACTCATTCATTCACTCACTCATCCACTCACTCATTCACCTACTCATTCACTCACTCATCCACTCACCTATTCACTCGCTCATTCATTCACTCGCTCATCCATTCACTCACTCATTCACCCATTCACTCACTCACCCACCCATTCACTCACTCATTCATTCTACCCATTAACTCACCTACTCACTCACTCACCCACTCACTCACCCATTCACTTACCTATTCACTCACCCACTCACTCACTTACCCATTCACTCACCCACTTACTCACTCACCCATTCACTCACTCATTCATTCACCTATTCACCCATTCGCTCACTCTTCACTCACTCACTCACCCATTCACTCACTCATTCATTCACCCATTCGCTCACTCTTCACTCACTCACTCACCCATTCACTCACTCACTCACCCATTCACTCACTCACTCACCCATTCACTCACTCATTCATTCACCCATTCACCCATTCACTCACTCACTCACTCACTCACTCATTCAGCACTGATGTATCAAGGGGTGGATCACAGCAGGCTCTAGCGGGGCTCAGGGGAGACAGCTCTGGGTAGGGTGTGGATGCCAGAGAAGTGGGGTTGACACAGCTGGCAGATACCCCAAATATCTAAGGAAGAGGGTTTATCCAGAGAGGAAGGGCACATGAGGACTGTTGTGGAATATTCCTTTACACTGTGTGGGCTAGGCACAAGAAAGAGCCCTCAGAGGGGCGCTGAGTGTCCTCACAGGAGCATTAGGGAGCAGAAGGCATGATATAGAGGTGAGAACATCCAGGGCCCGGCGAAAGTTTATCACCAGCTTCCCGGTCATGTTGAGGTCCCTGTCCTGGCCTGAGCTAGAGAAAGGCCCTAGAACTGATGGATTAGGGTTGTGAGAAAACACCACAGCCCCAGAGGGGCCATGACTGCACTGATAGGGATGTGTGAGGTCACCTGCACACAGGGAGAGCCAGGCAGAGGTGGGTAGCTCTGTGGAGGAGGCAGTGGGGTTAATAGCCCCAAACTGGTGCCGGCAGTACACCCAGATAAGGCCCTCGTACAACCCCCCAGGACAGTCCCTTCTCAAGCCCACATAAGCCATTGCTCCTTCAGTGGCTCCCAACAGAAGCTAATAGAGGTTGTGGTGTCTAGACCTCCCCCTCCCCCAGCGCCCCGGCATCTAGTTTTCAGATGGGACTCAGATCCTGGCTTAACAGGTCTCACTTCTCTCTGTTCCATCCACAGTCTTTCCAACTACCCTTAAGGGCTCATCAAAAGCCTTTCCTTCAGGAAGCCTCCCCGCACCTCGCTATCCACCAAAAGGTAATGATAAGAGTGTACCAAGAATAGTGGTACCCAGGGCATCTCCTGGGGAGTGGATCCCTGCCCAGCACAGCAAAGGAAGGGTGTCCCCAAGGTGTTTCTTGTACTTTTTCCTCAGATGAGCAGGAAAAGCAGACTTTGGCTGTGACCCAGAGTGCTGGAGTGAGTGGAGCCAGCTTCCCTATATTAGTGACTGCTACCAAGTGGCCAGTTAACTGAGAAAGTCACCCCATCATCAGGTGTGGGTGACAGGCTCTGTGCATTCACTCACTCCCACAGAATGACCTGAGGCTCATGACTTGTCTCTGTTTCAGGGGGAAGAGACTGAGGCAATGAAAGACTTCTCTGTGTGGCTGCACTGAGCAAAGGGCGGTATGATCCAAAAGCCAAATGTTCCCGGTTCCCAACGCAGAACCCACTATGGCACCGTACCCCATCTGTGAGCACTCCTGAGCCCTCACCGGACACAGCAGGAGACAGAGTGAGTCAGAGCCAAGCCGCTCACCTCAGCACCCCACTCCAAGGGTCGGGCCCAGCAGTCTATGCTGACAGGCCTCCAGGGTGGGGAGTGGTTGGATTTGCAGGCAGGAGCTGTCCTTGGCCTTACAGCCTCTCGGGTCATTCCCATCCCTACGGTGACAGCTGCCGGTCTCTGCGGCTTCCGTGGATGAGACATCCCCCTTGGCAGGAGTCTATACATACCTTAGTCTTTGAATGTCTTTAGTTTTCCAGAAGCTCCTGAGAGGGTCCTAGCAAGGGAAAGTCAGCATGATATGGACCCAGTCGAGGCTCTGCAAGGCCCGGCAGTACCTCCACCTTAGGACACCACACAAGCTACCACACACCTGCCAGAGGCACCTCCCTCCTCTCCAGAATGCCAATGCTGCTGGCCTGGGGAGCTGCCACGTGCCCCTTCCCTGGCAGCCCAGCCAGTCACGGCAGGGGTGGGGGGTGGGGCAGCCAGGCCCCCAGCCTGCTCCTCCTTCAGAACAGCTGTTTCATTAACCTGACCTCTGGCCCCTGCAGCTCTCTCCCTCGGCTTCCTAAGGATCAGGGCACAGGACACATGGAGTGAGAGCCCAGTCATAGGCCTGAGGTCTCAGGCACAGGGCCCTCTTTGAAGGCTGCAACAGGGTAGAAGGGGACCCGGGGGGCAAGGCACTCTGCAGAACCCTCCCATAAGGGAGCCCCCTCCTGTAACCCCACGTCACCCACGGTCTTCCCACCTATTCCATGGTCCCTTCAGTCAGAGGCAGAGAGAGGTCCCAGCTAGCCAGCAGCCAGTTCCAACCCTGCCCATGAAGGGGCTGCCAGGACACTGCCCCTCCCTTCTTTCCCAAGCTGCATCTGGGTCTAGCTGATCAGGGCCACCCACTCCCTCACTGCTGGCCCAATGTCCTCGCCTACAACTGGGGCAGGAATGCACCGCCCACTACCCCAGCTTCCTGGCCAGCCCCGCTGGGGCAGCTGCCAAGTGGGCAGTTCTCCTGGCTGGCCAGCCCAGCAGGGCTGTGAAACCCGAGCCCAGCTCTCGGTGACCTCCCCCTCTCACGTTTCCTTCCTAGCTCAGGAGTCTCCATATTGCTGTGGTGACCCCGGCATTCCGTCTTCCCATGCTTGCCCACCCTGGTTCCCCATCCCCTGAATGAGCTGGCTGCATAGGCAGATCATCCTTCCTTGAACTGAGGCCCCTGGTGAGGTCATCTTGGCACAAGTATGTGTCTCCAGCCCCAGCTTGCTCACTCCTGGGACCAGACAGAAAGTTCACTGTCCAAGGAAGCCAGCAAGGAGCCTGTGCTCACATCGCAGGGGCTGCCCCCGCATCCTGTTCTCTAGATCCCTCCCTGCTTCAGATTCCTACCTCCCTCTGGCTTCTGGGAATACCTGAGTCCACGGGCCGTGGAGGAGGTCAAGCAGCTGCCCTCAGTCTGCCTGTACCCAGGACATTGTGCCCATTCCAGGCAGAAGTAGACGCCTCTAGTGAATCCAGGAAGAAGCAGTTATGTTTTGAAACCTCTGGATGTCCAAAGAATAGAAAGAGGTTCTGGGACCAGATGGCCCCCACTTCTGCCCCAGCTGGGGTAGAAGGACGGAGATTTTGCCCGCAGCCCTACTCAGCACATTGTAGCGCCCAGTCAGGAAGGGGCAGGGGTACTGGGTGCTGGAATTCACAACTGGGGATGCTTGCACTCTTACTCACATGGAGCTGTCCAGCTATCTGCCTTGCTGCCAGCTTGCCTCTCATGTACATTTACTGAGCACCTACTGTATACAAAGTAGCTGCTGGGGACCCAGAAACACCTAAGACCCAGGCCTGGCTTAGAGGGGCTTGGGAAACAGGAAACAAAAATGGAGGGGAGAGGCCCCACATGGCTGACCGAAGAAGAGCTGCTTTGCCGCCGGCCCGAGTGAGACCTTTCAGAGGAGGTGGCAGGGACTCTGACTGGCCTCTGTTGCCACAGATCTCAGTCTATGCCTTGAGGGCGGGCTGGTTTCCTGTCCCACCAGCTTGAGGCTTCCCTGGAACAGTGTGAGATCGTGAGACAGGGAGGGGAGCTACCTGGTCCCTCCAGATGCAGCCTGTTCCAACAAACTGAGGTCAAGCTGTGCTCACTAGACAGGGTGACAGGCTGAGTGGAGAGAAGGAAGAAGGAACGCGGCCCAAGTCTTTTTCTGAGTCCCAGTCTCAGGGGTGGTGAGGGAGGGACACCTGCTTAATACAGCCCTGGGGGCGGTGGCTGGGCCAGGCTCACACTCTGAGACTGACCCTGGCAGTTTCGGAGCTGTCCTGAGGCCAGAGAACAGCACGGTCTCCAGGACTTTGGATAGGGGTGGTGGCCGGAGGCTGGGCCCGGTGGCTGGTCAGCACTGTAGGAGTTGTTGTTGACCCTAGCACGTCACTCTGCTCAGGTCAAGGAGAGGTGGGAGGCTGTGTCCCCGAGTGCACAGCTCACATCCAGGGACTCGAGGACAGGGTCCTGATGACGCTCCCTTCTCCCACCACACAGGCAGAAGTGGTCCACCCCACCCCACAGCTCATTCCACCGTACCCCACCACACACCACTCTGTCAGTTTCACAGCGGTCCTGGAAATTTCTCTCTTGGTTTGTCTCTCCTGGTGTGTGTGAGGGGCGTGGTAAAACCAAATGGCAGCTCTGTGGGTAGAAAAGGGAAAGGTTCGTTCCAAACCGCCAAAGCTGTCTCGGGGAAAGTAGAGAGAAGCAAGAGGGGAAAATCTCCAAGGTAATAAGAATGGGCATCTGGGAGAAGGGAGCCTATCAGCTGGAGGGGGGCCTTGAGGTGTACAACAAGGATTTGTGAGTAGAGCCGGAAGGAGCCTGGAGGCTAGAATGGACTTTGATAAGCTGATAGGCACCACAGGCCCATGTTAATGGGAGAATTGCATGTCCCTTTAGCCAGAGATAACGGAAATGACTCCTTTCGGTAAGTGGGAAGCAGTTTCACAGGTTCCTGAGGAACGCTGGCTTTTATCCAGCAGAAATCCTCCTGTACTCCAGGCTGAGCTCATTTCTGGCCATTTGGACTCCATTTTGAAGTTTGGGGAGCTGGAGTTTCCTTTGGACCTGACACTAGCACACTATGAAGAAGACCACGGTACAAGCAGAGGTCACCGTTGATCCCATTCTCTGGGGTGAGGGATTATCTCCAGGCCATGACCCTTCCCAGCTGTACAAAATCAAACAAGAGTTGTGGCAGACTGACCTCCCCTGCCCTCAAGACCCCAAGACCATTCCTTCTAACTCAGCTGGGTTCCCACTGCTGGCCAGCCTTCCAGGGCAGAAGGGTTGCAGGCCACCCCTACCTCGGTAGACGTCCCCCAGCAGGAAGGTGTTGGAGGGAGGGTCTCCTGCCAAGCTCCACATGTGGTCCTGGAAGAGTCCAGAGCAGAGAGAGAAAGAAGTATATTGAGTGTGGCCAGCAGACTGGACCGGGCCATGAGAGAAAGAGAAATACACAGAGAAAGGAAGGGATGAGGGAGGGAGGGAGACACAGCAGAGCTATATGGGGAATGAGTAGCTGGGGGGAAGGAAGCCCATGAGCTGGAGGGAAGTTAGGGTGGGGAGAAGGTAAGGGGACCCAGGATGCTAGCATGGACTTTGAAATGTGTAACTGGTACCTGTGATACTGAGGGAGTCTGGCAGCCAGCAGGAGCTTTGAGATACTAATGGGCACCAAAATGGCCCTTCTGGCTTTTGGACTTTGGGGAAATGGAGTCTCCTTTGGACCAGACAAGGACCAGGTGCACAGGAGCATGGATGCTCAGCTGCAGTCACTCTGGGCAGTGCTAGTGTGGAGGACCGACAGGGGCCAGTCAGCATGCATCTGTATGTTCAACCTCTCAGAGGTGATAGGAATAGCCTGTCATTGTAGAGATGAGAAAACTGAGGCAGCACAATGTTATTCACTAAGCAGCGCTGTTCACCGTGTGAGAAAAGCCATGAGGTACAATAAAACCCACTAAAAGTTGATTAAGGGAAGGAAACAGAAAAGGGTGCTTAAGCCTAGGGAAAGACCGTGTAGGAAGAGAGGGGCAGAGGGATGAGTGTGACCCGCTTTTGTAGACTTCCCCCACACATGCGCATATGGGCTTTTGTAGCTATGCCATGCATGTGCATAGATTACGTGATCACACTGTGCACAAATTATGTGATCACGCAATGCACAGATTACATAGGATGTAAGGCCCTGGGATGACTAAACATCTTGCCAGCGCATGCACGGTCATGGGGAAGTGGCTAGGAATTCTAACAAACACAGCTCTGGGGTGCCAGATGGCCACAGGCCACTGATAAGTTTCTAGAACATTGTTAGAGGCATTGTTCATGTCCCCAGCATTTAAATTTTCCAAGAAAAACGTAGAGCAAAGGGGCTGGGGGATGGCACAGCCAGCAAAGTGCCGCTGCACAAGCCCGAGTCTGAACCCCAAATCCATGTTTAAAAAGAAAAGGCCAGGTGCAATGACGCATGCTTGTAATTCCAGCACAAGCCCCAGAGTGTGATCCCCAATATCCATGTCAAACAAAACAAAACACCAAGAAACCAGGCTCAGTGGCGCATGCTTGTAGTCCCGGCACCGAGGAGGTGGCGACGACGCTAGCCAGTCTGCCTCACCTATTTGCTGAGTTCCAGGCCAATGAGACCCTGTCTCAGAAAACAAGGATGCAGGGTAAATCCGGTGTTAGTGAAAGGACCAAGCAGATGCCATAACAGGCTGCTCAGTCTTCTCTCAGAGATCAGGCCTCAATTTCAGTTTCCTGAGACTTGAGCAAGCAGTTTCTGGGAGGGTCATGAACAAAAGACATAGTCCTTGCAGTAGCTCCCTTTCTGCACGTACTCTGACCGCTCAAGGTTCAGCCAGTTGTTTACTGTCTGGGACCCCTCGCCAACCTAGAGCTACATTCATGGGTCAATGTGAACGTGCTAGGCCAACCAGCCTCCATAGCATCTCAAGGACAAAGCCTGGGACTTGTCCAGGCCTGCCCCAAAATGATAACTGTAACCCCCAACCAGTAAATCCAAAGGTTACACCCTCACCCAATCATATGATGCCAAGGCTTGTACCACCCTGCTTGAGGTTTTTCCCTTTAAAAACCCCTCACCCTGAGAGCTCAGGGCTGTCTTCCTCCACCCTCTGTGTCGAGTGCTGGACACAGACTAAGCCTGGGCTTGCTTGTTATCAATAAACCCCTGTGTGCTTTGCATCGGATATTGACTCTGTGGTGGTTTTACTCGGGGGTCTTGCAACTTAGGCACAACATTGGTAAACCGAGAACCACCCACATTCCAGAACCAGGTGGTCCCTCCTCCCACCTTCAGTGACCCCGCACCAGCAGTCACGTCATCATCAGCTGCCAAGTGAGACACGTTTCCACTATTGCCACAAGCTGCATACTCAGAGCCCACATAGAAAAACAGTTGTAAAACTTCGCAGTCCTAATGAGCTCTCTGCTTACCGTTGCATCTCCTTTTAGAATAAGGAAGCAACAAGTCTCCAAAATATTTTGGATTGGTATGGATTTTTTGTATGATGATAAAAATTTAAGGTTATATGTGATTCAACTCTGGTTTAGAATACACTGTATATGATGATAAAATTTTAAGGTTAGAAAGATCTACTCAGATTAACAAAAGCTGATTTAAGATGTATGCCTAACTACTTAGGCCTTTGCTAACTGTTCAACACCAAGCTTCCAGAAAATTTAGATAAGTAACAACATATGTTTGATAAATAAGGTATATTTGATAAATAAGATTCATAAATTCCTAAGATCTTCTCAGGACCAAATAATATTTGTCTGGCTTCTTTGTCTTGGTAACTTTGTTAAGCTTGGGCAATTTGGATAAACTGAGCCAATCAAAAAAATTATGACAATCTATAATAGTACACTATAAAAGATCAGTAAAGTTTCCAGTCTCTCCATGGACTAACATTTACTAAATTTATGGTTTATTTTGATACTAAAGGATCTTCAAATCAAAATTTTAAGACTCAAACTCAAACATAAGACTCAAAAAATATAAAATCCTAATCTTATAAAAGCTAATAACTTACTGTAAACTGTTAAAAATAATTAAGACATGCAAGTTAATGATCAGCCACCTTATAAATGATCAAATTCTTTAATGTGTTCAGAACTATACTTGTAGTCATGCTATGTATTAATGTAATTTACAGGAATAAGCACTATTTAGCCTCCTGTATATATATCTCCAAAGTTAAACCTAAAACAAGTAACTAGAAACAAGAAAAGTTTGTTTAATTTAGATACACTTAATAGATAATGATCCTCAAAACTTTTCAGAGGTCTGCTGAATATGGCATTTAAAATGTTTAGTGGAAAAAGCTGACTATAACAGAGACCCCCCAGCCTCTAGCAGTGACCCCAAGGCCTCCGAAGAAGATGATGGGCACAGAAGAACTCTACCTGGAGCTTTCTTTAAATATAAGATGTAAAAATGAAAAACGTTTCAGATTTCCTTCCCTCTCTATGCTATTGTTACATTAAGACTGCAGAAGTTCAGAATTTTAACATCAATCAACAGAATTCTGATAAGCTATTAATCTGGCTCTGGTGAGCACTGACTGCTTTTATCATAGTCACAAGCTCAAATTTTTAAATTTCCTCTGGTTGTCTTCTAAGTATAGACTTAAAGTGCTTCTCATTGTGCTAAAAATATATGTCTAATTTATATACACCCAGTTTTCTGGATAGAGCAAAGTGTTCATGATTTTAAACCAAATCATTTTGGGTCCTCAAGTTTCTACTATAACTCAAAGGCCTGAGTCTACTGCCTTTTCCACAATGTGGATTTCTGTAATGATTATAAACAATGGTGATGCTAATGTATCTAAAATTTACCTCTTTTTATAAACTTAAAAAATTCTTGTGAGCTTCAGGGAATTGACTTGAATCCACCTCTCACTGGTCAAATGGACTCCAGATAAGTACAGTCAGTCCAACAGCCTGTTTCCCCACCTGCCTATTCCACTTATTCCTGAGGCTGGAATCTTACCCCCTTTCCCTGGTCTTGGGACTCCCCTCCACCAACTACCAGGATCATGGGTCTAAAAGTTTCAAATGTACACCTAAGGAAAAAATTCCCCTTATATTTTTTAACTTTACCTTCTGCCCAAATATATATCTGTTCCAGCATCCTGCCAGCTCCAGGTGTTTCCTCAAAATCTGTATCCCAGACACCTTCAGAGCGGCGGCCCTAGGTGTTCTAGCCTCACAAAGTACTTCAATTGCTGCCTGCAAGTCTCTAGCCCCAGAAGGTCTCACAGAGCCTTGTCAGCGAGTGAAGCAGCCTGCTCTCCTAGACTTGGCCCAGCATCCCAGCTTTCTTGGGTCCCCAAAGATGTTGATGCCCCCAGACAACAGGAAGCAGTCTAAAGAAAATGGCGCCCCCGTTCCTGCCTCACCAGTCACCCCTTCCTATTCCCTCACTTTTTATAATAAATAAGAGGGAAGAATGTTAGTTAACTGAGAACCACCCACATTACAGAAGCAAGTGCTCCCCAATCCTGCCTTCAGTGACCCAGCACCAGCAGCCACATCATGCAGGTCAGGAGGCTCACGCGGCAGCGGTTCTTGTAACCACTGCCAGAAACGCGCGTGTTCAGCGGCCGATAGAGCACCGTGTCAGGAAGAAAGATGCCCGTTCTAGGTGTCTTTCAAGTTCTGTGGCTGTAGCAGCCAGATTGGATCACAGCCTTCCGCCCGATCCCTCAGCAAAGCATGCCTGCTCTGCAGTCTGAGCACATTGGCAACATTCCTCCCCCGGCCCCTGGCCCGCTCTGAGTGGGCTCCAGTGGCCGCAGCGAGACCGCTGTGGTTGTTGCTGGGACATTCCGCTTGCCCACCAGTGACCACACTGCAGCCTGTTGGCACTCCCCTTTTTTTAAAATCTGCCCCATGCAGGTCAAACAACTTCACAGCTCCAGCCAGAGCAAGGTACAGTGAGTGCTTCAGGACCTGCCTTGGCGCTACACCTATGACACCTACTGGCAAAACATCAATACTACATCCAAAAATCATCAAATGAACCAGTCATTCGCCCAACCTGGTTAATTACACCTGGAACATCTGGACACTCAGGACAATATTTCGAGGATCTTATCTGAGGTAAATACTTGATAATTTCACACCTTAAACTGATTAATAAATAAAAAATTACTTTACAAATTTTAAGTATTTCTTATATTATGGTGGATAATGTAACCATTCAGGAATTTAAAAACTCCTTTGTTTATACTATGGATGAAATTTTACAAGACATATATGACCTTCCTGGGATGTATACAGTTTTCATCATAATGGTAATTAGCAAAGTAATTCATATCATATCATTAAAAAACTGCACCAAATATGAGACATTAATGGGACTGATACAGACTTTGAAAAGCGGTAATGAGAACTTAAACAAAAGGATTCATTCTTTGGAATCTGCTAATTTACCACATGAACTTCAGTCTGCTAATAATAAATGGACATCCAGATTTAATTCTATTGAAAATAAATGTGAAAAACTAATGGATAACTGAGTAAGTCTGCAAAGCAATCTTAATGTCATACAGATAATTTCTAAGGAGGAATAATCACCATTAATTGATAGAATGAAATCTTTGGAATCATATGTTTATGAGAGATTTAAAGAACATCGAGGAAGCTGTAGTTACCTATGGTATACATTCAACATATGTGAAACAGATATTAAATACATGGTCTTCTAGAAATAGGATCACATCAAATGACTGGAATCAGTACCAGCTGTATTATAATACAGCCACCAATTACAATGGAAAAGCTGGTTGAGAGAAGCTAAGGCCCTTGAGCAGCAAGGTAAGATTAGAGGTTTTCAGATTTCCCAAGATAAAATTCCTGGTGAGGGCTGCTTTACTGATATAGATGCACAACCTACCTTTAATGAGCATACATTATCCATATGCCATGTGGCAGCCTTAAATGCTTGGGAAAAGATTCCAGAACCAGAGAAACTAACTGAGCTATATATGAAGGTCTTCCAGGGGTCAAAAGAACCATTTACTGATTTTTTTTTTTTATAAAGACTGACCAAGGTTATAAAGAAGACAATGTCAGACCAAGAATTAAGATGAGTATTAATTCAATCTTTGGCTTTTGAAAATACTAATATAGAATGCAAAAGAATACGTGAACCTTTAAATATCAGATCAGCACCCATAGAAGAACGGATTCAACACACAATCAGTGCTGAGTCTCTTAACTACGGTGATGAGGCTCGGATAGAAGAGGAGATTTCCAGAGGTATAAAGAGGCATCAAAGTGCCAAATGTTTTAACTGTGGTAAACCAGGCCATATAAGAAGAAATTTTACACAGGGCTCTCCTAGAAGCAATGCTTCTTCTAGAAATCACTCAAACAGGAGACCTCAACCTTCTGGATTATGCAGAAGATGTGGCAAAAGCTGACATTGAACCAATGAATACAGACCAACAAGAGACATACGAGGCAACCCTTTACCAAGAGATCAAGGGAGCAAAGAGAACCAAGACAGCATATGGCCAAAATGGCTGAGTTATATAGGAATCAGAAGCTGGGGGGAAAGATGCAAAGCTCAGCTGGGATGGGGAGGGCTGGAGAGGTTTAGGGTAGGGAGCAGGAGTGGAGGGTGAGTGCTGAGAGGAGCGAGGACTCTGAAACAGGTACTTGAGATGCTCTTGTCCCAGGTTTCTTTGAGACCTAACAGTGGCCACCCTGCCCCACCATGTGCTTGCTGGACACACTTAGATGGGGTATATTTAGTCCAGTTGACAGGAGTCCTTGTACTGGCTAGTTTTTATGTCAACTTGACACAAGCTAGAGTCATCAAAGAAGAGAGAGCCTTAATTGAGAAAATGCCTCTATAAGATAAGGCTGTAGGCAAGCCTGTAGGACTTTTCTTCTCTGTCTCTCTGTCTCTCTGTCTCTCTGTCTGTCTGTGTGTGTGTGTGTGTGTGTGTGTGTGTGTGTTTCCTGTCAGGGTTTCTCTGTGTAACAGTCCTGGCAGTCCTAGAACTCCCTTTGTAGATCAGGCTGGCCTCAAACTCAAGGGATCCAGCTGTCTCTGAATCCCAAGTGTTGGGATTAAAGGTGTGTACCACCATGCCCTGCAGGACATTTCTTAATTAGTGATTAATGGAGGAGGGCCCAGTTCATTGTGGGTGGTGCCACATCCCTGGGCTGGTTGGTGGTCTTTGGTTCTATAAGAAAGCAGAATGAGCAAGCCACGAAATGTAAGTTAGTAAGCAGCACCCACCCCCCAGGGCTTCTGCATCAGCTCCCACTTCTGCATGAGCTCCTGCTTCTGTATCAGCTCCTGTTTCCAGGGTTCTGCCCTGTTGGAGTTCCTTTGATGATTAACTATAATGTGGAAACAAGCTGAATAAACTCTTACTTCTCCAAGTTTCTTTGGTCATGCTGTTATATCACAGCAATAGTAACCCTGACTTAAGACAGTCATCCATCATTTCATCCTCTTACATGTTCCACTAGCCTGAGGAGCTTTGCTTCTCAACTGTTTTCCAGGATTCTGGGGCTGATTTCTCAACAAGCACCCAGGGCATAGATACCTCTGAAGAACATCCCTTGGGGGCCCAATCATCCAGGAAACTGTACCTCACAGGGAGGGAAGATCACTAGCATTGTAAAGCTCACTCCCTACTAGGTTCAATGTCCCAGGGTTCCTAGGAAAGGCCAGAAGTACCAACAGCTGGTGGCCCCAGCACTCAGCCCTTCCTGAAGAGGGCTCTTGGCAGGAAATACTGCACCCTGGTGGTTGTTTGTGAGTTCTACAACCTGAGAGAGCTGAATCCTGGCCCAAGAATGGGGCCATGGGTAGGCAGGACTGATGTTCCACTGTTCTGTCAGCCTGGGCTCTCATACAGCCCTGCAGACACTACTTACCAGCCACCATCTCAAGGAAGTCCTGTTCACCAAGCAATAAGAGAGAGGGCCAATGGGACAGGAGAGGAAGAAGCAGGGACCCTGTTGTGAGGAGCAGGGAGCCCACCTCCTTGCTCGTTTCCCTCAGCTCTACCATCCCCTAGACCACTCACTGGAGACTTGTCCAGCATGCCATAACTCCATCTGTTACACTGCACACATTCCAGGCTATGCTGTGGCATGTAGTACAGCCCTGGGTTATTACCACTATTGTTCTCAGCCTTTGTTCACATTTAGTAATGAACTTTTGAATCCAGTGGGAGATGAGGGCTGCTACCTGCTTCAGGCTCTGACCTGATGCTATTTCCACGGTGTGAATCCTCCCACTACAGCCAATTTCAGGCTACAGTGGGGAGGACACGCTATCACTAACTGTGGATGCTGAGGACACAGCTCTGTGGGCTGGCCTGAGCAAGTCCTTCTGTCCCTGTAGAATGCTCTGTCTTGGGGCACAGCCACGGTGGCTGCCTGTCGACACCTGCCTGGTGAGTCTCCTCCCACACATCTGCTTTTGGTGCCTCTGCGGCACCCAGTCCCGTGCCCATATTTAGGTGTGGTACTCGGCCGAGGTCTTCCATAGATAGTGGTTAAAAACTCCTCACACAGGTTGACTAAGCAGAACTGGAGGCCTGTCATCCCTCTGAACTGCCTGCCTTCGTCATCTGTCTCAACCCTGGGATGGCACTGATTTTTGGCTTTTCTAGTGAATAAACTCATCAAAGAAAAGTGGATATGTGCACTCGGGCATGCTGGGATAAGAGCCCAGGGCTTAGAAATGAGGCCATCAAGCTTATCTATTCCATAAAACCTCGGGCTCAAAAGGCACTGACTGGGTCTGCTCAAGTTAAAGGCTGTTCTCCCACTGAGAACAGCTGGCTTAAAAAAAGAAAAAGGAAAAAAAAAAGACGCTTTTTTCCTGGTTTGAATCAAAAGCTAGTCAGACTAAGGTGCATGCTGAGAGGGAACCAAGGCCATTCACACAGCACAGCTTTCTGATCTGGAGCAGCCTGGATCTTGGGGAGTCAGCCCACAAGGCACATGTTCTTACAGAGCTAAGGCTGTCTCAAGACATGACTCTGAGAGACTGCTCCCCCATTCTGGTCTGTGGACTCTGCCAGGTCACCTGGTCTCTGTGACACAGTCTGCTGCTCATGTCCCCCACCCCATCCATTCTTTCCTCTTCTGTGGCAACAAGACCCAGAACAAAGTCGCAGCCTCCCTAGATGACCAAGTTATAGACTATGGAAGGTGGTGGGTGAAAGTTCCAGAAAGTATCCCGAAAGAGAAGGCATGTTCTTTTTGTGCCCCTTCTTCCTAAGGTAGATTAGCTGCTTTTCTCGCTGCTATGATGGAACACCCAACAAAAGCAACTGAAGGGAGAGTTTATTTCAGCTGATGGCTTGAGGTCCCAGTCCACCACAGGGAGAAGGCATGGCAGCAAGAGCAGGAAGGGCTGGCCACACTGCATCCAGTCCTGAAGCACCGAGAGATGAATGCTGCGCTCAGCTCACTTCTTCAGGGTAGGATCCCAGCCCAGGGGATGGTGCTGCCCATATTCAAGGCAGGTACTCCTATCTCAACTAACCCAGTCTAGAAACGCTCTCCCAGACATGCCCAGAGGTTTGCCTCTTAAGTGACTCTAGATCCCATCAAGGTGATAACTGACATTAACCCTTACAGGAGGTCACATGGAGAACCTAACAATAGAGACAATTCCCTGCACCATGGAGCCCAGACCTAGCCCTGGGTTGCTACCTTGGGCAGAAATAATGTTGTTCTTGTCTGCTGGGTTGTCTGTGGCCCTTCTCAAGCACACCATACTCCCAACTGACCAGACTGGCTTTCCTATGGAACTGAAGGGGAGGGGTTCTCATCACATTCCCCATCAGGAGAGCATGTGAGATGTGGGATAGCACCAGAAGAGACCCGGATGAGTACTGCCAGTGAGCTCCCTTGTGTAAATATGAGTTTGATTTTGTTAGGACACATAAAAGGAGCAGAATGGAACCTTGAAGGAAAAGAAACACACATCAAGTCGTGAGGGAAGGGCGGGGGGGGGGGGGAGATTACCCGAGCAGCAGACAGTGCAAGATCTTGCCTTGGAGAGGCTTGAGAGCTGCCCGGCTGCCACTTCTCTGCCCTGAAACACAGCCAGTCTCGGTGAGACACAACCATTACGACCAACGCCATTTCAGAGCCCTGGCATTTGTTCGCAGCAAATACATTTGTTGCTCAAATTCCTTCCCTGGAGAAACGTAAACGTCTTCACCCTAAAGTTCCAATAACAAACCCAGGTACAAAGCCACCAAAGCTCACAATCAGGAACCAAAAAGTTTAATGGGCTTCCTTACCAGAATGTGGGTGCTCCCCACAAAAATATCTTTACCCAGTAGGGATGAGGGCTTTCCCATAGCCATATACATGGACCCTCTTTTTCCCTAGGCTCTGGCCTATATACTCTAGCCCCTCTCCAAGACTACACATGGTTGGGCAGAATTGCATACAATAGGTGGTAGAGTACATCATACTCAGATGATGGTACCTGCCCCTCTGTGGTGGTCTTTTGCAAGAGGGCACAACTGAACTCTCAAAGGTGGCAGCTGTTTGGCTCAGAGGATGGTCTAATACTTAATAGAGACTACACTTTAATATATATATATATATACATATATATATATATATATATATATATATATATATCTTGATCTTGTTGCTTACTTGTGTGTGTGCACACACATGCTGCTCACAATGTTACTCTCCATTGTACACACTGTAGACACAATGTTGTAGACATAATGTTACTCTACATTGTAATTTTATATCCGTTAGCTTTACTGAGGTCTAACTGATCAAAATGTATCTATTCACAGTACACATGTCTTGATACTGTATACACTAATATCCAATTATACACAAAGCAACAGGTTTTGAAGGACACCCCTAAAGAGCATCAGGGAGGAATTTTTATTCCTGTGGGAAGTCAGCTCCCACTTTTCCCCCAGGGTACTCTTAAGGACAGAGGGATAAGATGTGTTAGATAGAAAACGAGTGTGGACTTCCAGCCTCCCTCTAGCTGCTATCTTGTGTCCCCACGTGTGTGTGCCTTATCTCAGCTGGTCTGCCCGAGACCCCGAGTGCAAACCCTAGTTCCCCGTGCGTGTGAGGCCCCATTTCCACTCCGACAAGATGAAAGAAACGATCATGAACCAGGAGAAACTGGCCAAACTGAGGCGACTTCTGAAGAAGGTGACACCTGCAGAAGTTACAGGAGCTGCTATTTTATATCATGACTGCTTTTTAAAATTCTCTTGTTTATGGATCTGATAAAATCTAGATCGCTAATATTTTTAAGCCCGAGCCCCTTGGACTCCATAGCTCTTTCAGTTTTTGCTTAAATACAATTCATTCTTTGCAGCAAATTAAGCTGAAGAAGCCTGGGAATAAAGTTTGGAAAAGGGTTAATAAAATTCTTTGCCTAGTTAGAAAGAAAGAAAGAAAGAAAGAAAGAAAGAAAGAAAGAAAGAAAGAAAGAAAGAAAGAAAGAAAGAAAGAAAGAAGGAAGGAAGGAAGGAAGGAAGGAAGGAAGGAAGGAAGGAAGGAAGGAAGGAAGGAAAGGAAGGAAGGAAGGAAGGAAGGAAGGAAGGAAGGAAGGAAGGAAGGAAGGAAGGAAGGAAGGAAGAAAGAAAGAAAGAAAATGAGTGTGGAGAAGAGACAGACAGAAACACAGGATAGTTTCAGGAGGGCCTGGATCAATATCCACCAGCCCCTTCTGTTTCTTCTAAAGGGCTTTTTATAGGAATGCCAAGGGATAGAGCAAAAAACCTCCCCTCTAGCAGCCAAGTGTAGACCCTTCCAATCACCAGGTAACCACACACATGGTCAAGCCATCCCTTAATGTAGCCCTCCTGGGTAAAGCAAGCTCAGATCTCACTAGGAAACCTTTGTGGGCCTCCACAACTCCCCCCTCTTGATATAATAAAGGACCCCTCAGATAGACTGTGCCTGTATTAGGTCTTCCTTCTTTACTAATCTTCCTTACCCATCATGGAGATACACTTTCCATCCATCATACTTTGGCTTAGGTTGGAAGCCAGCAAGAAGAAAGTTCCCAATCTTTGGCTCACAACCTCTGTCAAGAGGTGGTACAGAGCCTAACTCAGCTCTGACTCAGGTCCCTACTAAGAGCTTGCAATAGTTGGAACACCCACAGCGATCCCTAGGCTGCCACACCCTCAGTAAAGGAGTAGAGGATGCTAAAGACAGAATGTTCTTTTTGAATGGGTCTAAGATATCTGTAACATCCTTAGCTGTGCCAAGGTGTTTCCTAAATCAAAACTCCCTCCTAACAGATATTCCCCACAAAGGCAAGACTTTCTACATGGTTATATTCATTAAGAAATTGAGTACAATAAAATCAGAATTAAACTTCACTAATTTAAAAATTAGAGCAATTAACTTTTTCATTGTCAATACACAAAGAACCTAGGAGGCTAATTATTAGTGTCGATAAAATTTTCAAGAGACTATTTTAATTTCCAGGAGAAAGCACTCATTTTAAAACACTTCAAAGTATCCACTCAAGTAAACAAAAACCCATGCTAATTATAAAGACACTTTTAGCTCTTTAAATAGCTCATGGATACATGTGTTCCTACCACAGCAGTAGAATTTCTGTACAAACTAACTCAATTGTGGGAGGCCTACCCCTTTCTGAACAGAAACAGATGAGGAGTGGAAACTTCTAGGAAGAAGACAGAAAAGCTCCTCTAATTATAACACCTGTACTTAAGTTTTCCAGGGGACACCAAGACTATAAAATTATATATAAAATTATATTTTGGGCTATCATAAAAGTGTTCAAATATATCTGAAGGTAAAAGAGAAAAAAAGCTTCAGGATGCTTCTAATGTGATTGATTTGGTTTATAAATCATATTCCTTTAAAAATTAATGCTTCCTAATTTGTCCAGACTAGACAGATATTGATGGAGTAATAAAAACAATTCTAGTATGAACATTACTACATATATTTACAACTAGCATGAATATCACTATACATATTTACACTTTTTACAAACTTATATTCAAAAGGAAACTCTGAGGACTATTTTACAAACTTTAACAAACATCTAGAAAAAAATCTAACAGAACTATTTACATTTTCTTCCAACAAGTCAGAGTTCACAAATTATGAGTTACCACAGTTAAAATTGTAGGTGAACTCAAAACTTCATTTCTAAAGTTCTGAGTTCATGGTTAGCTTTGATAACATCCTGAAAGTTTTCCTGACAGTTTGAAGTCAGAGCCTAATTCGTCAGTGGCTCTACAGTCTTTGTATACTCCAACTGTTTCCTAAAGGGGCCACACATTAATTTGCCACTAGCAGTTGTATGGCTCCAGGTTCCGTTTCATTCCAATAGTGACAAAGTCTTTGTCCCAAACTCCTCAGCAGTTGGAGGTCCCCTTATTTTCCTACTTTCCCCAGACTGCAGGATGGAACCTCAATATCAGGAACAGTGGTTCCACTGCTCTTACTCCAGTTCTTCTGGAGGAGCGTCATTGGAGCTGACATTCCTTTGTTCTACACACCTCACCAAACTCAGGCAGCCAGCAAGCTTCACTTGGTGACTGAGGGTAAAATTTAGCATTTAATTGCCTCCTGACAGTCAAGCTTTCACCTGTTTCCGGTTTTCAGGAGGTAAGCTAAGTTTTCCAAGAGTGCTTGGGTGTGTGTGTGTGGCATTTTGAGCTGAAAAAGCAGTTTGGGGGCAGTGCAGTACCAGCAGTATTTCCTTGGACATTTTGCCGCTATATCTGCTTATACCTGCTTACACCACCACGCTGTTACAAACTACATTTCCCAAGCTGCCTTTCTGGGTCCAGAAGAAAACTTGGCTGTGGCTGATTGCGGCTGCTGCTCTCCGGGTTCTGTTCACATGGTCTGTATTCAAGCTTTTGCTCTTTTTGCCGCAGGAAGTTTTTTGTCTTCCCCAAACTCACATTAGGACACAGATGTACCTCTCTAATCAGTCTTTTCACCTGGCACTGTCCACAGAGTGGGTTGCACCCATCTGCCTGCACACATTCAGACTAGTGCTTGGTGCCAGAAGCAAAAACCCTTCACAGCTTCATTCCCCTGCCTCATCGAGTCAGTGAAGAGTGCTCGAAATAACAGCTTTTTCAGAGAGATCCCCCCCCCAATAGATTCTCTTTGTCCTGGCTTGTTTCCTCCCCCAGATTCAGAGTTTCTGACGTCACCACCACTGCTCAGGCTCTCTGCTAGCTGCGTTCTGTTCTGGGGGTAGGGGCTTGAGTCCCTGTTTCTGTCTCATTTGTATGGCCAAATCCTGCCTCAGCTTTCCCTGTACTGCCATTGCAGCTACTGCTAGGGGCTTATTTCCTTGTCCTTTTCGCTGCAGAGAGGATTTCAAAGCCTCCACTGCTTTTCTCCACACCAGCAGCTTTTCCCTGGGTCCACAGCACTACCTTTGCTGCCGTTCCACCCTGGGGCGATGCTGCCCTGTTCGGCTCTCCATCTGAGCTCTGCCAGGCATCTCTTGCTAGGCTCTGGCCGGTGGGGACTCTGGCTAGGGTCCAAAGTGTCTGCTGCTTTTCTAATACTGGCTTGAAGGAAAGACAGGACCATCAACGAGGGTTTGCCATATTCTGAGAGGTTTTTTGTGCTAGGGCAGTTATGGGCGATCTTTCCATTCTAATAGATGTTCCTTCCAGGTGAGTCTAATTTTACCCTTACAGAAAGAAAAGAGATCTGAGAAGGAAACACCTGAGAAGCTTCCAGTTTTTTGAGAACTAGATTATTAAGTTTTCCCCAAGACTTCTGTTCCCTAAACTTGGCTTCATGGCCAAGAGAAAACTGACTCTGATGGTATGATGCTTTCATTCAGTGCACTGCCAGTGGAGCGGGGTATTCTGTCTCGTCCTCCTCCACCTCAGGGAAAACTCTCCCCTGCCACTCAGGGCTTAAATTTAAGCTGTCCACAGGTCAAAAGCTTCCACAGGAATCTTTTTCTGCCCATTTTCTTCATAGTATTTTTGCATGACTCCGATTCTTCCCCAGGAGTCTGCATTAAGAGTTCCAAGAACACAGCTCCTCTGTCTTGTTGCTTTTCTAAGTTTTTTTTCTATGCTATGTTCCTATATTCTACCTTACCCTAAGTTTTCTCCTACATTATATTCCTATATTCACCTTATCCTGAGTTTCTTCTTACCCAATATTCCTAAACCTAATCCTATATATTTTTCCTTAATTTTAATAGAAATTAAGAGAGAAAGAAACCTAAATAGAGAGATACTCACTGCAGTCTAATTTTTCACTTTGGCATTTCTTTCAACCACTTCATCTATATACTTCCCAAATAGAATACCGTCACCTTTACTTTTAATTCATTACCAGGCATGCCCCCCTGCTCCGTGACACCCCCTAACTCTTTCACCAAGTCCTAGTTAAATTTCTGTTCTGTGGGGGTCCCTGAACCTGGGCCCCACATTCTGACGCCATCTGTGGGAGGCCAGCTCCCACTTTTTCCCCAGGGTAATTTTGAGGAGAGAGGGATAAGAAAGGTTAGATAGAAATGTCTTGGGGAGGGAAACAGATAGAAACACAGGATAGCTTCAGGAGGACCTGGATCAAGATCCACCAACCCCTTCTATTTCTTCTAAAGGGTGTTTTATAGGAATGCCAAAGAGCAGAGCAAAAGACCTCCCCCTAGCCCAGCCACGTGCAGACCCTTCCAATTACCTGGTAACCATGCACATGGTCAAACCATCCCTTAATGCAGCCCTATTGGGTAAAGCAAGCTCAGATCTCACTAGGAAACCTTTGTGGGCCTCCACATATTCCTATGGAAAGTTGTATCCCATCCTGAGAGGGAGGGGAAGAGGAGATGAAAGGAAAGAACCATAACAGGGCATTTTCCTCTGGCTTTCTGCCATGGCCTAGTGCTAGAATGTGGTGAGTGCTCACTAGTACCTGTAGAGTTGGTAGACGAGTGTTCTGCTGGCCACTGAGACCTTCCTTAATACAAATACAACTCCTTCAGCAAGTCTCAGGAGCAGGTACCTCCAGCTGGCCTAGAAAGGGGAAGTATCAATTGACTCACAAACAGCAAAGGGGCCAGGGTGGCAGGCCTGGCACAGGCCAGTAAGCAACACTGTGGGGGGGTCCCTCTGGCCTGTTCCACTCTGTATGGTGCATTCCTGGGCAGCTCCTACCACTATCGCTTCCAACTCAGCCCAAGGGGCAGCATTTCCAAGTGGTCCTGGCTCCCAGCTGCCCACCTCAGGCCACTATCTTCTTCTTCTTTTCTTCTTCTTCTTTTTTTTTTTTTTTTTTTTTTTTTTTTTTTTTTTTTTTTTTTTTTTTTTTTTTTTTTTTTTGGTTTTTCGAGACAGGGTTTCTCTGTGTAGCTTTGTGCCTTTCCTGGAACTCGCTTTGGAGACCAGGCTGGCCTTGAACTCACAGAGATCCACCTGCCTCTGCCTCCCGAGTGCTCCACTTAAAGGCGTGCGCCACCACCACCTGGCACACAATCTTCTTTCTAGCCCATGGATGTAGGTGGAGTGCCCTTTGTGGACACATAAGCTGAGGAGGTAGAAAGAAGGCTGCTGTCCCCAGTAAGGTCTGGAAATGCACAAAGCCTCTCTGTATGGGGTTGCCTGAAATAGGAGTGTCTTAGTTAGGATAAAACACCATGACAGACGAAACTTGGAGAGGAAAGGCTTTATTTCAGCTTACACTTCCACAGCAGTCCATCACTGAGGCAAGTCAGGGCAGGAACTCAGAGATCAGAACCTTGAGGCAAAAACTGATGCAGAGGCCATGGAAATGCTGCTTAATGGCTTGCTTAGCCTGCCTTCTTACAGCATTCAGGACCACCAACCCAGGGTGGTACCACCCATAGTGAGCTGGGCCCTTCCACACCAATCATCAATCAAGAAAATGTACCATAGATTTGCCCATAGGCAAATCTGGTGAGGGAATTTTCTCAATCGAGGTTCCCTCTTCCAGAATGACTGTAGCTTGTGCCAAGCTGACATAAAACCAGCACAGGGAGGTTGGGCTCTGCCAGTCTGGAATGTGCATCATCCAGTAAAAGGACAGCGTCCCTGCTCATGGGTAGGTAAAGGGCTCGGAGATAAACCACCCCAGAGACGGTTTCGGGGAACAGTGTCTGCTTTACGGCATGTGAGCGACCACTTATATAGTGGAAGCCTGTCAACTCTGGTTAGCACATTACCTCGGACTGGATAATGAAATGCTCATACCACCAGGGTCTCTGTGGAAGAAGCACATTAAAGGAGACGTGGAGAGTGCAGACTCATCCCAGGTCAGCTACCGGCTACTCACGAGACTTCAGAATTCAGTGCTCTGACTTCAGGAGCATGGTGTGCTACTCATGAGACTTCAGAATTCAGTGCTCTGACTTCAGGAGCATGGTGTGCTATGCTTCTTGTTTAGAAGCACAGTATGCCATGTGAGCTGGCCACCATGTCACTACTGTATTTTCTCTGACAGGCGACCAGAGGATGTGCATGCTCAGTAGCTGTGATGTGGATAGGGCTAGGGATGGACTGTGCAACAGAAACTCATGAACTCTAGTTCCCAGGGACAGTCATAGCTGGGTCTTATAAGAGGCAAAGTTAGCAAGGTCCTTGCTGGCTCTTAATCCAACAAGGCTAAGGTGCTCATGAGAAAAGGAAGAAACGTGTGTCAAGGAAAGGTCACCAGAGACCACAGCAAGAGGCTTCCACTGCAAGCCAAGGAGGAAGTCTGCAGAAAAAAAAACACCTGATGGCCTTGACCTTGAGGTCTGGGACCACAGGGATATGGGCTTCTGTACCCACATCTTCAGTCTGAGGTTTTCCTCACAGTAGAGGTAATGGAGATCATTTGAGGAAAGATGCAGAGCCCACTGGGAATCAGGACTCTGCCCCTTAGGGCACAGTGGCCCAAGAGGGACAGCCTAGGACCCAAGAATATCCCAGAAAGGGCTGCAGGGTTGAGGAAGCTGCTTCCTCTACCGCCTGCCCACATGGTGGGGACTTAGGCCACCAAGGCAGAAGAGACCCAGAGGAGGTGAGGATGGGAAGTCCTGGACCCAATCAGCAGGAGCTGGCTGATGGGTGGCTGAAGGTCCTGGGATCCTTCTGCTCTCTACTTCCCAGTGGCTTCTGGTTACAAATCGTGCAGAAGACTGCAGTGGCTGACGCCATCACAGGCTGGGGAGAACATGTCCAAGCAGCTGTGGGGAGGTGTGTCAGGACAAGGGTCTGAGCATACACAGGGTGAACACCACACTGCGTGGACTAGATAAAGGCAGGATGGACATAATCTTCATGCTTACCTGGCCTGGGCGCATGGGAAGGAAACATGACCACAGTCCTGGACACACAGTGCTAGGGCTGAGATGGAGTAGTGTGGGCTCCTCCACTCTCAGTAGTGAGATCACAGCCACAGGGGACATTTGTAAGAAGAACCCACACTAGCCAAGTGCCTCCGAGTCTCCTGTCACATTCCCAGGAACCCACAAGGTGCACCTTTGTCAAGGGCAGCCAGCTGCCCGCTGTGGTGGCCTTGATCCATCTCCTTGGTAACAGGACACCACGCTCTGCAGGTGAACATGTGCCTACCTCACTCTGTGCACTTCCGAGCATCACTAGCCACGAGTGGCCCTGCAACAAGGTGCTGGCTAAAGAGCTAACAGGGGCCTCTGCTTCCTTCCATAGTTATACCATCAGGAACCTCAGGAGCCACACTGGGCGGCGAGGTAACCATGAAGAGGGAAGGACAGACTAAGGATGGGAAACCGGGAGGGAAGCCTGGGATCCTGAGGCATGGGCTGCCTTTTCCCTATAGGGTGATGGGAACAAACACTTGATTATTTAGGTTTTCTTTATCAAATCACACAGGACTCTGCCTGAAGGAGAAAGTGCTGTCTTTTATCTCTGAAGACGGAGGTTCCTGCTCTAAGGTCACCTGGTAGACTCTGCTGGATGCTGTGCCAGCCCAGGCAGAGGTGACCATCTGGCAGCCAGGCTTTGGGTAGGACAAACCCTGCTGGACTTAGGACGCCAGCTACTCCCTCCCAGGCACAAAAGGTTAACCACGGCTGCAGAATAGAACGTAGGTTTATTTGTAGTAAAAACCATAGTCTGGGGAGGAAAACCCATTGGCAAATGTACAATTGTTCCATTAGGGGGTGCTGCTGGCTGTGGGACCCCCTCATCCCTGACTTGCATGCACTGCACTGCAAATGTTCACAGCTGATCTCAGGCCCCCAGTCCTCAGCCCTCAAACGGTGCCCAGTCTCTCGAAGAGGTGCCTGTGTACCAGTTTGCCCAACCTTCCCATCACCCTGCTCAGTGTGGCGCAAAAAAACAAAAAACCCAAACCAAATACAAACGTCAAAACAAACACAAAACATTCACAAAACCGGGGCTCTAGATCATTCTTTTTCTCAGTGTCCTTCATTATCATGACTTATATCATGACAAACTAAAATATACATCATTTTGCTATTATAGAGTCTCTTATTCACAGATATATAATGGGAGATTTAGACGAAATAATTACAACTTTCCCCCCCTTTAAAACACAAACAGGCAAAACAAAACACAACAGGACAAAACAACAACAAACAAACAAAAACCAGAAAAAAAACTAAAGCACAGGGCATTCATATAGAAGGGGCGGACAGAGCCTCCCCACAGCCTGCATTGGCCCTGGGCAGGCCGGGCTGAGGAGCTGTGCAAAGCGGCCCGTGCCCCCGACTCTCTCCAAGCCAACTCTTCACTCCCAAACCAGCTTCTCACAGCTTGAGCCTTTCCATGGTGTCTCACTTTCTGTTGCTCCCCATCTTCTGAATTCCTCCTTGCCTCCCCACACACCCCAGCAAGCTGTATGTGGGTGCCAAGCTGGAGGACATGAGGCCAACTTTGGAAAGTATCCCCAGGTACAAGGTGGTGCCCAGTCCCACTCCAGCAGGGACAATGACTCAAACCCTAGCCTTGGTTCCCTGCTCACCCAGGACTGGGCGGCTAGATGGAGAAAGGGCCCCAAGAAGTCTGTGTCTTGACATAAACTTTCACATGGAATTCTGGGTAGGGAGAAAGTAGGGACTGGCCAAGCCAGAGGTCAAAGGCCAGGAAGCACCAGGAGAGAAGTGGGGTAAAGGGGTGGAGACACCCCAAGAGCACTTATTTTGGGTTGGCCACAGGTCCAGTGTGTGGGCTGCAGGAATCATCGTGGGGACACCTGTCAAGGGCTAGAACCAACATCGAGTGCAAAGGCCAGCAGACTCCTAGGGACCATGGTTTGGAATGCAGAAGACCCAAGAGTGCCTCCTGGAGAGAAGAGAGGCAGTGGGGAGGGGAACCTAGGTCTCCCCCCCCCCCCGCCCTTTGGGGTTCGCAGGTGCGTCCCCTGGCAGCAGGACAGGGAAGACCTCGGGAAAGAGGCGTCGACGAGCAAAGCGCAGTACCACTGACTGGGGTGGGCTGGGGGTGGGTCAGCAATGTCATCGTTCCAAAGGCCCCTCCAGAGAGAGAGGGGCTGGCCAGTTAGTGCTCGGCAGGACCCTGATGGGTTGGGAAGGGAGGCGGTCAGGGAAAGCTGCAGAGCCAGGATGACCCGGTGGTCCCTGTGCAAGCTCTCTGATCCTGCACCCCAGACGGGCCTCGTGTGTGCTACAGCACGGTCTGGTCCTGCCTGCCCCCCAAGACCTGACACCCACTCTAGAGAGCAGCAGAAAGACAGGCAGATCAGTGCAGGGCCGAGCAGATGGGGCTGGGAAGGGCCCTCCCTGCTGTCCCCAGCCCTCCCTGGCACACAATGAGTTGAGTTCTGGGCTCCTGAACATCTGAACCAGAGGGTCAGGTGGTGGCTTCTGACCTTGGCTGTCATCCACACCCACCTGGCCACATTGCCTGAGCTCCCTCTCCTTGGTGCTCTGGGTGTGGCCAGCACAGGTTTCCTCTATGTACAAGGAATGTACCCAGGGACAGGCCACCCAGGGCAGGTGACGGTGGAACACCTTCCCCATCCCTGTGGGCTGTAACAGCTGCAAGCTTGGCAGGCAGGCAGTTCCCGGAGCCATGGAGAAGCCAGAGGTGGACTTCAGAGCTGGGGAGACTCCCAAGAACATCCGTGCGTCCGTCCATGTCTCGCCCTCACTGGACACCCTCCTCTTCCACGTACGTCGAAGGAAACCAACCGATCTGAAAGAGATGGCGGGCCATGTGTGTCTGCATGTGTGTGCACATGGCAAGGGTGTGTGTGTCAGGACAGGGACAGGAGGAGCTTGGTGAGAGGAGAACTCTCCTACATGCCAGAGATCTCAACCAGGCCTCACCGAGCCTTGAGGAGAGACTGAAAGCCTGGACCTAGTCTATGATCTGCCAATGAGAAAAGCATCAGACCCTACTGAGAAATGCATCTTCCCACATCTCTTGACACATAACCTGGTCTTCAGCCTTG